>NC_060248.1:40121085-40746085 GCF_921293095.1 Ischnura elegans
GCATTTCTTCAGGGGCGGTCTGGCCAAGTCGGCTGGTCGGCAATCGCCGAGGGCCCCGAGCTTACAGAGCCCCCACAACGCTCGCTTCTTTCGTGAAGCGTATATATATATTATAGTATTCTACCGATTAAGGTAGGTTCCCATGGAGTACTAGAGAAGTGATCTGGGAGCCTTCCTTTCCTTCCAGCACTTCCTTCTTCAATTAACTGTAAGGCCTACTCCCTTTGAGTATATCTAAAAATCCTATTATTTTCCTTCCCCTCCCTCGTTTCCCTAACATTCTACCCTCTAACACCATTTTCAGCATCCCTTCCCCCTAAGTATTCCATAGATATATGATTTTCATACCTTTCCCTGTAATCATACCTTCCAGTACAACCAAATAAATTTATAAACTCAAATTAGACCTATCTGCAAATCTAATGCGTACATTGACTTTGGTGACCTTGTGATTAAAGCAGAGAAGCGTATATAAAAGGTGAAAGAAAAATAGACTCAAAAATTTAAGTTAAGAAGTTATAAAATTCTACGTTTTCCTTAGTTGCTGCATTTACAGCATACTCAACGCAAAAAGATCATACAAAAACAAATAAAATTAAGTTGATATAAGATAAAGGATAACCTAATAAAAAAATCTGCAGGGAAAAAATCATTCGCCGGTCCTGGTCAAGGCGAAATAACCTGATCATTTTTGAAAAGGCTTTTCGAAATCTACAATTTTAGATTTCACTTCAGTCTCAAGGAACAAATTCACTAAGAAGATAATGGAACCTTAATATACTGTTCAATTTTATAAGCACCGAGATTCACACTTTTCGTAGCATTTTTCTTACGAAATTGCTATTTTTTTATTAAATTTTATCTAGTTTTTAAGAGTCAGAATAGCGCAAAAATCCATTTCCAGGCATGCAGTTTCCTAAAATTTTCCGCATTTCCCGGATTTCTCGGTAAGGAGGCAATAACGGATAGAGAAAAAACTCAAGGGGGAGCAAGATAGATCTTGAGCAGCATTACTTTTATCGGATAGAAAAATAAGTCCCATGCAAATTTTGAGCCAGTTTTATTTAAACTGATAATACACTTGTTCAAGAAAATCCATCTTATGATACAAAATAGTTACAACTGCGGTTCTACAATGTTTAAGAACGGCCCCCCAATCACCCCCCAGACCATCCCTGCATTTCTTTCCCCTCATCCTCTATTCTGCAAGTGCGATGACATTACACTCCTTCGCCAGTGTTTCCCACCAGCGGCGGTGGATTAAGACAAGAGGAGATTGTCTCTCTCACTTCCCTGTCCCTTTTCCTTTAGTGATGACCTCTTCCTTCTTTCTCCTTATCCTCTTTACCCTGGTTCTTCATTACACATCTGTCATTTCTCCTCTTCGTTCCTGTCCTTCCCCATGACCCTCAACATCGCCCCCTATTATCCGCTTTCGTCCAACGTTCCCCCTTTAACTTGCGTTTCTCGATGCCCCTTCTCATATTCTTCCCCTTCCATTTATATAATTGTTTTTTCTCCGTTCCTCCGTTCTCCTTCAATTCTCATCTCCTCTAGCTATCTGTATCTTCATCTTTTCCGTAATATTTTGTTATTCCTCCATAAGGAAGGTTACTTACATTTGCTACCATCTTATCCTTTACATAGACCAATTTCATAAATATTTTCTATCTTTCTATACTCGCTACTTTACATCTCCCTTAGAATCCCACTGTATTACAGCCTTTGGTCCAAGGAAAATTTATCAAAGACGTAGGCTATTGTTCAGTTTGCGGGGATCGCTCAGTAAATGTAGGAAGAATGGGGTCTCAGATTGAATATTGCCTATGATTCTTTGAAAATTGTCATTTATTCTTACATTCTGCGTCATGGTCTATGAATTGAGAAGCATACCCAGTGCACTCTAAGCAAAATAGATACAAAGATCTAGATACAGCTGGACTGTGCAAAATCTATATTCTTTCAGGAATCCGCTGAAAACATTGGGAATGGGAAGTCCTATGTTAACTTTTTTTATCATGGATTAGAGTGTACAATATTTATCAGGATATCAGACAGAAATTACTTCTTTCATAATCACTTTTCTGCTTCATTATCGTCTCCATTCCGCTGCATATATTATTACCTTCCTCTCGCTATTTCCTACGAAATTTCTCAACATCTCTTTTTATCTTTTACTCCCAGTTTCTCACAATTTCTTCCCATCAATGTCCCTTCAAGTCGGTATACGGATAATGTTTTACATATATTATCCATAGAGAGAACTCAGAGATGACATTCCAATACCCATGCGTTTCTATCCAACAGGTGTCTTATTCTCTAACTTAGAAACCCGTAACTGAAAAGGAGCATTCTAATCAGATTGGTGTGGGAACTCCGAGATCGGCTTAAATATTTCTACAGCAGTTCGTTGATGATAAATTCTTAATTTCTCGCGAAAAATTAAAACTTTTATCTTATTTCGCCCCAGTAATTTTTGTGGAAGTGGATGTGAAAATTTTCTGTGATCAGAGAAGTTCCTTGCGTGATAATTATCTTTAAAACTACGACTGGCTCGATTCAAGATGTGACTGATTTGTTCATTAGTGCTACTGATTTAAGTATTTTTAAGGATAAGTTTATTCTCGATTATGCTAAACTCTTTTACGACACTTGTGAAAGTGATTTCCACTCGGAATTCTCGAAAAAACCGAGGCACTTGATATTATAAATGCTTTGCCACTTCCATTTTTCCAGCAGGAGTTTTCTTTGCGGTATTCAATAGCATATTTGAACTAAAATGCATTTCAGAACAAGATTATTGCGTTGTTTTCGGCACTCTTTTCATAGATTTTACATTGGTGGTGGGAAAAATGGTGGCTAGACTTTTTTCAGGCACTGCCAGCTTTACCCATAGATATCAATCTATGGGCTTCACCCGGGATCCTAACGTGTTCCAACTCCTTTCAAATCCGATCCGCTTCGAGTGTGAAAATAAAAGATGTATTAGAAAAATTTAAAAGCTACCGTTACCTTTGAAATACGGCGACAGACAATTGGAAAAGTACTGTAGAAATAAAATCAAGGATGGAAATGGCAAAAGAGGCCTTCATGAAAAAGAAAATATTGCAAAGCAGTAAAAGCCCGAATATGGAGCTGAGAAAGAGACCAGGCGTTTCTCATCGAGTGTTTTCATGCACCGATGCGAAGGTTGGACATAAAATCGGAGAGAAAGATGTAGAATAGAAGCTTATGAAAAGTAGCAGTAGCGAAGGATAGAAAAAGTAACATGGGTACATAAGATGAGAAATGATGGTATATAGGATGAGAAAGTCTACCAGACATGGACCTTTTATGATTTTTAGAGGATTACTGGTAGAAAATATGACTGGGTGAAAGTATAAATAGCGATAAAATTGAAATAGTTGAAGAGAATATTCGAAGAAAGTGTTTTTATATAAGAATAAACGAATTATTTGTAGCAGAAAAATGTTAATTAAAGGCATAAGAAAAGGGAAAATAAGGCTTAGGTAAGATTTACGGCCCCCTTAGAAAAACAATTTAGGGGGGGTTGAAAAATATGCAAAATATCCAATTCTCATCCCATGTAGCTAAGTAATAGAGTATATACTGGCATGATATTTGGATATAAATGCATAAAAAATACTTTAAGATATTGTTGAAATCGTAAAGTGCTCTGAAAGCAGTGGATTCGCTCATTTTTGATGGCTTATAAAGTTTCAAGTATAGCAAAATGCATGATTCCCATTTTAAAATCGATGTTCTCATTTCTAAAGTTCCTACATTGAAGTAAAAAAATGCATGGGATTGGCGAATTAATAAGATTTAATAAAATTGAGTTTGACCTGGTGAGTGGAAAATAGGACAGCCGTTAGTGACGTTAGTGACTGGATTTCCTGTTTATATTTGGTGCGTATTGCTTCTGAGAAATCGTTCATATAATCCACTTCCGTCTTTCTCCATGGAAGCGTTGAGTTGTGGTCGTAATTCAATATCTGGATGTGACAAGTGCATACTACTCCTTTGCGAGAGCAGACGCGCTCTCTTTTCTACGTCAAGCTCAGGAATGGTGTGACCGCTTTACGGCAATATACGCAACCCTTAAAGCCCATGGGCTATCCTTAATACCCCAGCTTACTTTACAATTTGAATCAATCCGCTTCTGAGGATTTTTCCAATACTAATTAACACGTTTATCACTAATGAGCCTTATAAGAAGCTAGTTTTCATTCTTTACGACCACTAACGTGAATTCAAAGACCCCGATACCATTGAATACCTTGTGACTTTTTAAAATGCCTCACAATAAAGGAAATATTTCTTACAAGGGCTATTTTTTGGCAAAGTTCTATAGGTCTAAATTCCAAATGGCCTATTTATACAATTTTTGTGCGCTGTAATTATCAATTAACATCTCGCCAAATCATGTTCCACCCGTCTCAGTATTTTTGAGATTCTTCCATTCTTGATGAACGGAAATAAATCATTTCGGTGTAATTGTACATTATTTTTACAAAGAACTCCTTTTGCTGAATTGGAAATCATAAGGCCCGAACAATTTCCCGGAAGTTACAAGAGATTAATAAAAAAATTTTAATCGAAGCGAGAATTAGCTGAGGCAGGGGAAAAAAGATTGCTTTTACAATATGATCAGCTCATCCTGCAATAATATGGTGCGTATTACTTCCGAGAAATTGTTGGGATACAGTCCACTTCCTACTCATCTCCATGGCATCACGAGCTGCGGCGGCGAATTAATTCCTGGACGTGGCAAGTACATTCATAGATTTCCTCAGAAGAGCCCCCTCTCTCTCTTTTTCAGCCTTCAAGCTCAGGAAACGAACTAACTTCCTTTCTCCTCTTCCCTTCGTCGTCTGCGGCAATACCGCCCTCTCCTCCACCCCCTCCAGTACTCCTCAAACCCCCACCCCCACTTCTAAACCAACCCTCAACTCCTCATCCCCCTCATGTTAAGTCCACTGACAAGTCCCTCCTTTCCTCTCCCCGCTCTCCGCCCGCCCTCCCGTCTCCGTTAATGCAGAATCCCTCCCGTTGGGGTTGTCATGGCAACTGTGATATTCCCATTTCCTATGGAAGCCACCTGTGGAGCCCGCTCCCCTGCCTGGGAGGACATGCGGCAGCAGGTCCCTCTCTCTCTTTCTTTCTCCCTCTGGCGGGGGAAACGAGGCGAAGGAAAGAGGGAAATAAAACAAGGAAACGGAATAAAATGTACATACAAGGAGGAGGAGGAGGGGGACTAGACGGATGGATGTTGTAGTTTATAGGGTAGGGGTGAAGGCGGGAACTCTTTTAAAGGAGCTGAGAGATGGTAAAGCACTTGTGGAGATAGTGATGTGTCAGATGTATCACTTTTATGCAAGGCATGAGTTCTAGGAGAATAAAATGGCAGTCATTAATTTGAAAAAAACTAGCTAAAATACGAGTACTTTTTACAGTTACTTCTGGGTCAGAAGTCTGAGACGTCATCCGGTTTTTTTTTAAAGATAGTAAAACTCATTTTTATAGTTTGCTCATCACTTGAAGTAAATACACGGTTACCTTCAAAATATCACGAGAGTTCAAAGTTAGAGTTCAAATATAAGGCCATTTTGCATGACACTTGGTTTTTTGAAGTGTCCTCCTAGGTTATTAGATTACTTTTTGTGAAATAAACTATTCCCTAGTTTATAGAGAACAGAACACATTTTAAAGAACCCTTATGAATCGGAATAAATTTATTGTACAATGAAAGACAATATTAATTGCATATTAAATCATAATTATAAATGAGAGAATAAACAACTACAGGTCTCTTTTTTTCTGGTGGATGTACAAGTTGAGGAAAACAAGGAAAAAGAAATGTATTTAGTAGGAGATAGTGGTTAGTCAGTTTTATAGAGTTCGCACTACAAAATCCTGGATGGAAATAATGGAGTAATTTTTTTAGTCAATACTACCTACAAGTATGAAAACCCTATCTTGAGTCATTTCCGGGATATCAGTTTCATAGTCTTCACGTTGGATTAGAAAGCGTTTTTCAATATGCAAAATTATGAGATTTGAGGTAATATTGATAATAATTCCATCTAGCATCAGTGAGGAGTGTTGGCCCAATGAGTCTAGCGTTGAACTGCAGCTCGGAGGGTCCTTATCATCAAGTGTTCTGCCTACTGGCAGGTCCCATACACCACTTCTGTCTCAATACGCATCTGTACCGAAATTTATTTTGTTTTTTATAGGTGATGGTTTTTACCTGATCACCATTTTAATTATTCTCCCTCCTCTCTTTTTTCTCTTTCAGATGTCCTCTCTAGTTCCACAGTCACAGTATATTTCACATAGCCCAACTAAATTTATTTCCTTAATTAGGCTCTAGTGGATGCGTTAGACGAGCGTTGCGAGGAGTATGGGATGAGGATTAATCACAAGGAGACTAAGGTAATGCGGTTTTGTAAAGTATCGCGAGCGAGGAATGTGAGACTCAAGATAAAAGTCGGTGGGGTAAAACTTGAGCAGGTAGAGTAATTTAACTATTTGGGCAGCACATTGGAGGAAAACGGACACAGTAGCAAGGACATCAGGAAGCGAATTGCACAAGCAAAGGAGGCGTTCATGAACAGGAAGGAGCTTCTGAGAGGATCGTCATGTAATAGTTTAAAGAAAAGGTTAGTGAAGAGTTTGATCTGGAGTGTAGCTCTCTACGGTGCGGAAACGTGGGCACTGAGGAAAGAAGACGTTAGAAGATTGGAGGTATTCGCGATGTGGGTATGGAGAAGACTGGAGAAGGTGAAATTGACGGAGAGGAAAAGGAGCGATGAAGTGCTGGATATGGTTGGCGACGAGGGGCAGCTTTAAGATAAGATACGGAGGAGACAGAAGGTATGGATGGAGTTAGTGCTTAGGGGGGAAGGGGATGTTGAAAATGGTGTTAGAGGGTAGAATGTTAGGGAAACGAGGGAGGGAAAGGAAATAATTGGATTTCTAGATGGATTGAAAGGGAGTAGGCCTTACAGTGAATTAAATAAGGCAATGCTGGAAGGGAAGGGAGGTTCCCAGATAACTTCTTGAATAATCCATGGAAATCTACCTTAATCGGTAGAATGCTATATTAATAATTACTTTAAAAGCGATCGCTCTTCTTTTTTTTTTAGCTGAAAACCACCCCATTTCTCATCTGACATCATAAGCTTCTATTCTATTTCTTTCCCTCTAATGCACACCTAATGTCCACGCTTCACACCCGTACATTAAAAAACTCCACGAGTAATACTTCGTCTCTTTCTCAGATCCAGATTCAGAATTTTAGTGCATAGCAATATTTTCTTCCGGTTAAAGGTCTCTTTTGGCGTTGCTATCCTTGCCTTTATTTATATAAAATATCTCTAGTTTTCTAACACCATAGTTCCTAGGTAACGGTAACTTTTCTAACACTCCATTTGTTTTTACTCTCGAAGCGGAAAGGATAAGAGTTGTAACGTACGGTCATCATCATTAGTCAACAATCCTAAAGGCCGTATCACACTAGCGACTGCGACCGCCGCTGCGACCGCGATTTCGGCTGCGGCTGCGACTGCACCCCATCACACATTGCGGCCGACGCCACGATCGCGCATGCGCACGTATGAACGTTTCTGCTTGTGGCTTGTTTGTTTACGAAAGCCCAAAGAATAGATAGAGAGCAGCAATTGTTGAAAATGTTCCTAAAATATGTTAAAACGTACTTCATTTTCATTCACCTGTGTACTCGGGTGCAATATCCGATATACTGGCCTTCCATCTTCACTTTAAAAATCCGAAATTATCTCAGCGTTATCTTATAACCTTCTTGAACTTCCCTCGCTACGGTAACCAAAACAAACAAACACGTCTGCCGCAAGCGCGCGAGATTGAAATGGAGCTCTCTGATTGGCTGCGACTGCGACTCAGAAGAATAGCCGGTCGGCTATTCTTCGGAGTCGCAGTCGCAGCGTCGACTGCCTCGCTCTGATTGGTCGACGGGCCAGTCGCAGTCGCGGTCGCAGCCGCAGCGCCGGCCGCAGTCGCTAGTGTGATACGGCCTTAAGATTGGTTTGACGTAGCTCTTCATTTCTCTCTCCTATCAGCTAGCATTTTTATAGCATTGTATTTCTTCTCTATTACATCCTTTATAACCTGTCCTAAGTAACTCATTCGGGGACGCCCATCGCCCTTCTTCCCTTCCACCTGTCTTCATACGATTGTCCTCATCAGGCCATCGTGCCTAAAGGCCGTATCACACTAGCGACTGCGGCCGGCGCTGCGGCTGCGACCGCGACTGCGACTGGCCCGTCGACCAATCAGAGCGAGGCAGTCGACGCTGCGACTGCGACTCCGAAGAATAGCCGACCGGCTATTCTTCAGAGTCGCAGTCGCAGTCGCAGCCAATCAGAGAGCTCCATTGCAATCTCGCGCGCTTGCGGCAGACGTGTTTGTTTGTTTTGGTTACCGTAGCGAGGGAAGTTCAAGAAGGTTATAAGATAACGCTGAGATAATTTCGGATTTTTAAAGTGAAGATGGAAGCCCAGTATATTGGATATTGCACCCGAGTACACAGGTGAATGAAAATGAAGTACGTTTTAACATATTTTAGGAACATTTTCAACAATTGCCGCTCTCTATCTATTCTTTGGGCTTTCGTAAACAAACAAGCCACAAGCAGAAACGTTCATACGTGCGCATGCGCGATCGTGGCGTCGGCCGCAATGTGTGATGGGGTGTAGTCGCAGCCGCAGTCGCGGTCGCAGCGGCCGCGGCGGTCGCAGTCGCTAGTGTGATACGGCCTTAACAATGTGCCCAACTATGTTGTTGCGTCGTCTGCTTAAAGTTTTTAGGAGACTTCTCTTTTCTCCCACTCATCCATTTTATCTTCATCATTCCTCGGTAGCACCACGTTTCGAATGCTTCCACTCTTGACTTATCTGCTGGTGTCAACGTCTAAGCCTCGCTTCCATAGAGAAATATACTCCATATGTAGCATCTAATGATTTTTTCTCTTACTTCTATGCTTGTATTCTCAGCAGTAAGAAGATTCTTCTTTCTTGCTCCGTCCATCGTTGGTAATTCGGCTTCCCATATAAGTAAACTACTTAAGGTTTTAGGTTATAATATTGAGTGAAGCCTCAGTACACTCCCAAGTTTAAATCCTCGTGGTGCAACGTAGTTCGGGGAAAGAAATTCGATCTCCAACCTCGAATATCAGGCATGTTACGCCCGTAGTTTAGTCTGGGGTGAAATGTAGCCTTCAATATCCAAACCAATCTTGAGGTTAAATAACTATGGGAATAGGAGGGATAGGTTCTATAGTATATATAATTTCTATTTTCATATTTAATGTAATGATTTTTCGAAACTTTCATCATCATTGGTGAAGTTTCCTCCGCTAAATGTGATGATAATGCGGTCATAATTTATCTATCGTCGCCGAGCATTCCTGCTGTAAATAAAGTAAGGAAAGTATTCTCAGGTACTTAGCCTAAAGAGGGATCTTTGTGCGCTGAATTTTTGAAAGTGCAGTCTTCCATTGCGTTCTGGATGAAGAATATTGTGGAATTACAACAATTATTACTGTTGCTACGCATTATAATCTGTCGGTTTGACATCCATAATTGGCTTACTGTAACCAAAGGGTTCATGATATCTTTATACGATGAGAAAATACTTATGACCTATGATCACCAACTCCATTAAATGATGTTATAATATATATTGAAATAAACGATTTTCACGTCATAAAATTCTTGAGAAAAATATTCCTTTCTCTTCTCTCTCGCTATCCTAAATTTTTATCTTCCATTAAAGGCTTTTGAAGATTCTTTCCTCCTCAATATTTGTTTCTACTTATGTTTATTAGTGCCTTCTTTATTTTTGTCTTCCATCAAAGTTAGTAACTTGAACATCTCTCTTATCTTATATGGTTATATATTTCATATTTACTAGCCATATTTTTTTAAAACACAAAAAGCGTAGGAAGAACACTGCAGAAACAAATTATGCTGCTAACAATCAATAATTAAGCAAAACAGCCGGCAGAATACCATAAAATAAAACCAACAAATATTTTCAACAGGGGAAATGGCCCTGACGGTCTAAAAAAAGTATTGGCGTCACCGATGATCGATGGGAACGAAGATATAGACCGCGATGAAGATATGTAATTTTTAAAAATTGTGAACATCAGCATTGTGGAACTTTTGCAACGCAGGACTTCGATTGACACTTCGGGGACAATAAAAGAAGAAAAGTAGAAGCTTCGATAGATGTGACATCTCTGAAACGGGAGGCATTGCGGGATATCTGAGGCAGACGTTTGGGAAAATTGAAAACAGTTCTGGTGAATTCTACCCCCCGGGTATTCTCATCAGTAGCTTTTTAGTTTTCTTCCACTCTCGTCATATATCACGAGTCAAGTGCATGCGTCATGGGTGGGTACTGAGAGGACATATTTAAAGTGTAATGCAAACAGTACACGAAAGATTAAGTGTACGTGTCGACGGAAATAAACGCGCTGGTGAAATTTGTGATGAAACATTTTAAATTTTGGTTTATATTTTTACTATTTGCTACTACCATCCTTGCATTTCTTCCTGCAATAAAATTTCCGTCACCACGTTCAATAAGTAACGGTAACTTTTCTCAACACTCATTTTATTTTCACTCACGAAGTGAAACGGATAGGAGTTGTAACGTTAGGTTCAGATTATAATCCCAGGTGATGCCCTAGTAATTTCTCGTATGATTTTTAGATTAGAATTCCCTTTTAACGTAGAAATCATGGATTGATAATTTGCTAAATAAATGATGGCTTAAGAAGGAAAAATAATTGTAGCTTTTATTCAACTTCGTTTCCTCTGCAAACCCGATAATGCAAAAATACAATTTTTTAATTTTAATTGAAAACCACTCGTTAATTGTGAAGTTGATCTCACATCTCATAGCTTCTGTCATGTTTTACTTTTTTTTGAATTTACCTAGAGAGGTAGTCGTTTATAGTGAGAAAAATATTCCAAATTATCTAGTATATGAAATATATAACCACAATAATAGCTATATTAAATTGAAAGACAATGGTTTTATGCATCATTAGATAGGTAGAAAATTAATAAGCAGATTATGCTCTTAGTGACCACGATATAACATTATCACATAGCCACACATTTTTTTTGAACGGCCGTGAACTATACTCGAAGTGGGTAATTTCCCAGAGTCAAATAATTTCGTATAAAAAATCTTAGCTTATCCAAAGAAGGAGCTGTGCTTATTTTTCCATCAGCGATATTTCTAGACATGCATGTCAGTTAAGAAGAATAACCTTTAAACTGCTTTGGACATCTGTTTGCAGAACATGAAATGACATTTTTTTTCTGGGAATTTTTCGGGAGTTAGAATGACTGATTTGCCCTGCAAATCATTTGATTTTTGGTGAATCATCGTGTTTGACCCGGAAAACTTACGAGAGGGATGAGTAATCGATCCATGGGGAAATACGGAGGGCGCCGAGAACAGAAGAAATGCTGTAAGCTCTTCAAGGAATCTCAGGAGAACTTGTTAGCAAGGTATTCATCGAGTGAAATAATGATTATAGGCATTTGAAAAGGGCAGTTATCAACAAGGGTTAAATTCGCCCTGAAAAAATAATTTACGACGTGAACCCGGATCTCCCGGTTGCCAGTAAGGTATGATTCCAGTTAACACGGCTGATTCATCGTCGTTCGAGGTTAATTCCAGATCCCTGCTAAGCCACACGATTATTTCATGGCGAATTCTACTCCTAGTGTGACATTGTGACTGCGTAAAGAGGTACTTATTATATGCAGCGCTTTTGGAAATTATTTACTCTTACAGATGCTTTGAGACGATGATATTAACATGATTGATAAAGTTGCTCCTGGTTCATCACGAAAACGAGCATATTTTCAAGCTTTTAATAGTGGAAAATGAAAATATTAATAAAATCGACGCTTGATTAAAAGAATTGACTCTTCCATTCTAATAATCATGAAAAAACTGTTGTAATTCTAGAAGCTTTGGTGACTCTTTTTATTTGGACATCAATGACAATTTATCCGATTGACGACCGCGTCTCGCCCGATATCTGCATTTTTTCGCAAAATTTACGTACTATGGATGGTTTTCGAGGACAAAAACTAGGTATATGTAGGTATAAAAACTAGGTATGGAGTCTGAAAATTGACACATCTATTCAAACTATTGTATTGTAATATGCTCTTTTTTGAATTAATATCTCAGCTCATGAAATCTTGAAAGTATCTTTATGTAAAAAAGTAAATTTGATACAGATCGTTATATTAGTCGATGCCACTGCTTATTTGGACATTTTTAAAACATTGTGCTATTTATAGTGATATTTATGATAATAACGCTGAGAATTTACACATTTTAGTTGAACTGCTAACGGTGGATAAAAATGATAATATTACTACTATGATTACCTCTTCAATAGTATATGAAGCCCTTCCAAATTTTCTAAATTGCATGCGAAACTTCCTGAATTTAACTGCGTCGTTTAGAATTACCCACATTCGTTCTATTTGGAATTTGGAATCGTATTATCCGCGAGTTCAAAGGACATTCATTTTAATCTCCATAATGATACAGCTGTGAAACTACCAAAATCCGTGTGAGGGTCCCGAGGAGAAGGATATTTTCCTTGGCGATAACGTATCATGTTTCTAATCATATAAGCTGGGTTGTTCTCAGGCTTTTCCCGATTTAACTCGTCAACAGGGGAACGTTGTATCCTAGACGAAATTATGGGCTTATTTTTCCTCTTGGAATTAACAAGGATGGAAACAGAGGGTCGCATTTTAATGAGGGGTAAACGTTCGACAGCTAAGCGTGGAGGGTCCTTTCACTTATCATGAATCATTACTTTTAATTATCTTGAATACCTTCTGGAAACTGAAAGATAGGGTATGCATAATTTTACCGTAGCATATTATGTAGGTACTTCATAAAGAATGAAATGATCAAATATCATTTCCTTATATTAATGCTCGAATAACGAATTGAAATATTTTTCCTTCCTACGTTTTTACATTTTTTTACCAATCTGTTGCGTGTATCTCGTGAATATCTTTTCGACAGTTTCATATGCTAGTATTGTGCAAATAAATGCTCATGAATTCATTTCCACCGGTGAGAGCTACTTAGTTGATGTTTCACGTTTTTTAGTGAATCCAGATCTTAGGATTACAAAGCTACGAATGAATGAAAAATTTCATTTGAATTTGGTTAAACTTATCTCGAGAAAATCTTATAATGTCTGTTTATGCAAATAATGTGCGAGAATTACAGAATGCATTTCTTGTCCATATTATTTTAAAAAATTCATAAAGTAAGCCTTGACGAGAAATGTAATATGAAAGTTGATTTTCACAGTGAAATCCCAAAGGTTTGGAAAAAAAAATATAACTTGTGACAGCTAAAAGAAAATTATTGCTACTCCCTAATTTGTTACCATTGAAAATTTCATTGCCATTAGGAGCATACCCAGGTTTCGACTATGATATGAGCAATTATGGCAAATATTGAAAAGCCTGTGTTATGAGCCTATGTAAAAAAAATGATTCAAGCCCATTAAAACTCAGATATACCTCTAATCTCAAGACTGAAATTTTATTTTTTTTTAATCGCCTATATTTGGTAAAATTCGTCGGATAAATGCATCAATATCTTTGAATAACTCGTACATGAAAAATTTTTATATATATTTATCGAAAAGGCATCAAAATTATCTATAAAATAATGGTATTATCTAGCTCATATACGAATATAAAATGTTGAAAATAGAACAGCACTTCATTTTGATGTCAACCGTAAAGGCTTAGTTAAAAATTAACAACAAAGGCATTAACACGCACGGGTTAATGCCTAAATGTATGAACGCGTGAATGTACACAAAAATGCACCGTGTAACCACCCAACTTGTGCGAATACATGAAAGGAAAATAGAACCTGTACTAATTTGGTTCATGCATTCGTACATGTTCCATTCCGGTCCACCAAAATCATTCACGCAAACGTAGATTAACTTGTACGTGTTAATGTGCCGTGTAACCAGAAAGTCCTGCTATAATTGACCTTCTCGTTGATTTTTTATAAACTATCAAATTTTCACTCCGTAAATAGCATTTCAACTGAAAGTTCTTAACAATGTGGAAACTACAATATTTAGCATATGGCATTCGTGAAATATCTATGTTAGTACCATCTGAAAAATATCCAAAGAACCCGCTAAACAACGTTGCATTTGATATGGAGATCCATATTACAACATCTCTTGGACATCTTCACAACATCTAATGAGTAGATAATGGGTGTGCTTATTAAGATGTTTGGAAGTCCCTAGACATACAGTTTAATTTATGCTCCTCAATTCTACAGAGAACATTTCAATGGCTAAGTTCCAACAACACGTGCCTCAAATTTTGCCGGTTTGAGACAGATATCTTAAAAGAAGTGTAATAACAACCTTAAGATGACTCGAACAACAATGGAGGTCGAGCACTTACCGAGTGAGGCGTCGTAGGTGTTCATATACTCTGAGGTCATGAACTGTGAGACGAGCGCCGTTTTGCCGACGCCCGAGTCTCCGAGGAGCACGACGCGGTACTTGGGAGTCTCTTCCTCCTCGCCGCCCATGCCGCTCATGCTGCCCTCCGAACTCACATAACTGCTCCCGCAGCATGAGCCCTCAAACGGCGACCGCTCCCCAGGACTCACGCCGCTCGCATTGCTGTGCCTGGAGGGATGAGATAGAACGATTATTTCGCAATGGAACAAGTGAGCAAAAAAATACTGCGTTGTATAAGGCAGTTAGGTAGGCAAGCCAACCAGCAATCAATTTCCCAATAATATCCAGAAAAAATTGTCGGCGTTAAGTGCCATAAAGTTTTCATCAATAACATTGCATAACAAAATACGTTTTTAGGCTTATATTAATGAGTAGTTTCCAAAAAAATTATATTAAAGCGATATCTCCAATAGTTTCTGAGAAACAGTCTGAGACGTAGAATAATATCAAATCTCATTCCCTTATGGTCCATAGGAACATGTGTGTCCCATGACATAAAAACACTAAATTTGTGAAAATTTAAGCACAAATGCGTAGTTTTTCGTACTAATCCTCAGGCTAGGTACACAAAGAATAACCCAAAAGTCCTGTTGTAATTGACCTTCTCATTGATTTTTTTTATAAACTATCAAATTTCCACTTCGTAAACAGCATTTCAAGTCAAAGTTCTTAACAATGTGGAAACTACAATAGTTAACATATGATATCCGTGCAATGTCTATATTAGTCCCATTAACGTTGTATGGATAGGTTAAAAATATCCAAAGAACCCGCTAAACAACGTTGCATTTGATATGGAGATCCATATTACAACATCTCTTGAACATCTTCGTAAAATCTAATGAGTAGATAATGAGTGAGATTATTATGATGATTGGAGGTCCCTAGACATATAGACACATTTTTGCTCCTCAATTCTACAAAGAACATTTCGATGGCTAAGTTCTAACAACACGTAACTCAAATTCGGCCGGTTTGACACAGATATCTTAAACAAAGTGTAATAACACCAAAAATTTAAAATACACGCAAAAAATAACTCTTTGTTTGCAAGTGAATGCTTCTTTTTCAGTTTTATGAACTTTTGGTTTTTAATTTCAGTGTGCAGGTAAAAAAATAATATTTTTTTTGCTCTCCTGTAAAGTTACTATTTTTGAGATACGTGTTGTTAGAACTTAGCCATCGATACATGCTACCTTTGGATACTGTTTGTAATAAGTTGTTTTCAATAGAACGGCTATCACAACTTGGATATCTTTGTAACGTTATTTGTACAATTCGTCGTAGATGTTACAAATAGGATACTTGTATATTGACTCGTTCTGATTACGATTGTCCGAGCGATTCGTCCTAACGATAGTTGGCCGAACTAGCTGTGTGATGAATGTCCTGGAAATAGTTACCGTAGTTTCGAACGTTGCCACTTAACGATGGTTAGGCGCTGGAAGACTGGAAAAGGAAGCGATAAGAGAAAGACGAAAAGTTCGTGAAGCTCCCTTCGCTCTAGTTTTTTCATGAATTTGTCCAAGCAAGGAAGAATATTCGCGGAAGAAAAATTATTCGTTAAATACACGTTGAACACAATAATATCTTGACCCTGCATACCTCAACAGCTTTGCTAACCGTCAATTTCTCGTTCACTTTAGATGTCAGCACTAGAGGGCAGCACAGGTTTTAACCACCGTCGTGCACGAGGGTTCCAACGATCGCTGGAACAATCGTAATCTGAACGAGGCATAACATTAGATTAACATATTAACATAGATAACATATTAGTTTGAATCTTGGAGTGTAGGTTTATAAATTCAATGGAAATTTTTGCCGAAGTTTTGATTTATTTGCCAGACATCATCATGTTTTTTAACATTTCAAAAAGTCCTAGTGATGCTCTATGAATAAAACAAAACGTGGGCAAAAATTGCTTCTCAACTCAAAGACGCAATGTTGAAATGTAAAAATAAAATTTGTCTTTGATAGACCACTGATTTCCTCCAGTTTTGGAATTCATAAGTCATTATGAAGATTTAGATTTTTTTAATTGCCACCCCGCATTGTTTTCGGACATGGATTAGTAAAAACCCAGTTAAACCCATAATGTTACAAAGATTAGTACTCAATTGGGTACCATACGATTGTTCAGCGAGTGAGAATCTAGGTTTGACTTTCCAAACACAGCAAATTTAAGACTATGAGAAAATAAATCTAATGAGAAAGATAGGTGGAAAATTAAAGTACGCAGAGTTTTCTGTAAAATTCCCAAATAAAAGCAGATGGCAACAATCAATCTCCAAGAGTATTGACTAGAGATAATAAAGAGAAAATGGCTAGGTTCTTGCTGACATTGATATGATCAATTTACACGGAGGTAAGGCCATAGTGTTTGAAATTGGGAAAATGGAACATGAAACAGTTATATGAAGCTAATCGTCTTTTCAGCTTTCCGTAGCACTCCATAAAGAATTTCAGTCTGTAGAGACTTGTTTCATATCCCGAAAGTGTTCTCAATTCCGCTTAAAATTGAAGGGTAGCATGGTTGAATGTGGTTATATTTCCTCCAAATAATAGTTAAATTTGAAGTCACCTTAATGATCCTCCTATCCTATTGATATGAAGATATGCTGCTGTTATATTTTACGAGGAAGTACAGTAGTTGTTGGGAAGGTAGAATTTTTTTTGTGAACGTCGTCGTTTTCTTGGAAGACCACTGCAGGATGTTTCCCTCCGATTCTAATTCTTTTGTGGACTTTCCTCGTACGTTGTTGCTGTCACAATCGACCGCAGCTCGTTTATCGTGTTTAAATCGCGGCAGAAACGGGAATCCCAGGATCAATGGAATAAAGAGGACAAGTAGCAAAAGATTTCTGGCTGGTTGAAAAGGCACCGTCCGGTGAGAGGGTCGGTTGAACTGGCGGTGGATCGACGATGTGCAAATATCCCTCTGGCAGTTCCCTTTGTGAGAAATGTTCGGATTCTTATCCACCCTGGGCCACTGCGACGACTGAGGAAAAAAGTCCTGACATGCCCTTATCACTCCCTCTTTCCTTTTCTTCCCGAAACCAAACTTTCGCTTCACATGCGTCATATTGCATCCTCTCTCTGGTTGCCGATATATTTAATGCGGAGAAGGGCACGTAGGAAGTGTTCCGCCCGGCACGAGGGCGTTGGCTCACTCGAATGTGCTTCTCGGATAACGGGGGGTTGGCTTAAGGAAAAGGGAAAGGAACTTCTCCTCTTTTGGAACTAATTTTCTTGGCACAAGGGTCCTCCATAATCGGAGAGATAGTGGTTAATTTGTTTCCCGTTGGTAAAGTGAGCTAATGAATAGGCTCTGTTTGCTGAGAAGGGTAATGGAGATGCATTGAAGATGACCTCCCATTAGCGATATTATTTTTGGAAGTCATGAAGAATATCGGGGTACACATTAAATAATGTTTTTATGTCATGGCCATCACAAGTACCTCCATCGAGGGAAATTTTTAAAGTCATCGCATATTATTTATATTATGCCTTAATGAATTGATTGGCATAGTTGACGCTTTCTGCGTTATGGCTGTCTGATTGAATATCAATGTATTCAGGGCAGTCAATACTATTTCACAGAAAATGATGATAAGATTTCTCGTTATGAAGTCTGTTATTTACTAATATTTGCGATAGCCCAACAGCTCAGGATTTGGAGCGTCAATGGATATGCTATTAAATTAAATTATGTATTATGGATATATATTGGATGATATATTATTTTTTAGTATATTTTTCTCTTAGAAATTTTTTTTCGAGAACATGCGGATTTCTCGAAAAATTTGCAATGATTTAATATTTGCTCGATGGATATGAATGTTTTCAATAATTGGCTTAACGATGCAGAAAATTGATGAGTTTAACCATGATGTTATTTTTCAATTGACGGCTGGGAAAATTTAATTTATTTAGTGCCCTCTATACAGATTTGGGCTGACTGGGATATAATGCTTTTTATTTCATTAGATCTATTTTAAGCATGTATAAAACTAGAAAGGGAAGATTTGCACTTGTATCCCTTACATAGTTTGTGTCTAAGTATTTGGTATTATGTTTTTTAGATAAATATGAGTATAAGAGTGATCATAAATATTTTCAAATTTTCTGGCGAATAATTTGTGAAATGCTTGTGAAATGACAGCAACAGCAAAATGTCAATAGCTCGAAAACTGGCAAGGGGCGGAATTTATAAATACGTCGGACGGTAGAAAAATACCCTTTTTATAAACTGAGATTTATTTAGAAGAAAATAATGTAGCTTCTTAAATTTAAAAGTTTGAAAGCCATGTTGTACAAATATCATTTGCTGCTATCATCACTTCCCGTCGTTAGTTTATCCCCATGTGTCGCCGTAGGTACCGGGTGCGACCTATTATTTTTCATCGCTAACGATAGACAGGAAAGAAATCGTGAGACGCGGAAAGCTGCTGCGTATCCCCTTGGTCTCCAGGCGACGGCGTCCACTGTCCGTTTACCGACCCCCAGCTCCCAGGTGATCGGTGGCGTAGTTACTAAGAAATCGACCTTTCTTTCACGAGCTCGGCGCAAACGCGGGAGGCCGAAGCGATGAGGAGGAAGAGGAGACGATGGGAGCAATCCCGGAGATTGGCGTGCGATGGGTCTTCAGCGACGGAGAATAAAGAACGAGGTGGGGAGGAGTAGGAAGCGAAGTGCAAGAGTCTAGGCATACAGGATGCCAGCGTGTTTGCGCAAGACCATTGAATTCTCCCGTGTGACCTAGCACTCCTCCGCCATCTCCACGATTCATGGGAAGCCCTCCGTCGAGCAGTTCCAAGAGATATTGCGAAACGTCCGTGCGACGCGCTGGAGGTCGTTTCATAGACTAATAGTGGGGTTGATAACCTTTTCATATCAGTGATCCATCACAAATTGGCCCAGATATAGCGAGAGGCAAGAGAAGCTTCGCTTTTTTTATTGAGATATTTTTGAAGAGAAATATTTCACTCTGAATTCAAGCAATACCCCAACAAAGAATTCTTATAAAATCAGGAGTTGATATAATATAAGGATAGACAGAAAATATAAGGAAATGGTATAAATAAAATAATATAAGGATGGATAGCATGGGCAGCGTCCAGCCTTTTCTGTTAGTGTGACGAATGCGTTGCATTAAATTAAAAAAAATATGTTTATTCAGAAATATGAAATGAACTTACCGTAATAATTTAGACAATCATCTCTTTTCAAAGAATCATTTTCATTATTTCATGTAGAGTTATCAACCCTCATCAGCTGTGAGGGCTACGTGTGGCCCGCAGTCCTTAACGGTTTATATAAGGGAGTAAAGTGCTTCCCGTGGCTAAAATGATTACACATTGAGGATATTACATTCTTCCTAGGTTTTCTAGTATTATTGAATGTTAGCAGAAGCAATTAAAATTTGGATAAGTCAGAGTCGTGGGTTATCAAACCAGGAATAAATGAATGAGAATGAATCAAAGATCAAATATTGGGGCATATTATTGTGATAATCGAGGATTGGAAAGGTTCGGTATCGTTGTAATATGAGGAAATGCAAAATTGATCAATAAATATACCCGTGCATATTTAGTTTTGGGCGACAGATCTTCCAATTATAAATAAATGTCAGTGACTATTTATACGACAGACCTTCATCAGGAATGCAGCAAAATGTTTAGCGCCTCTCAATGAGACGCAAAAAAAATTGAAGGCGCCAAAGGATTCATATTGAACTGTGATAATGAAGTATTGTGAGTGATCTAGTAGCAGATGAATTTTTTTATGCACGATGCGTTTCCTTTGCATTTCTTGCTATAGCAATAAAAATATTTTTGTACTTATTCTTGCATGATATTCATGCATGATAACTTTCATGATACGTAGAGTGCATAATACAGAAAATTATTGCCTCCGATGATTTAGGTAAAATTACTCACGGAATAAATTACTCACTGAATTTATTCTTGCATGTGATATATTTGGACTTGAACAATGCCATCGCACGAGGAAAATATGTTGTCGTTAGCTTTAAAAATGCTCACACAATTTAACTTTGTTTAAGAGATTAAAGAAGCATCGTTCGTGGATAAAAAGGAAATGGTGGGGAGAGTAAGTTTAAGGGACGGCTTCTTTGGCGAGGGAGGAGAAGATCCCGCCCTGGTGGAGTGATCCCGGGAAGGGATGCGCGTTGGGGGGTCGTTGGAGTAACTTGTTGAAGATGGCTCTGGCGGACATAATCCCCATTATCGGCCTCCCACACTTAACGTGAAAACGCTCCCTCGACGTAAAGGAGTGGTAGTGACAGAAGATTGGACGAAATTGGGCTGGTGCTCACTGTTTCTTCTATTCCACCAAAAGACGGCGCCAAGAGGTTCCCCCTTTCGTTTGGCCGTAATGGCCTCGTTACTGACGTCATTTCGTTTGATCTTGACGTCAGCGAAGGAGCGAGTGTGAATTGACCGACTGTTGCTGTATACAAAGATATGTTTGAATATAGGGAGATGAAATTTTGTCCATTCTCATTGAATTTATATAGGTGTAGGTCGTTTTAGTCCTATTCCCCAATCGTTTTCTTTCCATCATTGGAAGATCCCTCTACTTCGAAGCTAGCGACACCGCAGAGAAATAGTAGCAGTTTTCCCTGCGGTGCCGTCGAGGGAGTTTGTGGATTTTTCCTCTTAAAACACACAGATGTATCAGGACATCCTCGCTTTTTAGTGATGTTCATGTTGGCGATTTCACAAATGAAAAATCTGCTCTATGATGGAGGAAAATTACATTGGAATACATACCGGAGTTTACATGGCCTCGAACGTCACCATGGAAATTTTTTAATCCGTGGGAAATACCATTCACTATTTAATTCGATTCTTTTTATTGGGTTCAGCGCAAGTCGTGATAAAATCCCGATAACACTTCATCAAATGAATTGGTGGAGCTTAAGTTATCTAAAATACATAAATTTATAAATATATCAATTTCTAACTCATTTTTAGCCTATAAAACCAAACTAGCAGTGCAATGGAACTGATATTGCTGATCTGTTCTGAAAAATCTTTTTGCTGTTCGAAAAAATCTTAAATCGTCCCTTGTCAAAGGTTTTTCGTCTGTGACGGATCATTTGTAGGTTGGTGTATGCCACATCGCGTCAGATAAATAAAAAAAAGGTGGTTGGATTTTTATACTCACTGTATATGATTGCAATCTAATTCCATTTTATAGCGCAAATCGCCGCTTTGAGGCGTCATTCGTGAATTTCAGGCTGATGGCATGTTTTAAACCATCCGGAATAATCAATCACAGCAATGAAAAAAATGTCCTAGGATCGTGACTCCAACCACGGACCTTGGAATTTCCGAGCCAAAACGGTAACCGTTTTGCCATTCACTTTATTTTTATTTTATTTAAAATGTATAATTAATTTAAAATTTTAATTTCTTAGCATGAATGTTTGATTTTTTTATTATTTTAAATGCAAATGATGATTTGGAAATTTAACTCAAAGTTGCCTTGGTAAAATAACCCTGAATAGACGAAGGTATTTTCTCCCGTTGCCGGTCCAGAGTATTTTTTTACCCCAAAGCAATAAGTTTAAATGGTGGGCCATTGTCAGATACCGTTCCCTCGTGGAATAATTCCCGTTCCCACAAAATGCTCGCCACTGCGTGGTGCTCCTAATTTGTTCCCGGGGGAGCGGATCCGGTCGCGCAAAACCGTCTGTCTCCTTCCCTCGGCCCCTCACGTCCAAGCACTTATCTTTATCTCTCCTTGTCACACTGTCCTCGCAAAAGGCTTGAAGACACGTTTACAGCTCGTGATGCGTCGCTGTCTCGCTCCATATCGTTTCCGCCGGACAAGAGCAACACGTGAGGGCGACACAGGGATGGCGTGGACGTGCGGCAGGAGGGGGAAATAATTGCTGGAGGAGGAAAAGGGTGGCGGGCTGGGAAAAGGAACGGTCAACATTACATCTCTCCACACTGGAGTGGGCTTTGATTGCCTTTTAAATGCAGGAACTCTGACCAAATTAATGGAGTACGAAAACTAAGGCATTTAATGAAAATATTGCTAATAATATGCATTAAACATAATGAAAAGTGCTTGTCTATTTACACGCTTATTTTATTCATTCCAACCGATCCAGGTTTTGGCACATAATGATATTTTCAAGGAGAAGAGCTTTTCATTGCGTTAAATATCAAAGCTTTCCGACGAATCACACCTGAAACTGTATCTAATAATATACCCTTGCAATCATAAAAGAATTAAAACGCACGAAAATGAGTGATAAATAATTTGACCTTAAAATGGGCTAAGAAATTGATTTCATTTCGAGATTTTCGCTGATACAGATTGGAAATTAGAATTAATTTTCGTTATTTGCGCAAAGCTTTCTTATGATAGTTTTAATTGCATGCATAAAGCATTCTTATTTTCTAATTAAGTAGAAAAATGACTTAATATGTATGGCACGCGTGTATACTTTTAACTACAACTTTCCAAGACTAAGTACTTCGAAAAAAATAACAATTTGAATGAAGAGGGATTAGATAATGTCATTAATTTAGATTCATTCTAAAATATCCAATCAACGTACTCAAGTTAAAGTGTGTGTAAATGGTAATATCATCATCATTGAACGACATTAGCCTTCTGATTTAGTTTAACATCTTGATAATAACATTTTTGAACTTACACTTCTGGATATGGTAGATTTACTTAGGGTGTTTTATGAACCTCCCCGGCCTGCTTCCAAGATGATATTTAAATAGCCTGGATCAATTTATGAATTAATTAACCTTTCTTTTAAAGTCAAATGTTACGCATTCCTGATGGAGGACCCAACGCGCCACGCGAGATAATATCGTATAATATTAAAAAGTAACGTCTTATATATATCACAAAGTTATAATTTTGGAGCGATGGGCTACACATGAGAAGGTTATCGAAAAATTATAATTTTTTTGAGCTGGGAGGCTATTTCTCTAATTTACTCATCTTCTCTCCTTAGAACAGTTGCTACAGGATATATGCTGGCATTATGTAGCAATGCCGAGGTCAATGTAATAGATCAATTCCTGTGTTACAGATTTTCTTTCCTTAAAATTTATAATAAAACTGTAATTTTTGGGAGAGAGTAATGTGGGATAAATTGAAAATTCTCACCTAGTTTTCCATGCATTTGTAAATTCTCCTTTTCCCTATAAATCTATATACACCCCAAGAATTTTTAACTCACTCTTAAAAAGGTAAATCTTAGTCTATATTTTGGCTAAGGGACTGCTTGGGCTGAATGTGGCAATGCGCATAGCGCGGCGAAATAAAGCTTCGTCACGGCGCCATCATGGAACCCACGTCACATTTGATGAATCGTTGCGCTTTTATCACCTCAACGCTTGAGGCGTGAGAAATATTTTGCTCCCTTCCAATGCGGTCGTGCAATAGTGCTCGATTCAGTTTAGTCATCGTGCTACTTTCGATCGTTTTATAATTCTCCATACGGTAACATGTACAAAGGCATCACGTGAACATGTGATTGTGAGCAGTTAATATTAATACAGGAATAGCGTAAAACCATTTGATAAATAATTCTCCAAACGGGCACATGTACAAAGGCATCACACGAAAAATTAAACGCAAGCAATATAGGTAAAGTCATATGGCTTTGTAGCGAAAACATAATTGGCAATATCTTATTCACACGAAACAATCAATTTGCGATTAACTACGAGAGCGTCATAGTGCTGTGCTGAATGTTCGCGCATTTAAATGAAAAAGCAAGTGGCAACACGGGTGTTTGCAATTACCGTTTCACCCTGATTAACTCTGCTGCCTTTGGAAATGGCAATTTCGAGAACAAGTAGAAAATGAACGGAGGGATTAGTGCGCGCATGGAAAGTGGAATGGCTAACGTTGAAATGGAATTCCGAGTCCTATTGGACAATTTTACTCGTCCTGAAGACTGGAGGAGATAGCTATCCGATTTTGCATAGCTGTGTCTCTGCCAGCTCGGTCAAAGAAGGTGCAATGCTCTTTCCATGACATAATGCGGCAAATAGCTGGGAGCGTGCAAATTCATTGAAGGCATATGACAAGTTCTAAATTTGGCAACGTAAACAGTTAGCACAATACTTCCCTTCCCCCCCAGCGACAACCAGCTTATCAGGAATTTACTCTTAATATTTATTCAGAAAGTACTCAATACTACTGTATGGCAGAACTGAAACTAAAAATAGTTGTTTTTTATATACGAAGTAGAATTCCATTCAAATTAATGTATTTACATCCATAAAAATTACATACTTGCGTTGAGTTTTTTTTCGGATGAAATGAATTAAATCTACATGCTCTGCGTTTCAATTTGGTCGTACGAGGAACACGACGCCCTATGCGCGATGCGCTGGGTTATTTCATTCCTCCTTCTTCACTCATTTTCCTAGTTTATTCTACTCACTGATATTCTCATCACTTAATTATCTCATCTTTTCCTTTTCATGCCGTTAAACATCTTCCGATTTTGTTTTAACACCCGATGACATGCCTTAGTATTAACGTGTTTCACGGAGCTGTTTTTGATTCACCTGCGTACAAACACTCATTTCTTACTCCTTGTGAATGATTTTGCCATATGATTTATTTTCATGAAAGGGAGTATCGATGAAATCCAATCTTGCATCAATTCGTTCGGTGAATATAGTTTCAGTCGATTAAACGCCAGAGAGTGTACTTCTGACACGCTTGTATGGCATCCCGAACCTAATCAAAAGTTGATTTGTAAGGATTAACTAGTACTAGCCATTTAGTTTTTTGAATTAAAAGAGCTTCTAGAAACAAACATACGTAGCATGAAAGTTGCTTACTTCTTTTTAAGTTCCAAAAATCCCCAATTTTTGGCATTCTGAACATGTATTTCAGTCAAGAGTTTCTATCCTTTTACTAGAGTGATTTTTAACAGGATTTCATACTATTTGTTTCATCATGTTTTGAACCCTGGTCAAAACAATGTGGCAATCTAAAGGAGTTAATTTATCAAAAAGCCTTTAGATAATTCATTACAAATAAACGTGTTTTGTTGAATTTCCGGTTTTATTCATCCTGCTGAAGTGAAAGACTATCTCTTTCAAAATTTAGACATTGTATCTGTTGTATATTTGACTTGCGGTCAACGTTGCGCAGAGGTAGTTTTAAGTGTGTATGCTGTGTGATCGAATTATAACTATTTAATGAGTGAAGCCCGTGGCTGAGTCTCAGGTGCGAAAAATAAATTCCCTCTGAAGGAATTGGCGGCGAGTTATTCCGGGCTAGTTCTCCGCTCCACAGTATCACATCATTCGGATCCCTTTGAAAGCGGACCGTATGGCTCTTCCCCTTCCCAGGTATCGCCCCCTGATGAAATTTTCGTGGTGAAGGGGTCGATGGCGCTCGTTAAGGAAAGAAAATGAGAAGGGCTGGTGAGAAAAATGAGTCAAAAGAGAAAGGAGACCATTCTGGAATCTAAGGTGGGCTGGGCTGGAGAGGTGGGGTGGGGGAGAGGAGTCCTGCGCCACACTATATTAAAGATGTGTGGTAACATGGTTACTCACAAATGCGCTGCATTACATGTGCTGCAAATTAAAATATTATAAGCGTCCTATGAATTTTGAATCCAAATTAAAAGTGCTTTGGCTCACTGTAAATATTCTTAATTAAATATGAGCGAAATATTTGTGGTAAAAGTTGGCGAATTATTATCAAAACTAGGTGACCCGTTCATAAATTCACACTCTCACACTTTACATTTAATTACGTAATTATTCTCTAATTCTTAAATTAAATTTCACAATAAACTCTCACTTTTATGCATACCAATTTTATACCATTCACCCACGCACAGTCACTATATATATTTCGTACTATTTTCATTTTTTTGTAAATTCCTATTGATAATAACTTTCGAGTACTTTCAACGCGATAATTTCATTTATTCGCGATACAAGTTATCTTTTAAGTTTCTTACACGCAATATCTCTTTCAGAGAACGTTAAACATTCTTCATACTTCTCAGATTTTATTTTAAGCGTGCATATGTTACGTTACATTGGATCAGTTCTGGACATGATGGATTTTTAAACCTTATTTTGTAGTTAAAAATAAAAAAATAAGTTGAGTCGTTATACCTCAAGCGAGTAATCGATGTGGAAAAATCGAAACTTTTAAGACAATTTAATGAGCAAATAGTCAAATTTGATATTGAGATTGTATTTTTCCCAGAAGTCGATGATTCAAAGTTTAAAATGATACCTTATTCATCAAATTACCTTCAATATTAACAGAACACATACGGGATTACAGAAGAAGACCTTTCTGTAATATTATTATAGGTATAATGGACCAAACGTCAATAGGTCATCTCCATCACTCATCAGTATTACATTTGGATTAAACTGAAGTTTTCTAGCCGAAGAACATATTAGCTTCAAGTTTTGATTTTTTAGGATACCACATATCTTACTCTTCTTCTCTTCCTAGAGACAATCTGAAGGCCACAATACAATTTTAATTCCTATTTAAATTCCTGCTTTTACTTTTTATTCCTTCCCCTCAGTAGTAAATATTATTATTGTCCTTTAAAACTACCATTAGAAAACTTTTGAACTCCTTTGACTCTTCCAGTGTGTGGAATCATCATATTTAATGCCTTTAAAATATTTAAAAACGTACTTTGTAGGAATCCAATTTCTCTTATTTGTACTGTTCTATCCGAAGTACTTTCATACTACTTGGTTTTTGAAACTATATTCTTGGTTTTTCTTTCGGAGATGCTTGAAGTTTTGAATGTTTACCCTATTACTAACCATTTCATGCGCAAAGGCCGTTATTATCTTGATTATATGGTAACTATCTTGATTAGCCACAAATGTTATCCTTTTCACTCATTATATACAAAAATTAGATGGTTTAACTGAAAATTCGTTTGCACATATGAGAAAAACTGCAAGAATTCTTGGGAAAAGTAATCAAATTGCCTGATAAACATGAAAACTCGAGAAAAAGGGAAATTATGACCGAAACCTTTAAAACAAGTTTCTTTACCATGGAGAAAATTAAACCTTATTTGTCGTACAACAATTGTAAATTGGTGAAGAAAACTTGGGCAAAATAAGAATTGGGATAATTCTATTATTTATTTAGCGGATAGCTAGACACTATTTTATTTGAAGACAAATATTATTGCAAGAAAATGCATCATTTTCATCCGGTTGATGGAATTGCTTGTTCAGGAAACAGACTGTTCGTCCATTTCTGCATTTCATGCATGCTGAAAGCATTATCTGAGAGCGTTACCCACTGATATTGTCAAGAAAGTTAATTTTCCAATATGGCAATCATTGATTGTGCCACTCATTTTGAACACCTTAAGTTGTTGTCTTCTCAAATGGCGCTAATCAAATTGCATTAAGTGATAGACTTCAGATATTCGGCAAATAGAGTAGCTACATTGTGAGACTGAAGAAACTTTTGCTATGTCTACTGAAGAGGCAGAAAATCAATCAGAATGATTGATAATTAGATGACAAATGGCTTAGGTCGCTTTCTGCGAGGAATGTTGACACGGGAATCACCCTCCCGAATCCGGAAAGCAAACTTTTGAGTTGTGTTCCCAAGAGGGCGTTGGAGTCATTAATCAAAGCCCCCTGTGACGAGTTGCAACTCGCGGTGTGGCAAGAAAACCTTGACGGGCTTTAAGCTGTATGAAGTCTGCCACCTTGGAAATTCCTCGAGGATAGAAGAAATTTAGGTGAAAAAAAATTGAGAGGGCTGAAACTAAGAAATCGCGGTGAAATGTAGAGAGCTGGCGGCAGAAATCGGAAAATGGGAAGAATAGCAAATATCGCGTTGTTTTCACGTATGTGAAATCGCAATTATATAGATATCAAATAATTTATCCTACGTTATATTTTAAAAAAATTGTATTTATCAATTAGGCAACATTTTACATGAAAAGTATGTTAGACAAATTTAAAATTGTATGATCATTATCATAATTGATGCTTCTTAAATATTTAATTGAAATTCTGGTACATTATATTCAGTCATTCATGAGCTGGTGAGGATTGGCTATTAAGATGTAGAAAGGTCAGCTCCCTTATATTCAAAATTTAAATATACGTTTAAAAATTTTTATTATTGTAGCGAGTTAAAATTTGTCATGGTAACGTGGAGACCATTTAGGCGACGCGAAGGAGCATGTCGATTTTTTGTGCGGAAGTATGGCACTCACATGCTCACTTTATTTGTCCAATGACTTCGGCTGAAAGAAATGTGCCTTAATATCAAGTGTGTATAAAATCAACTGACTATGGCTTGACGCATTTCTCTTGAATATGAGAATTTCATGATAAAGCTGCACGTGTTGTGGTGAATGTTCTACATTATTGGAAAAAATATTAGCAAGGATATAGTATTTAATAACACCAAAAATGAATTAGTGAATTTTATTATGGATGGAAAAACACTTTTTTAAGTAAAAATTTAAAAAAATACCTAAATACGAGCATTAATTGACTTGTCTTTAAAATATTTGAAAATTATCCCCAGCTGGAAAAGTTATTGGTAAAATAATTTTGTAAAATAACCTCCTTCTTTGGGAATAAATGATGAATTGTTTAGTAGTGGCTTACCCCTGTAACATTTTATCGTCCTAGCCCTTAAAATGCCTTCAAATATAGAGAATTGCTAGACAGATAGAGTAATCCAAACCTTCGACAGATTGGTTACATACAAGAACTTAGATGCTGCGAAATACGTCTTCATTGACGAGGGAAAAGATTCTCGCAAGAAAGAGACGGGACTATTCCAATGTGAGTTCTTCGATAGAGTTTGGTCATCCGCTATCCTTCTGGGCGAGTGGGACGTCCAGGACGAACGGTCGGAGCTGGGTCGTTTATCGTCTTTGAGGATGGACTTTCGAGTGAATGGGAGGGACAGAAAAACAAGTGAGCCGTCGGAGAGAGTAATGGCGAGGAAATGAGGCCGTTTAAGAAAACTTGGGCAAAATAAGCTGAGGCTCTCTTGAGACGCGTGCGTATTAAAAAAAACTAGGCATGAAATTGTCCTTGAGGTATGCTTAGAAGAACATCTTCAGAAACATCAACACTTTTATTTGCTTTATAAAATCCTGAAAATTGAAAAAGGAGAAATTAATGTATTAGGTTTGGAAGATGCATCAAACTAGTTTTTTTTTTACTTCAACATTATTTTTACAATGGAAGTTATCGTCTTAATTTTTTAAAGCCATCACTACTTGCGTAATAAAACATAACATTTGTTAATTACTCAATTTACTTTAAGATGAAGGAGAAAACAGACTTCGATGTTTCCAATGTTGCAGTCGAATATTATGACGTTTTTTTTCCTTTAATGGAGGTAATGACTTCTTCGTGTTTCTTTCCATATTTTTGCATGTATCTTATATTTTTTAAAGTACTGGCGACAATTTTTCGTTAATCTTTTCGTTTTTGTTTCTATTTAAATTGTTTTTGATTTGTAGTCCAAGAGAATTTGTATGTATCTTTCGCTTACCCTTGAAAATATTAGTATTATCGATTTAAATATGGAATTTACATAAATATAGCTTAAATTCGCCGGGAAAGTTCTGCTACATTTCATGCTAATCACAAGGAGATCATGTTAACTTTCGTTTGAATGAGTTTGAACACGACTTTGCTAAATTACGGGCTGTCTTTTTAAAAGTAGAATAGTGGTGGAGAGTAAGAAAAATTCGCCACAGATCCCAAAGCATACCTGGTTGAGCCTGACAGGGAATAAGAGAGAAAAGTGATAATCGCTGCCGATATTTAAACTGGTTTAACAATTTCTTTGCAAATTTTCTCCTTCTCTCCGCCTTTAAATTAATAAAAGTTTTTGTATCGGTATTGCTTGTCTTCTGAAGATGGCATGCTCTTTTTTCAAACAAGTATTTGATTGTCTTATATATTTGAATTTATAAAAAAAATAAAGAAGGCACTCCAAATTATTGACAGAAGGACTGATATCACCTCACCCCTGTTTTCACTCATTAAAAATGTATTCTTTAATTTCTCTGAGATCTCTTATTTTATAGCCCTTATTGGGTGTGCTCTCCTCTACCATGATTTCTAAACTTCGCGAGTTTCAAATATTCACGGTATTCCGTTTACCCAAGTACTATTGTAATTGAATGGCTTCTTGGCTTTCTTCAGCATTTATGGCCTTGCAGGCATTAAAATTGGCGGTAAATTTATGCTTACAAAAAATGTACGATGTGGTAGGAATAGGGTAGGTTGCTTCTATTCATAAAGATAAAAATTAGAAACACATTTGCATGTTTTATCGTAGCATACCTCCCATTCCATATTGTTTATAATGCGTTTGCATACCACTGGATAAGACAGCATTGAAGTACTTGGATGTTAAGTTTTTTTGAATAATACAATTAGAAAACCGCGTTACATACTAATGAAATCCTTCATAGATTCAACAAGAGTTTGAGCAAAAGAAAATTCCTCTTTTCCTGCCACCTAGCCACAAAGTCGGTCATTTCTTCAAACGCTGTGGATGGATTACTTTCATGGCTTTCTTTAACGACTGGTCGTAAAAGGATGGGCTTCCTCGCCAGTTCTGACGCATTCATTGATTTATTAACTGCCAACTTGTAGCGTCTTCTACTCACTGGTCCGCTTACTTCGTCTTGGAGCTCCACCTTAGCTCCCGTCGGATAGAAATTGGGTAATATACGGGGCCGTGGGCATAATTTGGCGATGGATAACGGTTCCTGGAAGGACAGGAGGGAATCTTGAAATCGGATTGGACGAATAAAATGAGTCAATATCAAAAGGGCGAAAGGATGAAAATCTTTCTGGTTACCTCGCGGATTGATGGAGGATGATTTGGAGGGATGTGGTGATGGTGAAGTCGTCTCGTCGGATTGGAAATGGACCTCTTCCCTGAACTGATGAAGGAAGTGGAGAAGGAGAGGGAGAAGATTGTGAGGTGGAGTAGGGTGAAACCTCCTTCACAAGTATAGGACGGAGAGGAGGCTTTTGTAAATGGGGAGAACGGGATAAAATATATGGCGGGATCGAAAATTCGATCGCATGGGAGTACATCTCATTCCCCAATCTCGACGGCTCATGCCACCGCTATTTTGAGCCCAGGGATTGGTACATAAAATCGAATGAGGTAGTCGTGTGAGAGGCATTTACGCTCCCTTATGTGATGGAAATGTTTGATAGGGTGTCAATATAGGGGGAGAAATTAGTTTAATTCCGAAGTTATTCACGGAAAATATATTTTAATGCTCATATAGCGAAGAAACGAGTTGGAAATATTGTCGGTATTGGACACTAAGATCTGATTCAGTGCACGTTGTGGGGAAGTGCTATTCCTAGAAAATTACTCTGCATCTAAGAAAGCAAATTAAAAAAAACACTGTTGGATGATCAAAGTAAATGATAATGAATATTTTCCATTTGAAGGGCATTGGATTCCGAAAGAAGTTGATAGTTATAGTAATTTAGAATCAGGGTTTATAGTTAGAAATTCTCCATGGAAAATACCTTATAAAAATAATTTATTTTACTTAATTCCATTCCCATTGCTTAATGCCAATACCCTAATTCCATTCCCCAGTCTAAACGACTCATGCCACTGCTATTTTGCGCACATTTGATTTTTTGGTTGGTACATGAAATCGAATGAGGCAGTTGTGTGTGTGAGACATTCACGCAGGGAAGTGCCCCGCTTTTCTGAAGTAAATGTTTCCTAACGAGTCAATCTCGTGGGAGAAATTAGTTTCTTCTCGAAGTTATTGATGGAAAATATATTTTACTGCTCATATGGCGTAGAAACATTTCCCTTAGGCTACAACCTTGTCGCGGTGGAAAGGATGCGCGTTCCTATGACACCTAAAGCTGCACTGGCGGGATTAATTCTAAATTATTCCCGGTATGGAAACCTACCGTAATCGGCAGAATACTTTCATAAATAGCGTAGAAACTAGTTTGGCAATCTTGTCATTAGCATGCACCAAGAACTTCTCCAGTGTAAGATGTGGGAGAAGTGCTTTTTTTAGAAGATAATTCCGCACCTGAGGAAGTGTTTTTATAAGAACACAAATGAATGGTCAAAGTTAATGATACACAATATTGTGCGAAAAATCCAGGGAAAAAAATGAATATAAAAAGTAATGAATATAGCTCATTTGAAGGGATAAGGAAATGAAAGGAGTTGATAGTTGAAGAAATTTCGAATTAGGGTTTGTAGTCATAAATTCTCTGCATCTAAGATGAAACTATCTTCAGTATGAAAAGAATTAAATGAAAAATTCATGAAAGGCCGCTATTCCTTGCTGTTTTATTGTTTCTTGAATACAATAATATGTATTAAGAAGCTCCATGGTTTCCTCAATTGGGCTTCACTTCAAGGATGAAGCTTACCCGTTAGGAGATTATGGCCTCAAAAACACCCTTTGTGGTACACTGCTAATAATATGGTTTATCGTACCTTATTTGGCAGTGATATAATGTGAAAATTTAGAAAAAAATAACAGCCAATGATCTGCACGCACTGCACTAATATATGAAAATTTAATCGCTTACAGAAGATCAGAATCGTTGTCATAGTGTAGTTGTGCGGCCGTGAATAGTTAATTTTATTGTATTCTACTGTTCAGAAAATAATTCCCAAAGGGGTGAAATTGAAAATTTGTTAATTTAACTTTGTTTTAACCTTCCTCGGTTTTCTTAATAATTGAAGGTGTAAATGAGCTCTCTTGACCGAATAATTACAATTTTATAGCAAGCCAGTTAACTGAGAGAATTACTTTGAGCATTAAAGGCACCCATAATCCATGTAATGCGCTGGTGAGAACCATTTAAATACCACCGATTCAAACAGGTATTTAAAATATTAATCCGGTAAAAACAAGGTTGCTTCCGCATTACAGCAATCTGTTGCATTTTTGGCAGTACTCAGATTAAATGTTCTCATTGCACTAATATGGAAATTTTATTCGTAATTTGTCCAAATTGACATTTATAATAATGTTTTAATATACCCTGTACAATGATGCGATATATTTTCTCTATGCTTTATATTTTTTAAATAGCGGATCATATTTAATATGCAGTGGTTTGTTTGATGTTTTTAGGGTTTGCAATTAAGCTTGATTCAACTATTTAGGCAGTAGGTTAGAGGAAAACGGATACAGTAGTAAGGACATCAGGAAGAGAATTGCATTAGCGAAGGAGGCGTTCATGAACAGGAAGGAGCTTCTAAGAGGATCGTTATGTAAGAGTTTAAAGAAAAGGTTTGTGAAGAGTTTGATCTGGAGTGTAGCTCTCTACGGTGCGGAAACGTGGACACTGAGGAAAGAAGACGAGAGAAGATTGGAGGCATTCGAGATGTGGGTATGGAGAAGAATGTAGAGGGTGAAATGGACGGAGAGGAAAAGGAATGACGAAGTGCTGCATATGGTTGGCGAGGAGAGGCAGCTTTTAGATGAGACAGGGAGGAGACAGAAGGTATGGATGGAGTTAGTGCTTAGGGGGGAAGGGGATGTTGAAAATGGTGTTAGAGGGTAGAATGTTAGGGAAACGAGGGAGGGGAAGGAAAAGAATAGGATTTTTAGATAGATTGAAAGAGAGTAGGCCTTACTGTGGGTTAAAGGAGGCAGTGCTGGAAGGAAAGGGAGTCTACCAGATAACTTCTTTAATACTCCATGGAAACCTACCTTAATCGGTGGAATACTATAATAAATAAATAAAAATAAGCTTGCGAAAAACTCAACGAAACTTTTAATTTATTAAATAATTACATTATTGTGTTAAAGGCCATAACTGATTACCTTCATCATTAGGATTTCAATACGATTGTAAGGCTTAATTTTCAGTGCATTATTATCTTTTCGAAGGATTCTAATTTACACGTCGAAGAAAGAATATAGTTGAAATTTTCAAACGCCTTACTTTGGCATCACGAATATCAATCGTTTTTCATATGCATGAAATAACTTCTTTGCTTGTGAAGGTTTTTTTTTACGTGCGCATTCATATAACATATTCAACATTCAGATAGTATGACGTGGACTTTATTTCCTTGAACATTTCTTCTTCGTATGTGTTTTTAATACTTAAGAATGCAAACGAATGCTCATGCTCTGGTCTTTGTATAAGCTCTTTAAAAGCTTTTGATCGTCCTAGTGTCTTGTGGTCCAACTTTTATTTTTGGAAACAAATGAATAAGTCTGCTCGTTACAAGTTTCGGAAGAAGCTTTTCGTGGAAATAAAATTAATTTTGAAAAGCATCATGTCCTTAGTAGAAACCCCTTTCTCAAAATAGCGTTTTCAGGAGTATATAAATAGAATATTTCTTAGAAAAAAATGATTAACTTATTTCATGTCGATGACTCCGGAATTTATCCTCAAATATTCTATAAATTCCACTGTAATTAACTTTGCTATACGTCAAAGCCATTTTCCAGTGCTTTATACTCTCTGATGTAAAGGGCCATAACAGATGGTATGATATTGGATCATGGAAAAATAATATCTTGATGACTTGGTACGCCTGGAAAGAAATTGTTTCCAGATCTAATTTTTTCCAATTTATTTCTCGCGGGCGGAAAAAGCAATAAAATTTTCCCCTCAATCTCATCTTACGGCTATTGAGGAAAGAATTTCTGAATTCCGGAATCTTTAAGAGATCGTGGAATTACTTGAAGGGCTGTCTGAGGGGGCAATTTTTCAGATTTGACGTAGTTATCTTCAATTTAGGGTAATAAAATTGCGAAGAGAAATGTAAAATTCAAGTGAAAGATTCATTTACGAATATCATTGCTTCTTTCTTAGTCCAAATACAAATATAAAAAGTTTTTTTTGTGGGGAAATTGCTTTTCAAAATTCGAAGAAAAATCTGAAGTAGGCAAAAGATGTTTGTGCACATTGATGTGGAGACATAACCAGAGTCCTGAGGTGTTTTATTTAAAAAAGCATTACATATATTACATATGTCGCCAAATACTAAAAAAAAAGAACTTGATGAATGGATTAAATTATTATCCATTCGGCTGAACTCAGAGCTATGGAAGAAATAGTCACGTAACTGCGAAGAACAGTTAGGAAATAATTTAATGCGTTAATGAATACCACATTCCTTTGTAGTCATGTCAAAGGATTTATTGTTAAATTATAGCGGCCCATTAGTATCTGCGAGTTAGAAATTAATTTTTCCTTACAGCTATCGAGATTTAACCTTAATAAATAATAATGAATTGCTTCTGTCATTATTATTAAATCTTAGTATCCTTATAATAATAGTAAAGCCAAATAAAACTATTATTAAATCTTACTAAATTATAAGCGCAATGCCTTTACACTCGAGAATATGATCCAGAATTTAACAGGATATGGCCCTCTTAAAAATGATATGGTCTAAACTCTACACATAAATTAGTATGCGTGACTTGAAAATTTGTTCTAAATTATCATAAAAAATAATTACTCAGCTTTACCTAAAGTTAATTTTTAATGTATATCTTCCCTCTCTAGATTTTAAAGTGACTATTTTACAGTAGAAAAATGAACTTTAGCTAAAATAATTAAGAGAACGGCCAGAAAAATGTGACCCCTATATTTTTTATCGTCCAATTTCAAACGATAAAATATCGCCTTTGCCGAGCATAGGTACTCTTAAGGGAAAGGTTTTGAGCTTGAGATGAGTTTAAACAGGAAAACGGTTCTAATTAGTAGGAAAATGCAGTGGAGGCTAGTACGCTTAGACGAAATACTGGAAGTATCGGAGGACAAGAAAAAACTTCGTAGAATAGGAAGCGCACATTACGTATTGGAGCATAACGTGAAATACACTTTCTTGTGCGGCATCCTTGATTATCTCTTTCACGTTATCATATGTTATATTTTATTCCTTCTAAAACAAAGGGATATTGGTTCGCTTTTGTAATTGTAGCAGTTATCAGTAGCATTGCACAGTGAAGTGACCGTCAAACTCATCGGCGGAAGTGTTTGATATCCTTGTTAACACCATATGAGAATTATAATAATTATGAATTAGATATCTCTGCAATGTTGTTTAGTGAAATGAGTACGTTGAGTTATTTTTTGGCTAGAGAAACATTTATGAGGATAGGAAAGTCCCAATGCAATATAAGATTGAAAATATAAATATCCCTGAAGCCTGTTTTTCGATTGACTTCGGCAATCATGAACGAGGATGAGACTTGGTGTTACCCGCCGAGGACTAGAGTACGAGTATAGCCTAGCCGTAATAATTTAACCTAACCGTTGACAATTTAAAATCGATAATAATCCCTGTAGATGACTTCCAAGTCAATTGAAAAAAAACTGGCTTTGGGTGGGTGTTTTTTTCCTACTTGAAACTGGCATTCGAACTTTCCTCTCTTCAAAATTTTTCAATGTTCTTAAACGTACTTCAGAAGTCGTTCTGCCGTCGTCACAGTCCCGCTCCCATTTTCTACCCGGGCATCATTTCTTCCCCTTAAACTTTCTCAGGATACATCCCTTCCCCACCTATCCGCTCCAACATATCAACCGCCCCCTACTCCCAGCCTCAACCTTTTCCTCCGAGCTTCTGATCGTTTTCATCCGTCGCACGCGTGCGCCATGACCATGTGTGTATGTGTGTGTGAACCTTCGTGTATGTGTGCGATTTAGACGAGGTCAGGCAGCTCGCTAGTGTGTCCACGGGCTGCAGATATATGTATATATGTATCCGTATGTATGTACGTAAAAAGGAGACCTTGTTCGTGAGATTGCGTTTGGGACTTGGGAAGAGAAAAAAAAGGGTCCAGGGGGTCTCCCTATGCGGGGTATGGAGAAAGAAGGGAGCTCTTCTACCGCCACCGCGACAACGCCCCTACCCCCGCGTACGCTGCTCCCCGCTGCACCCCTAGCCCTTAATATTACCCTATCCCACCCCCACCGTCCTCCAACACTATTCCCTGCTGTTTTTTCCTTCGTCTTTTTGTCCCATTCTCTCTCTCTCTCCCTCTTTTTTCTCATCCTTCACAGTCTCCGCTTTCGCTATTTGTTTAAAACGAGTGGGTCTCAAGCGACGTACGGCGGTAAAAGTGGGAGGGGCTAATATGTTTTTTTTTCACTCCTCTTCACCTTTTCTATTTTCTTCCTTTGGAAAGTTTTCGATTTTTTTTGTACCCCTGTGCCTCCGTTTCATTTCCCGGAATGGAAAACAGAAGTGTGGTCTTTTTACACCTTTTACTCTACTATTGGAACTGGGGACAGCAAAAAAAAAGACGGCGTTACATCTAAGGTGTTGAATCGAGTGGATTTCGTTGATTCCTCATTTTAGTAAGATTTCTTTACGCACTTAGTTTCGCGATTTGTGCCTGTATTCTTTGAAAACGAAAAGCTTGATTGATTGATTAATCTTCCATTTTTTTATTTGAAATGATTGGTAACAAATTGACCCTCCTGATTTATTGCATGAGCATGTGATAGCTTAGTCCTTAAACATGCATTTTTGACAAACATTTGGATTGGTCTCTTGTTGTCCTTACTGCACACGGTCCATTATTATACCGAGGTGCTTATGATTATGTATGACCGAACTTTAATATTTCTACCTGAGATTGGTAACTACAGCATGGAAGTCAATGTGCTTTAATCATTATATATTTCGTCGCTCTTTGACGGGAGGACGAAATATAACCTCTGGCGAACTTAAAAACAGATTCTGCCCAAGTGTACAAGAGGGAGAGGAGAAAAAGATTCATGGGAAAATTTTGGGGTCCTGACAGCCTAAATGAAGTATGGTTAGAGGAGTTAGGTTATGAATACGGAACAAATGTATAAAAAAACGGATATTGAGGGCGTTAAGCTCCCGGCCCAGCCGGTTATCTTTCAAAGTAAACACGTCCATCAGCGTTTCGGAATCCTTCGTGAAACGTTAGGTAACGTCGCTTAGTAAGCTGGGCTCTCGGTCTCTATTATGTGGGATAATCCCCAACATGACGAAAGAGGCATCAGTGACAGCTAAAGAGGACCACTGAAGATATTTATTCCTAAAATCCTCGCTCGTGGTATGTCAATGAATGTAAAGCTTTTCTTTTTGCTTGCTTGTTTATCGGTGATTTGATGTACATTTTTCAAACGTCGGATTATACTTGTTTGCACTTTCTCCAAACGTAGTCTCTTTCCACTTTGGTCAGTCAAAAATAAGACGTTTAAAAAAGTTTCCGCCACGGACAAAAATGAGGAAATGGACTGATGAGTTTAATATCAGTTGAAAAGAGACGGCGACCAAAATGGCGGTGTGCGTACATTAGTACCATTTAAAGTATTTTTCTAGATTCATTGGAAGATTTTCTCATGAAAGGCCAAATGTAAATTTGAATTATTTTATGAATAGATAAGCACAGTTATGTTTGGTTGGCTCTTTACTTGCTGGCAGGATGTAAATACACTATTGCCTTTGTTTTGAGGTAATCATTCGTGTGTTTTATTTCGTATATTTCGGGTGAAATTCAAATTTTGTGAGGTTTTTTCACCTATTAAAATTTTTTTTAAATGCACCTATTAACATTTTTGCGTCCATAATTGGATTTTCATTCGCGTTGCATTGAAAGACTTTTTACTGATCAAATAATTTACCTGAGATATGAGTACATTTCATTTAAATATACAAACATTCTTTATTTGAATTTCTTGCTCATCTTGTGGTACCGATGATAATTTACAGTGGGAATAATGACTGTAATTTGGTGTTCTTTATGCCATACCTGTTAGTAAAATGAGAGCATGCGAATGCATTATTTGTTCATACTATGTTTCTTTAATCCACGATTGTATACTCTAACCTATGAGAAAGCGAACCTCAGGTGTAATTTTCACTTGCGGTATTTTTCTTCATATGCGGATGCGGTCTTTAAATGAATGTAGATGGTGTTCTAACTATTGGAGGATGGTGGCTCTAAGTAACCACTACAATTTTATTAGTTTTCTTACTAAGCCTCACTCACGTGCGTTGAAATATAACGCAAGAAAATGCTTGAATTGTGAGTGATAAAATTACATGTGTGAATTATGTAACCCAGTAATAAACTATTTATTCATTTCAAGGACATATTTTGCTCAAAAGGTGAACCTGTCATTGGAATTAAGAGTGGATAGTGTTCAACATGACAGTTTCCTGTAGTAAAGCATTCACAGGCCAATGACTGATTCAATGAGCCAACGTTAACGTCATGACAGTTCTGTATATGCTCTAACTTCCTATTCGTTGTTCCCATCCAAATGGGCTTTGTCTTTTAGGATCATCTAAGTCAGCTTCATAGTTTAAACATTCATAGGTATAAGAATCCGTAATTTTCTCTCGATTGTTTATTGTCTCCTAGAAAAAAGAAAAAAACTCCTGTGTTGCGTGAAGTACCAGTAATGTTAAGCTGGATCTTCCATGGATAAGTTATTTATTCGTGTGTTTGCTTAAATGCACAGGCATTCCTTCTCGCTTTCGTGGATTTATTCATCACTTTTCGGATATTTTCTCTTTTGAACTGACAGGGATCATTCATCATTCTTCATTTTGATTAAACGCCCGAAACCAGTGTGAAATGGGTAAGATGTAAACGGAACCATATTCCGAGGCCGCGAAAGCGAGAGCAAATCATTTATCTCGGCGGTGTATCCCATTATCGGATTAAACCAATATTGGCTCGTGTTTTTCGATTCAAATCTGCGAAAATTCGTTCCCGAGCAGCCAGATTATCGCTTTGTTTTTTTTACACAAACAATGGTTCATCAGTTTATTTTGCATTCCTTCTCGACACACAGCCGAGAATTAATGAGGGGCGAACCATTTTTTGCGGAGAAATTCATGGAGATTTTCCCACCCCTGGGAAAAAATCCGAGATCGATTTTTTTGTTATTTGCCCCGATATGTTTTACCCCAGTTATGCCCTTAGCTAGACTAGGTGTTACGGTAATAAAAATTCAAGTTGATCACAGTAATGGTATGCACTGCTTTTTTTGCTTGTGCTGACTATGAAGGCCATACATCGTTCATTTCACGCACAATCACAGCTCTGATATGATTTGAAATTTTATAAACCTTTAGCATGTACTAAAATCAAGATAAGGCCCATATAATATTATTTAATAACTTGAAGATAGTTTTTTATATTCTTGAGAAACATTTCATCAAAGATCACATCAAACAATAGAGTCAATGTCCCTCATCTACGGGGACTGTTAAATGTGTTTAAAATCAGCCTATGCCGCAAATATCCATCTTTAATTTTACCTTGAATTTTTGCGTTATAATTTTTGTTCCATAAAGTGGAAAAATATTCATATGGAGTCTATCGATTAGGTTTAGACTCACTTTAGGTGAGATTTTTTAAATTGTTTGAGGATGATTTTGACTTGCTAGGACTTAAGTGCGTCGCAGAATATTTCATCACGTAGCATTATTGCACACAACTCATGAACGGGAACTCTGAACTGAAAGATGACTGACAATAACTGAAAAAAGCATTATCGGATAAAGAGAAATATTAAGGCTTTTCTCATGCAACGCAGCTATGAAATTGCCCTTGGACCAGCAGTTTTTATCGGAACCCTCCGGTGATACCGCACCTGTTAATAATTAGCTAAAATTTAATGTTACATAAAATAAAATAAGCTGATAGGCATTAGGATTGACTGATATTCTTTGAAAGGACAACTCCAGCTTAACACCAATAGGACGGAATGAGTTTTTTTTTTAACCGATATTTTATGTTAAATATAATATTTAACAGCTCATTTTCCAGCATTTTACTCTAAAATTCCGTGATTTTGTTATCACCCAACCATGCAAATACACAAAGAAAATTTCAATGGCTGAAAGGAAGTGTATCAAATGGATGCTCTTTTTTAAAGGGTGGCTATGGGTCATTTTGCGCAAAACAGTTCCTCTTCCATTGCGGTTTGGTTTAATTTCTATTTCCTATTCCCGAACAACCAGAGTATTTATTCATCAATAAAACAGCAACTGAGAATTAAGGAGATATATCAATATTTGAAACCATTTTATTCCATATCAATGTCTTTATTCGATATATAGTATTATCTTTGTTTTTGGGTTGCCTAAATCAAAATAATTATCACCTGTCATGGTTTCAACAAAATATTGCCACAGAAATGTAATTGAAAGCAAATTATTTCCCCGCTAAAATAGCCTAATTCTAATCACATACATATGCCAATGAAATGGATATTTTGATGAAGGAATTCAGCATATAGCTATTAAACTAAATGTTTTAAAAAAACTTATGCTTGTCCATCTGAGTAAAACTCACGCCTTCCTAGTGATAAAGGTGCAACAAAGTTTTTCAATGCCACGGCTGTTTTCGACAATGGCTTTGCTCACATTGTTCTCATAATAGAGGAAAGTTGATATTCGTAATGCTACCGCCTCTATCCGGCAATCAGACGCGATCATATTTCACGAGTAGGTAGGTATCTGCTGGTATTAGAATATTCTAGCATCCAATATCTTCCCTCCTTGTAAACATCCGAGATGCTACTATCAAAGAGTTTCATTTGAGCATTTCCTTTCTTGATGAATTCCGCAAAAATTACTTGCGGGAATAAAAGGCAAAAACAGGGGAGAATTCCTGGTATGGAGTCGGGATGCGGACAAGATATCTTCTTAGGTTTTAACTCTACTTTGAGTCGTACATTGTATCTTCCAATTCCAGAGGAAATTCTATGGAGCTCTAGTTTCTCAAGTTTGAGAAATGACTCATCTGTCTAGATTGATTCGTGATAGTCACACCGTTCACACCATGACGTGAAATGGAATCTGATATTCAATTTATTGAGGTTGAAAAATGTCACTTGTGGAGTAAGTTCTTATTGCTCAACGTCTCTGGGGGTGGTTAGTGTTAGCTTGGGTGGAATCGTTTTTTAATTCGAAAAGAAATAACTGACGGCTTTGTCCAAACAATATACTGTACAAACATATTTCCATATATTGATTATCCGAAAAGGTTTGTTCTTCGATGACAGGAGTACTTGTACACGAAAAGTCTCCGTACTGCGTGTTTCACAATTTTTTGGCACATTACTAGCATAAAATTAATTAAATATTCTTTATATATCAATATATTTTGTTAAATCGCTCCAGCCATTGTCGCTAAGTCGCGCAATTGTGTCTCAATATTTTATATTTCTTTCTCCGTTAAGGACTGAAATTCCAATATTTTTCTTTTCCTCCTTCCCGATATCTTCTATATTGACTGCACCTAGATTCAGTGGACATCTTGCCTCATCGCCGTCGAGTTCTCTCCCGCCGTTTCTCTAATTTTTACTTTTCTGCGAAAGAGATGTTCAGCAAAATGTAATTTCATGCTCATGAGCATTACACTTGTGGCTTATAAAATCAATATTCGTCAAGGTGCTACCTATAATAATGAGTATAATAGGTAAATAAACCGGTAAAAACTATTTAAAAAATGTAAAAGGAAAAGCTGAAGAAATAATTTATAATTTGTGTAGACGTAAAAATGTGTGGAAGAAAATCATTAGGGATGATAAAAAAACTGGATAAAAAAGAATCGCAAAAAGATGTTATGATTCATTTCAGGAAATTTAATAAAGCCAATACTTTTGACTTTTATGTTTCAAAAATGTATTATTCTTTTTGTTTGATAAAAAACACCTCCCCGTATTTAAATTTAAATTGTGCGACGACGTTTATAATAAACGTTTGAGAATATGAAATGCTCGAATTTCCATCTCCTCTCTTCTCACCAGCTTCCGTCACTGGTTCCTTTGCTCCTCATATTACAATAAAGAGCTCGCACTTCCCCCCAAACTCGACGCTCTACTCCCCGATCCCATCCCTCCCTCCAGTCCCAGGAGACCCCTCAACCTTCTCTTGCGGCTCCGGACGCGCCACTAACTTCGTTATCTCTGTTATGATCCCAGAATTCCACAGCAATGAAAAAAAAGAGAGAGTAACAGACAAAGGGGGAGAAGAATGGAAAAAAGGAATTATACGACGATATAAGATATAACTCTGCGAAGTATCCGCGATTACGGTACGGCACTGCCTCGGATACGTAGGTAGGTACTCGTGCGAAGAATGCAATATCCAGTGCGCCACGTACCGGTAATACCTCTTTTATATTCGGGGGAATTCGTTTGATGATGCGGTAGAAAAGCCGTCTCTGTTCTGTCGGCTATAGAGGCCTGGGCTTTGACCAAAATCACAGCCGTATCGATCGGCTTCCGTGGTTATGTTAGCTCGTTGAGAATAGTTGATCCGGTTTTAATATTGAGTATGAGGTTTTGGGCCAGCATCCATCTCGCTTGCTCGGGCATTATTAAAATTGCAGAGTCATAGAGAATCATGCAGTGTTACTATTTCAGTATCTTTTCCAATCCTATTAAAGATATCTCCTGAGGCTATCTTCGAAGGGTCTTTTAAAAAAAAATATCGTAAGCATATTAGGATATAATCATGATTAGGATATAATTGTTAATTTCGTGTATGGAATAAAATTGACACTACTGCAATAAGTATGCGCATTTTTTGGCGGAATGTGCTTATTCCTTCGTTAAAATAGGTGTTTTAAGTAAAAACTAAAATAATATCAGAGTAATATATTGTCTCAAAAATAGGGAAATCGACTGAATTTTGGTCTCCAGAGAGTTAAGTATTTGAAAGTATTACGAAATTTGTAATGTCGCAATAATTTTAAAATTCAGAATCCACATTTTTAAAATAATGTAAATGTTTGATAACCATTGTGAGCTACTCTTTTAGAAAATTGTCTTAGCTTAGGCTTTTAGACAACTTAATGCTTATATTTTATTTATATTTTTTCTTGATGCGAAACAGTTCTATACTACGTGATTTTTTTCTGTTGCCAGTGATTTTTTGTAGCTACCTTACTGAATGTATAACATTTAGGTTTTTCTCTTTAGAAAAACTCTTTACTTGAACGATGCTAGCGATGTTTCAGTGCTTATTCCTTTTGCTTCACTTCCGGTTTTAAATTTTTCTAAATTTTGATCAATACTCAGAAAATGAGAGGCCAAATTACCTATCATACCTAATTTGTCTTTACTTTGCGTAAAGCTTCTATGAACAATCTCAGCGACCAAGAAGCAAACCATGCACTAAACTTTTCATTCACCATACCTTTTCCTCTTCACCAGTTCTATTTTTGCCATTTGGTCAATATAAGAGCAATAATTGTACTTCTTAGAGCAAATGCTTAGACCAAAATGCATTTTCGGGGTATTTCTGCTCGTACTTGCGGTAGGAAGTCAGGAAAGGTAGAATTAATGGGATTTTTCCATGGATGGCGTCTTAATGAAGTTTATGACGGACAACTTTCTGAGAAGAGTACTCAATTTATGCGCATGTGGAGTGTGCTCTATAATGCATGATCTCATCTTGCGCGAATTTATTCTTTCGCTTTAAGGTTTTTTCGCTGCTGGCGTGAAACTTTGAGCTCATATTTCCTGACACTATTAGGGCTGCTGTTATTTTTCTTGGCGAAACAAGAATTAACTCCATTCACCAGCCAACGTGAGTGGAAATAGGATGGCAGATCTTAGTGAACGCAGTTTCGATCTCACAAAACAAACTAAATTCTGAGTATGGCTGAATGGCGCAGGCTAATATTTATTGAAGATATGGAAGAATACTGTAAAATATGGCTGAAAGCTTTTTAACACCCGAGAGATACAAAATCGCTTCTTTTTCCCTTCTCTGCTGTTTGGAATCAAAAATGGATAGAGAAAAATTGAAAAATCGATCAGAATCTCGACTGAAACTTATGAAAATAAGATAATAACTCGAGATATCATCGTCCGATTAAATTATTTTCATTGCGAAAATAAACCGACCTAATGAAGCTCATTACCTCTCTGAGCCGAGGGAAGCAAACTCGGATATTAGTTTAGGGTCTAAAATACTCACATGACGTAGCGGAGAAAAATGTTGTCAGAATATTTTTTTCTCTCAATCAATTTTATCCCAATATAATGGTCGTCAAATTGGTGGTGTCAAAGTATCTGCGGCCACCATTTTTGCCGGGCAGGACTATTGTCGCTTAAAAAAAAAACATTCCAATAGCACCCTTTTATTTTCTCATAATAGTTGTTGTTTGGTAATAATTGAGAGAGAAAGGTGTCGGCCTACCATATAATTGCTCCCATGGATGACATAATAGCTCCCAGCGATGAGAGAAGCGAGGGATTTCAACTGACTCACAAGTATAGTATAGTCGTGTGGGCAGGCAGTATGGTGCATTACGTAGTGTGACGAGGACCGCGAGCCGAATCATCGGGGGAGAGGAGAGAACGCATGCATTCAGAAAACAGTCCATTTTTTATCTGTTTTTTTTTTTGGGCGAATCTTTAAATTTCACATTTTCGTGAAATCATATTGGTCCAGACAGTTGTCATGTTTGACCATCCTATGATTTTTTACGACGGATAATCTTCCACTTATTATACCGGGTGTTTCAAAATAAACAGCGGGGTATTACGCTTTCTTATATTTTTTGCACTAAACTTACAGCTACTCGCAAGGCGTATTCATAAAGTAAGGACCGTCTGCTCATATTTAAATATTGGCGCTTCAGAACACAAATTTACTCAGCGCCAGCGCAGCGCCATTTACTGCTTCATTGAGAAACTATAGCAGCATTTGTTTTGTTTCAGTAGTCGTTAGCTTGCCCGTGCATGAAAACAACTATGTCCGTGACAATTGTTGATCCTGCTAGCTGTGAAATGCGTTTTGTCATACGATTCTTATATGGAAAAGGATTGTTGGCTGCTGAAATTCATCGGGAATTATGCCTACTTTATGGACTTACGAGTGAAGGAAAGGTTATAAAAATGTGCCGTGAAACCAACTTGAAACAGTGGCTCGGTGGACAGCGTTTCGAAACCAAAGAGGAAATCAAGAACGGCATTGTCAATTGCTTCAACTGACAGGCGGCGAGCTTCCATGCAGTGGGATTAAAGAAGCTGATGCAGCGATACGAAAAATGCTTGGAAGTGAACGGCGATTATGTTGAGAAGTGAAGTAGGTTCTAGCTAAAAGCGCCGATAAAATGTGCTGCACTTATTACAAGTATATTTTTTCCTGCAACCAAACGGACCTTACTTTGTGAATATGCCTGGTATGATACATCAGATGAAAAGCAACTCAAACGATTTTACATAAAAGCGTCTTGAGTACTTGCTTTTACATAAAGTGTCTCTTGAGTACTTGTTGCAACAGCTACTTCAATTCGGGTATTCAATCAGGCTTCAATCATGAAGGTCAGCTAGTATTGCAGACAAGTATCTTATTATAACTTGGAGGATCTCTGCCAAACTTAATACGGAACACACCTTGTATAGTAAATTTAAATAACAGATTCCGTATTTGAAAATTGTAAAAAAAAACAAAAATCTTTCTGTTCACCAGTCGCCATTTTTACTACTAGCGCTTTCTAACGAATAAGGGGGGAAAATTGCGTGCACACGCACCTTGTTGCCAACAAAAAAACTGTTTGAGTTGATCTTTAATTTGATGTATCTCTTATAGCTGTAGGTTATGTCTAATAAATACTATAAAGCGTTGAAACCCTTCAATTCATCTTGTACCACACGGTAATATGTGTTATTTGCTTAATCATGCAATTGCAAGCAATAAAAAGTGCAAGAATAATATCTTACAAGACTGCACACAAACCTCGTGTTTGCTAGGTAGTTTCCATTTGATGCGTGTGACAGACAAAAGGTTTGATTATTTTTCCCTAAAGCAGGTGAATTCAGCTGTGAAAACTTACTTGAATTCTATTGTTATACTTTACTGTTTACTGGTTTGTCAACTAAGGTTTCATTAAATGTTGATGATCTGGAGATCATGCCGCTTTAAGCGCCGTAATACTGTTTCCGCTATTAAAGTTACCTAACAAAGGGGCAAAAAAAAAATTCCCGTTCAAAATGTGATTCATATGAAAATAAATTAATTGTTTTCATTTTATTTCCAACGCATTCCATAGTTTTCTGAAATCTGCAGTTTTGATAATCATGCTTTTTAGCATACTCCACATTTACTTCGGGGCGAAAATAAGCAATTCAGAGTTGTGTTCCAATCAAACTTGAATTTTAATTTAAATTTTTTAAAACCATTTTCATTTTTCGTGCGCTCATCATTACAAATATAGTTAATGAACCTTGTTCATGGCTTTCTCTGTTTGAAATTTTTTAAATTCTTCCTAATCGTGAACTTGTGCGGCATGTTTGTTGGCGGGGTTGAATCATCCTTAGAGTTGCTGACAATTGTTTCTCGTCGCAGGGTACTATCTCACTCTTAGGCTTTACATTCACACCGTAGTAAAAACCGCTAGTGGCGTGTTTGCGTGCCTCGTTTGCGCGAGAAACGTAGTCGCGAGAGTATGTGGGGCGAAGGACACGCACATTCTTGTAACGGACACGCGTGCTCTAAACACGCGAGCTCGGTGACTGAAAGGTTGGACGTTGAGAGAGGGAATTAAGAGAGGTGGATGGTCAGGATATGCGACGTTGTCACCGTCACTGCCCGCACCGGCACAAAAGGAGCTCGCGGCCATCTGGTCGGCCGGCGCCCGGCAGTTGGCCCGGGATAAGAGCCGCGAACAAAGCTTTTTGCGAATGAGCCGCGGGAGGAGGCGTATATTGCCGCTCACCGCCGCTTTATTGCCATCCATTGTGTGAAGCCCCCAGGTAGAAGATTTCGGGATGCTTTTTATTGCGCGGGGGTAGTTGCATCACCGATATTCACGAAATTGCGACAGAGTGTGGTCGTTACGCAAATTACGCAACTCGACGGTGCTTTATTTGGGCCGTGAATCTGCTCTATATTCTAGTCCAATTCCTAGTTTCACTGATCAAAAAAAAACAATACCTCTCGTTGGTAACAAGGAAGTTTTGAAGTCTCGTTCAGTAGTCGAGATTATTCGGGCGAAGCCTTCTGCTCGGTTGTCCAACCAGAACAATAAGTAATTTATTATTTAGAAACAAGAAGGATCATAAATCTGCACCCTGATGGCGAAAAAATAATTCCATATTGAGATAATTGTGTTTGTAATACGTCATCATGTAATATAGTGTGAATATGAATTTCTGATTTATATTTCACTGATATAATTTTGAATATGAAATATTGCGATCGATGTTTTTCGTTACACCCTAAAAATGTAATTTTTCAGCATATTTTTTCGTGTATTTTTGATTTTTAAACGTTTACGTGAATACTTGCAGAGTTATTTTTCGCAAAAATTTAAATTTTATTGCAATATGCCACGAAATAATGGATTAATTGAATCATTCACGTGGCTCATGCATATAATATCATTTATACGTGAAAGTTTTTCATTGCACCATACCAACTTGGATCGTTTAAAACAATGCAAAGGGAGTACACCTCACATTTTTCCTATTTATCTACGTTACCTTGCAGGTTTTTTTGCTAAAGAATTAAAAATCAGTGAAATTGAAGAATAAATTATTATTCCCTCGGCCAATTAGCCAATTAAGACCGTTGAAGAATGATGTGAATGCGGCCGATATCCAAATTATGCCCAGAGCGAATTATGCTCGTGAATGTGAAAGGAATAGTAACTATTAAATACTGATGAATATAAAAGAACGTAACTAGAGAAATAAATTGCATGGCAACTTCATATACACGCATGATATTATTCATTTTTTCGGCATCCCGAAAACAGCGCAATTACGGCCTCTCAGATGGGGAATGATAGCGAATAATAATAACGAATAAAATCATAGGACGATTACTCATGCTCTTAGAATGAGTAAGGAAGTATTACCTAAGGTATAAGAACGTTCGGTTAAGCAGGCGAAAGCACCGTTGAAGACGACAGAATCAGATGATATTGTTTTATAAGCCAGAGAAAACGATAAAGGAAATTTTTATGGCAAATTCATTGTATTTCGCTGCCGTCAAAAATAAATTCTTCTGGCAACTTTCTGGACGTGAACAAGTTACCTATTCGCTGCAATATGGTAACATTTTAAAAATATTTAGACTTGTTAATTTAATTAGATGTCCATGATTGCTAATTACGTAGTTAAACATCCATTGCCCTTTGTAATCTTGTGTCTTTCAAAATGATGTAAATTAGTACGAACTCATCGCATATAAGCATGAAATGCGATGGCACGCATTTTCAAACCTGTTGGTATTTCATTCCATACTGACTCGACTATTTTTTGAAGCAACCAAATAATCACTGAGAAATTTCGTGCATGGTTTTCCTTAAAGTGTCATCAATAGTGGCCAAATTTGTACGGCAGTATTAATTGCGGAAAAATACATTTTGTCCAGAATATTTAAAATGCACTACGTAGTTGGTTTATGATTTCTGTCGCCATTATTTGTCCAGATTACGCTTTCCAGAGATCTGGAAGGGTTTGCTTCAGAAGTCATGATATCACATTGCGTAATGCGGAGAATTGCTTCATAAGACCTTGCGAGGGCCACCACAGGATTTTCACTCCCTAAAGGTCATAGGGAAAGGGGTCATTGACTCACACCATGACGCTCTTCCTCCACCTGCTCGGGGGAGATATATTCAAATCTTCGGCTCTGCTTCTGAAATGCTACGCTTAGGCAGGGTGGTTCATGAAATAATGAACCGGTTTTCGGTTTAAAGAGAAACCATTTTCGATGGTGATTTTCCTCTCAAATGAAAATAATCTTAATTTTCCTTTCAACTGTTTTGTATTAGGAATCTCGTGTTCACAACAAAAATGTCTCATTCTAAACCGGTTTCTGTACTGAGTCGTTTTATTTCAGGCAAAACTATATTATTTTTGCACTACCGTTTCTGCAATATGTAAGGTCTCAAGCAAATTCAAATTAAATAGTTTTTTTTAAGGTAAAGTCTTTTCTCAAATGACGAAATGATGACCCAGCAAAAATATTTCGGGACTCTACTTAAAATGATCTGATAAATTATGTGGCTATACTTGTGAAAGTAAATGGTTTTTAATATAAAGGCTGAACGTAATTTTAAAGTTGTTTTTTTACCTATCGTATTTTTAAATCACTTTTAAGACTTTTGGGACAACCAGTGAAACTATGCGTGGATCTGCTTACATTGAATACACCTCGAAAACAGCATGGAACTTAACATCCGTTCCTTTGGGATTCCAATTGCTGGACTGAGAACCATGGATAGTCGGTTATTTGGTGAGTAAATGCGTTGGTATGCTCTAGGATTCCATAGCCACTTTCCCGGTGTCTCGGTTCAGCATCGACAATCTGGCATACAGGGTGATTCAACACAAGCGGGCATGAAGACTACAAGAGAAGGTGATCATTTGAATCGCAGAACCAACCAGCCCTGATGACACCAATTTCACAATGAACACCCAAGATAGAAGATTATGGCAAATGATTTTTTTGTGAAACATTCACTACAGTAAAGTACTTACCGTATAAAATTACGCTACATTAACTATGAATTAATGCCAGTCTTATCTTTTCAGGAGGTACTTGGTTCATAACCACATAACTCTTGCTAAAAATATTTTTAGGTGGAAACATTACAATATTAACAGCAGAGAGACTATGAGTCGAGTATACAAAGTTATCGAAACTATTAATTATTCACCCTCTGCGAAATTGTGGATAAATAATTACTACCAATGCATTAAGATGTAAAGCATCGATTGGATCACATTTCGTAGAAAAAAGCATACAAATGATTTAATTTATATCTTGCGTACTGTAGTTTTTGGGCTGGAAGTAGGTTCTCTTCTACTCTTCACTGCGTTTTGTACCATATATGATACACCGCACTCATTTCTGAAGGGATCAATTCTTTCTCTCTATCACATGGTGTATCAGATATGAGTGGGTAAGAAGCCAAGGAGTACATGTGATTTCTCTTTTCTATACAGAATTAGGCACAGAAATTAGGCATAGAAAACAAACAATATCAATTAGATGTTTAGTAGTGCATTTGATTTTCCACTAGATGTCAGCACAGAACAGAGAGTCACTCGTTTCCCTTGGCAACCAGGTTTTTGTGTATTTATTCTAACAATTAACTTTACATAACTCTGTTGAGAAAAAAATCCCTTATACCCCTTGGCTTCCAACCCACTCATATGATACACCCCATCGTTATACTGTGATTCTCAAAGCAGTCAGTAGGTGCCAAAGGTGAGCAGATTCTAATTATGTAGAAGGAAGTCAGCTCCCCGCATGAGAAACGAGAAAGAGGATTTACCCGAGTGATATCTATATATGCAATTAGTAAAGGCACGGGTGCCATAAGAAGTTTTCAATTAGTATGTGAAATGATAACCTTATGGGGGAAATTGCCAAATTTGTAACACATATCCATTTAATGTAAAAGCTGTCCATTACCAAAATGTATGTAATGAGATACGTATTAATCTTTTCCTTAAAAATAAAAAATAGCAGCAAAAGTTATTGAAATGTAGTGATTGAAGCTTTTATGGATATATCTTATGTAGAAATTTTTTTACACGTATTTAGAAATTCATGCAGATAAGAGTCAACCTCTCCCATCATGTAGGCCTAAGCTACGCAGTGTCCATCAATGATAGAAAGTTAAAATGCGTAACATGTAACTTTTTAAAATTTTCCATCTAAATGGTAAAAAAATACCGCACAATTCGAAATACTTTTACCGACTACTTTTTCACTCCTCGGGTTGCTTTACTCCATGATAAAATAGAAATAACTAGTAAAAAATCGACTGAAGTATTACGCTGAACCTTATAAATTGGATATGATAAAAAATTCTTTTATATTTGCTATCAGTTTTTTTATATTGATAAAAATAAAGTAAAGCAGATAATCTGAAGGTTTTAGGTGTAATTATAAGCCTAAAGTTTATTTTTTTACCTCTTTGCATGACCTCGTTCCGTAATTCGGCATCTGGCAAAAAACTCTCTTCTTCGGATTTCTAACTTCCAACTTCTTTCAGTCTAGCAAATTCATTTGGAAGATTCATAATTCATTCATGACTTCAGAAAATGTCTTCTTTTGGCGGGAAATTTATTTCTAATCCCTCAAGACAAGTAGACCCATCGGATCAGTGTCAGTTGGGACTTCTTAGGAGCTTAAAATGGGTTCTCCAACCTATCTCCTCCTTGCAAGCAGTAATCTCTAAATGGATCCACGCGCATCGGAAATGGAATACAAGATGAGAAACGCCCAATTAATCGCCTTTCATGTCCTCTAGGATTCCCTTGAGACGAAAATCGTCAGCGAACCCTCGTCGGGACGTCACGAGGGAATAAGCAAGCGCTTTGGATTGCCTAGTTGGCATCGATCCACCTTTCTTCACGGCGAGATGAAGACGCAGCGCAACGATTTGTTGTTTGCCGACACTCGATGATACCTGACATGAAGCCCTATTCGTCATCAGAGACTCGTTTGCGGGCCATTTTCGCTAGCTCTTGGTAATTTGATGGATGTATTTCGTTAATAGTTAGCATCATGATTTACAGATTTTCATTCATTTTATGAAAGGTAAGTTTTTTGTTCTGAGTGAGTATTTAAGTCCGGTTTTGTGTTTCCTGTCTAAATTATTTTTGCAGAAGTAGTTGGCTGTGGATTTCATATTCAATGACCATGATTAGTGCCTTAGAAATTATTAAGCCACGTAATAAACATATTTAAGGGCTAGGTCCTCGAAAATGACAGAGTTTCACCAAAAAAATTCGGAAAATTTTAGGCGTAAAAATCACTAAAATATCGAAATTAAGTCACGCTGATTTCCTGCTGAGTTTGGTAATTGCCCCCTAACGTACATTCGATAAAAAATATTGCTTTTAATGTATTGTTACCTGGTAGGTTTTCATTTACTGTGGAAAATAGGTATCTATTTATTGCTTCGATTGTTAGTCAATAAAAATGTCGACTATAGACAATCTAGAGTTGACATTTTTATTAAGATTTTTTATTAGTCAAAAACTAGAAATTCAGAAGGAAATAAGATAACAGATTGAGTACCCTTGTTTGCATTGATCATTATTATAGTTAAGTTAGGATCCTTAACTCCTTGGTCTTAAGATAAAAGATACATCTGCATCTATTAAGCAGTACTATTGATAAGGGGGAAGATAAGTAATATTAGCCTAAAAATGTATTTTATTTTGAAATTTTATAGCTACAACCCTTACGAACCTTAAAGGGTTAAGCAAAGGCGTAGCACAAATGTTTTTTTTAGAGAAACTCCTTGGTCTTCTGATAGAGGATCCGTCAGCGTCTATTAACGAGTCTTATGGATAAAAAGGAAATTGGCCCAGTATAAGACATTTTTATACAAATACTCATACAGAAATTGCATGAGTGTATGATCTCTAACAATTAATATTTTCTTGTGAGCATTATTCCTCTGAAGCTGAAAGATATGATCCGATTTATTGTTAGGCAAATTTTCCTGCAGAATTTTCGAGCTGTAAGCATAGCGACCAAGTCCCACCAAAATATTTTCAAATTACTAATGACTTCGCTATCCCCTCGTTTTCTTTTTATTATACGTTTAAGGCAAAGAATTCAAACCTATTTATTGATACGATAGTAAGTACGTGACAATGTACAGTCCTTGGAACATCACGGCGAGTTAGCAGAAGTCGATAGCCTAGTTGGCATCTATCCATGCTTATTCTGCGTGAAGTGAGGAGCCGGCACAACCATTTGTTGTTTGCCGATACCCTCAAGTCTATGGCAAAAAGATCATCCTTGATACCGGCATCTTTAACGTTTTTTTACTGTATTGTAAATATTGCTTTATTTCTATCCTCATGTAACGGAAATGCCTCATTACTTCCTCTTTTTTACACGTGTGCAATGCCGTTGTCATTGCATCAAATTCATCAGCCTCCTTTGCACTAGTATTTTCACTATCGGCTCCAGCCAATTTGGTATCCTTTAATATTTTCGCTGCACCCGCCTTACTCCCCTTGATATCTCCTATCGTCTACGGAAACAGTGGACTTACCAAACTTCCCATTATTCTTACTTCTTATCGAATGGTGAATACCCCCTGTAGATATTATGATGATAATATATTTAGAATAAACATAATTACATGTTACAGTTTGATGCCATATACTTTAACGAGTCAGTTTTGTTGCCTATGTACAGTACGTTTTCCTCCATGACTCATAGGTTGTAGATGTCACTACCCTGAACTGGGAATTTGACCACGAGCTTCTTAAATTTCTAGCCAATACGCCGTCTAATGCGCTTATCAGGTTTCCTAATTACGATAGCATTTGTACCGAGGTTCCATGTTGCAACGTTTTAAAATATTCACCACTAACTTAACAAATAATTTCAGTACAATTCAAAAACAAGCTCTATATTTTGAAACTTGGGAGCAAAAAACAACATCAAAAAGCCACCATGACTATCACAATCCCATTTATATTATCCGTACTACCACTCACTGAACCACCGCCATGAACTGCACCAGTGTGGGGGTCTTAAGCTCTTCGTATCCCTTTCCTCCGGTCTTTCTCCCTCTCGTAGACGCCTCCTTCTTCTCCGCGTCCTTTAATTCCTCCTGCCGATCCTGGGTTCTGCCGTATTTCTTCCTCCGGTCGCACAATACACCACTCTTTAATTCTTCTCCCGATCCTTTCTATCACGTCTATCTCTTCCTTCTCTCCATACACGACTCCCATTTTTTCGTTCACAACAATCTCCCCGTCCCTCATTAACACTGTTAGTTTTAAATTATTTACAAACAACATGGTGGCTTGTTTACACTATGTTACAATGTGGTATTCGCATTGACCTGGATGACCAAAGATCCATGGTTTGATAACCGGTCCAAAGTATCTTTTTCTTTGGCATTTATGGCGAATTCTCCGACACTCATTCAGCAAGCGATAAATAGGTACACATTACGTTATGAATTGGCTTGCCAGCTTTCTATGAGTAAAATGTAGCTATCAAATTGTAGTCAGTAGTTTCTTTTGCCTTTTGAAGTATATCCGGTGCAAGGGATTTTTTCCAAAGGTATATATCGCGAATTCAACCGACTCAGCAAGCATTGAATAGGTATATTACGCTATGAATTGGTTTGCCATTGACTTTCTTGGTGAAAAATGTTTCCAACAAATTGTCGACAGTTGTTTCCTTTGCCTTGTGAAGCATATCTCAAGAGAAGGATGTATCGCTACTAATTGAAAAAAATATTAATTGTTGACAATGCAAAATCGTCTGAACACCGCGAGGGGATGTGCTACTACTGGCTAAGCGACTTGAATGCTCTAGTTGGCATTAATCCTTGGTTCTTCTCAGTGGAACGAAGACGCAGCACAACCATTTGTTGTTTCCCGGCATCCTCTAGTCTCTGGCAAGGAGCGCCATCCATCATGCGTGTCTCCTTAGTGTTGCGGAAGAAGCAAAAGGACTCGGGACGCTTGCGTGGATTCGCACGGTGATAAGACAAGAGGGAACGGGGTTGATAAGTGAAGCAGTCGCGGTCCAAATTATGTATTCTAACGCTCGCGTCCCTATTAAGGTGGCGGTGTTGGGTTCGCCTGTCATCGACGCGAGAATTTCCCACTCGCAGCGATTAGGGTCGTCTATGAAATTCATTTCTGGGCCCGCCTCGCTGCCGCATGCGTTCAAAATAATTAGTCCCTCTACGTCATCGGACAGAGGCAAATTGTCACGGCTTCCCTCTGTTCCGTTTTAATTGCATTCCAAATGAAAATTAAGCAGCGACGCTTTTCTGCAGGTGTTTGCTTTTAATTTTGTAAACGAACGTGTCTCTCCGCCGTCACCGTACATTCAATTGTAAATTGCTGGCTTGAGTTTTTTATTTTCTCTTTCATTGCTTCCTGCTAAAATTTTACTTTTTGGCTTGATTTCCTTTTTTTTTGAGGAACATATATTTTATCGTGGCCAGCGTTTAACAAATATCACCTTCGAATTTTAAATGAAAGCATTCTTTGTAAGCCTCAATAAATAACTTAATTTTGATAAAAATTAAAAGTATAATATGGTTAAATTTTGTGATATGTTGTTTGTTCTGTTTTCTATTCAGGAATGTTATGAAAAAAAATTTCGTAGGTGATAAATAGCGGTTCTATGAGTATCTCAAATTAAAGTTGAAATTTATGCAGTAGCAGATACGTAGTTTTAATATAAGTAATTAGTATTATCTTCACTAAACGCTTTCTTCACGAAAAGGAGAATAAATCGCTGCTAGTTAGTCGAAATTCTAGAGAATTTCCAGACCTATTGTTCTGGACCCCAGTTCAAAAGACGTAGAATGCTTGTTTGTTGTGGTTAATACATGCTTTTCTACAAACGCTCAGTTATATGGGTCGTGTGATTCCTTCTAAAATCGGAGAACCTGCTTAAAACAACTTTTATACGTTTCACACCTTTCCTGCGATAGGTTTTTGCATTAAGACTGGATGTAAGTCATCTATAATAGTCGTTGAATAGTAAACGTTCCCATGTCCTCCGCTGACTATACTTTTAGCCAATAATATGATTGATTTACCCGCTGTATTGAGGAATTTATTTATCAGATTTTCCTAAACAATCAAATAGCTAGATAAAAATGTTAAAGACTAGTCTATAGTTTATTTTGCTTTTCTGATTTTTAAATAATGCAACCTTGGGGAATATTTGACTTTTGCTATAGTTGCTATTTTTTTAAACAATACCTAGTTTTTTCTGTTAAAAATATCAGCCCATATTTAGATACCTTTCCCGTCCTTTTAATTAAAAGCGAGTCATTTATCAAAATAATCTTATCACTGCACAAACATAAATTCCAATCCTCATCACCAAATGTAATTTTTTCATTTTTGTTGGGTGAGGCTTTCTGATATAGTATTAAGCCAACAATTATTAGAATTAATTTGTCTTAATAAATAAATTAATTTCAATAGTGTAGTCATTGATTATATCCACTGTGCATGCTGATGGAGAAAGGCAATTTGATGAAAAAAATCATGTTATTTTTGTGCAAACAAGCATCATCACAACCAGAGTCAAGACCAGCTGTTTTACTAATGCTGTTAAATTGAAAATTTGAGTTAACATGGCTTCAGCAGAACAGCTTACTTCCATTATAGTTATTCCTAGCAATTAAAAAAAAATTATATTTTTTTTTACCCAACGGGCATTTCATTTTTCTGCTATCATTCACGTTCAATAACTATATTTACTAGCAGGAACGCTTAAATATGGTTTGAAAGTAAAGCTCGCAAAAGTTTTCTCGTGAAATACGCTCATGCCTGCTGGAAGGTAAATGATGTAAACGTGAATGATTAATTAAAATTAAAGAATAAGGACATTTTATTTTTCACAGGTTAAGGTTTGTTTTGCACTGGATTTTCCATTTTTTAACGAATGTTAGTTCGGGGTAAGATTTCTACATATTTCTTTAATATGTCAGCACCTTCATAAGAAATATATATCCTATGAGTTCTTCATTCTCATTCCCGTCGTTCCCCTTGAGATTCTGTGATGAGGTCGGTTAAAATTATCTTCTATAACTCATTTTATTAAAAGTAAGCATGAATTTCTGCTAATTTAAAAAGCTTATTTTAATTGCATGGTTATAGTGGAAGATTGAGCGATACCAGAAAAAAGTAAAAAGTTTAAGTTTCCTCTCGTCTTCATTTGCAAAGATGTCTTCATTCAAAAATTTCATTTTATAAGTACAACATGCTGAATTATTCAGTTTCAGGTGAAGATTGCACTAAATAAATTCATAGCATTCTTTTTTATGCGAAACTCAGGAGTTACTCTATGAATTTTGATGCATTCACATCGTAAAGTCTTCAAGTTAAAGTGTGCTCAAGCCCTGCGGTAGAAGCCAAAGGAATGAGCTGCACCAATTTTTTTGCGGAATTAGATGAGTTATTCGTTCCATTTGCGTACAACTCAGGCCAGGCATCAATGTGAATTCTAATGAGAAGCCATGCCACTTTGTGGAAATTTGTTTGGTGGTTCATCCCTCAGTTTACATACCTCCATGCAATCACCATGAAAATTATTTTAGGTAGATTTTATTATCGTCCTATCTCAATACATCCAAGAAACGTATATATTACCTTATGTTATAAGTGTTTATTAACCCAATACAAGAATGAAATCAATCTATAAACCCCTTATAATGGCTGACTGTTTTGTTCATAATCTGTAAGCGTAAAGTATTTCAGTTTTTGCACGTTGTGAATACAGTAAATTTGGCATAAAAGTTTTCATTGCTTTAATGTAATGGTTATGCTGAAGTAATTTATGCATTGTAGAATTATTTAAAATACTTGAAGATATATTTTATGTTGACTGATTTTATAATTTGATTTAATTTACGCATATATGTAACTGGAATTAACTAATAACAATATGCCATTTATTTTTTCCACCATAATTTCCGTGTTAAATGTTTTCATGTGTATTGAATATGTTAAAGACTAGCAGAAAGAAAGTAAGGAAATCTACAAAAGGAATTTATTCTTGCACTCTTTCTTGTGCAATTTTTGTCGTTGCGCTGGTGGTACTTATTATGGAAATATTTGCGAAAATATCTTGTGCGAGGCGCATAATTTCATCCAAGTTTTAGTCCAAATCAGGTAGGAAGATTATATACGGTTTGGTTTCTTATTTATAGATATAATAAATAATCATGAAAGTAAACCAATAACTTTTGGTTGCACATTTTTTTTCCAATATAATTTCCGTGTCTTAATTATCATAAAATATATAAAATATATTAAGAAAGGATCCACTGGTCAACCAAATGTTCTGTTCCAATCATTAATTAAGGAAAGGAAAACTGTGAATATGGACAAGCCGATTACACATAATTAGTAAAATAATGCAATTAATCAAGACTTTTTCGTTATTGAGCTTTGTATCAGCTCAAACAAATGCCTAATCATTAATGTAATAGATGAAAGGTATTTGTTTACAAATACTGTGGTAGCATATTGTACCCAAAATTAGCATAAATTATACGTGATGTCATTATTGTAAATCAGGCGTCTAGTTAATGAAGCAATTTTTTGGGTCCAAAAAGAAACATTGAAAGGCAAATATTCCATCCTAACTCATGACCTTTGGGTCAAAGTTCAAAAAGAAAGCATCTGCGGTTTGCATTGAATTTAAAGTGTTTTTTTCGCTTAACTAGGTAATAAATTGAAATTATTTTGCCTTCTGTGTCTGATTTTGCTTGGTTTTCATTTTGGAGGGAAGTACTTTCCTGTAATTGGCTTTTTTTTTTAACAGCATTGCGATATTATAGCGCCAAAAGTTGCACTCCCCTCCGTTAATGGCAACTTTAATAAGTCGAGTGGGCTCTCTCGTCATCTTCAGGGCCAGTTGGTCTTGCAGAACGTAAGTAATTAAAAATTGAAGAGATAAGTTGGTAATAATTTTGATAAAGTGGTTATTTAATGTTTGCTTGTCAGAGCATATTTAATTGGTCAGAAAATATGCATATAATGTTCAAAGCTTTATCAATTTGCTCTTTTGATTTTTGCATTTTGTTTGAAAATGCCATCATGTTGGCAATGTTGTCCCTCAGCAATTAGCTAAATTCAATTTCAACTTTCTCTCACTTTTAGTACGTGATTTATATGTTACATCTTAAATGAATCTACGGCTTTCATATTGAAGTTGTTGTAAGTATCGGTAAGTAAAACTTTCGAATCGAGAATACTCTTAATGAAGTCTTCATGTGACGGAAAAATTATTAAAATTAGTTTCGAAATGTTGGCTGTGGCTCCGAATTGCATTCAAATTAATAAGCGTGTTTCATCTGTCACCGCTTGCTGATTTGCCGTCCTCATCGGCCATGCTCAATTTTCTCCACAAACAGTTTCCTTGTCACGGGTAGGATTTCTCGTCCATGTATTCCCTCCTAGTTCGTGTGCGAAGTTAGTCTACGTGGGTTGTGTCACAATAGGCCCTTGGGTTCGGTCGGTAATAAGGAGAAGGCCCCCTGCGGAGTGTAGGACGAATGGCTTGGAGATGAATCTCGGCACGCGAGGCCTAGAACAAAAGCACTTCGCGCGTCAAAATGCGAAAATTTACGTCGGCGAACGCTTGCCACGTTCTCACGCAGGGCTTCTGGCCGTCCCCATTACCCCCACCACCTCTTTTCAACCCTCGATTCGTTTCTCTCACTTAGGATTCCCCATTGTTGTTCGCACCATTGAGCTGCTAGAGTAAGCGATTCATTTCCTGCTTCCTGATTACGATTCTCGTCTTCGTGCACTGCTATTTTTTTAATTTTGTACTAAAAATATTTTATTTTTGCTGCTTCAAATTGCTTCATTCATTAATATGCAGAGCATATATTCTTCCACTATAATTTCAGTGTCAAATGACTTCATGTGCATTGAATATATTAAATTGCAGTAGAAAGAAACCAAGAACGTCCACATATGGATTTATATTTCCCAGCTCTTTTTTTTTTTGGGAATTATCTTAATTCCGATGGTGTTCATTACAATAGAAATATTTACTAAAATGTCTCGTGGGAGGGACATTATTTCATCCAAGTTTTAGTCCAAGTCAGGTAGGATGGTTCAATAACATTTTGATCTCTTGAATTTAGATATGATGAAAAATCTCATAAGTTAAAATTATCCTCCATTCAACGGTCATAAAATTTTTCTTTGATTGTAAATCAGGCTATTTTTTTAGTGCAACGATAAACATAAAAAGGCTAAAATTTCATATAAACTCATGACCTTTGGGTCAAAGTTAATTGAGAAAAAAATCTAAGTTTATTATCGAATTTAAATATCCATCTGCCCTCAAATATGAAACTAATTAAAATAAATATGACCTCTAAGTCTGTTTTCGCTTGTTTTTTTTATTTGGAGGGAAAAATATCCTGACATTGGCTATGTATTTTTTGAGAGCATAGCGATATTTAAGCTCCGGAAATTGCACTACACGCTGTTAATGACAAATTGAATTCGTCGAGTGGGCCTTAAGCCATTTTCAGGGTCTTGAAGGATGTAAGTGGTAGCAAATTGAAGAAATAATTTGCTAATAATTTTGATAAACCTATTATTAAGCTTGACAAAGAGTTTCATTCATTTTTTTTACATTTGGTCTTTTACTAATTACATTTTGTTGTTAAATGCCATCGTGGTGTCCCACAACTATTTTTGTTTTATCTTTGTCCCAATGCTTTCTCTATCACTGATTGATTGAAGGTAAACACTCCCTGCAATAGTGATGGGCGTATGTTGACTTGGAATGTAGCTCTGCGCTGAGGTGGGTTAAGCCTATTAGATCTTGCTCTATCATGCTGTTTCATATAGTCTACATTTCCGTTTAACTCCGCCGATTAAATTTAATTTTCTGAAGATTGATAAACCTTTCAAGTGAATGTAATTCACGGAACGGTACCTGAATACTCCAAAAATCCTGTCATTTCAAATTTATTTGCCAAAGACTGCTACAAGAAAATCTTGAGATGCTAGCCTTTTAAGGAGAGGGCTCTAATTGTCTATAAGACCAGAAGATGATAATGAGATTTACACCTTGTGAGCAAAATTTCACCAGAGTCTTTCATGTTCAGGGTGATTAATTACACTACAGTAGTAATAATTCACTGCTATTTGATTGCGATGCTTACGATATGTACTGAATATCCAAATGGATATTTAACACAGATCTTAGGCAGGCTAAATGTTTTTGACGAAAAACTTTTTACTGAAATGAACGTCTAAATTTTCCTTCCCGTCTTTATTACATGATTTTGTATGAAATAAAAGTATTAAATTAATAAAATAAGGAGAGCATTGATGCTCAGTCCACATAAATACTTTATATTCGCATCAATATTTAATACAATACAAGTAATTGAGATGATTTAATACACTTTCCATCCCCAAGAGAGGTAATGCAAATAATCAAAATTAATGGTAACTAGGCGTGGCAATACCTTAGTAACACAACATCAATAAATATGTACAAAGTTAAGAGGTATGTCAACATTTTTTGTGTATTCTATTCTGTTCTTATATATATATGTGTATACTTTAAATTATATTACTGTATAAAAAACGTGATCGCAACATTTTTATGTAAAAATATTGTATATCTTTGTTATCTTTGTATTTTATATTGTTCATGTTTTCACTTTCATAGCCCTGAGGATGATTTTACATGAATCGAAACGTTGGCTATAACTTGGTTTCATTAGACCTAAACTCCAAGAAACATCATAAAAAGTTAATTGAACAAGGTCAAGAATAGAAGAGGAAAAGTAGTGATGCAAATATTTTAGCATTATTTCACCTTATACAATTAGCACATCTTTGTAGCAATTCTCAACGCATCACAGTTCAATTTTTCTGCGTTGTTTCCGGGAGTGATGAAGGATTTAATAAACCGGTTGGCATGCTATCTACGTACAAAAAGCGACGTAAGTTGCGTGGAAATAGAGGATACATGCTGAAACTCCTTTTTCTTTACGAATTGGGCTCTACTTTCGTTTTTTTTTCAAAAGAATGCATACACTTCGGTGCGCATTAAAAATAACAAGCTCATTTAAATATACATAACATGTGTTACGCATACTGTGTGAAGAAATTACATAGTTTTTAGAGAAGTTCGGACTTTAAATTAAATACTTAGTGTAAAACAGATTCGCAGTGTCATTCGGCAATGATAATTTTATGTTACATTCTGTAATTCAGAAACACTGTTTAACGTTTTCTCGTTCTTTGAACGATGTTGGTAATTGTTTTAGGTCTTTGGTTTGTGACCGTTGTGAACTCATTCCTATAAAAATGAGAGTATGATTGTCACATTCTTAATTTATTTGCCTAAGAACATATGTCAATTTAAAAATGTTGCGATGGAATTGTCCGTATATGGAATTTCAAATTAATTTTCCTGGAAGAGGACGTTCATTTCATAGATACGTTTTCTGTTAGAAGATAAAAACATTTACATGAAAATGGGAGATGTATAGCAGCTTTGGCATTTAGCAGGTGCTTATCATGGTACTGGGTGGCGTCTGACCATGTCGCAAATGACGCGAAGGTTTTTGCTCCCACTTCAGAAAGACCATCTGTCCCCTCCCTCTCCCATTCCCACCATCCTACACCCTTCCCATACACACCTTACGAGGGCCTCCATCATCGCCCTATTGTCCGCATGCGGCACTTCCCCAGAATTTGTGTGATGAATGAAGCATGAGCTTCCATTTTGCTGCCACCATCATTAATCTGCCGCCGCTGCCGCCGGCCCCAAGTGCAATTTGGGTTCGGGGGCCCATTGGGGTCAGAGCTGCCGGAACCACTTCCTCTGCTCCCGATTCTCCGGCGTTACCACCCACCCATGCTTAACCTTCTCCACACAGCGATATATATAATGCACTGAGTGCCCCTAAAATGAACGACTGCATTTTTTCTTGCCTCATAAAAAAGTTAGATACATTGTAATATTAGTGACCTTCCTAGGTAATTATAAGATTCTATTGAATTATGAAATTAGTTTTGCAATTTCTTAATGCTTATTCATGGAGATTATTAAACGAAAAATTTGATGGTCCATAGATTTTTATTGGGTGACTTAGGATTCGTAGCAAGCTATGTAATTGCCTCGAATATGACATACCACCTGTCAAAATCCTGGTCGGTCCACAAAAATATTTGCTAAGTACAAAAATGCCTATTTGTGACCGAGTTGTCTGTCAAGCAAATCCTTATAAACCGATTGTAAAACTTAATTTGCTAATTCATTTTTTATAAGCCATAGTTTCTCCATGTAGACGCATTTGATATATAGCATATGTCCAAATGACAGTCAAATTTGTGTCAAGCATCAGAAACAATATCAACAGCCTTTACGTACTTCATTACTTCGAAAACAGTTTTTTGATTATGACGCAACCATGTTGCTCAAACGGGATGGGCGCCTAAAACTTGCTTACCTCCTTAATCTAATGGTATGTTCCTCAATCAAACGTATAGTATACATGAATCATCATCACAGTCCCGTCATCTGAAGAGTAGCCTCTGGTCGTTTTTCCTATGAGTGCACTTATCTATGCCTAAGCACTTCTCTTTCGAATCCTTCGCCTGTTTTATGACGAATTATTGTGATATTTTGAAAATGGGTCATTCTTTAAGGACACCTCGCCATATATATATTTTATTTCTCCTCGCCCGTCTCACGCTCTTCAAAGCGTCGTGAAGCTTTTTTACCCGGCGGAAGTTCTTTGCCACTGAATGGCAAAGTGCCCCACCGTGTTATCCAAACCTCGCCTCGGTCGCATGTGGAGTGTCCTCGGCTTCCGATGGCATGAGTCAATCAGGGACAGGTGGGTCGCCTTTGACTCGGCTCTCTACCACCGCGCCCCAATCTGATTAGGGGTTTGGTTTGTCGAGTAGTCGTTAGGAGAATACTGAGGAAACTAATCTATTCCTTTTACCTCGCTTTTCGCATGATGGACGAGGGGATTGTGTAGAAGGATTGACCGCGTTGGTGGAACTCATAAGACTTCAACAAAGCCGCAAGCAAGGAGAATTCTGGGGGCCATTTTGGAGTTTCCGGCTGTGCTGGGATGTATGAATCAGAAAAGAAATTTCGCTGCGTACAATTACGTACCTAACTATATATTTTCCGACTATGGTTTCAGTACAACGCCTAAATATCTAAATAAACGAAACATTTATAGTCCATGCCCTTAAAAGTATTGCTTTCCATTTTGTTTCTCTCATGACTCCGATTGTAACAATATCAAGGACCCAAAAAAGTATGCGATGTACTTGGCAAGATTTATTATACACTCTGATGTAATGTAACCGATGCATGTACGCGTTGTAAAGTGAATATGTAATGGATATAAACAGTTTTAAATATAAGAATATGATTATGAGAAGCAGAAACATAGTTTAAAGAGATTCCACATATATGCGAGGTTATTAATTTTTTCACTCGTTTAATGGCATTATATGTCCAGTGAAACCTAAAGAAGACCCACCCAGAAACATTTTGGACCACATTTTTGCTTTGAGAAATGATTTCACTGGCCTTAGATGAAAATTTCTTATGTCATGCGTATTTTTTAAAATTATATATGAATCTACTTATAATATGAGGTTTTGTTCATGAAGAATTAAATATTTGTTTTACTTGTAAAATTAAATATTAAGCATAAGAATGGTGGGGCTCATTAGACTTCAACAAAGCCGCTAGCGAGGAGAATTCTGGAGCTCACTTTGGAGTTTTCGGCTGTAATGGGATGTAATTAACTCAGAAAAATATCATGCTTATTCAATTTTAGTAGAGAGATATTTTGTTTCCAATAACTTTGCCGCAAACAAATTTAATCACGAAGATTGAGGATTTCAGCTAAATGAAGTCCTCAATTACTTGTCTTTGTAAAGTATTCAAAGAATTTATTTTTATCATTTTTAATTGACAAAACAGTTTCATAAAATTGTAAAAAGACTGCGGAGTGTGGAAGCGAAATGTTGCCTCCTAGTACATAGGCGCACTAGCCTGCTGCAAACATCTAGCGGTGATTGATCGGAGGTAAACACTCCCTCAAATAGGGATGGGCGTGATGTGCTGTTGCTCTCTCATGATGTTTGCGGTGACATGAACAGCAGTTTACATCATGTTTCAGTTGTGGCCTCTAATGATGAAAGCGGATGCTAGAATACGAACATTTGCGAGGATGAGGAATTCATACTAACGGAGAACAGATAGAGGATTCAAATGTAGCACTTGGTGCGGTAGTTTTAATGTTAGTGAATCCCGAGTATTACAGTGCTTTTACTAATGGAATTTAATGCGTTTTCGGTTGGATTTTAACGTATATTCGGCGCATACTGAAAGAATATTTTGCTTTAGTAAAATCTGCACAATTTCTCCTATGTCCTAAAGCTGGTCCTAATTTAAATCGGCCTAAATTGACATCGTTAATTGTATTCTTTGGGAAACTTAAAATAAATTAGATAGATAGCATGACGAATCTAAATTTTCCTGTGTTCATTTGCTCTGTAAGCGCTAATATTCATGGCCGTGTATTTTTATTTTATAGTGGGATATTACTCTTTACTTATGTTAGAAATTTATTTTGTCAAAGCTATCTTGCTCGTTAGCCTGTTGACTATGAACTAAAAATTTTACACTGCTTGAATTGATTGTGTTGATTCTCCATGATACCTTGGCGAATGAAAAGAAACAAATATTTTTTACCCAATTTGTGGAAAAAAATTAAACTCTAAATGTTGTTTAATAACTTTATTTGCATGAAGTTTTAATTTGTAATACTTAAAATATTCAAAAGCCACCTATCGATTGCCTTATTTATCAGAAATACCGTAATTGTGTAATGTGTAAGCGTTAGAGTCTTTTATTGCGCTCGAATTTTTGCTCAGTACATATACGCATAATATTCCTGTAATTCAATCTTAAAGGATAAATTTTGGGAAAAACTAAGATTGATTCATACTCACGGAAAATTATTTTATCAGACTATATCCGGGCATCAACACATTAGAGAGGGGTGATCTTTAATTCTCACAATGCAAACCCTTCGCCTTTTTTTCTGAGAGAGCGAGGAAAACATTCTCAGACATACCTGCTGGCTGTCGAGTTGACGCTTGTGTTTGATTTTGAGCGATGCCTTCGGGAAATGAGCGCGTCTCCTCGATTGACTACGCCTCCCTTGTTGGTTGTGGAGAACGTTCGAAGCCTGTAAAATGCAGATTCATCCGATGATCCTCTTGGATTGAAAGCCGACTCCGGAAGACTGCATACTCGGGGTCTGATGTGATCCGCAACTGAAAGAAATTAAACGGAAACTGAGATGAAGGCTGAATCAAAATTTATGCCGTCAGACATATTCCTACCATCCGCTGAAAGTATGTATATTTATCCAGGAAAATATGAATTTAATTCACTCTCTACGTTCCACACTGGCAATTTATGACCAACCATAGTTTAGATGCCCGTATCAGTATCAAGGTACATACATCATTATTAATTACCCTTTAAATTATTATTTATGACACCACGAAAAAGTGCAAAGTATCCACAAGAAAAATAAACATCAAGAAGGTGTAGTCAGGCCGTAATGGCATTCTGACGTATAATGGACACATGCGGTAAGTATTGTGACATTGCATTTCCATTTAATATTAAAGCTATTAAGTAGATTCATGTTTTTTGCTAAATGATAGCTAATTTTCAGTGATTCTGAGAGCGCATGCAGGCATTTTGTCATGCTTTTTAACAAAATGAAAGTAAAATCGTCTTGCAGTAACATTTATGAGAATTCGTCGCCTGTCGGAGAATGAATGATTTCATTAGTATAAATTTGAAGTTGGCAACTGAAGAATCAGCGCTACTAAAAAATAATTATTTGGGGACGAGGTTTACTACGCCAACTTGCTTGTCAAAGAACCAGAAGATTTTAATTGAGTAGAGTCATTTCAAGGAAGATAACTCTTTGGAACAATCTGGTGCGTTATCTTATCTGATCTGTTTGACTGTTTGACGCCAGAAGATGGATCGGGGGAAAATGAAGTCTTCTCTTGACTCTATAATTGCTTTCTGTGAAGCTAAACTCATCGCTCATTTCTTGAATTTATCTCTTTATCAGTCCCTTTTCCAATATTTCATTTCCTCGAATTAATTTACTCCTTAACTATGTTTTCTCACGTACGCCATAGAAATTTTCTAAATGGTGCCCACGTTTCCAACGATTCCGTCATTGTAAATATTTTATAATGCTCTATTTACGCTTTAACTCTGAATAACAGCGTAAGTACTAGGCAAAATAATAATATTTTATCTTTATTGACTCTAAAGTTATCATTGTCCTTTGAATGCATTTTTTCATCCTTTGTTTTGTTATACCATTAATATGTAACCCATTTTCTCTGCTTTTTCCCTCAGCAACATGTAACGATATACTTGAAGCATGATTAAAACAAGAGAACATCCCAAAAATTGGTTTCTGAGGCATAAATAATATTCTTTGATATTTCATAACGAATACATCCAGTAGCGATTGTAGATAACAATCGTTGTATATGGTAAATGACGAAGTGGGAACCATAGATATTGATTTATAGCTTCGTACAGTTTTTTTCCCCTAAGTATTGCTGATAAAAGAAAATGTTCTGGAAACGTAGACTTCAACTGATGGTAATGAATAGTATCTCATCATTTTGAGAGCACTCTTATAAAGTTCTACGATCTTTGATTGGCAGAACGGCTTCATGGCGGGCTTGGGTAATTTTAAAACTGTCTTTTCAAATGGGGTGGTCGTTCTCATCCCCCTATATTGAAATGGTAGTTAATATTGGTAAAATTGAAATTCCTCCTCATTTATCTGCATCCACATAGTAAATGTAGTATAATAGCCTGCCAGGCTATCCTATTTTGCAAACGTTATGCCAGATAGTTGTTGTCTAGCAATTTTTTTTCTCCCATCTACCTTCTCATCAACCATAACGGAGTACAGTTGCCGTATAGGTGCAATTCTTTGGGTAGTAATGTATAATTAAATATGCGCTATACGTATGATGGTTTTCGTATAGCGTAAAAGTTTATTCGACTACAAAAAAGAAATCGGCTTTGAATATCACATTCCTTTTTAACGGAGTGAACGGTTTTCTCCCTTTGGCTTCTTTCCATACAGTTATTCTGCGAAATTTATCTCGGATCCATCTTTGCGATAAATATTTCACAGCCTATTAATGAAAAAGGCCTAATCGGTTTTAATTGCATAATTTCTTCGCATTATAAAAAGTAACTTCGGGTACTTCTTTAAAATAAGCCGAATGTAGATTCTACCTAGAGTATTAAAATATAGCAGCTTTTTATGTCTCGCTCATGTATTTGAATGCAAAAATCAATTAAATTAATATAAAACTCTGTTAAAAAAAATAAAAATGTATTGATAAAATAAGAAAACATACGTGCACTTTATAAACGTTACATGGTAGGTATGATTTCCTCTCGCGTCTCATCGTATTTCTTTTACCATATATCTCGAGCACTTTTATCCCATATCGTTTTTTTATGCTCTCAATAATGCCAAACTTTGTATGATGTCCACTTCAGGATATATCCTTATCCCTTACTTTTGAGTGGCATACAAGGAAAAGCATTTACCCTGGTTTAGTGGCTTCGATGTGAATATGTAAGGTCAATATTTTCCTTCACTAAGATGCTTTGTATCCCTCCTCGTGCATGACTGCGGACGCGTTATCGTAACGTCACGACCTTCACGACTGTTGTCCTCCGAAAATGGATTTTCGAGAGCGCTGCTGGAAGTGAAAAGGATTGAAAAAACTACTCTCTCCAATCACCCTCTGTTAAGCATATAACATGTTCAACCATCTTGAAAGAACGCCAGAAAATACGTCATATGTCTGTTTTAGTCCAAGGCTTGATAGGAAACAACTGCACTCAGTCATTGATTCTGGAAGACTTATTTTTGAAAAATATAATTGACGTGTTTCAATCTCTTTTTGCCATTTGTAACAATTATTGAAGAATTTGTTTAAAACTTTCTATGCATTGAATTATATCTAAGGAATGAATAAATAAATGTTATTTTCATTAGTAACTCTTTTCAATCCCATAAAATTCCAAATGAAATCTGAGAGTAATTGTTTTAAGGAATTTATTGCTTGTGCATGATTTTCACAGAGGATAATTTTAACGCTTGATACTTTGTAATGAGTATCCTTTTTATTTTAGAAAGAGTGCGTTCTTTGCATTGCTTTAAATGTTTCATTCCCACGTATTTACAGTATCTTATACATCAACCACATCGACGTTTGAAGTATAATTCATCACCATTTAAAGCTTAACTGAATACCTATTTTTCACTATTAGAAACCTCAGCTCTAATATCTGGAAGAAATTACTTAGAAAACAGCACTGACGTGATTATTGAATGGAGATAGGTATACCTTTGGAAACGGGGAATAACAAGATCTCCGTTGCTGTCATTTACATTAATTTATTCTCCTTTGTACCTCAGCCTCAGCATGTAACATAGAAGGTGGCTTTTTTTTCTTAAATTAGAGTAAGTATGGTTACAATATTTTCATGGGAAAAATCATTCCATTAATGCGTGAGAAAAATTATTGATTTCTACCCAAACAACAATTAAATTCGTATGCGCGTTGAACCAACAACCAGGATATATAGCGATAATTTTTTTAAGGCTCCACACAATTTTTGAGCCATACACATTTTATGCAAAAATGAAAATACGGCTTTTTTCAATTTGAAGGGATGTAATAAAACCAAGTGATAAAATATTTCTCAGCCTGCCATTCATTTTCAATTTGAACAGAAAGCTTAACTCAACCTTTTTTTGAATGTTTCTTCACTCAGCCAGCGGCAGTTTCGGCCCTTTTCAAACGACCTTTGACCTACAACTCTCGATTCATGTCCATTCGCATCTGGGATTTTCCTTGTTTAAATTCAATTTGGATCGAGTTAACTCAATGACGGAGGTGTTAGTCTGCGTTTAATTAGTTTTCATAATGAAAATATGTAGGCAATATAATTTTTCTAATAAGTCTATAAACGCCCTTTCCATCCACTGGTATTTTATATTATCGTAGCATGGAAGAGGACCCAGTGAATGACGAAAAATTTCTTTTGTGAATTTAAATTGAAATGATAATTTGATTTTGAATGAAAACACTGACCGCCTTTATTAAGGTACCAAATATTGCGAGCGATACGGATATGCTTTTGCTAGCATGGAAGCTGTTGGCAAAAATGATAGCTGGGTTAATATATAATAATATCGTATATATGCTCCAATTATACATTTCTATTTTCCAAGCATACTGAAATCGATTTTTTTATCATTTATATTTTTCATATTTATACGTATATTTATCATTCTATTCCCTCATTGTCTGAAAATAAATTGACAAGATTGTAGTCTGGTATGAATCTACTCCCTCTTTTTCCACATTTAATAGAAATAAATATTTTGTGAATAACGTCGGTTTCATTCCTTCTTATTCTGTAAATATCCATTTTTAAAACCCTTCCTACTAAATTTCATGGACTTCATACAACACCAAATACGTGGTTTTCCGCTCAGGATATTGTTTATAAGCCTCAGGTTTCATCCTCAGACATGCGCATCATAAAGTCCATTTTAATTACTTACCAAAGTAGATCGCATTTACAATGTAGTTATTTAAAAATTTACTTTGTTTTTGAGTAATTTTATTCTTGGGAATATTTAATTTCACCATTTTAAGACCATAGACGCCAAGGAGGATAAATGCAATTATTTTTTTTAGATAAGAACGGATAATGAATGGTTAGACGAGTGCACAATACTGTTTTGGCAAAGGGATACAAGTGAATCACTGATGAGCATATACATATATATTCAATGATTTACATAAATCTCTTTGCTACAACGATATTGTGTACCCCACCAACCGTTATCTGCAATTTTCTCTACAAAAAAATAATTGCACTTGTCCCCCCTGGCTTCTAAGCTCCTCATTTCAACTTTAGTTTAATTTTGGACGGTTGACGAGGTTTTGGATACAGGCTTATAGCCTTTATCTCACCCGAATAAAATTTTTATAATATTTTCTTGTCTCTGAAGATTATGAAGTTAGGTATATTTCTGTTATGCAAGACTATTTTAGCAAAGAATCACCAATTTGGTTAGCAATTGAATGGATTCTCACTTATCTATTTCCGGCTCTCTTCTGATCCGTAACTCATAGCATTGTATTTTCTCCGGAAAAGGTAACTATCCCCATTTCCCCTCCTTATAAAAACATATAGGAGTCAGAAAGAAGCCCTTGAGGCAAATAAGCATTCCCTCGCTCCAAAGAACTCTTCCTTCCCCATTCCTCCCAGCAATCGTTATGGATTCCATTCTATTCCGCACCGAAGAGGGATAACCGGGCGTTATATGGGAGGAAGACGAGAGTGCCTTTGTGACAAACCTTAAGAGAGAAAAGGGGAAGAAGCCTTTTCCTTTACGTCCTCCCTTTGCGGTTTTTCTCGAGGGATGATGGAGACTCCCTTACCATTCGCATTACGTCCTTTTGTTGGCATTGGAGTGAGACAGGTCTTGAAAGTGTTCAGAATAAACGCCTCTTTGTTTCGGGGCGGGAATAAAACTAAGGTGAGGAGTGCGGTGGCCTCAATCTATTCAAGATTCTTTTTCCCCGATGGAATATTTTTACCTACACGCTCTCTTATTCCTAATAAAAAATAAACCGTCTCAAATGGCTCAGTATAGGGAGTCTTCTAAGAGAAAACACCTCGAAAGGTTATTGGCGAAGACATGGATGGAAGGATGCTTAGTAAAATTGAGACATTCGTTTATGACATTGACACGTACGAAAAAATATTTTAGGATTAGGCATATGCAAAAATCACGTTTATTTATAGAAATAACCATTGATGAAATAATGATCAGTAACTAAGTTACAACAATCAGGCCATAAGTTGGCACGTGTGGAGGTAGAGTTCACAGTCATGCAAAATTCATGTATTCAAAGCTGCGACGCCAGTTGCTTTCCCTGAGCCATCGAGGACTTCGAGAATTTTGGATAGTGCGTCGGAAAACCTTCATCCGGGATTTAAACCTGAGGCTATTCAGTCAGCAGGTAAGTGATAGGCAACGAACCTCCTCTTTCACAGGCATTTGGTGGTAAACAAATAAGGAGGTCATGAGTACGACACGAGATTTAATTACCGCAATAAAACACAATGAATAGTGGCAGTAGAAGTCAAAGTTATTTAGATGGTCCATAAAGAGGGAAGTGTACATGATAAATATTACAATGGAATTAAGTAAACTGTCAGTAAGCGGATTGCGTATGGAGAAATCGAAAGGAATGTTTAGAACGTACGTATGCCAATATACTCTTTATGGTGGTATTTCACGATGTAAACCTTCATTTTTTTGCCATGCTCTTTTGACTTATTCAGGTAAATATTTAGTATTTTGGGACATGCATATTTCGTAGCTCACTAATCTTTCAGCGTTCTCGACAAAACCTCACTAGTCATCCACTAAAAGTTTGTCATAGATGTTTAATATATTCATTTTTAGCATATCTACCTCGATAGAGTCATCTTTCATGTCACCTGGCTGTTTGCTTGTAAAAGATAGAGTTAAAAAACGAATAGACCCTATGGTGAATTCTAAAAATGAAAACAGCTTTTCTGCATAAGATGCTTATTTTCTATTCTTAATTGCAGAGAAATTGGTTTCTTTTATCCTTCATTTTTTTAGTTACATACTTCAAAACTAAAATTAGCCTTCTGATATTCCCCTTTAACCTTAATGGTCATAAAATGGTGTTAGATTCACATAATCTCCTCCCAATAGATACAGTTAACTACTGTGTTTTAAATGTTAAAATTGATGAACATATCTTTCTGAAACGGAACTGGTCGAAGAAAAAGTACTATAATTTCTAAAAAAAACAGTCTCCCGCATTGATAGCAACATGTTTAATTTAATGCGATGCATAATTCTTGAAATGAGAGTGATAAGTGATTACAAGTAATTTTTCTCGGAGGTAATTGGTTTTTGAGCAAATGGTATAGATTTTTATGTTTACATGATATAGTTTTTGACATGGATTTATAGTATTCTGTACTCGTATACACTCTATTCCTCCAATATTTGATGGTTAAGTATTATTTGCCTTTCATTTGAGGTGCTCCTACGCATTTTGTAGCATTAAAAAATTGTAGGATGAACTATTCGTCTTGACCCTCAACCTAAGCGAAGGTAAGGGGTTGAGCTGTTGCCGTGATGGTGAATGGCTCCTGCATTTATTCATCGCGCGGACGGTACAATGCCAGACGTTCGAGTTGACTTTGAGATGGGTCTCCACCGGCCTCTATCTTTACGTACCCGCGCCCCTCCATATTATGCCCGTTAGGCAGCGGCAGGGTAGGATGGGGAGAGTCACAAGGGAGCTAGCTCAACGAAAAAAGCTCTGAAGGGCTACAGTTCTCCCATTGAATATGTTTGGGTGGCTGAATGGTATGTGACATTGGAAGCTGAGTAGATGGAAACAGTTTTCGGTAGGTTTTCACTTAGTAATTTTAATATCACTTGGTTTTCCATGTCATTCATCCAAGTGCTCGATGATGCTATGAGGTAGCAGAATTCACAAAGGGTTGCATTGATCTGGCTACTTTGTTGCTTAATATTTCTACGGGGAAGAACATCTCAAAGCTAGTTGCAAAAACGTTTTCACTCCCTATTTTATGAACTGAATCAAGTTTTTTCTAGAACTTTAAAACTTATGCCTGTACACAAATTCAAGCTATATTCCTGAAACGCATTTAACCGGAATTTATTGTGGTGTATTGAGTCCTGCAGGTAATTATTAGACCTTTACTAAATTGAAGACGATTTAGACAATTACTAAATTGAAAATATTTTTCAGTTATATCTATTTAATATGGTATATTCTGTTCAAATTTTAGCTCAAACTACTATATCTCAAGGCTACTACAGCGCTACTGAAATAAGTAATGGACTAAGAATATGCTGATAATTGTAGACATTTCTTACCATAATATTTGATGTGATCATAGTAGGTGCGCAAGTTTTGACCTCGGTTTCTGAAAAGGCAGAATATTAGGTAAGATGTCCCATAACTTGCCCATGAGCATGGTAAGGTATTCGGGAAGATTAATTTTCCGCGATTCTCCACTTCCAAACCATTTCGAACTGTTTACAAAAGGAATTTCAAGGAATAAAAAATAAATAACGGATTGACATAATTATAAGATAATTTGATACTTGCATGACTTCTTGAGTCATTACAGCTCATTCGAAGCATTTTTGTCTGCAAGTTCGGCCTTTCTAAATATAGGTAATGGTCTACTGCATTATGGGCAGGGGATTATGAAACGAATACATTTAAAATAGAGATTCCAATGGATTTTCTTTCAAAAATTACTTTGATAACCGGGAAAATTATTTATATTCTACTTTATGACATCCATAATGCACGAACTAAATAAATATCAAGATTAAAGAAGGTTCCAGTGGCGATATTAAGGGATTCGGAAATGCGTTTCGCCTCCGTAGGGATAACTCGATATTGGGAAGGCAGCGGGGCGTTGTGACCGCAAGTTATTATGAGGTCACATTTTATGAACTTTCCCCACTTGAAATGTTGAAGAGAGCAAAATAAACAGTTCACCAGGAGGAAAAGAGAAGCGGTTAGCCTTCTAATAAAGTCAACGCGAAATAAGTGGACAAAAATGGAGACGGTTGCTGAAATTGGAAAGCATCTGAAGTGGTTAGTGGGAAGGTCAAGGAAATGTGAAGGAAAGAGAAACTGCTTGACATTTTATATAATATTTATTCAGGTTTAATTTATATCTTGTGATGCTATACAGATAAATTGAAGACAAAAATAATTCCTTGAGGTATTTTTGAGGCGTTGTCCACAGAATGTAAAATTTAGGCTCGTTATTTCTCAACTTTCAATTCACAATCATATGAATGCTTCAAGTGAATCAAATCTCTGAATTTACATGAAAATGACGCTTAGGTTCCACTAAATAAAAACGATTAGCATTTTAGTGTAAATTTTTAAGCATACCGATTTTCGGTATGACAATTGTTATAAGTGGGTTTCTTGATTATTAAGTTCGTATAAAAGTTTTATACTTCATCTTTTTTTTATCAATAGAAGGGGTTTTAGCTATTTAGCAGACAGTTACATCAGTCACCGTCAGAGCCTGGAACTATCGAAAGAAACTGATCAATAAAAATCACTTAGTACTTAATAAAGTTAGTAATATGGGAATTCATATTTTTTTAGTTTCCCATTGGAGAAGTTACAATTAATGAGCATGATAATGTTATTGTTAAAATGTGATTTGAAAAGAAACAAAATCTCTATTGTTGACCAAACTTTGAGAAAAACTAAAAACAATTGTATCATAATTTTTCTTTCAACATCGATGAACGTACTCTACGATGGAAAAACGTTATACTTTGCTTATTCTTTTACCACCAAAACAGTACCATTGGCATTTTACATCGGGTTTATAACTTAATAATCAAACGCAAATAAATATATCGAACTCGAACCGTCAACCTCTTGTGTAGTAGGTAAAGACTTTACCCCCACGCCATCAAGGTTAACAATAATGAAATACGCGAAAACTATTTGCTTCATATCAAGCAAATTTGCCCCCTTTAGCCATGCATGAATAAGAATGCATACTTTCCCCCTTAAGACAAAACCCCCTTTCGTCAAAAACTGCAACGGGCGTACAGGCAGTGTTACCCAGACGTTAAGCGAATTAGGCTGGGAGCCGCTGGAGACTCGGAGGCTGCGCGCTAGGCTTAGATTGCTTGAACGATTGAGAATGGATATCTTTAAGGGTGACACAGAGAACGTAATATTAGAGCCACACTATATTTCCGATCCAGGTCCGATATTCCAGGTCCGATGGAAGCGATAAATTAAGAGAGATTTTTTGCCGAACGGATAGATATGGGAATTCGTTTATCCCCCGAACCATAAAGGACTTAAATAAACGCTAGTCCCAACTTCGTTAGAGCACATAATTTTTTTAGCTGTAAACGGCTGGTGTCCTAACACCCCCTGCCACACGCCTTTTAGGCGTCTTGCGGGGTATTATGTAGATGTAGATGCAGAATACATCTACTGGGACGAGATGCGAAGCTCTCTCGCAAACGGGAAGGATTCGATGAATCACGTCCAAAAATCATCACGAGCTCACGGAACGAGCTTGAGTGTTTTGCGAGGGAGAGATTTGGTGTTGGGCGCAAGGTAGATCGATGGGAAGTCGCGCTGTTGGTTGAGAGAGGGAGTCTGCGAGGAGAGAGAGAGAGAGGGTTAGGTATTCCAAGGGAATCCTATTGACTGGGATGCGTCCGCGCTAATTACCAATCGGCGCGGCCATCATCGATAACGGAGAACTGATGTGTGGCGTGGGAGTGGCTGGGGAGTCCTTGGAGTGCTGGGGCGGTGGGAAAAGGTCTCGAGGCGGGGGCGTTATGGGTGGTGGCGAGGGGGTTTTTGAAGAGGGTGATAGGGACCCAGGGAGCATTTTCGATATTTTGGAAACTTCGGGATTCGGGGGTTAAAAGAAGAGAACGGCGATGTTTAATGCCATCCGGGCGTATCCTTAGAAGTTATTACCACCGTTTTGACGTTAAATTTTGAAGATCCTCGTTATCAATTAGAAATGTTGTTTTTAATCGTGTATTATAATTTTTAAACATTTCCTAATGGAAAAATTTTCGGTGATTTTAAGGTGTAGTCGTTCGTGTTAGCGTGTACCCCAAGTTCTTATTTGGCATTTTGCCCAACCGAGCTCTTAATCTCGGATATTATCCCTTGATTCCTCGGACAAAAATGGCCAGCAACATCCACGTGAAGGTTGCCAATACTGATGACGAATACATAGGCGAGGTAGACCTAAGCAGCAGCAATTATAGCTATTTCAAACTGTTCAAAAAATTAGAATGCTACCGAAAAGGCGAGAATCTAGGCTAAATATCTCATTCCCCATTGCATTCCCTTGACATTCAAGCAAATAATTCTCTGAATAAATGTTTAAGTGTTATTTTAAACGATAGATTATTTAGCTTAACTTTTTTTTCGAAACGCCGAGAATGGGGATAAAATGGGTTCACACCCTTCCAAGCCGTTGGTCGTCGTGCTGAAGTGAGTATTGGATTCCTTTCCTCTTTGCTCCCGGCGTTCGTCAATGGTCGCAGCTTTGAATTTTTTCGGGAATATCTTTTTTCATGTATAAAGTTGAACTGAATGAATTGTCACCTATTATTTCCAAATGATAAGTACAGCTTTAAAACTTCAATAAACTTTGGTATCGTCGGGAATTTTTGAAAAGAATAGAACATTATATCTACTCCTGCGTTGGAAGGAGTAATGAAGTTTGCATTAGATTAGCATCCTTTTAAATCCCGGAGTCAATACATCGCTTTGACATAAATTTTGAATATCCTCGTTATCATTTGGAAATGTTGTTTTTAATTGTGTATTATAATTTTTAAGCATTTCTTAACTGAAACTTTTTTGGTTAATTTTAGGTGTAATGGTACGTGTTCGCGAGTACCCCAGAGTCTTATTTGGTATTTTGCCGAAAGTTCCGCAACCATGCTCTTAATCTCGGATATTATCCCTTTATTCCTCGGGCATAAATGGCCAGTGACAGCCGCGAGAGGGTTTTCAATATTGATGACGAATACATAGGCGAGGTAGACCTAAGCAGCAGCAATTATAGCTATTTCAAACTGTTCAAACAATTAGAATGCTACCGAAAAGGCGAGAATCTGGGCTAAATATCTCATTCTCCATTGCCTTCCCGCGGCATTCAAACAAATCATTCTCGGAGTTCTGGGCAGACAGGCTATTTATTTTCGAAAGCATCTTTGACGATCGGTAGAAGCATCAGGGCTTTTCTGGCCACTGTACCCTACTCCTAAACTGACCTCATAGCGTACTAAATTCTCTCTCTTGCTTGTCATTTAATGGAGGAGAATTATCACAATCGCGTTTTTTCTTTTATATAGACCTTGAAAAGTGTGCCATTTTCCATCGATGCATATATCATCATGCATAACGAAGAACACATTTTACCATTTCTGCATTTACAATGAATTTTTACTAGCCCAGGATGTCAAAAAAATCTTTCATATCCATATGCTAAGCCCGGTCGGCATATTCTAAGGTCCCAGGTCAACTGTGGTGCATATCCTAACCGATAACCAACTGTAATCCAACGCATCTCATAAAATGAGTCATATCTACGAAATGTGCAGCATTTACAACATACTATTGCTCGACAAGGTTAGTATCAAGATCAAGGAAATCAGACAATAATAAAATGTATCAATTATCCAAATTTGATCTCTCTTTTTTGATACATGTTTGCATACCTGATTTGATGCATGTATTATTTAATACTTTTAGCCACAAGTAGATACTAATGATATAAATAAAAAGGGGTTATGCATTTACAAGTGCCACGTTACAAGAAAAAGTCACTCGTTTATTTGAATGAAGAAAAGATTCATGAAAAGTACGAGTAAATCCAATTTCACGAAGAAACGTCTCATTTACGTGGAGTGTTCCAAGGCAACGGAGAATCAAATGCGATGGACATGATTGGATAAAAGGTTCGCCCAAAATGAAGTACGATGAGTAAGGACTGGTTGAATATAGGTCAAGCTGTATTTCAAGCGCGGTCTTTATTCAGGACGCTAAAACTGGGCCATTTCCTCTACAATGGATTCTCATCATTTTTATTTAGCTTCTGTCTCATTTCAAGGTTCCTGAATTATTTAGTAATCTATATTTATTAGGTATTATATCATATTATATTTTTTTAACATCTCTGTAGTTATTTTTTCAATATATTGTGTGAATTAACTCTTGAATGCGAAATGGAAAATTATTCTCATTTTTGATAGTACATAATCTTTATTTAAAAGGGCGGCGAAAAATCTGTGTATTGCTGGTAGTTAAGAAACGATTTAACCGGATCAGCTGTTCAATAGTTAACTTTGTGATTTTTATTCTAGTTAAAAAATACATGATTCACGTGGAAGCGAAGGAAAGTTTCCATTCATCAGCGTTTTTGTGGAAAAGAATGAATGACATTGACGTAAAAAAAAGAATGACAATGTAACGAGGGCATTTTTATAAGAAGCCTATGTCGATAAACTGGCATCCCCAAGCAAGCTCTCACCACCACACCTTCCATATTAACGCTCTCATCTACAAACCTATTGAACGATCTGTTTTCCTGTGCGGCAGTAACAATCTATCTTCAGACAAATATGCCTGATAAGATTTTGTTTCTTAATGGCTGCAATAAGTGAGGAATCTCCCAAATGTTTCGAAAGTTTAGATGCATGGACAACAGGAACTCATTCAAAGCTGTGGAAATCACTACTTCGAAGAAAGTGTACCTTCAATTCATTATTAGCCTACTCTAAGGGTAGGAAAATAGGTACTACCTCGTCAAGGATTAAGCTAAGAGTATTCTCTTCACTTTTTAAGGGGTATTTTCTTATAGCCTATCCCTAGGTGGGTTAAAATCTATATATATCCACGAAGGCGATCTCAAATGGAAATAGAAAAATCTGTTTGAGAGAACTGAAGTTTTTCCTGGATATACACAATTACTTACAACCACTTATTTTTATCAGAGCGCGACCCGGGTTTCAATGAATTATCATCATCTTCAGGCGCTAATTGAAAAATGAGTGGTATAAGTAATTGTGTATATCCAGGAAAAAACTTATAATGGAATACCACAAAGTAAACCAAGAGTTAGTGGATTTTATTTGAGAGAACTTTATCATTTCCAACTTGGCATTTAGTAATTCCTCTCTTGGAACAGCTTCTACCTTTTTCGTTTAGGAGAATAGACATTAAGAATAATTTAAGAGGATATGGTAGATATTAAGTCGTCAAGAGGTTGGCTAAGAGTATTTTTTCTCACTTTTATAGAGTATGCAATTTAGCCTATCCCTTTACGGGTTAACAGCAACACTTATCCACGAAGGTAATTTCAAATCTAAATATAAAAATCTATTTTAGATACCTTTATCATTTCCGACTTAGACTTGCATTCAGTAATTCCTTCCATTGGACTTCTTATACCTTTTATCTTCAGGATTGATGTATTGGGGATGTCCGAGGGCTTCTCCGTTCTGTTAGAATATGAACCCACTACCCCTCGGTCCGCAACCTAGATTCTAACCACCAGCGAAAACATTATTCTCGTAAAAAAAAAGATTTAGACGAGAAGTCGGAAAAATCCAGCAAATGGATGGCTGGGTGACAAGGTTCCGTAAACCAGGGGTTTTGAGAGATAGGAAGGGAAGGGAGGAGATGGGAGATGTGGAAATCCCGAACTGCCGCTCTGGTTTACATCCTGAATGTGGAAGAGGATGGGGAGTTTTATGAGGGATGAATACGAATCGGAATCCGCAAGGGAAGGCATTCCGCAAGCACACACACACATGTGCGTGTGACTGCTCGCTTTTATTTCGAAGAATTTTTGTTTCCTTTTTTTTCGGTTTCATCCCGGGCGAAATGGCTCCAGGGACTAGATAAAAATTTGGCTGTTCGGATCGTGAGGTGATTAGTGTGCTCTGCCCACGAGTGAACGTGGGCATTTGATTGGACAAAAAAGAGAGTGGTGAGCGCGCTCACTATTGAGTTAACCCATAGGGTTCGGTGTTGATATGATTTTAATGTTTGAACAGCTAAGATAAGAAAGCCCTCAAGTTGGACGTTTTTAATGGTTCGGTGGTAATTTTTCGACGCCCAAATCATTATTTTTGTTCTTATCATCGTCATCATCACTGAAAATCAAAGTAGGCTTGAAGCGCTATTGCCAACTAGATAAAGTTAGCTGAATATCTCATTACATGAGCGGAACCATTCATTGATTGGAGAGAAGTCTTACTAAATATGAAATGGCTGGAAAGTCCTTTGTAAACATTCCTCATACCAAAAATGGAGCAACAGCTTCTGAAATGTGATACTGGAGGAAAATCAAGTGTCTCACTTGATTTTGCCGTATTTGCTCTGCAACGCAAAGTGGCAACTGTACTTTGCAAATTGATGGATCGGGATGGATTCCGATGAGCAAAAAATACGAGGGAGTAATAAATTACCCAATGCTTCCATTGTAGTATTTGGGCTATGTAGGTACTGAAAAGCAGTCAGGTTGAAAAACTAGCTGGAAAAATTTCCCATATTTACCGAAAATAATAAATGTAGTACTTGCTAATTTCCTTCGGGGATTTATGATGCTTTTCATGATTGATATCTGGTTATATTTTTTAAGTGATGAGAAACAAGTTTTGCAGATTTATTTGGGTAATTATTTCTGACACGACTGAATACCCTGCCACGAAAACTCATGATAAGTATTCATTGGGCTACATTTTTAGCTCTTGATGGCATTGAGAAAATGTGATATAAAGCTCTGTAAAATTGTGTGTATGACGCCCCTGTGTTAGTTAGTAACATGGAAATTATCATTTAGCTTGACCGATTTTCTAGTGTTTGCAGGAAATGCCGCATAGTTTGATAAAATACATTTAAAATAAATAAGATATTAACTTACATACTATTACGTTTTTCCTAAGTATGTGTACCCAACGGCAGACGTAGGATATTAATTTATTTTCTTCTAACATCATCTCTCAGGATATACAATAGCAACAACAAACATTAGCTAAGGTCCAAGAAAATGTAAGGGGGATTTATTTCCAGAAAATGATGAGACCATGAAGGCTATCATTTTATGGCTTAGCAGGCTACCATGAAAAGTCATGATTGATTTTTCTTGGAACTCCTGATGGCACAGCGCAAATTATGCCTTGCAATTTGTATAATAAAGTGTGAAAACATCATTTAGCTCCAGATTTATATTTTTCGAAAAAATTCCCAATACTTAGGTAACATAAGCACCATAAATTAGGTATCCGATCACCTACCAGTCCCGTATGAACAAAACGGTAAAAAGAGAGGATTATTATATTTTCTTATAATATAAAAGCAAACTTCAGCGAATATCTATAGTCCAAGAACAAAATAAGGGGACGTATCGTGGGAAATACTGAAGACCACGGATGATATTTTTTGATGACTTCGCATGATACCGTGAAAACTCATTATTACTGTTCCCTGGAACACGTGATGGCTCTGAGGAAATTATGCCTTAAATTTTTTTATAATAAATTGTGAAAATATCATTTAGCAACAGATTTTTATTATATATTTAGCTCCAGATTTCTAATTTTCGAGTATCAATACTTTGGTAAAATAAGTACCATAAATAAGGTATCTGATCACCTACCAACCCGTATGAATACAACGGCAGAGAAGGAAAGGCAACCCAGTATTTTCTAATAACATAGTGAAAACTTCAGCGAAGATCCGTGGTCCAAGAACAAATAAGGGGATGTATTCGCGGGAAGATCACGGCGGCTATTTTTTGATGGAGGGGGTTGGAGGAGGTTTTGGCCGCAGGAAAGGAAGGAAGAGGTGCAGTCAGTCAGCAAACGGAAATATCTCTGCCCGGGGAAGCTTTTCTGGATAAGGTCGATGCGGGGAAGGGTTCCACGGGAAGGTGTAGTTGGGCTTTGCGTGGAGGGGATGGCACTCCCGAGCGCTGTCAAGGGGCAGCACGGGGAGCAAGACTCGGCAATAACGGAGAGGGGTTGAAAGTCGGCCACGGATACGAAAGGGAGACTGAAGAAGCAAGGAGAAAATGCGAAGGTGGTGAGAAGAGCAGAAACTCTATCGTACCTGGAACCCATTCAGCCCTTACCCCATTTGTGACGAATCTAGAGGCAACATGCACTGTAAATGACACAGGCCCAGTACAAAACAACTTTACATAGTACAATTTAAATTAGTACCACTCATACTTGTGACTAAAATAACCAATAAATACACAGCCAATACCTTCTATCAATCGTATCCAATGCATTCTATAAGACTTCTGTATGACTCTAAAGAGGCAAGAATATCCTTCTGGCAAATCACTTATTTAGTGACAAGTTGGCTTTGCGATATTCAATAAATTCTAAATATGATTTTGATCACCGACCATATTTAAGGTATTCAATCTGCAACTAGTGTTTCTTATTTAAACAAAAATTTCTCACACTTTATTGGGAGACAGATTGTTGATTTTTATACGTTCGGTATTTTGCATATATTTATATATATTCAACTTGCAATACTGTTCGAGTAGGGGATGCTAATTTTGGAGAGTATTTTTCATTTAAGCTAAGTAAATTGACCATAAGGAAATACAAGTGTTAAGCAACCAAGCCAATATATTCCAGGAACGTACAAATTGGCTGAAAAACACCACAAATGAGAAAATACTTTTTATAGATTATACCAAATTTCATTTTCATATACTTTCATTCCGCTAAAAGACGTTGAAAGGCCTAACGGTCTGTGAGTCTCTCCGTCAGGTTGACAGGTATGATTATTCTAACCGAGCAATGATTTTTCAAGTTGGTGCAAAAAATATTTTTCTGAGTAATTCAAATGCGTCGGTTTTCCCTCGCCAGGATTGGATTAAGATAAACATATATTAACACTAGAATGACCGGGGTCGTATAGTTACATATCACCACCATTACCCATCATTTTTGCGGGTAGTCATAATTTTTAATATTTCCTCGTTTTTGTTAAAATTAATTGATGATGACATTAAGTATAACCTTTTCTATGTTTATAAATGCATCTGTGTAATTTAAAAAAAAATAAATTTTCGATAAAAAATGTAAAATGCTCCTGCTTCCTCTACTCTGGCCTACCACACACCCCTCGGTATGGCAGATATGAAACTTATTTGCATTCAAAATTTTATAAGGAAAGTTGAAATAAATACATTGAGTTGCATAAATGCGCTAACTAAAACATCAATATGACCGGACGTAATATACAGTCCAGGCGGCGACAGTTTTCCGATGACTTTTCAAAAGGAGAGGCGGAGAACCCTGCGCCAGCACCATTTACAGCAAATCGCTGTCCCCCAAACGCACCTCACACCCCCGCCTAGTCTTACGACGTTTCCACATGTATATGAAGCACTGAAATAAGTCTGAGCCACCAAAACAAGCCCTTTTTCCGAATCGCCAAAACAAAGAATTCTTCATCGAATATCTATCTTCGAATTACCAAAACAAGGGATGCTTCCTTAGGGTCCTTCACGCTCCTCGTCCCATCTGGCTCCTTTCTCCACAAAACCCTCTTGTTTACTCGTTACGTGGGCGTTTCCCTTCCTTACCTGGCAACCTTGCCCCCTGCCCCGAAGTAGACCCGTCTAAATATCATCGGACAACTCTCGGCGGCCGGACTGAAGTGAGTTGCTTTAAAACAAGCGTTACCGCGACTATTAAAATAGAATCACTTAATCCGCAATTTTGTCGGGTTTTTCAAGGTAGGTATGTGGAATAACTCTATTTCTACGTGAATAAATTAATTATACTTTAATATAATATGTAACTACCATAAAATATAAAAAAGTTAGAAAAATGAAGACGACAGAAAAAAATTCTAGGCAATATGATTAATTAAGTAGAGGGTACTCGGAAAAATGGTAGGTCTGACTTGAAGTGTTCAATATTTTGAAACACTGCGACGAAGATGGAAGTGAGTGAATGTAAGAGCGAGGGGGACAGGGTACTGGAGATGCAAGTAGAAGATGGGGATAAGGCGATATGGTAGGTGGAGTCAAAGTTCTCGGAAGACGGGGACTTAAAAACTTACGAGCGGGAGGCAGATTAGTTGACTGACGTGGGAAGTGGATCCTGAGGAGTTTGAGTGCGAGTGGGTGTTTGTTGAAGGGAGAAGTTATTTTAAGAGGTCAGCGGATGTTGCTAGGGTTGGACTTTGCTTTTTCCAGCTAACTTCTGGGGCTATATTATCGTATCGCCTTTCAAAATCGTTTACCTTAAGAGAAAAATTACGAAGACATTCTGTGCTTAGCCCAAACACAAGATACTCAGATGGTATACGGTTCCCGGTAAATGCAAGCTCGGAGGAAATCGGCTTCTAAGTGTAGATAAAACAACTAAGGTGTAAAGCTAATATTTCGCAAAGATATAGAATTTCAAGCCATAATCACGGATCATAAATTATTACTTGCTAACTAGGAGATTAATTTGTCTGATTAGAATTATTAAAATTAAAAGAAAATGAATAATCGAAGAAAATGGTGGTCAAGGGTCATCACAGCAAAATTCTAACCTCAGTCGAGAAAATTGACTAGCTAGTTGAAAAATTGATAAGCAGGACAAAATCGCCAACAGGCTTTTATATGTGAAAATAGAGACAGGTGCAAAAAATATTGAAGGTAATATGGAGGTTAAGAAATTTAGAGTAAAAAAATATTTTTGTTAAAATGAATATTTGTTAAAAATGCACGTGAAGAAGATCCATCTCATTACAAAATCGGTACAGCTCAATGTATAGTGAGAGCAGGTAGTTACCTTACAATATTTTTTTATATTTTATCATTAGAATTTCTATGAATGGTTTAAAAGTCTCGGAAACTTTTTTAAATACGTAATAAAAATACAATGTTTCGTCAGCATTCTCATGAAAAATAACGATAGCCGTACAACTCAGCCATTTAATATGATCTAAGGGTTGTCTTGTATAGCCAATATCAATTAATGTTCCTAAAGTTCTCGCGGACGTTTATTTTCTTCGATACTTTTACTAATATTTCTCGTATCATATGGTGTAGAAAAATCAAAACAAGCCCCAATTAAAATTTATCTCTGCAGATTTTAGTGGCAGATGTGTTACTTGTATTTGAATTTGAAAGGTTAGTCATGAAGGTAGTGTCAAATTAATTTCTTCCAAATAAAGTATGCTTTATTATTGTTTTAGAGAGACTTAGATGACCTTTTGAGAGCCAATAAAGGTAATCAATGGTTTTCATTGGCATATCAACCTTATAGTTCAACTATCCCACCCCATTTGAATCCCTGTGCACTTCTCCCTATCCTCAGTGACCTACCGCTCAGTTGCGAGCTTTTTGAATGGCTTTTGTCGGTCGGGTCATTCGCGAAGGAGAATGTGGGTCAAGCAGAAAGGGTGGCCCTGTCCACCCCTGGGACTTTTGTCACGTACACACTAGCCTCGCTATCAGCCGTGCATCCGGACCTTGCTCTTCGGGGGTGCGAAAAATAAATGATTCCCATCTCCGACCAGGCATGGTGTTTGGAGTCTGATATTCTCACGCTATAAAAAAATATCCAAATTCTTTCAAGAGGCTTTTAAATCATCATATATTGACATATGCTTATCAATTTTTAATAAAATGTTTAAAGGGCTAGGATTTTATCAGAAAGATTCATCGTGAAAATCCTGATAGCGAATCCAAGACATAAGAAATTTTAAGTTGCTTTGTATTACTCTTCTGTGTTATTTTTCTAAATGATACTAATATTTGCACTTGTTTATCGAAGTTTGTCAATTCATCTTTTGGTTCAGGTAGTGGCCATTCTTGGCAATAGCGATTTCAATCTGCATCGGCTTTTTTTGTTATTTTTACTACATTATTTACACCATTCCCTAACGATATTATTGTATTAATATGACGGTATAATCACGGCCTGATTTGAAACTTATAAATTATGAATATTTTGACTATAATCAGTTTATTTTTTGTAGTTTGCTTACAGGTACGTAGTTATTACCTACTTGAGATAACAATTTGACGTCATTTCTCTCGCAACAAGTTTTACTGCTCGTGGCTTGAAAATTTTGTCTTTTTTGTGGTTGCTTTTTTACGCGATGATGGAAGTTGGGAATTTTTTATTTTTGGGGTCATTTTCAACTTTTTGATGATATGTTTAAGGTTTTGCTTGACGTTTTACTTTATAGGATATTATATGCAATGAAAAAGGGTGGTATGCCTAGGGAAAATAAAATTAATATATTCATATTTAGAACTGAGTGAGTATAAATACGGAATATATAGAAATACATGAAATGTCTCGTTGTTTTAAATAAAAATAATCGATAAATTATAGATATTTAATATTTTGACAGCCAGAGGGAAAGTAAAAAGCAGTTTGCGACAGCGGTGAAGACAATTCATTAGAATAGCTTTTTGGCGGAAAAAAATGTATATGATCTCTTCAAAGAACTATTCTTAATGTAAGACTGTGATTTTTATCAATGTAATGCATGTAATATTGAAAAACAATCGTTATCCCTTTTCTCTAAGTTAAGCCCTAACTTGATGGTAAATTGCTCCTCTTTCCATGTGTATTTATTTTTGTTGAATAACATAATTTGGTAAGTATGTGATTAATAAAATTCACTCTGCAGTTTTCGAGCAAAAACATGTTTATATATCATTAGGTCATATGTCATCAGGATATCTTCACAAATTTGCCGTGTTATCCTGAACGACGCAACTCAAGCAGCATCTGCGCACTGCCGGTCGTACGCACTGTGGTGCCGTCACCTGCTCTCCTGTCTCACGCTCGTTGACGCGGGCAGAATTTGAGTTCTCCACGGAACGTCCATAGCCTGACGGCCATGAAGTTGAGAGACGGCGCAATTTAACCCCTGTTGGAATCCTCAACAGATGCTGCAGGGCTTGACACTCCCGCCGTATGCGACGTTTGTCATACGGTAAGCAACACTGTTGTGATACGCGATTTTCTCCTCTTTCTGAGGTCTTGAATTTCATGACCGATCGCCAAGAGACTTAAGGAGCATGGATTAACGGGATGCTTGGCAAAATTTAAGTACATCTGGACTAGCCACGGTGATACCTTTACGGAATCGTCTAGAGACTTAAGGAACATGAAATAACGGGATGTTTAACAAAATTTAAGTACACCGAGACAAGCCAAGGGGATATCTTTACGGAGTCACCCGCAATGCACAAATTATGCGAAAAATCCACAGAGAAAAAAATCATTCGTCATGATCGGGATTCGATCCCTGGTATTCACTAATTTCCGGTCGAGTACTTTAGCTAATTAAGCTATCGAAGCGCCATTCCCCCCTGTGGGAATTTGAGGGCTATATCGGACAAGACTATAAAGGAGTAGGACAGGAGCTTAACTGGCTAAAGCACTCGAACGGAAATGGAGGGATCCGGGTTCAAATCCCGGTCAAAAAGAATGACTTTTTCTCTGTGAATTTTTGCACAGGATGTTTAGAGACAAGAAAGCATAATTTTCTTGTTTTTTTTTGGTAATGTGGATAATGGTGGGATCTGCGTTTTATTAACACTTAATCACCATTTGAACCTGAGTGCTCGGTTAACTTCCATGATTTTACTGACGAAACGCGTGATACTCTAGAAATTTGGAGCATTAGAATTGATCCATAAAAAGTCAAAATTAACTATCGAGATAAATATTTTTTGTAGCCTTTGCAATTCGTGCATTCTTCAATCCTAATATAGCGGGATAGAGAAATCAGGATGTTTCAATTGGAATACTCTCGGAAAGCCAAAGGTCGGTGGTTCGATTCCCGGTCCAGGAGAATTTTTTCTCAAATGGCAATTCTTGTATATTTCACCGCCGTTCACGCGGCAGGGTTGGAAATATTACACAATAAATACGAATGTTCAAAGCAATTGGTGTTTTTAAAATATCTCAATTTTATGCGTTTTAAAATTACATGAACATGACGTGAAAACAATAGGGAGGGTTCTAATATTGAATATAGATCAGGTAAGTAATATATCAATTAAGATCATACATAGTTCAACGCTTTTACCTGGCATTTCAAATTGAGTGTGTACGAGTAGTGGATGTCGTTTTTATACTCTTTTCTGAAACAATTTTATACTATGCTATCCTTTTATTGATTTCTATTTTGAATAAAGAGTTTATGAAGTGTACACATTTTAAATTGTACCTAAATAGTTTAACATTTTTAATTACTCATTATAATTGTTCATTTTCACTAGTCAAGAATGTGTTTCCTTCGAAATGTAATCCGAATTTGAATTTAATTTTTAAAATATGTTGGGAAAAAGAAATACATGTAAATATTAACATGTAAAAGCTATTTTACATGCTGGGAAAGTGCAGATGACTACCCCGAGTCGTTTTACGTGCAAGAGTCGCTCGCATCGCTCTGATTTGGATACCATATGCCTTCCTTCTTCATCATAACTCCATTAACGAATACATTATGTATGAGAAACCGTTTACAGTCAGATAAGCTCCGTGGGAAATGCTAATAAGTCTCACGTCAACTAAGTCTGCCGTTTCCAAATGCACGCCTGATTTAGCCTCGTTATTATCATATACTGCCGGCACAGCTTTTTATAATGTCTGTTTATATTGTTTTGAAACTTCTGAGAATCCCTTATTGTTGACTAGAATTGAAAAAGTGATGTGGCATTAGTTTTCTTCACTTAATCCATGTTTTTCTTCAAAAGAGACCGATTTTACCAATGTGGTTATAATGTGAACAATGCAGATTAGGCTATCGGCTGCTTTAGCATGTTTTTCAATGCTCGGGATAACTTGGGGTGAGTAACATTTTCGATTTACTCCAGTAAATTCATCCCATCGGATAGTATATTGGGTTTAATATCAGGTATAAATGTGCCCCTCTAAGGATCCTACATAATAACTAATAATAATTGAAATTATTCAACAAGAAAGCTTGTTGCTTTAGAAATTACTGCAATTGATGGGCCCTCACGAATTCGGCTTGTGAATGAGAGCTGGTTATGTGAATTGGAAACGTCATGAGTGAAAGATAGCATAATTTCATTGTACATTTTACTCATAGTTGACTCTTTGGCTAAAGGCGTTACGTGAGGTTACTAATTCTCTGAAAAGCTCAACAATAGTCCAAACATTTTAAATCCCTGCGTCATCAAATACTTTTCATCTTGTTTTCTTTCTTCGCGATGTTCAAAATGTTGAGGAATTAATCGCACTCTTATTAAAATATATGATTGGTCATTTAGAATAATGGAAGTTTCAGCTAGGATATTTGCCGCTGCTGTAGTTGTTTTTGCTAAGTTTTTACCAATGACTTTTACAATCATATATCCTCTCTTCACGGTTTTAAGCGGCGATACCATTGTAAGTAAGACTCTTGAAATGCACCGATGGATGTTCAAATGTTAGCTTTTCAGTTTGCAGGGTACTTAGTAGCCCGGCCTGACACGTGTTTGTAATTGTTTTATCATTAAATCGATATAATTTGCAGCTTGGGAATGAAAAAAAGTAAAACTAATATTTTTCCCTCCCGTGTACATTTATACCAGTCTGAACTTTCTTGTCTAGTTTTTAAAGCAGCTGCTTCGGTTATTTCAGTCCGGAGAGTGATTCGTTACGATAGTGACTTTGATAAGTGTATGCCCAAATAAATTCATTAATGGGGGAAAAGGGAAAATTTTGGATAGTAATGTCCCCCAAAATAATGCTTCATCCTGACTCGGGCTTTTAATTTCACTCTACCGCTACAGATATTTATATTGGTGCATAGTATCTATTTTTGGATACTTCATCATTCACTCATCAAATCCTCTGGAGAATAGAAGAGAACAATGAAATTGGAATATTGTGGCGAAAAATATGTTTGATGGCGTTGAAAACCACGATGAACTGCGTCTTTCTAAAGGTACTGCTTCAGTTCCTTGATAAACATTGCAAATGCATCGTAATAATACAGGGCTAGTATTAGGGTAATCTAATAGGAAGCACCGCTAACTATCTTTAAAACACTCTCATGCTAGTGTGTACAATTGCAATTCTGTTAACTTGTCATGTTTTGCACGAGTTTTGCGTTTGTTGCGGACACCTCGCTCAAATTTTAGCCCAAAGGTCCCCCACGACTGAGTTGTCTCTCTGTGCAATAATTTCATTGCGCTCGCGAGGCGGGCCATTTCGGTGAACAGACCTTGGTTGCAAGTTCAACAGTTGATTGATTGCACAGCTTGAGATTCGTGAGACCATCCGATGGAAGTGGTCGAGTCTCGTTTCCAGCGTCAATCTCTTCCGTGCCATCCGCATGTCGTATTTCAGGCAGGAAAGTCACGAGTGTCTAGTGAAACGAAAGTTTTAGTCGATCCCGTCGCAAACTTCCGTATTTCACGGAAGTTGATATGGTTACCTGGTTTTCCCGTGACGAGTTTTCCAGAAGATGAACGCCTATTGCTCATTTCTAACTTGTAGATGTGGTAAATATAGATGTAGGTGCGACGTGTCGTCATAACGGGTGGACGCCGTGATTGAGTGGACAGAATAACTTATTCGTCATATTTCTTTTTTATTGTGTGGATTCTTTTTTACTTAAACTCGCTGTGGGAGGTTCACCTGATGGACATTGAGCTAAAACTATGTACCTTTACATACGGAATGCAAGGAGATGAGGTCGAGTGAATGGAAGAATGGAAGCACGATTATTTGTATTGGATGAAAGTTGCCGTGAATGATGTCAATTAATTTTTATAAAAATTTACCTAATACATGAGATAAATTCAGTTCATTTAATGATTATTTCGCATTTTTGATTAAAAAGTAAACCATAAGGTTTTATGTATTTAGGAATGCTTTCATGTGGATCAGTTAGATAATTATCATATGAACGTACCTTATTTATGAGTAGAATTCCATTTGGGAGTATCTGGTTGTAAATTTGACCTACAATCGCAGAAAGGTTTCTCGGGTTTTCCACCGGTTGATGTCGTCCATGTCTCCCGACGTTTCGATCTGCGACTTGCTGATCATCCTCAGGGGATCTTCCGAAGATCCGGAAGATCCCCTGAGGATGATCAGCAAGTCGCAGATCGAAACGTCGGGAGACATGGACGACATCAACCGGTGGAAAACCCGAGAAACCTTTCTGCAACTGATACGCCGGGAAAATCTAAGATCATACTTGACCTACAATCATTTACAGAAAGATATTGCAATATTTCTATTGAAATTCCGATTGGGAACTACGAAACGAGTGACATCTCTTTAAGTGGCATTAGATTTAATGTTGTATCTATCATATTATTTCGAATTGAGCAATCTTCGCCGCGAAAGGAGGATGCCGTTAACAATTTTTCTGTAGTCTTGGATATTGTCTAAGATATATTATGTACCACGTCATTTATTTGCAACCGTTTTGGGGATACTTAAATATATCCATGAATTGCGCGCCTCATTTTTTGGGACGGTACTTCAACTTAATTTTACTTTTTTTTGTAAATCCTTCGATCCATTTGGCACATGATTAGTTGAGGCATACATTTCGCAATCATGACCAACGTCATAAGGAAGCTGATTCATGAAACAAAGTAATTCATTGATTTCGTGGAATTTGCAAAAATGCGCTTTCAATTTTACTTATTGAACTTTAGCCATTCAGGTAGGCTTATGCATATTGCAATTTTATTTTTGAAAATCAGGATTTTTGTTACAGGATCTATCAGCGACACTTCACTAAACATACAAATATTGCACTAGTTTCTGCTCAAATATGTATGCCGATTGGACATAAAACTGATATAATCATAATTTTTCCATAAGACTTATGATAAATATAAGAACATCACACGTTTTGTTTTAGTCTTAGCTAATGAATGATAGTCACATCACCTTTTTTACATAATAATGGCTCAACAGTTGGTCGTATAGTCATAAAAGATATTATTTGATAAGTACAAGGATTTAATTATCTGCCATATCTACTCTCTAATTTAGTATTCTAAGGCATATATCGTTTGTTTCCGAAAACTGTTTCATAAATAACATTCGCATTTTTAAATTCCTCCAGTCGCGTGTCCAACTCATCAAGAGAAAATATAGTAGGAGTAAGGCATCAAGCTCAAATAGTCTCTTTTTAAATCTTTCGATCGTAAACATTTTTGATACTTAATGACAGCATTCTCCTTCGAATAAAAAAGTATAAAAATGAGTAAGGAGTTTGATTTCATCCGAGATTTTAATTCAAAGTGAGGGATTTAATGAAGTTCTCTCAAACCGCGATCCTATCGATCGAATCGCTATGGAAGCAGCGACGACGGTACTGAGCTTAGAGCGAAGAGGCGAAGGGAGTTGTTGAGTGGTTTGAGTTGATTCAGCCGCGCCCTCGCGGGGCAACGCTACCTGGCGGTCGGCCACCGATGGAAACCTTTATCCTTGCATGCTTAATGGCTGCGGCTAACCTTCCGCGCACTCTGATGCTGGAAAAATAAGACCGCGTATTGGTTTGCGTGGGTGGAATGAGAAGTTAGAGGTTTATGAGCGCGGAGAAAAGCTGTGGAAACAAAGGTATCGTGAGTTCATAGATGTTTACTCGCCTTTGAGCCGAAGAGCATGCGATTCATTTTACGAGGGTTAGGCTGAGGCTTCGCGAATAAAACAAAATATTATCCAGCAAAATTTTCCGCTCTTTTTTAGGAGTAATACTCATGTTGACGAGAATAAGATGGTAAGTAGTTCATGTAAATGAGTATTGCGATACAGGTCAATATTCATTTAACTATTAAATTGATTAAACTATTTCATGTATTTCACGTTATCGATTGGTATAGGATTGGGGAATCGATTTCAATTCCAACGAAAATGGATTGTCTCACTCCGATTTTCTGTTTGAACGAAGTCGACATTTTGTTTCGAAAAATCGACCAAAGTCGGTTATATTCGGTCACCTTTCGATTTTTAGTTTGCAACATTATTTAAATTTCTCCTCCTTGCTCAGCATTGATTGATTTCTCTCAAGAGTATTCATAGTTTGGTCTTGTCTCTTTTCGATAAGGAGTTGAAAATGAGGCATTCTTTTGCAAAAAGTAATGACTGAAATACAGAAAACACTGAACGTACTTCGGAGTGAGAGTGAAGGGGAATGTTTGAGTGAGGTGTGCAAAATAGCTGTAAAACGTTCAAAGGCCACGAATCAGTTTTCGAAAAAAATGGCTTAAAATTCGGCTACAGAAAAAGCTTTTTCTTACGAAGGATAAACGTAATGCCAGAATAATCCCCTTAAAAACAATCGGAAAGATCTCAGGACTGAGGCAAGCAGCTTGTTGGAACATACTCTTGGACAGCTGTGCAGTTAACTAAATATTACTGATGTTTTGGGTAATTGGGTTCTTGTATTGTGTGTATTAATAAATTTATTTGTATTCAGTCTTTATCCCTAGTGATTAACCCTTACTTTGTTATAACAGCACATTAGTATTTCAGCTGAAAATTACTTTTAAGTTTAACGATATATATTACGATTTTTCGATTGATTTGGGTGAAAAATAGAATTTTTAGAAAATTGATTTTGAAAACCAAAAGTCAATTAATTTCTTATCGATCCTGGATTATAATTTTCAATCCCTAGGTTGGTATTCGAATACCTGGTGATAAATACATCCATTGAGTTAGCTTGCCGGCTGGATTATAGATGCATTGAATATTAGCATATATTCGGTGGAATTTTGACGGATTATGATGTATCTAATAAATGAGGCTATCTCTCGCAGGTTTCATTATTTCTAGTTTATCAGCAAAATAAAAGATGCGAGTATGGACCAAGAGTTGAAAAGGTAGGCATTACGTCAATTCTGAATCAGGGATTGGAATAAGAAGGGGCGGGAGCAAAGGAAAGAAACGGCTCCAGATCATATTGACAAGTAAAGAAAAGGAAATGAAAAGAGGGAAGTAGTGGAAGGGACCGGAAAAGGGACATGGAATTGGGAAAAGCCGAAGGAAAAAAAAGAACGAAAAAATATCATTCCCAACGAGTAAAAGGATTTCTGGAGGGCAAAAACTCTTCAGCAACCGAGACTGAGAACAAAATTATGGCTGCTGTAATTTTTTAATCATTATTTTTTTAACGATTATTTTGAAATACTAAATTAGATATGTTCGATGCCATTTTGAATACCCGCGGGGCATGAGGAAAAGAGAAAGTCTCTTCGTAGCAAGAAATGCCGAAGGTTGCCTGTCCTTAGGTTTCTTTGCATTTCTTTCGAAAGAGTTTTTTCATCAGCCATAAAATGAACTTGAAAGAGAGACTGTGCCTTGCTTTCGCGTAGTTATTTTTCAGAAGCATTATGTATTTGGTAAATATGTTATGAGATGATTCAATGTGACTTAATTAAAGATTTTGAATGATTTACGAACCCCATGCCCATAGGCAGATTTATCTGAACTCTGCGGTCCAATTAAGGAATCTAAAAATAAGAAATGTCTTGTGGTTTCTTGGTATAGAGAGATACTGGTTGAGCAACCATATCCCCTCGCATGGCAACAGAAAACAGAAATAGCGTCTTACGGCTCGATTCGCTTGAGAGAAATGAATTGAATCATTCCAAATCCTTTTTTTCTGATCAAATTGCTTTTTGCATGATGGATACTGTCCTTGCGTAGTGAAAGATAAATCATTTATTTCATATTCTATGGTGCATTTATTTTTAAACTCAATTTTTCCTTTGATCTATTGCCGATTGCCGGAGTGATAAAAACTCATTTTCGTGATTACTTCAGTTATGTGCATGTAGAACTTGAACAACTAAATAATGTTTTAAAATATTTGATTTTCATATTAACCTTCGCATTAAAACGAAAACTTTGATCGAAAATGTGTATCCGAAATGAGGCAGTGTTCACTGTCACAGACAAGAACTATAGGATTGGAATGCTATTTTGGCTACCACCTGATGCATGGATGGCAAACTAAAAGCCAACAATTTACAAAAAAAATTAAACTCTAAATCTAATTTATTTTCACTTGCTAAGCATTAATTTGACTTAGAAGTTTAAATAAAATTATATGACTGAATATTACCTAGTATAAATGACTTGTAATAGAGAAACTTAAGAAGTAATTTAAGTTGATCGCGACTCCCAACATACATTGCGATCTGGTACCTTAATTTTGCATTTTGCAGACAGTAGAGAAGTGAGTTCAAGGGAAACAGAAATTATTTACATTACTTATTATAGGCATTCAAGGAGAAATGTCTTCTATGGCAGCCTGTTCTTTTCAAGACATTTCTGGACGTGACCGTTTTTATTATTCTCTTGGAAGAAATGTAGCTTTCTCAGTGACCCCATGACTCGAGCCACGCCCTCTGGATAGCTTCTCCTTAATCAATTTTGGCATCGTGAAACCTCAGAATCGATCCTGCTGAGACTTCTTGTGAGGTATTACTATTTCACGCGGAAAGAAGTGATGTATAGTCAGGGCTTGTAATTAAGTTCTATCTATGCATGTAGTTTCTCACGGAAAAGATACCATATAATCGTATAAAAACAGAATTTTTATGTATCCGAAACCTTAGCCTGGACATTAGCTAAACGCAATTACATTATTAAACTCGAGCAATTGACTCCGAGTAATTTTTGGCTGGATTTACTCAGCTAAATTTGTAGAGCAAGGAATTAATATAAGTTTCTTTCATAATTTTGACCTATTGACCTATGTGCTAAGTGTTGATTATCTCCTTAGTTTACGCATTGGGTAAGCGACATCATATCACAACAACAATTTGGATTCCTCTTGTTGAATTATTCATTACATTTTCCTCGATCAGCAATTTTTTCTTACATGTGTACCTTAAATCGCTGTAAACACTGAACTACCACTCAGAAACTCATGTCCATTGCTCTACTTTTAAATATATCTCCTATCCAGTGGAGTAAATACCTTTCTCTAAGTTCATTCCCGCCTCTTACTGTGGAAGACATTTCTTCTTTCGCCTATTATTAATGCCATCATACGAGTAGTTTCATGAAAATCCACTCCTTGCCGTTTTAACTTGAAAAGTGATTGCATAACGGAAAATTACCAACGTAAATACAAAATATCTTTCACCATAAAAAGATGTAAGACTAAATACAGTCCAATAGCTATACGATATATTTCACTTTGTAGCTAAAATTCCGCAAGGTGATAAAATAAGTCGTAGAATTATAAAATTTCGCTGACAAGGCGTTTTAGCTGGAAGGAGTATTTTAGCTTAAAAATTAAAATAATTTTTTAACGAAATGTAGACTAAGCTATACATTTTATGGAACGATGAGGGTGAAAAACAAAATAATAATAATTTTTTCCAATGACAAGCCATCTGAAAGCATGCCAAGTACTCAAAAGCTTTCACATTTCTCAGTTTATTGCGTCATTTCCGTAACCATGAAGATGAAAGCTTCAGGTTTATCGCTTACAGTTTTACGACTCAGTTGTTATCTCGTGTCTATTTGTTCGTAATATACGGGAGTGAGACACAAGACTGTGACTAAAATTGAAACTTAATAGCTTTGCAAAATGTGAGAGCTATGCTTTCAGGTCTTTTTATCATATATTGATGAAGTTTTTTAATTTTGCATTGCGGAGGCTAATTTTACATGTTACATAAATATGTAATAAATGAAGTACTATGGTAATTGAATGTTACAGAATAAGAACTGAAAACCAGTAACTCGGCATAAAAAATTAATCGGTCAGCCGAATTACTTCTTACTTTTTAATCACTACGTATCCTGATTAATTATGAAAAAGTAAGTGCATATAATTTATGTTTATGGCATGACATGCGTTATCGAGTTCCATGGTATGAGGTTATTAAGGTAAATTTACGTAAAAATTAGCAAATTTGGCTTAAAATTAATAACTCGACTCTCATTTTAGATTTATTAAATAATAAATTCGAAAGATACACGATTTATGTCCTAGCTGCCTAAGTTAAGGTATCCAATTTTATTTCTCAGTGTCGGAGATTAGATTTGTTCTCATACTATAAATTATTACTGATCGAAATGTTAGCTATTGTCTAAAGGTGGTAAAATCAGAATAACATTTAATTATTTCTAAAATGTTGGTCGTGGGATCGTTACTACTTTTATAAGTTTTTATTTATTTTTTTAATTTTAATTTACGGCAATGTATTTTTACTATCGAAAGGTCATTCATATATTTGCGATACGCGACCATGTTAAATTCAAAAATGTTAAATCAACTTATGAAGGTGTTGCAAAAGCTGATAATAGTGAAGGGAAAATATAGTTTTTCTGCCTTTCCTTAACCAATGAAGGCAATGATTTTTTACCTCTTCATGAATCGATAGTGAGCTTAAGTATGGCAAGGTTAACTCGTCGATAATGGTTAGGCTCGATTCGATTGTTAGGCTCGACTCGCATGTATGAATAGTGACTGCGAAGTACAGTGAAAAGAGCACGACTAGATAGAAGTTTTGATGCGATCGATTGGGGAGGTTGAATCGGCCTAACTTTGAAAGTAGTAGGAATCGAAGGAGAAGAACTTTAAACTAATAACCTGGGCATAAAAATTGATCGATTGGTTGTATTTTTTAACTTCTATTCACAACGTATCCTGATTTATCATGAAATTATATGAATGAAAAGAATTTCAGATTATGGAGTTGCTTGAGTTTTCGAGAGTCATGACATAAGGTTTGGAAGAAATACGTAAAAATCAGCTAAATAGCGCTGATGGCAATTATTGATTTATCTAAGAGGACAAAAAATATATTTAAAGTGTGATTTATTTTCACAATGTTCCTTATAAGGAATCAAGGGCAAGAAAAACATTCATGTAATCATCTCACACACAAGAGGTGATGAAATTATTTCGCATTCGCAACTGTCATTCTATTCTATGTCATCACGAAGCGCATTGGCAAATCTTTATTCACTTTTGTGCGAATAACAGTAGCGTGATGACCCTCTCGAATCACTGGCAAGGAGTCTACTCCAAAATGTTTTGGACATTCGAATGATCGTAGTGAGCTAGTACAGGATAATTCAAATGTAATTTATTACTTCCTGAATCTTTATTGCTATTTTTCGTTGTCCCTAGGCATCGAAATACCTCATCAAAACCTGGTAAAATCTTCCTTGTAATCTTCTACTTTATTTTTCGCAACGGCTCAACGATTCATGCTATCATACCGATGTCATCATCACAACACTGTCATTGATGTGTCAATCATATTGGCTAATTGCGTCAGCGCCTTCTGCGTTACCATCGGTTTTTGAGTCTCGAATAGGAGGCGACCGAATTAGGTCATTTACACCCTAAAAAAGTGGAGTGAAATCCGGTGACGGCATTTACCTACGCCTTATTTATGAAGCCCAGGGGACCACGGATTATTCCGACAGATGGAGCAGTGTACATGAAGTTGCGTGCAAAAATCACTCATGGTCGGTTCACTGAAGGCACTACAGGATCATCCCCACTAACTTCAGTTCTCGTACTGTCCGCACCATCTGTCTCATGTCCTTTCCTGAAGCCGTTATCTTCCCTCAACGTCCCAGTGCCTTGAGAATTGACAAGTCCACAAGGTTTAATCACACAAAGCACTCAAACTCTGAAATGCCACTGGCGGGTTATGAACCGAGACCCGTAGAGTGGGAGACCAAAACTCATGTCACCACACTAACTCGAACACCACGAGAGTGAGTAACGGATACAGTAAGCGTTTCTAAGTTCCCCAGATTATTGAAAAAAACCCTAGTAGTACTTGAATCGAGCACAAATGATGACCGTTGGTATGTTTTTTTCATTCACTAATTCACGCTCTCATGAATGGACCAGGTGCGGCTTTTTCAATTGTCCACAGGTGGGGCCGGATGAGAGCAACAGGTTGCCGACAAAACTTCACTCTCCAGCGGCGGCGACACATGCTCTCCTAAGGAAGCGAAAAGTTAGGAGGCAGTTTTCGCACCGGATGCTAGGCCGGAGCTCTCCGAAAGTTCAGGTCGTTAGTGTCGCTAAGCACGAGAGACCTAACCTATAAGAGGTTGACCCGAAGGGCAGTCCTGTGTCATTGCGTGTGCCTCTCGTTACAGAAGAAAATGATCCATCATTGAAGTCAACCTAACTTCAGTCTCAAACCTACGTTTACTAACACTGCTTTAAAAGCTCTCCATCAGTGATTATACCCATTCAAGAATGATTTGAGTTGGTTTGGGCAAAAGACTGTTTTACACGGTAGACGGAATTGCGCAATCTGACGTACGTGCGAGGGTGCAATCAAAATCGCGTCGTGTAAAGCGGTGAATTTCTAGAACATATGCGAGAATGCATGGATGCGAGACGGCAAAATAGCCCCTGATCTAGTTTCGTTCATGTATTCGCGCAATTCCACGCCATTTTAGAAATTAATGCAGCTCTAACCTGCGCAATTCCCCGTGTAAAACGGCCCAAAGATCGTGAAGTTTTAATCCGTGTTAATTTCAAATATTCAGAGTTGAGGTGAAGTGTTTTTTCCTGGGGTTACTCGCATTTTGGGGATATCTACTTACGGGTACTCGATGCCTCCACCCTACATTGATAGCCGGAACTCTCCAATCGGAAGCAAAAACGCTCGATTATCTGGCCACCCTCCCTGATAAAAATACTAGGGGATATAAGCAAATGAAAAGAAAAAAAAAAGTGCTTATCCTAAAATTTATTTTCACGGTACTACTAGTTACGACGCAGCGGCGTCATCTTCAGGTAACTTCAAGCAGCTTCAGCACGCCGCTGTGGTAGAAACTAGTGGTACCGTGAAAATAAATTTGAGGATAAGTACAAAGTTTTTCTTTTCACTTGCTAAAAATTAACTACCACACACATAGAGATAAACTAGGGAATATATTTTCGTTTGCGTTGGTTATAACGTATTACTAATCAATTAATGGTCAACGTCGGTTACGGGAAGTTTTTGTGAAAAAATACACTGATTATCTCCGCATCCTCATTATATTTATGCTATCAGCTCGGCGTTAGTCCCATTATCCTTACTTATGTCCATGAATCCAGCGTTCCTTTTTCATATACTTACCACTATCCTCTTTTCCCTTAACCTAACGCTTCCCTCCATTTTGGTTCACAGCATCCCTACTCATTTCAGTTCACGCACCATTCGTCTCCTTTTACTTTCCCGAAGCCGTTATTTTCCCTCGATACTTTCTGCGCACCACTTTCTCTATGGTATAAACATGCGTTGGGTGATACTATTCAATGTAATTTGGTGACAGGTAATAATTCCTGAGAAAAAAATCACTATTCACCAAATGTCTGCCATTTCTCTGAAATATTTGCAGCCATATTTCTGAGGGCTTCTGAATAAAAAATCTCCAATTATGAAGCCTTTTTTACTTTTCAAATACTTTTCTTGCAACCTTTTCCAATTTAATTTTCCTTTTTGACGCCGACTAGTGTGGTCATTTTAATTATATATTAAAAGCTAAAATGTTTCTTTCCCATCTAAATAACCTCAGATTACAGAGGAGTAAACTCCTCGATTACGAGTTCATATTCAATGTTCCTCGAATCTTGCAAGCGGGTTTTGGTGAGTTTCATGGATGATTGATGAACAATTAGGAACATGAAGTCTCTATAAAAATGAAAATTCAATTTTGCATAGATTGATTGTCAACTCTTGAAGCTCTGGACAAAGCAATGTATTATTTTGCGTACATTTATTGCAGATGCCTAAATCTACGTATACTTTCATGAGAACCGTCAAAAATATAAAATATTGTGAAGGGAACTCATAGCTGATGTTTATGGTCCATTGCCACATGAGACCAAGTATGTTGAGGGCAGAATATTAGGCGCCAAAGCCTTCTATAATCACAGCTTTTTGCAAATTTTTCTACTCCTCGGCGAAATATATTTATTTTTCATAGTATCAAAAATATTTTACCTGCAATTTTCCAACTGTTTGGTCACAGTAAGTACTATTATCTCTATGGAAACGAGCATTTCATGAGATTTCTTCTTCCGTCGCTTAAGTTACCCCGAAGGGATATCTCGCTTTTTGTATCTCCTCCGATAGATGCCGACAAGTTCAGCGGATCAATATTAAATGTTTTCAGGCCGTGCGGGGGGTCTGAGAGAGTTATCAGTCGGTGGCCTCCCCGTAATGCGGAGGATGCCTCTCCCCCCATCCCCTCTGTATATCGAGGGCGCACCTTTCGCACGAGGGATGCAGAGAGAAGGGAGGGAGGGGTAGCACATGGGCTCACGGAGCGTCTCCACTCACCGGGCAGTTCGAGGAAGTTGGATGTGCGCCTGCGCGTGGCCCTCGACGACTGCGCAAACGCGAGCGGTCCCAAGTCCTCCGAGGCCTGCGAATCTCGGCTGCCTCTCCGCGAGGCGAGGTAGGCCAGACCCGTGCGGCTGCCGCGGTGGCTGCCGGGACTGGGTGAGGTCGGTCGCGACGAGTAACCTTTAAGGGTGAATGGGAAGGGGAGGAAGAAATGATGTCGTTAGCACATTTTATTCACATTTTTTTAATATTACGTTTTACATTTGTACTATACGTTTTTAATTTACGTATTTTAATGCGGTTGCCAAGGGTGGCTATTGTACAGAGAAAAGTTGTAAGACAGCTAAAAGTTAATATTTTCTCGGGAAATGAGTTGGGGAAAAGTTTCTCAGACTTTAAAATGGTCAAAAAGTTCAAAATGTAAATTTTTTCTGCGCGAAGAAAGCTTCAAAAATGAAGAAAAATATGTGGGTAGGTAGCACAAAGGGGTCGAATTAAACCGAGCTGCTTACAACTTTGAAAATTTTAACCACAAAGACTAGAAATAAAAATAGTGCTAGAAATAAATGGGACATTTTGTTGAGATAATGTGTGAAATTAGAGCTTTTAAATCTATGTTTTAAAGTATGCCACCGTATTATTAAAAAGAATACAGAAGTAAAGTATGTATTTTTGAAATAAAAATAAAAAGGCTTGGAAGTAATAGCCAGCATGGTGTGTTTTTATGAATTTGAAATCCAAAGGTTAATGACTTTAAAAATTTGATCTTGAATATATCAAAATTCTACCAAAATATTTTATGCATTGTATTGTATCGTTTTATTGCTACATCCTCAGAAAATATCGGAAGGGGAAATTAATATAATTTCCTTAAATTCACAACTAGTTCACTGCACCATCGTTTATCGACGTGCACAAAATGGCGAGTAATTAGATGATAGATTGTCAAAATTACGAGAGTAAAAGTTGAAGCAAAAGGAAGACTAAGGTTCGAGTAAATAGAACAGGTCCATAAGGATAGGGTGAAAAGCACCATTCGGAAGTTAAACTAATAGTATGGAGCAGAGATAAGGAGACCAATCCTGCATTCGACAGATAAATCTGTTGAATATCTCTTACTTAAAGGGTGAAACGGAGGACGGGGAAAGTATAATCTCACTGAGTGGCAAGCAAGAATTAACTGAAAAACTTTGAGTCAATAGTATTTCATGACTAATTTAGAAATTATTACACCGAATCAGATGGTCGATGTTTTTAATCATGATTTACCGAGATTGGCCGAGACACTAACAACTAACTGCGAACAAGTTGATGACAGATCATATAAATACTCGGCCAGATAGAACTCTTCTATCAGTCTAATCTATGCATTTATAGTTCTAATTTTAGGTATTTCACTCAGAATAGATAAAAAAAGTTCCCAAAAATTTATTCATTGGCAAAGTGGATAGTCATAGTGAAGAGTCTTTTACCGGAACAGCTACTAAACCTGCGCGCCCGGTTGCGTCGTAAAATACCACTGCAGCATCTAACTTCTGAGCTGAGAAAGAATCGTAGTGAAACGTCGGCTAACATGGATCGTCTGATCCGGTGCCTTATGCATGAAGATTTTATCCAAGCCCTCCAAGGAGAAATACAGAATCTTTAATCGTGTTGAAAATTGGCCAATACAATTTTAACACCATCTGGTAACTTTGGGATTTCCCAAAAAAAGAAATGAACGTTTACATTTTGTGACCATATCAACATATCAATACTCACCAGGCCCCCTGACGGATGCGACGGAGCTGGCGGAGGCGAGGCTGACTAGGTCCTCCTCCTCTATGAGGTCGGTGAGGTCGGAGGTGGACCGGCGACATCGGCAGCTGAGCGCCGAGGAAGCGGCCGCCGTGGACGCCGTCGACGCCCCGGACGAAGACGTCGTGGAGGACGAGGAGGAGGCCGAGGTGGTCTTGGTGGAGGGCGAAGAGGGGACGGTCGGGGAGTGGTTAGAGAAGGCCTCCCACACGTCGTCCGCCATAGCAGAGGGGCTCATGACCCCAGCCGCCATGCGGCGCGACGGCGTGCCCCGGGCAGACAGCTTGGAGGCCGTGTACTGCCCCCTTGGGGCTTAAAATGGACCGAGGGAAGGTGTCGAGGTGCAAAAAGGGTCGCTCGCCCAAGGGGGGAAGCGATTGGGCGCGCGTGCTAAGTCCTCCTCCTCCTATCAGCCGGGCCGCAGCAGAAGCACCCACGGCTTCTGCGGACAGTAAAGGTGGTCGCGTTCTCCCAAGTAATGTGGGCGTATATCCTTCGGCCCAGCAATTCCCTCGTCCTCCTCTGATGTCGCTTCTTCATTCGCGATGTTGCAGCGGTTCACTTTCAAGAGCTCAGCTACATAAAAGGATCTTCCTCTCCTCTTTCTCGGAATGGGAACAAGGCAAAAACTTAGAGGTGTTTTTTTTCAAAGTAGCGAAGCCTACCTTAGCGGTTCCAGACCTTTATTCTTGCGGGGCTTCGAGAGTTCTGCGTGTTTTCCCAGATTAGTTTCTTTCGAGGGAGGTTTTTCTTTCCTCGATGCCCCTTTTGAGTGTTTTATTTGTAATCTTGAGCGTTTTTTGAGGCCTCAGTCTACAGATTCGGGCGAACCAATTGCACAAGGTTTTTGATGCTAAATTTTCTCCGTGCAGTTATATCCTTACGTTATGATTTTTTGCTTAGGTTTACCATCTAAAAAGCATTTAAGGAAAACTTTTTTCAATTTATAAGATGTTAAATAAACAACTGAAATGGGTTAATATTTTTTTAAGCTTCTTTTTCGTTCCTTATCGACTTCTTATCACTGAAGCACTTTTTCTTCAGTCGTACGTTTTTGTTTCCACTTTGACCCCAAGAAGTCTGTTGATCATTCTGATTTTTTTCAGCTGGAAGCAGCCGTTGAGTAATTTCCAATAGAACAAAGTCAAATGCTATAATATAATGCTTCTTCTAGACTGAGATGCATAATAGGTATAAGTGGGAATATTTTTCCTTATTATTGTGCGGGCGTTTCTTTCCTCCATCGTTGTTCAGCTGTCATGTTGAACAGTAGCCTGTAAAACGATAGAAAGCAATTATCATGGTGAGATATCATTCAATATATTGAGCACATACTTTTGAGCACTATGGATCTGCCACTGGATTTCAATATAGCAAAAGCATGTAAAATAGGCCATGGTTTAGAGATTAATTATATTTCAGTCGTTTAAGTTGATAGATATATCGGAAAATTAAAAAAATACTTTTGTACAACGTGGCAATGCCATCTACCTTATTTCTTACTTCTATGCATAATTATTTAAAAACAGTATGGTCTTAAACACTTGGGAGTGTGACAACGTAGCTCTTAAAATCTGTTATTTACAACCTTATGCCGAAAATTCACCGAATTAACAGTGGATCCCTACAAGGTTTGTAGTGTTGTATGATAGCATACATATTTAGAAAGTTTTTTGTTTTGATAAACGTATAAGTTATAAAATTAAAGCTAAATATTTAATTCCAATTCAATTAGTATCATAAGTTGATGTTAGTTATTTTCAAAACCTTACAGAGATAATAAAATCACATATTCATTTTAGATCGGGTTTCAAATCCTCCATGCATGACAATATGTGTCTACTTTGCCGTTTTATACAATTACACGGTGGCACAGAGATGTAATGATGGCAAAATAAACATGAAAAAATTTCACTTCTACCAGAAATACGTATATATATAGCTAATGATATTCCATGGCGTGGATTAGGATCGGTATTTTTTGTTAGTGTTAAGGTTTTTTGGAGGGAAAAAACGAAAAAAATAAAATGGGGAGCTCTATAGCGTCTCCTTTTTTTTTACAAGATATAAAAAAAGCCCATAGTGTGAGCGTATTCATGGGAGGCAGTAAGATGTTACATGCGTCTGGACCAAACTTCACGATTACTTGGATAAATAAGAAAAGTGAATAACCCAGTTAAAAGTTTTCATAATTAGCGTGCTCCCAAGCGACAGCGGAGGCTTTTTCCCTCAGAGATGAATACGTTTTTTGCCATCCACTCACCTAAAAGCCACAATTTCAGAAGATTTCAGCTTCCGATAAGGAAATCAAGGGCATTTGAAATTCCGGCGTCCGGAAGTGCCATTTGCGATAATTGAACCCATTGTCTGCTCATTATGTAGAATTCAATTTGTTTTCGGATTACTCAAGTTTTTTCCATTTAATTGAATTTGGCGCATAATGCAGTCTTTTTTTAGTTAGTTGAAGGCGTTGTAAATCCTATTTATTTAGCGTGTTGTTCGGGTCAGTAAAACGAGTTCTATCCTCATTTTCAACGTCTCCTACATTCCATAGCATCCTCATTATACTTTGCTTCAAGTTTTTGATGGTAGTATTGAATTTTATTTAATAGAAGTGACAATCAAATCATTTGCCTGGCTTACTTGTACATTTTTCTCGTGTTAACATTTGCAATTTAATTACTTTAATGTGATCTACGTGAGGAAAAATAAGTAGCCAATGGTATTATTACTTTACTCATTATGATCCATCGGTAAATATTGTAGTGTATTTTTTATACGTGATTATATTTCTTCGAGGTGCTTTATACTATGTAAACGGGTAAGATATCTTGTGTTCAAAACTTTTTAGCCACGAAATAATCTCCAAAACAATTGAAATTGAGTGTAAAAGTCACCATCGTTAAGTTTTAGCGCGTGCTGAAAATTCTAATTGAAAATTTCAGAAAACCTTAATCATAGATTTTTTTCTTGTCCAAATGGCTACATACACGGCGATTAGATATGCACCGGGCCAAAAATTTTTGTAATCAGTGTGTTAAAACCTGAAACAGTGAGAAATATCAACAAAAAATGATGACCTATTTCAAAATTTTGAGATGGGAATAGATTACAGAAAATATCAAATAGCTAGGAAATTAAAATGGTAGTTAGATACCTCCATACCTATCCCGCATTCAAAACGGACTCAGCTTTGTGTTACCGCCGTAGAAAGTATTGTCTACGAATTAGAAAGGTAAATAATCGAGAACACAGAATGGTTCAGACATAAGTCTCAGAGGAGGGACCAAGGAATGACTTGTAGAAAGCTTATTCAGCGAGAAAATCTGAAGAAGGACAGGTGGGTCATTGAAAGCCTAAGAAGGTGAAGGCGAAAAATTTCAAACGATTGAGGATAAGGTTATGGAATTACACAGTAGGGAGATTTTCAATTGGATAGGAAATAAAAAGATTAATCATGGGCGTTTAATAATTTTCGTGCGGTGACCGAGCTCGAAGGTTTCCTTCGGCCTTGAGAATCTGCTAGTGGGTAAAAAAGGATTCCTTGATTATTTACAGACTTTCGGTTTGTAGAACTCTAATGATTTTGCCGATTATTATTAATATAGTATTCTACCGATTAAGGTAGGTTTCCATGGAGTTCTCAAAAAGTGATCTGGGAGCCTCCCTTTCCTTCCAGCACTGCCTTCTTTAATTCACAGAAAGGCCTACTCTCTTTCAATCTATCTAAAAATCATATTATTTTCCTTCCCCTCCCTCGTTTCCCTAACATTCTACCCTCTAACACCATTTTAAACATCCCCTCCCCGCTAAGTACTCGCCATCCATACCTTCTGTCTCCTCCGTATCTCATCTAAAAACTGCCTCTCCTCACCCACCATGTCCAGCACTTCGTCGTTCCTTTTCCCCTCCGTCCATTTCACCCTCTCCATTCTTCTCCACACCCACATCTCGAATGCCTCCAATCTTCTCTCGTCGTCTTTCCTCAGTGTCAACGTTTCCGCACCGTAGAGAGCTACACTCCAAATCAAACTCTTCACTAACCTTTTCTTTAAACTCTTACATCACGATCCTCTCAGAAGCTCCTTCCTGTCCATGAACGCCTCCTTTGCTAGTGCAATTCGCTTCCTGATGTCCTTGCTACTGAGTCCGTTTTCTTCTAATGCGCTGCCCAAATAGTGAAATTGCTCAACCTGCTCAAGTTTTTCACCACCCACCTTTATCTTGAGTCTCACATTCCTCGTTCGTGATACTTTACAAAACCGCATTACCTTAGTCTTCTTGTGATTAATCCTCATCCTATACTCCTCGCACCGCTCGTCTAACGCATCCACTAGAGCATGCAGTCCCTTAGCTTTATGGTTGGATTTAATATATTTCGTGCTGTTTACCGCAATTTCTCAAGTAATAGCAAATAGTCAGCGTATTTGACGAAATTAAGCATTGTATGTGAGGTTAATTGTTATTATCCGTTGAAAAGTTCAGCCAAAAATTAAGTTCAAGAATGTATCAGATATTTCTACGCGAGATTCGAGGATATACTTAAAGCATGACCTTACTTTGCTTCGCATCGATCCGATGGACGATAATGAATCATTTTCGGTCAATAATAGCGCCGATGAATAGCGGTAACTCCTTGTAATTTAGTCCCAAAAAATATTTTCTATGAAAAAGAGTCCTTCAGGGCACATGGGCCTTCTTGTTTCTGACAGATAAAAGCATCGATTTTACTTTTAGACTTAACATTTGCTTAAAAATTTGGAAAATGATTCAAAATATAATTTTCATGGTGAATGATTCAAAATATGAATTTCATGGTTAAGCTTTTTATTAATAACGATAATAATAAAAATACCGTCTTTATTTTAAGTGAATTTACAACTAGATTGTCCTCTCTTACATTTAACTTGCTTGACAATCACAAATTCCCATGCCCTGGATGGTGGTAAATCCACCCAGCCGGGAATAGAACCCGCGACCTCTACAGCCGGGGAAGTTTTCCCAGCGTCACCGACGCCGGCTTTTTAGGAAATATTTAAAAATTAAATGGCTATTTTATCATTAAATAAAGTTTTTTTAAAGTGATAAAACTATATACTCATCGTCTCGCTGACGAAAGATTACTGTCTTCCTGCCATTTTCAAGACCTACTAAATAACATTATACACATGACTTTAATAATTTATAGCATTAAAATTCTATGATTCTGTGAGTCTATCGTTTTTGAGTGATCAGTAAATTTGAAATAAAATATTTCATGTTTTCGGTAAATGAAGCCATAAAATGATGAGGAGAATCTAGGAATAAGAGAAAAATTCAAAGCTGACAGAATTGAATGAGCACTGAAATTTAAAATATAAAACTGATGTAAAGAGCGATTCCGATAACGCAAATGGAAAAGGTCGAAATTTCTTCTTGGGACGTGCTTATCGTGCCATCGGCATCATCGTGGCCTTTAAAAAAACGCCTTTCCCCCAATCTTCGAGGTGGCAGAAGACCCTGACAAAAGGTTCATTCCCCTAAGCGCGCTGGCGAGGGTCGACAGTGGGAAACTTTTCTCGTTTCCGCCCTCACACTGTTTCTGTCGTTAATCCTTTTCCAACTTTCACCCAATCACTCCTGCCGCTCATGCTTCTATTCTAATTACTCTTCTAATAGAGGGGCCAACTGGAGTTAACTGAAATCACAAATATATATGTGATTCACATTAAATGGCATAGGCAGAGTTCAAAAATCGTAATGATGACCAAGGCAACGCTAATTTATACAAATCAAAGGTGCTCTGTAAAGTTTAAATTAGCATAATGAGAAAACTTAGCTTGGAAACAGAAGCATATACTTCGATCTGCTATTGACCATAGCTAGATAAGAAGTCGAAACTGCTAACAGCACCATATTTTCAGGGTCAGATATGTAAAAATTTAATTGTACCGTTTACTCTTGCATTTGTGAAGAAGTTGAAAATGCTAAGTTACGAGAGCTTATATGAGTAAAAACTCTCATGCAAGAGGCTGTTTTGGGAAAATATTTCATGCAGCTCTGGGCCTTTCCCTGTTTAGGCGAATTTGCGGACGAACTCTTCTCAGAGGTCCTCAGTTTGGGTTTTAATGCCAGTGATAAATGTTTTAGCACGATTTCTTCGCGTTTGTTCTGCATTCTCAGCAGTTTTTATCAATGCCTCCTTTGGGCGAATTAATATTTTACATTTTTATTGACTCATTCGCCCATTTATATTCATTGCAATGATGACTGCCACTAAAAACTTTACCTATAACCAGTCCATATTTGCACATTATGGCCTATAAATTATGTTCATATGCATGCTTGCACTACTCGTTCGCAGAAATTGTCGGAAAAGTTCTTGTGTAATTGAATAAGCATTGAATACAGCTTCTACGTTAAAGGAGACTTGATGCCATATAAAGGTTACATTTCATCTTCAGTGCGATTCAAGTCGTCTCTCTCAGTCTCAAAAATAAATCTAAGAATCCATATTTTGTCTATTCTATCGAAAAGAAACTTTTTTCAAATATTTATAAATTTTAAAAATAGTTTTTCGTACTCATATTCAAAATATCAACGAATAAATTATTGGAATTTTTTATGGAAAAGCACTTAGACATTAGTAAGCCTTTATAAGGCATTCATAAATGATTTTATCTTGTTCATGGAAAAAAGTCTTTTAATTGCTGTTGTGCTGTATAATGTAAGTTTCCAGTGCGGTCATATACGATTTTTCCAAATCTTTTCATGAAACTACTGTTCAGAGCAAATATGAGAGAGGAAAATTTATATATAAAAAAAATCTTCCTGATCATCACTGAACAAATAGAATGTCAGCATATTTAGCAGTGAAATATTTCTGCTGAATGGACGTATTAAATAAAGAATTCTCTCGGGTAAATAATGATAAAGCGGTCGTTATAGATTCACAGAACCATCTTGCAGAGATGCGTAGAAAGAAGATAACTGAGAAGCTTACTAAATGGCACCGACTTAATCAAAATCGATTCTCAATGAAAGATATCGCATTAATTATGATATTTTGCTCTACCTGAAGCCAAGGCGAAATCTCAATATGCTTTTCCTCATTAACATTTACTAATAGTATGCTCTGTAGATAAAAATATTTGCGTCGATGAGCTAGGTTCCCATCCAATTTCTCATCCATTAGCTTCACTTTGAAAATGCCATGACGACGCTCATTAACACGTGAAAATAACCTTATGTGGTTGGATAACCAGAAAATGAACTAGTCCGGTCGAATGAGAAAAAAGTAATCTCTTCCTTAAAGGTTTTTCGACGGCTACACAATTGAGAGGTTTATAAATCACGCGCCGGAGACACCATTCAGCCGCTGCGGGAGTGAGAGTAAATCTGTGAACGTAGTCATTAGTCACTCCCTGACTGCCGTCAGAACTCGATCAATACTCGAATTTCATGCATCTGCCGATGGGTTGTCGATCACGTTTTCCCAGAAAAACAACCACACTCCTCCCAAAGGATGAATCAAGCCAATTCCATACGTAAAAAAGGAAAAAAAATCTTGACAATGAAAAAAAAAACCTTTCAATATTGAAGATTTTTTTCTATAATATGATGAAGGAGGAGTTTTAGATTGCTCGGAGCAATTTTACCCCAGTTGTGTACATTTATTATTTAAAAAAATGCTATCGTAGTGTTCTATCATGGAATCAGAGACCACTTCATTACCGATCTGTTTGCATGCATTTGGCTTCGTAACTCTGGAACGAGAGGAACTAACAATTACTAGAATCGACATTGGTAATTCGAAATATCTATAGGACGGATGCAGATTTTGTTTGCGTATGATCCCATAAAGCTTTTATTTGAACTGAATGGATTAATGGAATGATTCGCTATCCTATATCCTAATCAAGAAATATATTTACCTGTGATCTCGATCCATTCATAACTGGATCAATATCAATCCTCAATTCCATATTATTTTTTTAACTTGCAACATTGATAAATATGATTTTTAATTTCAAATATTAAGCAGAATTTCATTATGCAACGAATAAGCGTTGTTAGGCTCACTAAAAATAATTTAATTTGCATGTCCTGGGTTTCGTAACATGTTTACATCTTCAGGTGTTACTATGTTACGTAGTAACCAGTTTATCTGAAATTGTAACCATGTTACGAAACCCGGGTTGGGCCAATTTTCATATCTTAAGTGGACCTAACAAAGTTTATTATTTTCTTTCTAACAATGAAAAGGTTTCAAAAAGTTAAGTCTGAATTTATCAGCTATACTTTTCTTGTGCTTCATTAAGGCAGCTGCATTTTACATCCCATGTTGTATTCCAAAATGTAAATTTATTTGCATATTTGAATTTTATCTAAGTTCACTATCTAAGCTTGAGCCCTATTTGTAGCCCACCTGTTTTATTCGTTGCCATGCTATTGGTTTGATGCAATTTTCAATGTTCGTGTATTTAGTTAGGGGTCATTTTTAGTATATCCAATGAGGAATGTTGATTTTTGTTCTCTTCTTGGTAATGTTTTACACCCATTCCCTTTGAAATTAGGAAAAGAATTTAAAAGGGCAATTCAAAAATGATAAATATGCAATCCTGACAACAAATTGCTCGAATTCGTAAATGATTAGCTGGAGATATCAGCAATGTTTTGAAATAAGTTGACTTTTCAAAGCCCACAATAATGCTTCAAGAAATCGTCGCTTAGTTACAAACACCCTTACATACACCCTTCGGTCCATTTTAAAAATTGATTAAATCGAAGTTATTATGCACATGCCATTACGTATTTTCCAATAACATTTGCATAAAAAATAATCGGCATGGATGTAAAGTATTATCAAATAATCGCATCAAAGAGTTGATACAGATTTCGATTAAGTGCGTTTTAAACGTAGATTTTTGGGGTTTGGTGAATAACAGATATTTTATCAAAGCCGTCAAGCAGAATTTGTTAAGGATATATGAATATTATAATATAATGTATCACATAATAAATTACTGCGGCTGCATATTTGGTCCCTCATAGTTTACTGAGGGTGATTTGGCTTTAAGTAAATTTCATCCCACATTGATATGAATTGTAGCGATGTATTGGTATCCACTCTGGAAGCAAGCGGCAACTACAGCCATCTATTTCTAGTTTGTAACTGTCGGCGGATTCAAATATTCTAGGTGCTGTAAGATGCGATATACGTGTAGAATTTTTGTAATGGAGCGGAAAGACATCGGGTAAATAATTGTAGAACCTGAAGAGGATGGGGCAATACCCATTAAAAGGCTGGCAGGAAAGAATATCGAGACGAAAAGATGACAAAGGAGGTAAACCGCTATGGAACCTCTCTGATGGATTCATACGCCTCTTGATTTTATAAACCAAAAATGTTACGAGCAGTCACGCTCAGAGGAGCAAGGACGACATGATTTTGTTTGCCGCCATCGGAACTCTAGACCCGTACACTTCGAGCGGTATTCCCGCGCTATGTATAAAGATATTTTGTCGGTAAATTTTTGGTAATTTCTTGTAAAGGGTTTTATACTCCAAACTAAAATGCTACTGAAAGCAAAAGAGACTGCTCCAGGGGCAATACTATTGAGATAAAGAAAAGCTGTTGGAAAACACAGATGGATCTACGGATCTTAAACATGTACCGTTTTAGCTGATCAAAATATAATGTGTTTGAGACCTGGTGCTATCGATGGGTGCTGAAGATGTAATTGACGTATATGGTAAGAACCGAGGAGTATTACTGGAGAATGGCCGATGAATTGCGTTAAAAACTTGTGCAAAAAGACTATTTTGACTTCCTATGGTGGCCTTGGTACTTGTGTGTACTCAGCTCCTTGCATAAATTTCTTATCCTACTATTGGTAGGTTGGTATTTGCAGGAGGTGAGAGACGGATTAGCTCATTGCACCTCAGGGAAGGGTAGGCACCAAAGGCTGGAGCTAAACCTGATGTTGGCCTTTCAACGAAAGGCGCCTGGGGCGCCATGCTTTAATGTTCCATCTGGCGGACGGAATGCTGCAGTCCGCAAGGCACTCAGGTTAGGATTTTTGAAAAATCACCGCTTCTGCCAAAACTTGAGCCCGTATTGCTGGGTGTGACGCAAAGCTACCACACAGCAGCCGATCCCCAAGATTTCACTGTGGGAAGGAGGTTCTTTGATCAGTCTTCTATTTATCCTCGATTAAAAACCTATAAATTACTAATTTAAAATTATTTTTATTAGTGGAACATCTGGGAGTGTACTGAGTTCATAATCAAAGCAACATAAGGAGAGAAATTCCATACTGGTTTAAAATTCAGCATTAAAGATTATTTTCAATGAAAATTTGTTTTTAGTAAAGGCTGTTCAGGTTCTCCAACGGGTAAGCTCCTTCATGGCTGTTGACGACTCATACCCCGAAAGTGTACTGAGTTCATAATCAAAGCAACATAAGCAGAGAAATTCCATATTGGTTTAAAATTCAACATTAAAGATTAATTTTAATGAAAATTTGTTTTAGTGAAGGCTGTTCAGGTTCTCCACCGGGTAAGCTCCTTCATGGCTGCTGACGACTCGTACCCCGAAACGTCAGCGGCCATGAAGGAGATTACCCGGGGGAGCACCCGAATAGCCTTGGCTACTAGCATACGCCGGGAAAGTATCAGCTCTTTTTCCAAAACTTGATTTTCTTTTGATAACTCATTATGAGTTCAATTTCATAGTAAAAAAATCCAGCCTGGCGGAATTCCTTCCAAACCATTTTAATAGTATTAAAATAATAATCTCATGTACTAATTACAAATCGAGTGAAGGGAAATAAAAATATACATGCATTGATAAGCATAAATGAGATAGAGAGATACCAAGTAATATAATGGTGGAACGTGGGGATGATTCAGTATGTATCCACGCACAGGGACGCAGAAAAGAATGAGGGATGGAGCGAAGTTGGAGACTGAGGAAAGTAAAACCCCGCAACTACCCTTTTCAAACCCCTCTTTTGGAGTTTCGGTCTCCTCTTCCTCCATCCTAGTAACCCTTACTGTCTTCCTCGCCCCTCCCCTCCTCCCCCCCCCCCCCTCCACCCTTCCAAACCACTCTCCCTTTGCCGTGTGACGCCCTCCCCTCCTCATGTGAGTTTTGCCCGCTCGATACTGCCGCCCAAGGGGGAGTGAGGCAGAGCCCCAGTCTCGCAGGGGTTGCGTTTGGGGGTTGCAGGACGTGTACGCGCCAAAGAGCTCCCTCCCTCAGAGACTGTGGAGGGGATGGAAGTTCTTCCGTCAAAAGGATTACACCCAAAACCCTCCCTTTGGTGTAGCAATCGTGTGTTTTGAGATGTTAACTGTAGTAGGTCTAAATAAAATAGATTCCTGTTTAACGGCATAGCTTGAAATTATACTGCGGATAAAAAGAGATTTTTATTTCATATGAGCGTTGGAATAAATTCAATTCAAGGTTTTAAAATTTGTTTGTCGGCCAATAGAACTTGAATTTACGGTTTGTTAAGCGATAAGATATTTAAAAATTACTCATAAAATATATAGGTTTAAAATTATCGGTAAACGTATTTGCTATCACACAAACTCCTGTAATAAAACTAAGAAATATAACTCATAATCAGATGGAATTTTAGACCCGGGTTTATCTTTTTTTAAGCGTAACCAATTAGCTGCAGTCATAATTGACAAATGAATTATTTATTTTATAATGGTTGAAGGAAACTGCTGCTAACTAATCTAGTGATGTAAATGTATCAAAATTATGCGGTTTTCAAAGAATTAGCGTATTTTATGTCTTAATTTTCTCTTTTGGTAGATACGTTCTTGATGTTGTAACTCAGTGGTTATTTTTGAAGTAAGTATGTGAAATTAATAGCGTTAAGATTTCTATGAAGTAATAAGTAACTTCGACTTTCAGCGGACAATGCCGGTTTTTCCATTCCGCGTTTAAAGTTTTGGATGCAATAGTGGTGCCATGTTTTATCAGCTTATAAGGTTTCTGTGTGCGTCCGTGGTCAAGGGCTTGTTTAATACCTATCTTTGTTGAAGTTATTTTTTGCTAATGGTTGATTAAAAACGAAGTGAGACTGTGAAGTCTGATCTTATGTTTTTGGTCTAAACAGCTAAAACTACTTTTGTTGCTCGAACGCTTCGCCTACTCGACTACTAGGGATTGCCGACATAATATTTTATTAAAAATATCGGAGGCTCTCTCGGCGAAAGATGCGTTTAAGGTAAACAGGAAATTTCTCATTTGAATAACTTGTAGTGCGACCAGAGAATATCCAATAAAAATAAGAAGACGCTATAGAACACAATCGTGAACAGAATGTTAACTTATAGCTGCGACTTTGGACTGTTAACGAAAAAAATCGGAAAACCTACTTTTGAACACAGGAATAGAATCGTGGCGAAGAAAAACCGAAAGAAAAAAGAGAAATATGGATTTAAGAATCAGGGATAACATGAATATACGTCACAGAATTGTGGACTAAATAAGAACACAGCAGTTGAAGTGGCTTGGGTATGTGCTGCGAATGGGGAATGATATACTCCCGAAGCAAATTGCGGCGGATCCCCGAGGGAATGCGATGAAGAGGCAGTCCAAGTAATAGCTGGTTGCAAGGGGTGTGGAAAGAAATTGAAAGAGGGATGCATGAAGAAGTGTGGAAGAATTGGGAGGCATGAAGTTTGGGAATCGGAAGACGTAGAAGGTCATAAACCTATACAATATAAGTAGTAGAAAAACGCATATATTCTTACTACCCGCGATGTAACAATACCCCAATATAGGGCCAATACATTTAAGGAGGCTCTTCTACCCCCTTACCAGGCTGAAAGAAGAGCGGAGAGGGGGCTAACTGTCATTTTATTTAATAGTGTTACAATATACCTACATACTATTACCATTACAGAATATTGATAATGCAGTATTGTTGCATCACGGGTTGCAAAAATCTAGTTGTTTTGCTACCACTTTTAATCCACGATATCTCGAAATCTAAAGCTCATTGGACGATTAATAAAAGTCACGATCCATAAAAATGTTACTATCTATCACAGAAAGAAATTTAAACGCAATCTGGAAGTGACATTTTGGTACCTTCTTTCGCAAGATTTCATTTATTATCAGAAAAACTTTTAGAGCACGAAATATATTCCACGTTCAATACATAATCCGTCTCATGTGGTCGCTTGGAAAGCTCTTTTAGAGCTCTAATCCAGTTTTTAGAGGGACCGTATAACTACGGTTCCATCCTCCCTCTAGGGGAGGGAAGTTGCCTTCTCCCCTGAGCGAACTCGTGTGGGCTTTACTCTGAGCGGGGAGTTTCGGTGGACTGAGTTTTCAAGGGAGGGAGAGATGGATAAAGGGGGTGGGTGGTTAGCGGTGTGTCATCGCTGCTTCCTTGCCCAAGGTGTCGGTCGGCCTTGGAGGGTGCGAGAGACCCGTTGGCAGGCGATTTCACGCCTGAAATTCGCCTTTGATTGATAATAAGTCGTCGTCGGGAGTCGTCATGCTCCCCTTTCACGGTCGCTTCATCCTCACCTCTCACAATTTCACCGTCTCATCCAAAATTCCATTTCCCCTCGGGTTCCCTGAGCTTTGACTCGGCCTTTCTCAGAATCGCCGGACCACTGAATCCTCTAGGGTTATATGCGCATTCAGATGTCTCATCTCGCTTAGTGCTTATACTTAAGCAACTAATATTTTACATTTATTTATCAGACTCACATTTTTTGTGTCTCATTAACTAGATCATTTCTGGACACTGCGACAGTGATTAAAGCAAAGCGGTCAAAATACCACTGACCTTTATTATTCTAAGAACTTAGTGAAGTGAGATTTAATTAATTGGATACAGGGAGAAAGATTTATTCCTTATAATGAATAAAATATGATTGAGAACGGCTGATCAGTTAAATGTACTTAAGGAGAAATATTTTTTTCAGAGATTAGATTGTACAACACTTTAAACTCGGAGGCGATGAGCTGAATTAAATTTGGGCAGCGAGATGGGTTGTGAATATGAAATTATTTCAAGTGAATGAGGCCTTTAGCCTGTCACGTAGAACATCGCTATATTTAATATACTAAATTTATATTTAAGTTTCAAAAGAATGAGATATTTGACAAAAAAACAGATCTATTTGCAAGATATTTCTTCAATAATACTGAAGAATAAACCCAAGCAATTATGAGCCTTTGGTTATCAAGTTAATTCTCTCCAAAGCTCTTTGTAGATTACTGTGAACATTGTGAGAAAGCTCACATTTGGATTTGCAATTTTCAATGTTATTCATTTTTTAGCTGTTTTTTTACTTCTCGATATTTACCGCGGGTCAATCTTTCAATATTAATTATCGACAATCATCGAGATACGAATGAAATACTCAATGTCTGCCGTTGTCATTGACATTTGACGTTTCAGATCACTTGGGCTAAGTTCCGATGAACTGGAAAACTCGACGCGTGAAAATTCGGCCCTACATGTAAGAGCTTCCAACTTGTGGTGCTTTGATGTGTTAGACTTCGTCATCATCAAAAGACAACAATCCTAAGATTATTTTGACGTAGCTTTCCATTCCGCTCGCCCAACTGTTTTCATAATGACGTATTTCTTCCCTTTTACATCCTTTATAACCTGTCCTGTGTTACTCATTTCGGGCCTCTCTTGCCCTCCTTTCCTTCCAACTGTCCATCTACGACAGTTTTCATCAGGCCAGCGCATATCATGGTCTGGTCAACTTGTCCCTTCCTCTCATTAAGGCATTTAAAAGACTTCTCTTTTCCACCAATCTTCTTAGCACTTCCTCATTACTTTCTCGGTTGATATATTTCATCTTCATCATTCTTCGGTGGCTCCACATTTCGAATGCTTACCCTCTTGACTTCTCTGCTGCTGTCAACGTCCAAGCCTCGCTCCCAATCAGAACCATGCTCCATCTATAGCATCTGATTTTTTCTCCTCACACCTATACTTGTATTTTATGTTCTAAATGGATTCTTCTTGCGGTGAAGTCCCCTTCGCCTGTCCTATTCTACTGACTGTTTCTCTATTCGTAAATCGCCAGTTGTTCGACTTCCAAGGGAACGAGACACCTCAAGCCTTTGTTTTTAGCGTGTATTTTTTGTCCCGCTATCCTCTATTTTGCTGCATATTAATATCTTAAGTCTTCTTTACATTGATATTTGGCTGAAATCTGGCCATTTTTCTTTCCATATTTTTCAAATCCTTTAAATTATTCTCTGTCTTGCCTTAGACAGCTATTTTGTCAGCGAACCGCACCACACGAATTCTTTCTCTGTGCATGAATTCCAAAGCCTTTCAATTTGATTTCGTTGACGGCTTTCTTGCGTGTTAGACATTCAATTTGAATTTTTCTAACCATGCCAGAATTTCTCCCTTTCCCTATTGTATTTCGCTGTATAATTCGGCATATCATTCTTCACTCTGCAAGTAAATGGTGTCCTTTTATCAATTCCCCTCCCCTCAAACACACATCTTTATTCCCGACTAAACTAATCCATTCTTCCATCTTCAAACGACGCTATAACTTACCGTCACACGCTCGTTTCCCCTCACGACTCGCCACTTTTGGGTCTAATCGCAGTTCACATGGCATAGTGGTTCAGCGGCTAGTACTCGTATACCTAGTGAATTCCTGTTGAAGAATATCTTCCTCGTTTCTCCCTCTATCTCCCCCTTCTACATTGCTCAACTGAAAATTCTTGTATTTCAATGAGGGATACAGAAAGGTACTGCCCTATATGCCATGAATACGCAAAATTCGCGTGCTTGTGGATAAGTCTGGGGATTATCTAATTTAAATTTATCAAGCCATACTCGCACTAAGGTTAAATAGCTCTCTATCGTAAAATTAGTGGAAAAAAGTAGAATTCCATTTAACCTATTTTCCAGGGGCTTAAATCTCGGTGAGCTCTACCTATGAACATGAAGCCATTCTTAGGTTTAAAATATGAAGTTTGATTATCGAAACTTTTATTTACCCATATGCAAAATTTATCTGGAATAAATAAATGAGGAAAGTCGCTCGTAGTTGAAATGTGACCTACCTTAACAGTGGCTTTATTTTCTTAGCGTCTTATGTTTTTTGAAGTGAGCCCAATTGTCTCTAAACCAATTTATTATTAACACGTTGCGTATCGGGGTATTTAAATTCCTAGGAACGCCGATTCTGGGAAATATGGCCTATTAGGGCGTAATGCCTTTTGGTTTAAACATGGTTAAAAAGCTAATGTTTAGAATATAACTTTATCCAATCAAACTTTATGATGCATCAATTCATTATGAATAATGAACAACACCTGAAAAGGTACTAACAAATACGTATTGTACGCTTTAAAATTGTTTAGGTTGACGCGCCTAAATGACGAGAATCTTCGTCATCCGTTCGGGAAAAAAATGACGAGAATTCTCGCCATCTGTACGCAACGTGTTAAGGAAGCCTTCCCCTAAACATTGAGATTGATTTAGTCAGTAAATTGAGTCAACACGTGGACGAACATGGAAATAGGTGATACCAATATTCTCACATCCATAGCGTGCAAATCATGATAGTATATTAAGCGATTGTATAGATTTGAGAAACCTAACTCATATAAGGGTGCGAGAAGCCGATGGCTACAAGTGATTATTTTTTTAATAAACAGAGTTTGGTACAGAAATTTGGAAAAGAAAACGAACGAGATGAACTAGATATTAAGTAGTGCATTTGATTTTCCACTCGATGTCAGCACAGAACGGAGACTTACTCGCATCCTTTGGCCTCCAAGTTTTGTAATTTTTTTATCAATTGCTGTACATACCTAACTCTGTTTGGGGAAACAATCACTAGTACCGATTGGCTCCTTAATATATAATATTTAACTACCAACTTATATCTTCAGTCATTGACTTAATGCAAACTTATCATCATTGATTACAGTGTAAATTGTCTAATAAATTTGGAACTCCAAACTTTAAAGGCTTTGGTGGTTTTGCATTGTACATTAGCTTTGAAATTTTTGACATAATATTTTGGAAGGAATTAGTTTTTCATATACTGCACGGCTGAAAAACTCAGTATTCTTGAAGTTATCCTCACATCAGTGCCTTACCTCTCTATCTGTCATTAATGGGATCGTCATCAACAATGGCCCTAATTGGCAACCCCATCCTTCCTTTGTACTATTGTTGGGGAAAAGTTCTCAACCTCAACTTAGGTTGGCCATCTGGTTCTGCTCAAGCTGCCGTCAGCTTTTGTGCCATATCCGTGTATACATCATAATGTCTCTCACTCCTTCTGTTGAATACGAAGTTTCTCCAGGAGCTCTCTGATTACTTGGTTGCTTGAGTGGTGGTCCGAGCTATTTGTTCTAATCCGGTTTTTGTTGTGAGATTAATCGGTTAATGGAAAGGGCTCACAGAAACATGAGTGTGTACGCGAGAAGTCCAAAAGGCTTAGTTCAGCATTATATGGGAGCGCAGCACACGTACGAGTCAATCCAATAAAGGCCTAAGATCCGCTAAACTATTCATTAAAAATTCTTTTTTGAGGATTGTCTAATTACGTTTCTACGCATCTTGCTATTTCCTTTGGGGAACTTCTGCGTTGAAAACATTTTTTGCTCAATATTTCGCTCCTCTTACTGAAAGCGTTTTCAAGAGAATAAGAGGCAAACGCTCTTGTACCGATCTTATATAGGATTCGCTTTCCCATTGTTGGCCCAATATGAATTTCCCATGGAAAGCGATAGTCATTGGGAATAAGATTGGGCCAAGAGCCCTTTTCATATCTGGCTGAGGTTATATCCATCATCCCTATTGAAATTATTTGGCCTTTTCGCTATTTTGACGGCTTCGTGTAGCAGGAAAATAATCACGTTTCTATGGCTAAAAACTAATATCAATGTATTTTCAATTTTCAATACGATATCCCTGGAACAATAGACGACTTCAGTTAATACTTGACAAGACTCAGCAACCAAATATCTACTCACCTTCCTTACTGTGTTTATTAACGTTTTCTGTCTTTACACCTCCTTTTTCACGCCTATTGGCATGGATTGCAGAGTTCTATGTAGACGTAGGTGAGCTATTTATACAGAGTATCCTTTGGGTTTGCCGGTGTTGGAAGAAACTTCCCTTGTCGGACGTTGTAAGCTTTGTACAATCGAAATACAACTTTCCATGAAATATATATTAGAGCTCTAATATCTTAGACGTTATTACTTGAATTATATTTTGCTTGATAGTTAATTTTACTGCCAGATTCTGGCGTTGAAACCCGAATTCAGCTAAATTTGGAGTTTGATTTTTAGGTGAGAGGAAATGTTTCAAAATCCTTCATACTCACTTATAAAGTTCTCACATCTAAGTTCTAGTGTTAATTAAATTCAAATAATTAACTGTCATGTTTTTATCTTTTCGGAATAAAAAAAATGGAAGTTTTTACAACCGTGCGGACGCATGTAGTAGCTATGTCAACATTTATCTAAGATATTGAGCAAAAGAGCAAAAATTGAAAATAATGTCAGTATGCACAAAATAATGAATATATTTTGAGGTATATGTGCCTTCCAAACAGCAGTTAGGTGTGCATTATTTTGGTTGACCAATAAATTTATATCTGCCCTTAAATCTCAGACTCGATGCTGAATCATTAGTTGAGTGAATACAAGAGAAATAGCCTTTTCACGGTTTCTGAGAGGGTTTCAGCTATTTGCTTTTAATTTCTGCTGCTAAAGAAAAATATACATGCAACTTTATATATTCCATATAAAAAGGTGAAAAAGTTTTTAAAACATTTCTGTGAATTTCACAACTTCACTCATATATTTAACAGAATTTTACCCATAAAAATCTCTAGATTTTTGATAGCAGTATAATTGCGACCGATATGCTTTACTGTTTTCGAAATACAGTACGGAATTACGTAGGTTAGGAATCTTATTTTAGTGTTGATCCCTATCACGATAAAACAAGTTTATTTTATAGTTGTTTTTTATATTTAGTAACCTTGGGGAGAAATTGATTTGGGAACGTTGCAATGCTTTACTAGCAGTGTAATTGAAATCAATTGCTGTATAAAATGTAGGTAACTCCTCTGGTAATACGATTTTCCCTGCTTAATGCAATAAATATATCTATGAGCTAATCAATTTTCTCATAGTTAAGGTTATTGTTATTGGTTATTATTATTGGTTAAGGTTAAGGCTATTGTTCCAAAGGTTACCAATATATGGAATAATTCAAATCCAAGTCCTAATCTATAAGTTCCTTTTATATTTTACATTTGACATTCTGGAATGGTTGGCTTTCTACCATTTTGGTACCCATGCCATATGATAGCATAAAAATAATGTTCGCAACTCTACTTAAAAGTTAATTCTCAAGTCATCCTGACCATAAAAAACACGAATCCCTTAACTATAGTTCGTCCGCGTTCTAATCGCTACCTCAAAGGATGCAACGTATATGCAACACACAATTCAAAAATGCTGTGAGTAACGTATAACATGCTAGGATAGTAATAGTAGCTTGTGAAATGGGGACCCACGAGACGAAACTAGCTTTTCATCGTGAAAACTGACTCTTGCAATGACAGATTTTATTACAACATGCACACTTAACGAATTCTTTTATTGAAGATGTTATATTGTTAAGTATATTTTTTATTGTCCATTACGGCAAGTAAAGGGATACAAGCCATTAAGAGTGTTCAATTAAAGCACAAACAATAAAACTGCCTTCTATGAAATTAAAGGAAAACTATTCTTTACGCTTCTAATCGAATCGAATGAAAAATATGTTTGTTCCGGACACTCAAAACGTTTCGTATTTATTATGAACCAATCTCTAATGCCTTTTTTCTCGTAACGCTAGCATCGAAAAAGATTCATAAAGACTGCCTCCAGATAGGCGGAAGCAGTCTGCCGTGGCCGAATTGCGGAATCGCAAAATTTTCATAAATCTGTTTGGAAGAACTAAAATTTGATTACTAAGTGAATTTATCCTTCCGGGAGTTCATAAAAGTAAATCCGTAACAAATAAATGAAATGTAAATCAATTCAAATTTATAGATTATCGGCATATCTTCCGTTAGACAGGAGGTTCAGATCTTATTAACCGAAGGAACTTCCCTAGGTATGGAATGCCAAGTTTTCAGCCAAGAAGCTACAGAAACTCACAATTTTCTCTCTACTTTGTGTTACGAATCCATTCCTTACAAAGCATTTAGGCTGGCCAGCGGTAAAGAAACTAGTCACGATAGTAAATTAATCGGAATATACAACAGACTAAATTCTGATTCTGATGAACATGATATCAATAAATGAAAATCTCATTTTCATGGAAAACATATTTTTTCGAAACTTTCAAACGTGTTGCTTTTTCGAGGTACCCATCAAATCACAAAATCAATTTGAAAGCAGTCACCCAATATGCATGCTCCAATTTTACAGGTATATCACCTCATTTGATGCATTTCGTACGCTTTTTTCCCCTTCAAATCGCAATACCAAATCACCTTGGTTTGCTGGAGAAGAAGCAAGGATAACAAGCACAGCCTCACATAGCCTACTTCATTAGATGAATCGTGAGTGATGAGGTCAAGGAGAAGACCCTCCGTAGCACGTGAGCCAGTAAAGTAGTCGTAACGAAAGTTCTTTCGCCTTTCTCTCTCTTCAGGTTGTGTGATAAGAGCCGCACGACTTGAGGGATTAAGATGGAGGGTTTGCACCATGATGTAAAGGAGACGGCGTATTATGGCAGAGATAAAGAAGAATTAAGAATGGAAAGGATGGGAGAAGAAACCCCACTAGGAACAAGATTAATGATAATCTCGGGGAACCAGCTTTTACGTAAGGAAAATGAAAGTTACCACGCCAACTTTCGTACAGAAATAAATTTTAATCAAAGGTAAATATCATCCCCCTCACCTTGGTTGTAATCAGGGTTACTGCCAACAGTGCTGAATACTTTCACTATCTAACCCATTCTCTTTCATTAAAACGTCATTATGGGTAGCGCTTAAAGTAGACATGACCATGTCCATTGCGAAAAAAATTGCAAGGCCAATGTCGAGCCTCTGACACTAAATGGGCCGTTAAGAAGCGGGTGGGTTTGACTTTTTCCGATCCCAAGGTTCAATGTTCAAATTTGTAGAGTGGATTATTTAAATTCAATTCCTACCCTTTATTAAGAAGTAATGAAAAGGAAACTTGATGTAAAGAATCCCGCAACTCATATGAGACGCAAATCGATGTTAGAGACTGCAACTTCACATCCTAATTCATGAAGGGCATACTGAACATTACATGACTTCCTCAAAACATCCTAGCAGGGACGGGAATTTCCTTCAAATGTTTTAGCCACTACCTGGATTTGAACCCGGTTCCCCAAAATGTGAAAAATAAATGCACCACATGTAACAAATGACTTGGAGAGTATGGAGATGTACTTGTATGTACATTACTTGCATGTAGATGTAGATTAAAGGAATGCTGAACTTGAAATGCTTCACACATAATGTTCCGGAATTGCTTTGAAATATCTTAGGCGCTGCCTGAATTTGAGCCCGGCTCCCCAAAATGTGAGCAAACATTCAAGCTACCACCCGAAAAAAATCATAGAGAGATTAATGCCTAGTGAATCAAATAGAGGACAATTTTGGGGAAAAATGGCCTCGGAGGCGTAGAAAAAATATGGCGATTGACATGAAGAAGACAAAGGTGAAGGGCAAAAGTAGGTGGACAGGAGGGTGGAGGGAGAAAAAAGTGTGTGGGAAGATAAATATGGATAGCTGGGCGAAAATTAGATCGGTTAGTATGGTTGCTAAAGTAGCAGGCAGTGGCGGATATTTTTCAAAGGTTGTCCATGTCCAATCACTGACTGAGTTCATCGTGGAGGCCACCTCGAGTACAGAACTCCATCTGTCGGACGGGACATCAAGCCTTAATCCCCTTGGCACCTTTCCTTAAAAGTATACTAATGCTGACAACTGGATTTTTCCAATCTTCCTTCTGTACGCTCCCACACGTCGAAAATTACCGAAGCTGCGGGTCACCTTCTCAAAATACCATACCATGACGGGCTTACTTAACTTGTAATGCCTTCCACACAATATGCCGAAGTTGCATTGAAATATCTTAGCCTGCCTTACTTATCTCACCCTGGATTTCAACCCGCTCCCCCAAAATGTGAGAAAAAATTCAAGTTTCCACCCAAGAAAAAAATTTTAGAGGGATAAGTGCTTAGTCAGTCATAAAATAATAACAATAATGTCATCTTTATTTCAAGCGAATTTAGGCCTATTTAGTCGTTTCTTACAATTTACTTGCTTTAACAATCACATACATCCGTGCCCTGGATGGTGATTAATCCACTCAGGCAGGAATCGAACCCACGACCTTTTGGTTGGCAGTCGGGGACGTTATCCCGGCTCCACCGAGGCCGGAAAAAATATGATTATTGTTTTCCCACGTCGGGGACTCGATCTCACGATCACCACCATCGCATTTGCACGATTACTCCACTAGGCCACCGCGACTGATGGAGGAAAGGAATTTAGGAAATAACAGAGGAAAGATGGTCACAAAGGCAGGGAGAAAATATGGCGAATGACGTGAAGAAGACAAAGGTGGAGGGCAAAAGCAAGCGGGGTGGAGGGAGAAAAAAGTGTGTGGGAAGATAAAGCTGGACAGCTGGGCGAAGAGTGGACGAGACGATATCTGGGGATGCTGGTGGGCGTGGAGGTCCCATGGAAAGGATTGAGGCAGCGGCGTAGTCAAGAACGCTGCTGGAGAGGGTGGACGCGGATGATGTGGATGAGGTTTGGGGCTGAAAGGATGAGATTGGAGCAGAGCTAGAGAGAGAGAGAGGAGAGGCAAAAGGGTAAAAAGGGGGAATCCCTGAGGGATTTATAGCGAGGTCACCGCGATAGAAGATGGATGAAGGTCCTCGAGGAAAGGTTGGGAAACGGTTTTGAGGAAATATTATCGTGGGGGTTTGAAACGTCAGAAAATAAAGGCGGACCATATGGTGTGAGCATATTTATATCATCAAGAGATGCTGAGAGTTATATAGTGGCAATTAAACTTATAGCTATTTCAATCAACCAGAGGATAGAAATGTAAAGGTAAAAATAAGCCTCAACCATATCACCTTAAATTGATGTTAGTTGACTTTTTGTGGGATAGACATATTCCTTCTATCAGAGTACAAACCGTGCAATAATTGTAAAATTCGTGTTACATTTCGTTAGTGCATGTCTTTCTACAAACATAAATATCTTCCTTACCATTGGCTAATTTCAAGAGAGAATTTAGGTTCTTCCATCTTGATCCAATTTATGCCATTTTAAGTCGTTATAAACTAACTGATGTTCTTTTCAAGTTTCAGACTACATCGTTACGACAAATAAAGTTGATGAGAACAAAGCTTAACATTTTACTATAAAACTGTGTACTTTTTCTTCTATTACTGCATGTTATTCTCCGATAAACTTTATATTTAGTAAAAACATTCTACCTCAATGAATAAATGTTACAATGTTACATTGCTACATTTTTAAGAAAAATCTTTTAAATTCTACATTTGTAATAACCATAAAAATCTCCTTAAGAAACCAGTGGCCAACATGAAATCAGCATACTGATACTTGTTTTCAAAACGTACGAAATTTCACCGTAGGTTTTGCGAGTAAACAAAAGCTAAGTTGTTCAATAATTTCAACGTAACGGCTTTTTAATCATTAACCGATATCAAATATACTACTACAACGATTAACTGAATTTGATATGAATGGTATCAGTGATATGATTTGACACGTTTTTCTAAATGAAGAAAGACAAAAAATAGCTCAAATCATTAACGTTTACTAAGAAACAATGAATTGATGGATATTCCGATACGTAAGGTTATATTTTATAACATTACCTAAACATAATTATATTAACACTCGGAGTAAATCACGTGGAATTCTTGGTTCTTGTTCCCCGAGGTTTTCAAACAAAGGATTTCCATTGGCCAGGAGAGATATTTTTGAAAATGGGTAAATTTGATTTAATTTCTATGAGTATTAGTGTGATTTGGAGGTTTTCACGTAAATATATATTTCCTGCCTACCAAAGATCTAATGATTTTGGCTAACGAACTATTTGCAACGGTTATTTCTCAGCCATCAACCATATTGGTAAAGTTTACGTCAAAACTAATTTCGTCATTGTTCTGTATAGCATGGCTTTTGATTTTATCAGGAGTTTTGGTCTTCTATGGAAAATTGGATTTAAGGCAGCAATATCGTCTCTTAAGGATCAGTTTGTGATAAGAATTCTAGTATAAGTACTCAAGTAAAAAATCAATATTTTAAAATAAACCTTGTGCATTATTTTGAGGGAAAACAGTTATCGATCACTGACATACATTTGCTGCAGAATGCTACAGGAAGAGATAAAGAGGAACGCACAATGCATGGATCATGAGCGAGAATTGGTAACGTGAAAAAGGCAAACAGTTTTTCCAAGAGGAACGGGACCAAATAAGAAGAAGGAAACAGGAGGAGGAAAACGCTTAAGGCTTAGGGACTAGGGGGTTGCAGAGGGAAAAAAAAAGTATGTTTCATCTTAAGTGTTAGGCCCTGGGGAAGTCCCTTGAAAGGTAGCACCACCCCCGGAGGTAGTTTTCCCTAAAGATTTACGATTCCAGGCTTAGAGGTGCCGTGCCTTAGTTTGCTTTTTTTTCAAAAGGACTCCTTATACGCAATTTTTCTTTAGTTTGTCTCCGCCGTTGTCTAACCGTTGCCCTTTACCGGTCCTGACGCAATTTTTCAGTCTCCGTTTATTTTTAGCAGCTCAGTAATCATTAACTGCTACTTCCAACACTTAATGACTTTCGCTTGAGTGAGGCGGAAGTGAGGTCCGAAAATCCGAATGAATATAAGGTGTTCGCTCATGTAATGAGAATATGCTTTTCTTAATAGGGGATTCTACTAAAAAAAAAGTTACAAATTAGAAGTTACGAAACGCGCTACTATTTGGAGCGAAGGTTAAGAGAATTTTAAATTGCTCATTACACGGTCTTACGGAGGAAAGGATTTGGAATAGGATGAAAAATTGAGCGAAGAATATCACTGATGAGTTAATTGAGCTAGTGACTTTTTGGTGAAAAAAATTGTAATAATCTAATGAACGAATGGATAAGAAGACGAGGCATTTTCACGATGATAGGAAAACTTTGAATTGCATGCAGTGCCTATTTTTCTCGGTAGTAAGAAACGCTGTAGTCATGCAAAAGTTAATACCAACCAGTTTTATGGATATACTTGCTGGGTAATTCAGAATAGGCATAATATCCAGATAATTGTTAGAGAATTGCCGCATCCAAGATGTCATCGTTGCAAAAATATACATAATTGATCGGACTAGAATGAGAAAGTATATAAATCCCTAGCAACTAATAACGGAATTTTTTGTGGGATACTACAGGTTAAAATGCATTTGAATGTGGTAGCATTTAGAAAAAGGCACATAATGCTAGGGATATCCGACCAAATTATTGTGTCCAAAAATGCATGCATTTAACGTATCTACCCAGCTAAATAACTTCAATTACATCACCCCAACGCTTGAATTATCGTATCGTTGAACTAATTCCATAAAAGTGGCTAAAATCCATTCTAAGAAGACGATCGTACTTCTTTATTGTCTAGCAAATTGCACGTACTACCTTCAAATTAATAGTCATGATAAGCTTACTCCAGAAAAAAATGTCGTGCGTTCTTTTTTGGAAGATATTGGCGGCATAAAATATCAAAACTATACATCCATTAGAAGAGCAAAGGAATCGATGAGCAAAGTTTTTTCTGCTCACGTTTGTCTTAAATTCTAACACATGAGGTAAAGGGATGTGATTATTTCAATTTGAATGATAAAAAACCGAGTTTCTTATTGTTTCATTCGATTATCAACTATCATTACTTTATGCTAAATGTCAATGTATTTGATGATTAATTTACTATGCTTTGCTAACGTTAACAAAAGTATAGTTGCGCGGCAACCACGGCATTGCATTCATGGAGAGTGGATTCATGGAGAGTGAGATTCTGGGGAGAGTGGATTAAAATAGTAATTCTTAATAAATAAATATGCCGAGCGGGAGAACAGCATCATGCTTTCAGCAGCTTTTGGCTGGACAACTTCCTGCGGAAATTTTTAAGAGCATATGAAATGTAGAATACCCGGTAGCAATCTTCGCACGACTAAGCCAACATGCAGGGGTGGACCATGTTTCACAGAGAGGTGGTAATCGTTTCATTAATGAATTATTCGATAATTTAAAGGATATGCTTCAAACGAAATTTAAATAAAGACCAATGGTGACAGAAAAGAGAAGGAATTGAACTGTATTTATGCTAATTTTAGAGAAATAATTATACCATATCTAAAGGTATTATTCACAAATTTAACAGGCATACAGACTGTGAGGAAGTGTGACCTTCAAGTGTTTTAACGACCATGCAATAAGCTCAGTACATTGACTTTATTGGGTCGGATCCCTATTGTTCTTGTGAATTACAAATCCATAGATTCCGTGGTGAAACGAGTGGAAGCTGTACAATATTGTGTGAGTGGTAAGGTGAAAAGTAATTGCCAATTGATAACTTATTTTTCAGCATCAATGCGCAATGCGTTGTTTTGCTGTTAGTCCCACTTGAAATGCGGTTACAATAGCATAATAATGGTACAAATAAAATAATGTCTGCGTTCAATTTCTATCGATGCTGAGCATTCCAAAATTTATCTTGCCAGACTCGAGACCCCAGGGATAATATCCTTTTCGGCCAAATTGAGTGCCTTTTTTCTGTTAGAACTATATCTAAGAGTGTGGAGTCAACTGTCCAATACGCTTAAAGAAAGTCGTGAGCCACAAGAAAAATGCAATTTCGGGATCAGGTGTTTACCTATGCGAGTTAAAAGAAAGCATTTTCTATAGAAAGATTTGAAAAGCTATCGTGAAAATATGTGATGACTGCAACTAATAAGATTATTCACAAATCTTTTTATGTGATATTGACAAATGACGGAAATATTTTTAGCACTTAAAAAAATATTTGGTGTTATGTTTTGAGTCCAGTTGTTGTCCCGGGATTTTGAGGTTTTTATCATAACTTCAGCGTAAAACAAGACTGAGCATTATTCTATTGTTTTAATGACACTATAGCAATATATCCTTCCCTATAATTTTATCATGATATTATAGTGTATGATAAAGAAATGAGGTCATTACTTATACCGCTAAAATATAACATAGCCATGCTACATTACGATTCCTACGAATATTAAACACTATCCCACCTCTTATCCTTTTGAAATACGGTATTAAATTCTAATTTATTTTTCTTATGCATATTGATTGAAAAAAAACAGTTACTAACTGAATGTTACTCACAACCAACCGCAAACTTCAAATTGCAACCAACTGCATCCCATTCTCATGTATTCCTTTAACATTGATTGAATTAACTCGCTTAGTCAATTGAGTTGAGCCGTTTCTTAGCCACGTAGATTAATTTTCCAAAGATTACTTCTCAATTTAATTCTATATCCAGGTCACTTTTCATTTCGATTGTCTTCTTCCACAATTCACGGTTAGAACAATAAAAAACTGTTTGAACGCGTTTGAAAAAAATTGACTAAGTCTCTGCGCGTTTCAGTTTCACGTTAATTTTCCCGTTAATTCAAAATCGAAAAAATCTCTGAAATCGCTAATTTTGTAATATTTCGCTCAATTGTTTTTATGAACGTCGCCATTAACGTACGGGTCCTAGAATCTGAAGCTAAAGGCTTAAAGCAGATACCCTTGGCCGATTATTTATTGGTATTTATTCTGCTAGCCTTTTCGCTGTCTTAATAGTCAAAGTGCTTTGATTAAAATATTTGATTTCGAATATTGGCTCCATATTGATTACTGATTACCGCTGTTTCCTACTGATGGGTATAAAAAAATTGCACATAGATTTTCCATGCCACCATGTAGTCATTCAGTTCTCGGCTTCAAGTCGCTATGGTGAGCTTCTCAACACTTGTAAATGAATGATTCATTTATGCTCTGGGAAACCCATTAGGAAAAAACCTAAGTACAGATAACATTCTGCTCCAAAAATACAATCATTATGAGATAAGTAGAGCATAAAAATTAGAGTTATTGAATACAAAGAATCAAACAAAAATTGAAAATAATAACCGCACATATTTTTCCATTTCAAAACATTAGTGCTACGGTTTTAAATATTCATACAAATTACTCTTAAATGAGTCTGGGGTGGAGGATTATTTTATTGAGGGTGATAATACATTCTAAAAGCTAGATGCTAAATATTGCCCGGAAGGAATTTAGATACATACTGGTTGGTATGGGCTTGGTATATATTGTGAAGGTTTAGGTCTGCCGGGGCTCTTCTGACGGAAACTGTAATCCTGCGGTCGAATAGACTGCAGAGATATTCAGGCATATGAGTATGAAAGAAACGATAGATAGAAATCAGAATATTGTTACAGAAAGAAAATTTTTGAATTAATTGAAGATCAGTATTGAATTGGAGGATATCAGAGTTAAAATCTCCAGTTATCAAAACGCTGGAGTAGGATGGAAGAAAAGGAATAAGCTTATCCTCGAAAAAACTCATGAATACTTGCGTTCTGTTACATGATTAGAGTCGGGGTGAAAAGAAATGAAATTTGACGTATTTTGTGCTTCAAATATATAAATAACTTTTCTAGATATTCTTAAATAAAAATCCTCTATGATAATTAATGAAAGCGATTAGCTAGGCCCTAAATGGTGTTCTTACATTTGATCCAATTTAAGTTACAGAATGAAGTATGAGAGACTTTTTAATCCCTGACTTATCGCGTTTATAGTCATCAAAAATTTCCGGTGTTGAAATTGGGATGTGGAGTACGTATTGGTATGCTGAAAAAGATTAGCTTCATTAAAAAAAAATCTGTAATATTCCGCAGTAAAATATATATTGGTCAATCGATATAAATTTGATCACCTTACCTCCCTTCTTTCTAATGTTGCCAAAGGTTATCCAACCGCCAATAAAACTAATACTTCGAAAATGCATTTATGTATGGCAAACTGCATCACTGAATTCGTATGATAAAAAAATCTTAATTCCAGTCTTTGAAAATACTTGTAAAATAACGAATTTATTTTCTGCCATTTGGAGTCGACAGACAATATTTGGCCAATACTAATTCTTTAAAAAAGTTACCTTTTGTCTCAAACTCAGTTTTTTCTCGAAAATTTATGCCTAAAAATATGTTTCTCCATCTGATATTTACGCCTGCACTTCTTCAGCCATGCTTTATCTTCTTTTTCTTGTAGAGACTAAGAACTTGTATTTAATTTTCAGCAAATTCTCAAGCCATTTCTAGCATCTACGAAACTGTTCTAATTACTTATTATTTAAAAGCACAAGGCCTCCACATGTTGAAGGTTATATTGATGCAACCTGGAGCTGTATCAGCAACGTTACATCTAAGTCTACTTTAGAAAAGGGCTTCAGCAAACGATCTGATCCTTATTCACTTCCGATATACCGTTAGTTACTGTTGCTTCTGTCAGTAGGTATTAACAATGTGGTTGTATTTTTATTGAAAGGTTTGCCCCATGGACTATGTTTTTTGCATTTTTAGGCATTCAAATTCGTCATTTCTCGTATATGCTTTTTGATCCTAATGGAGGTTTATCTGTAAAATATTTTTCCTCTATTAAATTATTTAAAAAATAAAATTAGCGAGTTGAATAGGAGTAACAATCTCCAAGCCCTCACGAGGATACGTGGCTATCCGGAATGATTCTTCACGTCCTTTTAGGATGAAATGTTACCTCCACATAACCCTGTCCTAATCTGTCTCCTAGGTAGATCGCTGATTCCCTTTACAGTTAAGGTTGAAGTGCCTCCTCCAACTTCCTCTCTACCGTTAGTATCACTTCTAGGCTTCTCTGAATTCTCGCATGGGCAACTCTATTCCAAACGGATCCAGTCTTTTATGTATTTGGTATTTTAAGTGTGCGCGCGTTTTAAGGCCAGCCTAGACCCCTGAACCACGGTGCCATTTGCACTTAAGGTCGGCTAAGTTAAAGGGCAAAGTGGCCCCTTAACCTAAAATCCTTTGCGCCGAGCGATCCCCTACAGAAGTCTCTTTTTGCGAGCGTTCACAGGTCAAGGAATATTACCATTGCGGTGCCTCTGCCAAAATTGATCATTAATTCACCGTAATTTTTATGACTTGTTTGCTTATGTGCCCATTTTCATGCAGCGTGAGTTAACCGGCCTGGTATTTTTGTGGAAAATGCGAGAGCTTTTTCGTAGTTGGTCACGGAATATGTAGATAGGTATGATGAAAATCATGTACTTTTTTAAACTGTGTTAACACGTTTATGGAATTATCAGTAAGTTATAATAAAAATAATCTTACTGCTGAGAAATCTCCTTTAGGAAACAACTTTCATTGCCGGCAAATTACTTAAAAGCACGTTTAATAGAAGAATCTTCTCTCATTCAGGCCATCTTGCTGGTTACAATTTGTAGCCTAAAGTCGGGATACCGAGATCACATTAATAAAGCTATATGGTCACATTTGCGCCATGTGACCATATAGCTTTATTTTTTCCCACATGTTAATATATATACAAATTATTATTTTGTGCTATGAATTTGAAAGATTTGGAGCAAAAATGCTTTCAGTTAAGCTACCTTTAATTTATTAGCAGATTATAGACGTATTACCCCCATATTATTGTTTCTTACAGGGCTCTTGGCATAAGTCGTGGAGCAGCGTAATATTTTTGGCATGTGATTAGTACCTAGGTATATGGCTATTAACGCTGATGACTAAGGTAAAATACGGCTCCCCACTCACAAACGTATCACAATAATGGCAACATTTTCAAAACATGAATCGATTCTGAATTTTGTTGAAATATGTTAATTTGATCTAAATAGCCTATTAATCGAAATAACTCGAGGTGTACCAACCATAGCCTGCGATAACCGATGCCTGAAAGATAATTCGTCCTCTTTTAAAAATATTTACAGGCAACCTCTCATAAATGTTCTTGGATAAAAAAGTTTGTAATTTACAAAAATATCTGTATAAATCAATCTTTATATAAATAGATAAACTTGTATCAAATAAACAGATTGGAAAATATATTTTATACTATTCCCCATTAAAGGCGAAAGGCTGGGGTATTTCGTTAAACCAACAGTTTTCCTACCAGCATGATATCATCTCGTCTTCTTATTTATCTATTTTATCAAAAAAACTTTTAGACACAAAAATAACTAGCTAATACATCAGTGATTTAACTGTAAGTACTTTAAATGAAAAAATAAAAAACCCTTCGCATAGATGCCAATAATTTTTTTTTAAATACAATAACCGCTTTGGGCCTTTTTTTGGCCCTTGGGTCTTGCTGAAAATTACTTTTGGTCCGGGTCGTCAACACAATTAATATTAGTAATAAGCATATGATGGCTGTCCACCGCCTAGTATTCGCTATGCATTTCCACATTCCAAACTATACCCTCAGATGTCCTGCGTTATAGAAATAAACGAGTCGATTAACGCTTGCATTTTTCTAGTGGGTTTTAATTGGTTAAGAGGAATGTTTTTGTCACGTGTTTTAAATTATTGTGTCCATAAGTGGTTCAACTAGCGAAAATGTCTATCAAAGTGTCGTACAAAGGTAAGGAATGAACTCAGAGCACTCTCATTTGCAATTAACAATAATGGAGATCATATTAGCAACCATTCTGGAGATGAGTATAAAGGGGTCGAAATATCTTTTGAATGGTTTGATTCGCAACAGAAAAGAAATAAATAGACATTAACCATTGCCACTGATGTAGCCCTTGTCCAAAGATTGTAGCTCGTTGAATCCGGAAGTAGTGAGCTGCCCGTATAGAATTTTTTTAGAATAAAAACACGCTGAATTTTTTCGATTTCATTAAGGTCACTGTTTTCATCTTTTAAATGTTATACTTACTCACTGTCATATTATAAGCACCCTATAATATCTTGAATCCTTCAAGAAAATGCCAAACCCGTCATTTATTTCTTCAATGGATTGTTACATTTCCAAAAAATAAAATAAAATTGACATTTAGAAGACACACTGACGTGTATAATGTATTTTTTTAGCATAACGCGCAGGAGAAAACTGATTCCAATTTTAATTCATTGAGGCCAGCGTTGGAGTGGTACTTTCCACGAGATGTTTAGATAGTCCTCTAGGTACCCACACCAATTAAGAAACCTGCAGGAATGTTTAGTCGATGGGGTCGTAATTATAGCCCCTAAAAATGAATCACTGGATATTTTTGTCCTAGGTACGGCCTTGATAAGTTGTAATAACGTGATTATATACAACCAAGTGATTTACAGAGATGTTTGTGACCTTAGAAAGTGATATTCAATGGTGCATGTTGGTCTCCGGTATACGTGCATCAACAATCCGGTCCCAATCGTTCACACCAATACCTTGGGGTTGTTGAACAATTGAAACGTGAACGCTGCAACGTAATAGGTATGCTACTTCGATAGAATTCCGACTCTCACTTTACAACTTTTTTCGTGACTTCCTCCTTTCCATTTACTCTTACTGTGACGTCGAATCAATTTATATGCCAGAGAAGTGTCTCCCACACTATCTGTCGTTTTGAACGAGCAATCGTGAAGCCCCTTGTCGCGCAAGCAACGTCTGCAGCGATGGTGTACAAAAGTGGGGGAAGTCAGCATGCATGAGATTCAAGGGAGAAAATAGGGTATTGGAGTGGGAGCGGAACTGATTCGGGGGAGCGAGGGCGATGAGAGGTAACAGAGTTTGGGGCGTGGGATGCATGGCTGCCGCAGGTAACTCAGGCTTCACGGGCCGTGAGCAAGGCGTGGGCGAGCTCTGCACAGTCATCGGCAAAAATATTTACCCTCTCCCCGAAGCTATACCAGTGCATTAAAGAGCAACTGGCAAGCTGCAATTATTGCTACCTCGAATTCCAAGGTCCTGCGTCGAGCTAGAGCTTTTAAGCATAAGGTCGTAAATTAAGTTTTACGACCTTAAGTTTAAATTTACACCCTTGGGTTTTGAAGCAATAGAAAACAAATATACCATGCGTCTGGTTTGATTGAAGGTTTCGGCGGTGGTGGTTGTATCCCTCACAACTTACTGACAATTTTCTCGACAATTTTGCCAAGAAAAATCAGAAATTATAACTCTGGTAGTTGAGTTTTTTTATTAACAATTACCAAGTGTGACCTACAATCTGGTATCAATGAATATGGTTTTCCGCACCGTTATCGACAAAAATGTTTACCCTCCAGTCAAAGGCATGCTGTTGCATCAAAGAGCAGTTGGCAAGCCATAGGAATTGTCCTTTCAAATGGCAAGATACTGGAGCACCATCGATTATTACATGAGTTCTTTATCCTAAAATCGTGGTTTCCATTGAAAAGATGACTTTAGTGACTAGACTTTTTACTTTGGACATCCTAGAGTTGAGTATTAATGCTGCAACACACAAGAGAACATCTTGGATGCAATTCAACTTAATATATGTTTTTTCTCTTTTGTATTTACATTAGCTCTCTCAGTAGGTAAACGCAGGTTTTTCACGCCCCCTTCTGGTGTGGGCGTTTTCCTGCAGCGGGTTTTTTTTTTCAATAAGGACGACAGTCAATATCCTTAGGTGTTTCCCACGTTCACCAACATCTTTGTACACTTGCTCAAGGGTAACTTTGTTAGCTTATAATTTTATTTGTTGATTGAAAATGGAACTTTTATTTCTTTTTATGTAATTTCTGCGCATGTAATTTCATGAGTAACTTGACAATGTATTTACCTGCAAAAATTTCATGTTTGACGAGGGGTTGGATGGAAGATGTGACTTTCTAGTTCCAATCTCGCCCAATAAAGAGGTTTATTATTATTATTATTATTATTATAGTGGTCTATAACACTTGGAAAACTAGACGAACAAGAGTTGAGAATAGAGTAATATTGAAACATCACTCGTCATAATGAATCGCGCATACCGGCGCGCCGCGGCGTTCGTTTATATTCATTGATATGTTCCTGATTTTGGAAATATTGAATGTACAACAAGTTTGATGGTTTGGTCAGAAGTTGATGCGAGCACATTACCAGATATTTGGAAAGGTTGGATATTGCTACGGTGAATAACCGTAAGACTGAAAGAATTTGATCATTATTTACCTCTCTAAGTTTACCGACGCGATAGCAGAGTAACTGTGGGAAAGGGAACGGTTCGTTCATTCTTCTAAATCTTTCGGTCAAATGGTAAAGGCAAAGATAGTTTCGCATGCCTAGCTAAAGGTCAGACCAACTCGTTCACCACTGAGGCCGTATTAATACAAAGACGTAATGTGCTGTAGAAGAGCGTATCATAACATTGCGGTAGAAAAAGTGACGAAGCAAGGGGGAGTTCCTCACCCCACCTCCCCCGAAATATAAAAACACAATGACTTTCCTTCATAAAAGAAAAGGAAATATAGAAAAAACGAAAAAAAATCACAAAATATTTTTTGACAAATGACGTTTTTCTATTATGATAAGTGTTAAAATTAGTTTAAAACCCTTTACTTAGGTGCTCATTGTTAATTACTCTACCATTTTCTTTAAAAAGATTTCCCCCTTGTTTTGGACCCCCCCAACCTGTACGAATTTTCTGGCTACCCCGGCCCTGGCTAAGCCCATGAGACATTCACAGTCATAATTTTCACATTGCAACTCTTCATGAAAGTTGACCTTACATGGATTTGCTAAAAAATTCCCTTTATATTCAATTTTTTTGCTTTTGAAAACACTAAATCGAAGATAAAGCATGACTTACAATAAGTTTCGAAATTTAGAATTCAGTATTTTAAACAAATCATCACAAAATTCGTTGCTAATACGGAACTGAAGTAGTTATAAATTATGAAATGAAAACTAAGAGGAAAAAGGTTGGAGAAAATTCATTTACCATTAATTGCCACTTTTGCTACTAGCACTAACCAGCCGGATATCTATTTTCGCCGTGAATGTTAGCGCTCATGTGTTTGCCCATTGTTGAACATTGAAAGAATGCATGATCAATATTAATTACGATCTAATCTCTTTGCAAGTATTGTTTCCATGTATACTGGATTGACCATTTCTGCTTTACAAAAATTGATATTACGGTTGATTTCAGAATATATAACTTATGATTACCATAGCAATTTAGATTACATAGTACGCGGAGGACGCAGCGTGATCATATGTTCAAAACTATGCACCAATACCTCTGTAAGTGACTTAATCCATAGAAGAAGTAGCGATAATAACCCGTGAGAGAGATATTCCAGTCTTTGTCTGTCAATCGTCTTCCTGCACGGAGGGAGAGTAGCCCTAAGAAAGATGACTAGTCCCACAGTCTCTTTATTCCTTCGGGCGAAAGATAATATAAAACACACAATATTTTACATTTTGTTCTCCTTAAAAAATTTAAAACGTCATAACATTTTAAATTGTTTAAGCTGTAGGTGGCCCCAAAGGGTAGATAGACATATCATAATCGGGCTCTTGGTGGGATCACCATCAAAAAACAATCGTAATACTCAATACAATAAATAACAAAAATGTCTCCTAGACGAACTTCTGATGCATACGTTATATTAAGTAACAATAAATGAAAGAAAAACGTTGGAATGAAATTAAATTACCAAAATTAAAAAGGAATATGGTTAGAAAATACTTCTATGAGATATCCCGTATGATATTTTTTATGATAAATAGTTTCATATGCTTTAGAAAGATATATATGTGGTTACTATCCTTGGTTGTTTTAGGCAAAATAAAGGTTAGGTGTGGTCGGGGAATCTTTTAGATGGAGTGGGAAATGAAAGACGGCTCGAGGAATCACAGAATCACAATTTGAAAGAGCAGGAGAGAGGAAAGGATACTACTACAACGAAGCAATTGACGAGCGGGAACTCCTTTTCAGGAATTGTATGCCAACTTGCATTTGCTGTGCGTATTATTCAGTGAAAATAAACAGCTTCATAATGTTTATTCTGCACACTTCTAACCCTAGAAATGCCAGAAACATTTTTGATAGTAATCGTAACATAAGATAGTGTTGCAAGCCTATCTCTGAAACTTTAGTTCAATTCAACCGAATAAAAGATACAGTGTCCGGCGTGATACGGTGGAAATCTTTGATATTCAGCTTATTAAAACCACTTGTCTGTTTCCACACACTTTTATCTACACCGACCATGGTTTCGGCAACTTATGCCATAATCAAGGTAATGATACAAGTGATAATGGCACAAGTTGCCGAAACCGTGGTCGGTGTAAATAAAAGTGTGTGGAAACAGACAAGTGGTTTTAATAAGCTCAATTCAACTGAAACTTACATACCACCAATAATGAACGACGATTGGAAATCCATCAACTTTTTTTTCTAGTTCTGCTAACGGCGGCGGGGTGGGAGAGTTACTCTTGCGATAATTTCGTAATTATTGTCACTACTTTGTGTCTACCAGTAGGATAGCTCTAAGATGGAGGACTAGCCATTCACTCTCTTTATAATCCTTCGGAGGGAAGATAAAGGCGAGTTGAGGTCGCAACATCTTTTAGCCGGAGTGGGAAGAGGAGGATGGCTCGAGGCACGAGGGGCCCTGGGGTTAGAGAGGAGAGGATGCGATCATAAACCTGATTAAAGCGCCCGGAGAGCCCTCGACGCGAGCGCAGACTGGTTTCGAGGGCTTATTGGAGTGCGTGAGGGAGGCCGAGGACGCTTGTTGGGGGGCGCATTCGGAAACCACCCCTGCAGCACCCACTCTCTATCGTCTCGTCAAGTTAAAAGAAAAAAAAGCCACGTTGGAGGAACTCACTTCGCCTTGGGAGTCAATGTGTGTGGGCGGAGGACTGTGCGCACCTAATTAACTACGTAATTTGGTAAAAAAAGTAGCCACTCTCATTCACTCAGGACGGGATTTTGCCATTCCTTCTTAACACTTTGCGTGCCATGGACGTAATATTACGTCCTGCTAATCCTTCTGAGGATTGCCATGGACGTAATATTACGTCTTTCCATGTAATTGGCTTTGTATGCGTGAAGCCGTAATATTTCGCCTATACCTTTCCGGTTTACTGCTTTGGGGTTCTGTTTTTTTCAAAATTCAAAACTGCTCGATGGAAAAAGAGTTCACTTTATGTCTTGAGGACGAAAAGTCCTCTGTAGCTACCGGCATCCTCATCTTAGGCCACTTAATGTGAAAATTCTTTGGGCCAATGGACCGTTCGTTGAGGGTGCATTGACTTCCATTGATTGCATTGATTCATCCAGGATTTATAATGGTTTGCTTGGAACAATGATTTTTTATGATTTCCATGCTATAAATAGTTCAAATTGAGCGTATTAAAAAAATTATTATGCATGTTATGGTGGTACAGCATTTGTTGCAACTATTTTATTTTTCAAAAACAGTAGGTTTTCATTGTTAAATTATATATTTAAAAATTAGCAATAAATGTGATTCAACTCATTCATAAAAAAGAGCAAAGTCCATTTTTATTGAAATGCACATCGATATAAATATATATTTTATGCTAATGTTTTAAAAAATGTACGAATATAGTAAAAATGGCTGGATTTTTTAGTAGGGTTTTAAATTTAGCAGCCGGCACTCAAAGTGTTAATGTGCGAAGCTGGAATTGATCCAGCAATTATCTTCAATTCATATTCATCTCTATTCTATCCCGCAAGCCGCCTAAAAATGTGTGTGGCAGGGGGTGTTAGGACACCATTCTTGTACGTTTAAAAAAAAAAACCAAATGCTCAAGCAAAATTACGGCTAGCATTTATGTAAATCCTCTACGGTTCGAGGGAAAAACGCATTCCCATCCGTTCGGCAAAATATCTCTATTAATTTATAGCTTCTTTCGGATATGATAATATTTTGGGGCTCTAATATGATAAAATTGTATATTGAGAAGAAGGAGGAAAATAATGTAAGCGAGAACTGTTCGAATAGGGAATTAAGATATTGAAATAAAGGCTCCCATAAAAATAGAGCTGATATGAACAACTGGCTCAAATGGAAAATTTGATTTCTTTTATATTTGGACAGCTAAATGGTAATGTTTCATGAGGGGAGCTTACTTAGAATGTCTTTTATGAGATTAACTCATAGGTTGGTGATATTAAACATGCAAAATATGTTCAGCTGCTCACTAGCATTGGTTAATATTTATCATCTAGTTGTTTTATCTAAAAAACGTAACTTGAGTGCGTTACAACCTATAGCCTGGTCGAAATACTAGGCTTGCTTATTTGTTAATGCCATGGCACATTCATAGCAAGGCCACTGGAATGTTAAATTTACTTACGAGAAATTCATTTCGTAAATTTTAATTAAGACTTGATCCACATGAACTTAAGTTTTAGCTATCATATTCTCAATTAAACTATACGTGAGATCTTGTGTCTGGAGCCCAGGGACGATTTGTCTGCTCTCGCACTCGTTTATTTATCCCATTTGATGACGCATTTGACGACGATGTCAAGAGGATTGGATTCCCCGTCTCGACATACCTGAAGGCTAGGTTTACACGTGTATCACTCGCTCTAGATCTTCATCCCACGCAAGGAAGGATATTCCCTCTGTTGCTACACTGCGCTTACAGCAGTTTACAGGTCCTGACTCAATCCCTGAAAATATGGCCTCCTATGAGTGCCCATGAATTCCTCAGGCAAACCGGATTATCCTACCATTTCCTCACTCAGTTGAGCTGTAAATAACCCGTTGCCGAGAAGAGAGTATAGGTTTCACGAAATTATGCTCTCTTTGGAATTTAAGGAGCACTCGATTCTCCAGTGATTAAAGTCAGTCAGTCAGTGACAAAACCGTGGCATATGAGTATTGGCCGTAAACGGCAACCCATGTTACTGAGCGGTGAACTTCTATGAACAGAGTAGGTACTTGTAAATTGGTTTTGGGATTTGATGTTTTCTAGATGTAAACAAAAATCGAAGGAAAAATAATGTGTCAGTTTTGTGTAAAATAGAGAACCACGTTTACATTTGGACAGCTTTCTCAAGTTTTATTTGTGTTTAGAAAATTACAAGAATCAGCCTCACAAGCATCGAAAAAACTTTTACTAAAATATGTATTTACCGAACGAAAACGTTTATGGGAAAGATTCGGTGCGACTAAACGTAATTTATAAAAGTAATGCTGGAAAATTTCGTCAGAAAACCCCAAGTTATAATTAATTCTAGAGAAAATGAATTTTTATATGTGCTCCAACATATTCTTTTATCATCTCACGCATTTAAAACTTATTTATGCTTGGATAATCTAATTGGTGTTTCAGTATCATTATTTAATCGAAATCACGGACTAGTAGGAAGCTACAAAGAAGGAGGCTCAAAAATGTTGCAGGATCTTCACCGAGTATAACCTAATTCACATCAGTAATTCGATTTTTGCATTATTTAAAAGAATGCGACGTTTTAAATTCCTAAATTACCCCTAGTTAAATTATATGCGAGAAATTTTCCAAAATAAGCTTTTAAATCTTATTCAGATACGTTTTAGGAGGAAAAAAGTTTGTAATTTCCGTATCTATCCCTTTTTTGTTATTGATTTGGATTTAAATTCTGATGGTTTTTTATCTCGCTATCTGAATCATCTCTCTCGCTCTACATTAGTAATAAACATTACCTCGTTATATCAAGTAACAGGTGGAAAAAAGAACGATCAATACTTTCTCGAAAGAGATTTTTTGAGTTGGTTCAGTAAACTTCCTTCGGTTTCTCAAGTTTAATCATTCCCCTTCAGGTCGCAATGGATGTCCAGAAACAACTGATTCAGGAATCACGTTTGATAATTTAGCCATTGTCTTGAGCAGATTATGATCCCACTGAAAGCTTTCAACGCTTAATGACCGTGGATTTCAAAGTATATTTTCGGTTCCTAACTCATCACCTTCATGAGTTTGAAATTTTCTAATGAATGGAGTGACGTAGTTAACCACCAATGACGTTTACCGATTCATAAGCTAATTAGCTCATACGCCTGCTTGCATTTTACTGAGCTAGAAAGTATAAGAGTACTTCATTATGCAACTTGCGCCATTTAATACGTTAACATGTGCTTATTTTGTGGATAATATTTTTTTAAATTTTAACCAAAAGGAGCGAAGATTGTTTGTCTGAGAGTTTTCCCGAGGAAACAGCCATCTCACTTGTATTATTTCATGTTATTATGAGCTTTTGGTAAGAGTTTTACTTCCACGAAGGAAAATGGGGACTTCACCATTAATTTTAAATCATTCTATTTATTGTCTTCATTACGATTTGGCGACTCTAAAGTAGAATTGTAGTTAATTTAGACAAGTTATTCTCCGCGCTCGCGCAGTTTGATCTGATTTGATATCTTTTATTTATTGAGTATTCAATAGTGTGGCCATTTCCCATGACAGCTCTCTTGATGGCTCCCCTTTGCAAGTATTTTTAAATATTTCATTCATTAATTAAACCATTAAATTCCTCGTATAGACCGTATTAAAGTTCACGAATTTTTTCATCATACTGAACAAGCGATTTAGCTCGATGTACCACATAAATAATGATTCAACCGATACCATAATCTAAAGCTTAATTGGGATTTATAGTTATGGTATTTTATTAATTGAATAGTCGTAATCTTTTCCCTTAAGCATTACCCTTCCTCTGCAGATTCCAAAAAACAGCAATGCTAGAATACCCTCAGCAGTTTCAGCAAAACGTTTAGCGTAAATTCTCATGTATTCATGAAAAACGTCTCTAAATAGGCAAGGAAATCCCTAAATGGAAAGGTCAATTACCCAATGTCCATAGCAGGACCCTGGGAGAAAAAATATGCCCTCGCTTGCCTGGCAAATTGCCTTATTTTTTCAGAGGGGTGAAAAAATGAGATAGAAAAAAAGCACTTAAAAGTTATGGCGCTGAGGAAAAAAACTTCTCCAATTTGACATGAGCGAGAGAAGGACAAAAATCCAGTTTAGTAAGGGTTGGGCTAAGGGAAAGTTGGAAGGGTTGGAGCAACAGAGAAAAACGTAGAAGGTAGAGAGGAAAGAGAAAAGACAGTGGAGAAGAATCCACCATCCTTGGGCTTACCTCAAGAAAATCTGCTGAGGCTTACACTCTCCCTCTCTCTCTCTCTCCCTCTTCTCGCAACCTTACGCAGACGTAATCTTCGTCGGAGTGGTCTTCCTTTCTTCCCCTGCTTTTGAAAAATCCTTCTCTTCCCTCCCGCGAACGAAGAAGGGCGTGTGGAGACGATGAAGCGTGGAAGGGTTTCACGTGGTGCAGGCAAGAATGGAATGTTTCGATTCCGCGGAGTGGCAACAGATTGGTCGACCTTCTAGGCCTCGAGCTGGACGTTACGTTTGGGATTCTGAAATTCACAGTCTGGACAAGGATATTCGAAAGGGTTTAATGCAGTTTTCATGAAAGAGGATGAATAATAGCTTTTTTTCGTGTTGCAAAAGGGAATATTTCCCTGTTTAAACCTTCTCTTCAGCAGTTATCTTTCGCGTCGTTGGCAAACTGGACATGTCAGCTCCAAAATAAGGGAGATTTTCACTAGGCGTTGAAAATAGGACCCAATACAACTTCGCAGGGACCACTTTAATTAGGATTGCGTGCTGCTGACGATTGCTAACGATAATGAGGTTATCCGGAGAAGCTGAGTTGCGTTGACCGTGTTCCAGATGTTGCCTGCTAATTATATCGGCTATATCGGAGTCACCGTCGTGAATGCTTCACAGATTGCGAGTTGGTAAAACAGGTAGATGTCGTCGCGGAGTCAGATTTTTTCCTCGATACGCGAAGGGTGATGGATGATGAAATTATTCTAGGGTGATTTTCGCGTTGCTAACGTGTTGCTGGAATGGCTTATCGTTTTCACCTGTATGTGGCCGTCGTTCTGTCTTGTAGGAATAGTGGTAAGGACACGATAGGCTGCTTCAGAGTCGCTGGCGTGATTGTTACACAGATGGGTGGCCCTCAAATGAGGAAGATATCGTCGCGGACGTCGAGTTTTTCTTTCAGATGTGTAGGAGATAACACGATTCTGAGGGTTGTTTTTAGTACTCCAAGTCACTCTGTGAGTAATGCTTTTGCGCGCGTCTCTGTTGCCGTTGTATTTTTCTTCTCGGGTAGAGAACGTTGCACAGAAATCTGGCTCTCAAATCAGGAAGTTATCTTCGCGGAGGACGAGTTTTTTCTTTCAAATTCGTGGGAGATGATATGATGCTGGGGGTATTTTTCGGCACTCTTAGTCAATTGGGCGAGTAGTTCTTGTGTATGAGTCTCTCTGTACAGTCGTACCTCTCTAACAGGATTGAGAGTATTTCACAGATGGCTGGTTCTCCAATCAGGAACGTCGAGTTTTTCTTTCAGCTGCGAGGGAGGTAATATGAACCTGGGGGTGATTTTTGGTACTCCTTGTCCACTGGATGAGCGGTGCTTGTCTCTCTCCGATACCGTCGTACTTTTCTTCCAGGCTTAACGGGCAGGATAAACCGAGATGGTCCTGGTGGGGTGGGAAAGGAAGACCCTCTCTCTCTCTCTCCTCAGGCGTTGGTGGTGTGGGTATAGCCCTTTTTCCCGCTCCTTCACCCGCCGGGGAAAAAGTACCTCCGCACAGCCGCGCTCCTCTCCTCCAATCCTTCGCGTACGGTCCTCGCGCGCAGACTGCCGCGGTTGCCGCAGCTCCGCCTGACGCGCCCCCTCGAGCCGCCCTCCCTCTCCGCACCACCCGTTCTGCACCCCTTCATCTCCGTGTGCGGTCCTGCGCCCCCGATCGTGCCCCTCTCTCCCTTCCCCTCCCTCGCCGGCCCATTCACATCCCGCACTGCCCATTCTTTCTCCTCCCCTTTCCCTTTCATCCCCCATCGCCGATCCCAGGGGCGGAGAAACATCATTTCAAAAATGGAAGGGGTGAAAGAGCAAGAAAAAAGAAGGCTATGCACCTGCTGGCCAAAAGGGTGGTCGTGCGGTGGTGATTTTTGTGCGGGCGTGCGTACCGCGAGCGGTGTTGGTGCGATTGCTGTTGCCAGGCTGGTGATCATGCATCTCGTTGGGCACCCGGAAGTTGGCTACCTGCAAGCAAGAAGTCAATTTTTGTTACCTCAGTGTTATGAGTACAATGTTGACCACCTTTTCGTTCATAGGAGCGTATTTGGTTATCGATAGATACATGTAATCAATCAATCATTGGTACAAGGAGAAGGCTGGAATATATAGGCCCGAGCTTGGCTCTTCCTTGGTATTAAGTGTACAATGTTGGCCACATTTCCTTCATAGGAGCGTTTTTGGTTATCAATAGATATAGGTACTCTATTACTCATTGGTACAAGCAGAAGGCTGGAATATATATGCTAGAACATAGCTCTTCCTTGCTATTAAGAGCGCTTTTGGTTATCAATAGATATAGGTACTCAGTTACTCAATTGTAAAAGCAGAAGGCTGGAATATATAGGCTAGAGCATAGCTCTTCCTTGGTATTGAGGCTACAATGATGACCACCTTTTCGTTCTTAGGAGCGCATTTGGTTATCGATAGATATAGGTACTCAGTTACTCATTATAATGTAGACTAGCTTCGTCTTTTCCAGGAGTGAATTTGGTTATCCATAGATATGGGTAACCAATCACTCATTGATGTAACCAGAAGGATGGTATGGTCAGCCATGGAAAAATCTCTCCGTAGGTATTGCCACAGGAGTGTGTATGTCAAGCATTTGAGACAGGATGGTAGCTCCTTACCCCGGGACACTTTGCCCATCGTGGATTTTCCTTATGGGTATCCGTTGGTTTGACTGGTATTTGAACCCTTGACATCAGTAGCGCTAGTTAATAACGCTTTACCCAATAGGTCACCATGTTACCACTATAAGTTGTAAACTTATTCACATAAAGATTTACAAATTGAATGTAGTTGTATATTTATAACCAATGCAGATAATTTGATATCACCTACAATCTATCAAATTCTCTTGTCTTTTAGTGGAAGGCTTTGGAATTCATGGGGAAAATACAACTATCGGCGCAAAAAAAGGTAAAACGCAGAACTTTAAGCATTTGTATAAAATCCTGCCAAAGTCCGTAGGGTCGTGTCATACATCGTTTTACTCATTGTTTATTTGACTACACAAATCAATCATTAAACATTGTTTAAACGAAAAAATATAGCTTCTTAGGCCAAAAAGTGAAAAAGAAGACGCAAAAAACTATGAGAACGGCGAAACTGTCGTCTTCTCCATCACGTCACGGGGCAAAATATTTAATTGGTACATATGACTGTATATTTTATAGAGAGGACGATGATGTCTTCGCATTTAAAATAGCTTTTTAAAATTATTTTTTACCCATTCTTTGATTTTTTTAATGGCCGAAAGGTAGATTCCAATTTCTGAGGTGTAAAAAAGAAAGGAACATCGCAGTTTAGTATGCTACACGTAAAAAAATTCTAAACTTATCATGTAAGGAAATGTTTGTATTTCTCCTCTGACTAAAAATAAACCTAAAAGACGAAATTCGTCCTTTTGGTAGAGTGCATTGCCATGGGACGAAATTGGATTGTATTTGATGTCGATGTTATCACATATGTATTTCTATAACGTTTAAGTGGTCTCCTATTACTAGTTTTTTCTTATGGGCTGAGCACAACTCATTAATAAGGTAAGGATAAATCGATGTATTAGTCAAAATTTCTGGAGGAATATAAATTTTCCTCTGATTATGGATATTTGCCAAATAACAGCAATTAATCTGCTACCCAAAGTTTGCCATTCGAGTTAGTCTAGTGGATAACGACACTTCCTAAAGGTCGACCCAAAGGTCAAGTCTACTTCTCGGGCGTGGATGTTGTGTAAACTCCGTTGGTTCGTTCCCCTAGGGTATCCCGATGACAAGCAAAGGCCTATCGGGATCCCAGAGGCGTACCAGCCTCTTGCAGTAGTGACACTTTTGTGAAAGAAATGTGAATGACATCCGCTTATCACGTGGCATATAATAAATTGAAATTTTAATTTGGGTTTGTGCAGAGAATATTGTATAAATACTAATTTTATACGCTTATTCACGTTTATTTTTACCAAGTCTAGTTATTCGACAGTTTAAATATTAGGCGTGCATATTCGATATTCTATTGTGCAAATGATAATTTATTTTAAGTAAACTATAAAACCAAATAAAAATTCAAGTGGCGTTATTCTTGATGTGCGACTGCTCGACCACTGCCTATCCTTTAAAATGATGCTGGAATAGCAAAATGTAGGCGCAGATTATTTTCTACCTATACGACAATGGTAATGATAAGATAAATCTTACAGGATTGCTTCCGTGGGTTTTATTTTGAAATGGCCCATATATTATTATTGATTTCCTATTTTTATTCACATTTTTCATGACTCTGACTTGTTCTCTTTCCTCCAGTAGCGGCATTGATAGAATGAAAAATTTAATAACTTTGCCTTTGAGATGAATTTTACTGGATGTAAAAATTTGAAAAAAACATTTCTAAATGTAATTATCTTTATTTCACAAAACCCCATACTGATAAAAATTGTCATCAATTTTAGCTGCCCCATTTGATATCTGAGGACATGAATTCTGCTAGTCAAAGGAAAACCTCCATTTTTTTCAAATTTTTGCCAGTTTTGCTCAAGTTTTTTGCCATTATTTTTATTGTGATTTCTGTATTTAGTAATTTCGTTATATAAAAAGGCTCAATATGTGGCCAAACTTTTTGAAAAAAAATTTCTATAAAGCAAAATGTTTACGCAAAGACGAAGGGAATTATTCGATAGTTAAAATAAATACTTTTTATTCTTTTACATATGATGGCCATATTTAAATTACCTTAAGACTATGACGTCGTCTCCTGCCAATTATTACTATATCATGCGATGACTCTATTGCTAAAATTAACTTCGACATCATGTTAAACTAGGCATTCATCAACGCGTATGTTCAGGTTAGCAAATGCGTAACTCTCGCAAAAATCATTTCGTTGATCACGAATACTGGAAGTACTTATAGTATAAAGTAAAAAATAGGTCATGGTATTTGGTTCTGAAGCCATTGACAGATTATTTCGGGGAACTCTGTGGACTCTTTGAAAAAAAATAGTTTCCGAACTTTCTGAACATTTATGCTTAAAAATAATTGGAAGTAGCGTTAATGCCGATTTAATTTGTAAAAAATAGCTCATTCATATAAATACATGAAAATTCTACGACCGTTTAACGCTTGAAAGAAATTAATTTCCTGAGGCCGTAGTTATTACTGGACGAAAAAGAGAGGGGTACAGGAAGGGTAAGAAGAGGGCGTTACGACGTTAATGTGTCAAAATACTACAAATTTGAACAAAAATCACAAAAACACACAAACGTGCAAGGTCATTCACTCACCTAGCGGATTTGGCGAGGGAAAACATTTCTGCGTAGGCCTAGAACACACAATCACTGAGGTTTATGAAGCTTTCGCTTACGCAATGTCCCACTAACACTAATAAAATAGATAAAAAACTAATGAAGTTAAGAACTTCACACTCTCATTCACGCTCCTCGCGGATTTGCCTTATCGAAAAATTTTCGAAAATAAGCAGTCGGGTGATTTTAATTGGTCGTTAATCATTCAGAATTCTCCGATACCTAACAATTTTTACAAATTATGCAAAGAATTTGTCTTTAAATTTCAGCATCAGACGTACCCACTTTTCTGTAAATTTATATTTGGACATTGACAGTCGATAGAAACTTTCATAGTCCGATTGGTGATTAGTTTTTTCCCTGATTAATTTTACCTGTGAAATCATCTTTTTGAATTGTGCGAAAAATTCACAGTGAGAAAATCATTCGCCTTGGCCGGGATTCGAACCCGAATCCCTCGATTTCCAACCGATTGTTTCAAAGAGTAGCTAAAGCCCTTGGCCGAAAATCGAGGGATCCGTGTTCGAATCCCGGTCAAGGCCAATGATTTTTTCTCTACGGATTTTTTGCACAATTTGTGCATTGAGGGTGGCTCCGTATAGTTATCACCGTGGCTAGTGCCGATTTACTTAAACTCATCTTTTTGAATTTGTAATCTTTTGGCCTAAATCTGACTTAATTTCGCAGGAGTTGAAGGAATAAGAACTTGACTTTCTCCACATGGCAATTTATTATGTCCGACCATGGTTTCGTCACAGCGCCAAATTATCAAGGTATATGATAATGCTACCTTGATAATGTTCCGACATGGCATAATAAATCACCGTGTGGAAAAAGCCAAGTCCTTATTCCTTCAACTCCCACGAGGGTTTCAACCAAGTTACACCCGCTACTATAAATTATGACTTAGTTTAATGTAAAATGAAAATCCCTGATTCAAGTCGCAAGAGAGGGAATAATAATAGGAGATGGGGATTGATCTTGTATACCTCAATAAAGAGGTCTCATGAGGAAGATCCGCCAGAAGCTGGCATGCATGCTATTGGAGCGCGATAAGATGATTTTGAACAGACGAGAGACTTCCCAGTATTACTAACCACGAAGAGCAAAAGCAATATTTGCTGCAGATTGTTTCCCAATTTCGAAAAATGATAAATGAGGGTACGAGGAAAGAGCTTGTTCAACTGAAACCTGGCTTTGTTGAATGATTTTCTCAGTAGGTTAACAAACTTGTAACGATTTTCCAAAATAAAGTTAAGATTGATTATTACCATACGTGCCGACATGATTTGGTCGGCACGGTTGGAACGAAAGGAGTTCAAAATCTGAATTTGAGAGAGAGAGAGAGAGAGAGAGTCACTGGTGCATGTGAGCATGGCGGACGACCGTGGGTGAGGAGGAGAGGGAGGGGAGAGGAGGACAGCCTCAGCCGTATGTTGCGCCGCGTCGCGCGAGCGGCAAAGCCTAAACCCCTAAACGGTGAAAAATACGAAAAAACCGACGAAATTTTTGTCTTTCGGGCCATAACATACCCTGATTACCTTAATTTGACATTTTTTGCGAAATCGTATGACAAATTAAGGGTGTTGGTATTTAGGCGCCTCTCGCTAACTAATTATTTAAAAATTTTCGAAAATCTTTTTTTCCCTATCCTTGTCATTGAGGGTCTTAGGGTCATATCCGAGGGTCATTGAAATCCGATTAACGATTTTGAAATTAAAAATTTTTTTGGGACAGCCTACAGGGCTAGTACTTGCTTGCCACCTCATTGTGTAATTCGATAACGCATGACGATTCCGCATAAGCTTAGGTTTCTTGTTAAGAGTGCGTAAGAGACCAATTACTACAACGAAAATAAAGGAATAAGACTTTGTAAGATTCGCTATTATATTAATTTGGGCACGACGTGGGTTTGGTAACGTAGCTACATCTTCACGCGACTGATCTTACATGCATCTTATATTTATACATACATATTGAATAGACAGTAAGGACATCTATCGGAAGGGAATAAATTGGTCGAGTGGGCGGGAGTGGGGGTTACCCGCAATGCACAAATTGTGCGAAAAATCAACAGAGCCCACTCAATAAATCCACTCCCTTCCAATAGATGTCCTTACTGTCTATTCAATATGTACGTATAAATATAAGATGCATATAAGATCAGTCACCTGAAGATGGAACTATGTTACGAAACCCGGGTCGTGACTATATTAATATACTAGAGAACCTGACAAATTTTTACTCCTTTATTTCCAATATGGAGATTGGAGAGGTTTCACAAGGTCAAGCCTGAAGTTATCAGTTATAAGTTATTATAACACATTATACTCGTAGTTAGGTGTATAAATTTAGGATGTTCATTTGAAATCGAGCCGTATTAATTTTCATTTTTTTCATTAGAAACAATGGTTAGATTCTTAGAGAATAGTTTGCTAATACCTACATAAACTTGTTTTAAGTCAAAATTGAATTTTGAATGAACTAAAACCTCTAATGCTGCGCTGGAGGAGTAATTATTTTTCAGAACTCGTAGATTGTTCGTAGTCGAGGAAGAAAGTTTTTTTTCTCATAAACATCGCAGTTACCTTTGCAAAAATTTAAAAGCGACCATATTTTGTGCTGCGATTGAATTATTATCCATAAAGTACGAACATATTTTGAATCTTATGGAAATGAACTAATACAACCTGCTGGCGGAGTGGCTGTTCACGAGTGTGTCCGTTCCAGGCTCAATATTTGCCAAGCTTCCAATCGCGAGTTACTGGAACCCGTTACAATTCCTGGCGGAATTTCAAAATGAGAAAGAAGAAACTCCCATTGAAGAGCACCTCAGCGATACACAATTAATGATAGTCTGTCGTTAATTGCTGCACGAATTAACGTTTTAATTTTAAAATCAAGGCTAAATAAATACTAATATTTTATAATTTAAATTATCGACTTTAGTAAGAATGTTCCAAGCAAATTAAGTTAATTCCAATAAATTATAAAATTCTTATTCAGACAGTACTATGGGAAATGCGGCGTATGATTCATTTCAGTTCCCGTAGAAAAAATACTTGGACCGGTAATGAAACCGCGTACCTAGTTTTCAGCATATTCTCTTTCCGTTTTGTTTGATGTTGATGAGCATTAATACGACTCGATTTTAAATGAAAATCTATGATTTACAAAGCACAAATAGCTTAACGTTCCGTTACAGTTGACCTGCCAGGTACTCTTCAGTGAGAGTACCTCCCGTATTGTGACGAAGGGCTGCCAGGAATTGTAATGCGTGCTAGTAGTTTAAAAATGAGATGGTCAGCAGATATGAAATTGTTAACATGAATGTTTACAGAACTGTCTGAAAATCGCACTGCAGATTTATTCAAAAAAAGCTCAAATATTATCATTTACAGTGGTGGTGGCGTATATCTGTAGTGGTGGTAACGTAAGGGTATAAAGGTTACAGTGGCTACAAAAAAATTCAATTTTACATTGAGAAACAACCTAAAGGCTGCTAATTCGTTTATAAATCTGACTTGCATTGCTTCAAGACAGCACAACACCGTTAACCCTCGCCTCACTGCAGATAGATTTAGAGAAAATCCTCCGTAAAATGAAAACCATTTGACATATAATTTTTATTATTGTCTGAATAAGTATAAAGTGAAACCTGTTATATTCAGCATTTTTCAGCAAATTACATGTCAGGCTGTGGTGCAAATCCTCCCGGATGACGTCATATACTTTGGCTCATACAAAACCACAAAATTCATTCATCGCTCAACTGCATTCAAGAATCTGTTTTCTTTTGCGAGCACTCTAGTATGCATTTTAGAATACAAACAGCAATAATTCTTTCTTATCTGGATATGGATATTTTTGGGGAAATGAATTACTAGGGAGAATTTTCATTCTCTTTCATCCTGAAGGTGTTGCTGTGATATTAATTTTTAAAATTTTTTAGAAATAATCATATTACTATTTATTTTTGCGTTTAAGTCAAAGAAGAATACGACTTGAAATAATAAAATTCTTGTCACGGTTTAGTATAGAAAACTCGATGTACCGCCCGGATTGCTTACAGATTAAAATCACGATTCGCACGGGACCAACGAAATCGTACGTACTTCTCTCCTTGAGTGCCACTTCCCTTGTGGAGGAGTTATGCCTTGGCCAGGAATTGTAATGCGTGCTAGTAATCCGCGATAGTCGGCAAATATGAGGCTTGGGAATAGACTTGGAGTGTGCACGACCGAACGTGACCCCGACGGAGCGGCGGGAGTTGCGGCGGGGAGAAGCGGGACGGAACCGCAGGATCTGGGTCGCGCGGCCCCTTGCTCCCCGGACCGAGCCCCTATTTGGAAATCCCAACCTCAAACACGGCACATTTGGCGTATTTGGAGCCCGGTGTTTGACGAAATTAAAAGGTGTGTGTTCGGAGGTGGTCGCTATTCTACGCACAGTGGTGTTGAACGGATCAAGGGGGTACGGTTCTCTACGAGCATCATGGGATACGACCAGCAGTTCACGCACGGATCAAAGTAAAGATAATGATAAGGTAAGTATGAATGAACATTTTTATTACACATAAATGACAAGTATCCTTTACTTAGATTTAAAAGGAAATATACGTATGTTGCAACATGACCACGTTAGTTAATAAATGATGTAAGGTAATAATCTATTGCAGGTATAGAGATAAAGTGAATGAAAGATTTTGCGGGATTGGGATGGATGTTGGGATAGTGCTAATATGGCAGCAACTAACTACCGTCAGAAGAGATCCAAAGCCCTTCAAATGTTTTTGGATACTTCCTACAATAATCCAATTGTGGCTAGGTGGTCGAGGTAATGGAACTTTCCCTACAAATCTTTATTTAACGGTTTTCTGGATAATGTTCAAAAGTGAAGCGCCGAAAGCCTTAGTGACTCCTCTTGCCTTCTATATCTAAGTGCTGAGGCGGTTTAAGTAAATTTTACCACACCCATAGTGAACTGTGCGTCTCTGCACCGACTGATATGACCTTCACTATAAAGGCCGCTTTACACGGTGAAAGATCATTCGAAAGATCTTTCGAAAGATCATTCGAATGATCATTCGCAAGAAATTCATTTGTCGGTACCGCTATACACGGTGAAAGATTTCGGAGAATGATTTCGGTGAAAGTTCTGCGCAGAAACGATGCGCACTGGTGCGACTATCGATAGTGTATTTCGATTCTAACGATATTTCCGACCGTATCTCACCACATGAATTGTTTTGGAGCTCGCAGACGATGGAACGCTTTGTTTACATATGCGCTTCAATATACTTTGGTATTGCTTTGACTTTCAGTGGGGTATGACGCACTAAGTAATGAGAGGAATTAGAACGATACGTATTGACAGCGGAAAACCACTTTAATAAATCGTGCGTTTTGTAATCCCGTAACGAAGTACATAATTGGTTGTTTTCGCTGCAGAGCAAAGATGATTATGCTTCAAGATAGTGTGCTCTGTAACGTGATCATAAGGGAACTTACTCTTCAAATGGCTGCCCGAGGTCTTTTCCCTCCCGATTCATTAAATTATAAAGTTAGTGATAATATAATTTGGGGAAAAACTGCACATTGTTACTCGTTCAGAAAAATCCTATCTCAGTCCCGTATTGACGCCGCAGCGTCCAGCTCCCATAAAAAAAGAACATAATAAGCATAAAGCAAAAGCTCCTCAAGGTTGAAGGCCGGTCGACCATGAGTTTTTATGTTTGGGGTTCCTTAGTGTACACAGCCTTTACAATGTAGTCGAACAAAGGTCATTCCTGAGCGAGAGAAGAAAGGTAACGTGAAGAGAAAAAAGGAAGCGACCTGTTCTATTTTCGAAAGAGTGCGCTTCAGCATCCTCATACTTTCTACAATGAAGTTGGCTCAGTGTCATCTCATTGCTTGCTATCGAAGCAGGGGAAGAAAGTGGACTGTGATATTCATGGGCTAACGTATAGGGTTTGCCCCTTGAATTATAGGCAACCCGTGAGATTGTCACTTCCTAGGTGGGCCAATGTGATATCACGGCTCGTTTTTGGCTGGAATGTGTTCACCGAATAAACAGATATTTTGTCATTAATTGGGAGTCTCACCCCAAACTTTAGCGTTCAAATCATTGAATACAGTTTGATAATTGTAAATCAAACAAAATATAGACGCAATCGAGGAGAAAAACGACGATTTTGAACTTTAAAAATCCGGAATGTTTTTTCCAAATTACTCAATTTTGAGGAATGATGTTTGTGAATTTACTTTCTTTCAAAGTAAATATTAATGATTTAAGCTATCGCATGAGTTATTATGCTTCCAAAGTTTATATATATGATCTTAAAATTCCGAGGTGGTGCTAATGGCAAGATGGACGCCATGCGCTCATATCATTCATGGAATCATTCAAGCAAATTAGGACATACTCGAAATTTCTTTCGGGTGAGTTCCTTGAATGATTAGAGATAGGCAATATTGTGATCCCATAGGTGAGCCAAGATAACGTAGCGGCTCGTGTTGGCTGGAATGTGTTCACCGAATAAACAGATATTGTGTGATTAATTGGGACTCTGACCCGAAACTTTAGCGCTCAAATCATGAACTATAGTTTAATAATTGTAAATTAAACAACATATGGACGCAATCGAGGAGAAAAACGACGTTTTTATTCATTAACTATCCGAAAGGTTATTTCCAAATTACTGACTTTAGACAGTTGATGTTTGTGAATTTATGTTCTCTCAAAGTACATATTAATTATTTGAGCTATTTCATGGGTTACTATGCTTCCAAAGTTTTTATATAAAATATTAAAATTCCGAGGTGGATGCCAATGGCAAGATGGACGCCGTGCGCTCATATCATTCACGGAAATCATTCAAGCAAATTAGAACAGGCCTGAAAGTTCATTCGAATGATCATTCACGCTGGAAATTTCCAGGAAAATTCCGTTGTACACGGTGAATGATGGATCATTCGAATGATCTTTCGAAAGATCTTTCGAATGATCTTTCACCGTGTAAAGCGGCCTTAACACACATTAAGAAGAGCTGCTACCATCTCCCTCGGGTGAAGAGGGGCATAATTGTTGGCGGCCTCCAGTCACCAATTGACGGAACCTTCATAGGCATCATTTGAATGGCCGAATATTAAAAATTACTCATGAATAGACCTATACCCCATCGGATCGCGGTCGCTTTTTGCCCTCGAGTGCTTATTTAACGAGTGAGCTCGCATATCTCGAGGCTAACCCCTGCATCTATAGGTCGACTCATCAGCCGCGACCCGGTGGACGTACTCTGTGGCATAGCCGCGGAATTGTCTTAGCATCATAAATAATTGGCTCGTTTAAATTTTGCCATCCGTGTATAATGTCACGGTAGCGTAATTCAATACGCGCTACAGTAGTTGTACGGATGACAGTGGGTAGGAGTAATCAAGGTCATCGTCAATTACGGCCAATGCTGTGACAATGTTGCTACCGGAGAAAGGTTACGAGATTGGGATGGTAAAAAAAACAAGTTGTTCATTGCTATCGTCGACATCGTGTAGTATACTATATGGTAACCGATAGAGTAAAAGTGGCTTCAAATTTCGAGACTGAACAGGTAAAAAGAACGTAGGCATTGAGTTTACCTTTGCTAATTAGGTCCAATGTTTCACCGTAATATTGAAAATTCCCGTTGATATACTTACTAGGGAAAATATTGATCCATTATTGGCATACTTCCAAAACTCCTTGCCATCCTATTTGCACCCATTTATGCCTTCCTTCTTTTTTTTGGCAAAAGTGATGGTTTCGTTATCAGTACCAGATATCCTGATGTTTTGGAAAGAAATATGGTAAAGGCTGTATTAAGCATGATGTGTGCTTTTTGGAGACTGCTCAATTAGGACGAATAATGGCCATAAAATCTGCGTGGCTGGCCATTGAATTTTCTTGCTTCTGCCCGCAACCTGCGAAGGATCGTACCGAGTTTCCACCGTCACCGATATTTCGCGTTAATGCAAAGTAATGCGATTTTTGTAGGCGTTCAGTGAGCGCTGGTCCGTTTGGCCGCGTTCATTGGCAGTTAACGGAATCCATTAAGTGAGGTAACAGTTTGGCGCTCTCTGCTCAGCGAGAGAATCGAACACTTATTGGCCCTCCACTCAGTGATTGGATGCTGATTCATAAGGCGTTCCAACTCGATGAGTAGTAGTGTTTTACAGTCAAAGATTTCGTGAACGTACTTCGCCTCATACGAATCATAAATTTGGCGCAGAATTCCGTACAAGGAGAGAGGTGAAATCTGAATATAGTTAATTACCACTCACGTGAAATTAACTGAGGTACGCAGGAGTAGTGGAATGACATCCTGATTTAATGAAAAAGAGATATGGCAATTCTCCACACAAATTTTCCTGGATATCAAAAAATTTCTTATACCACATATTTTTTTATCAGAGCGCGACCCGGGTTTCAATGAATTATAGAATAGAATATAATATTTTTATTATGCTCTAGGTAAAACCTATGAGAGCAAAAAAAATGGAAAATACAGGAAATGTTCTAAATCTTAACAAAGGCATTTTGACAAGTAGTTGATATTTATACAAAAGATGTAAAATATTCAATACTAATAACACAGAAGTATATGTTTTAACTTAGACAGTAATAAACACACACATACATATGGATATTTATGTAGAAATTTTTGTTAACATTACAAATTTTAGATAATAACTCTAATGAGTTTAGGAGACTGAATTAAGCCCAGACTTCAAATACGAGTACAGCCTTCTTTTAAACGATGAAGTGATTGTGACGACTTTATATTTGGCGGAAGAGAGTTCCAGAATCTAGACGCAGTTGGATGAAAAGATTTGAAATATATATTGGTGCGGGCTTGGGGAATTTGAAGGTCAGAAACACGGCGGATGGAAATTCCAGTAACTTTTTTGCGGGGGATGAATAATTCGTACAGGTATACAAGAGCCTGTTTTTGGAATAAGGAGAACAGAAAATATCCCAGGATATAATCCCTTCGGCTGTGAAGAGGTAACCAATTCAGATCAGTATAGAATTTGGACAAATGTTCATCTCTACGTAAATTATCATCATCTTCAGGCGCAAATAATGATTTATTTGTCTTATTTTTGTTACCTAGTTACTTGATGAATTTTAAAACGGACGCCAGAATAGGGGAAAAGGATGGGTAGAGATATTCATTTATAAGAGTACTACTGTTCTGACTTTCAATAATTTTTAAAATTTCTAACTGCTCCCTAGAGTCCAGTTCACGGTGGTCATTGCAAAATTTTAAAACATTCTTTTTAAAATCGCTCCTATGGCCGTTGCATATTAAGTGTTTAGCAAAATTACTTTTTTCATCTTTGTTATATTTGTAAGCACTTAAATGTTCTTTCTTCCTGATTTCAAAATCTTTCTTCCTGTCTGTCCCACGTATACACCATTGCAATCGCTGCATTTTAATGAATATACTCCACATCTATCCAATTGGTCTATCTGATCCTTGCATTTAACGATCAGTCTCCTTAGAGTGGCATAAGGTTTAAAAGCATCACTGACCTCCAAGAAGCCCTGAATTCATCCCCTGTGATTTCTTTCTTATGGGGGTGTGTTAAGGATATGTAGTTTCGACCACCTCCTACCATTAAGTATTGAGGTTCTGAAACAAGAATTAACAGCAGCATTCCAAACTATTACGCCCGATATGCTATTTAGAGTGTAGAACAAATTTTAGTATGAGGTTGATATTTTTCGAGTGTCTGGAGGGGGTCATGTTGAACATTTGTGAACTTGTTTTCATGCGAAAAAAAGTATTATAAATACCCTTTATAATGATGTATATCACAAGTTTCTATTGTGTTTATTTGATTAAATACAGATTTTTAAAGTTATATTATTCATTTTGAATAACCCTTTATACTACGCATTTTGATCGTAAGATCATTCTCAGGCACAATATCCTAAGAATGGCATGCATAATGCAGCCTTTACCATTTTTCTTTCAAAAACATCATGATATCTGGTACTCATAACGAAACCATTACTTTTGCCAAAAAAGGAAGGTATGAATGGGTGCAAATAGGATGGCAAGGAGCTTTGGAAGTATGCCAATGATGGATCAATTTTTTATCCTAAGAATGACCTGACGGTCGAAGCTCGTCGTACCTTGCTAAATAAATTTGTGGAAAATTTCCGTCTCTCTTTTTCATTAAATCAGTATGTATTCCACTACACCTCGCCTACCTCGGTAACTTTCACACAAGTGATTATTAACTATATTCAGATTATATACAGATACCCTGCATTATAAAATTAATATGTGAAAACTACCATTCACTTTTTCATCAAATCACTTATGTGTACAAAAATTAATGGCATTGGCAATGGAATAATTCCCCTTTTGACGGAATTACAATCATTTGTTCCTTTTCACGCGTTGAAAATGAGTGGACAAAAGTCTTGCGCGCTTCAATACTGTTTCTCTTGTAAAATTGTCATAGTTATAACTTCGGAGAAGAGTATGATATAGTCCTGTGTACACCTGGAATTTTAAATCACCCTTGACGTACAGAATAGATATCATGATACTGAGCTGATAATGCCCTGTGTCGTGATTGAAGAGAGCGATGATGATAATTCATGCTAAAGTATTGCTTGGGAGAAAACTGCAAAATTTTGCTACAGTATGAATCTGGAGTTTTCTATAAGAAAAGAACTCAATAGTCACGTCGAGTCATCTCTATAAGAATAAATTATATCATTTTTTTCAATCTTATTGAAAAAAGGCTGAAGTATTTGAAGCTTATCTCACTGTATTAAACACCATTCCTTCTCAATTCACTGCGATTCAAAACTCTATTAATGATTGTTACAAATAAAAACTATTAAATGAAATGAGCGTAGATGAACGCACAATCTCTCTCTCTCTCTCTCATTGCAGAATGGAGTACAAAATAATCGTAATCATTTTATTGGAGAAAGGTTGTGAATTAATGCGTGACTATTCTACAACAAAATCAATTTTAAAAGTGGTGATCGTAAATTGCAATTCATGGAAAAATGTTCACGCCCGGGAAAAAATATGGTATCGCTAAATTGGGAGACTTTTTAATAAAATAAATACTCTTATAATGAGTAATTTAGAAAAAGGGAATTTTGACACCCTCAGCCCAATTGTGCTAACATTGATAATCCGCGCATTGCCCTCATTAGACTAATACGAATTGATTTCAACAATTCTTTTTTTCGCTGTGAATTGAACAGCAATGCATATACCGAATATTTCTACTTCTGAATGTGAGGATTCAGGAAAGGATGAAAGACATCGACGATGGCTTTAACTAGCGACTATCACAAGAATGCGTGTGTAATTGGTATTAGGCGGTCATGGGACATTAGCCGAAACTACGGGCGTTAATAAGCCAACACCTACTGCAGCTTGTTATTTCCCTCGGTTAAATTTTCAGTTGTGCCATGACTATTGGTTGGCAGGGTAAATGGGGACGAAAATACATTGTATTCACATTACTTTAAGATCCTACATCAGTTTCGTCCTCTTGTTCATATTATTCTGTTCATGAGTGTTTTACATTTGAGGAAGCAAACACAGAGAAATGTTTGAGTTTATTTTTTCGCGAAAAGTGGAAATATCTTACCATTAATCGGATATATTAAGTAAGAAACGAAGTTCCCACCGTTATTTTACATTGTAGCATTCCGCATGTCATTAAATGTTTTAGGCACATTATTTTATTTAATTCGGTAAAATATTGTACTATATCGGTAGTTAATAGTTAAAATGGAATGCCAAGTTGTGAAAAATGGGCATTTTTACTACATCCTTCTTTTTTGCTTTGAAATGAGGTTCTAAGGCCGCAGAGGCTTCTCGCAATATTTTTGCCGTGTATGGAGGGGATGATAGAGCTGATATAATTGCTTATGACTGGTATGCCAAGTTGAAAAAATTGGAATCTTTAACCACAAAGACGCACCTCGTTCTGGCAATCCTGCTAAATTTGTTGAAGAGCGAGTCTTAAAACAGGTGATTTCTACCAATGAGGTATTGAAAACCTTCTTGAACGTTGGAAAAAAGTAGTAAATAACAAAGAAGAATACATTATAGATTAATTCATGAAAAGAAAACAAAAAATGGGGGAACTTAGTTGGATAACCTAATAGAAGGGTATAAAGTCTCTATACTCGATGGTATTCTCGTGATTGAGTGATAAATAATCTCCTATTCGGATTTCAATGGTCCTAAAATGGCCTAAAAAATCCTATGCTAGGTATTAGGGTCATGTTATTTGAGCAATCGATGATCGCTAAACGCCTTTTCACTCGCACTGAGTGTACTCACTCGGAACATTTACTGCCACACCGAAAAATAAAATGCGAGGTAAGCCTATGCAAGACAGGAACAAAATAAAAGAACTCGGAAAGAAAGGTGACGGGAAAGCAAAAATCGTAACGGGAGTAAGGGTAGACGAGGACATGGGCGCTTACCTTGCTTCCGTTGCGATGCCGGCAGGCGCTCGCCCAAGGCCAACGGCTGACTTGCCCAACCAAAGGCGTATTGCACTCTGACTCGTCTCTCCTTAGACAGATGTGCCCCGAGCAGACTTACGCCTCGTTCACATTACGATTGTCGGAGCGATCGTCCTAACGATAGTTGGGCGAATTTGCCATGTAAATGCATGTCCTGACAATAGTTCACGTAGTTCCGAACGTTGCCGCTTTACGATGGTTAGGCGCTGGAAGACCGGAAGAGGAAGTGACAAGAGAAAGACGAAAAGTTCGTGTAGCTCCCTTTGCTCTACTTTTTTTCATGGATTTGTTCTAGGAATGAAGACTATTGGCGGAAGAAAAATTATTCGGCAAATACACGTAGAACGCAGTAATATCTTGACCCTGCATATCTCAAAAGCTTAGCAAACCGTCAATTTCCCGTTCACTTTAGATGTCAGCTCTAGAGGGCAGCACAGGTTTTAACCATCGTCATGTGAATTCACGAGAGTTCCAACGATCGCTGGAACAATCGTAATGTGAAGGAGGCAAAAATATCTAGAGACATTCGAATGTCAAAATAACCAAAAGACGACCGGACTGCGTCCAAGGAAGGAGATAGGGAATTTCAAATTAGAGAAGCTACGGTAATTAACAGATAGATTAACTATGACTGTTAGGAAGTGCGAGGAATTGGGAAATGTAAACTTAAGGAGTTATTCTCTAGGAAGAGGGTCATCCCAACCCAATTTCAGAGACCAGGAAGATTGCATGAAGCATTTAACCCAGAGACAATGTTATCGACATATGTATCTCTTAGAAATGACTTCAGCGGCCAACGGGAAGTTCATCGTAGGCTAGTAAATGGAAAAAGTAAAAAACCAAAAATAGTGAAGAAATCAGTGCTATGATGACTATTTTCAGTTCAAATTCCTTGATGGAATCACTGCAGTTTTATCGAAACGAAATATTTTAAAACCTCCGATGATCGGTGAATCGATTGTTTGAATTTGGCGATACATCTTCACGAAATCCGCTGTAGATGCGATTTCATAACTACTAAATATAATTTAGATGTCAAAGATATACCTTTAGAGTTTTGGACCCGAGGAGTATCTGCATAATTCAATGATTTACCCGAGGAAGAACGCGCAGAGGCGTCGATTACAACCTTCAATTTATAAGTTATTGGCGATGATTTAATGACTGAACAATGGGGAATTTAGGAAAAGCCAGACTTTATTTCGGCTGGTGAAATATGCGAAAGGCATTATTATACAGAAAAAACGGCTATATTCACTTTCTAATTGAGGCTTTTGATGCACTTTTGTCACCACACACAACCAACTACTCTGGGCTTGGGCGTATGAGTCACCTTAAAGAGGAGGGAAGTTTCTGAAATCTGCAACATCCCTGCTATGGGTTTTCAATAATAATTCTTCACACTCTCGACCCTACGGATTTTGACTAAGTTCACGTAACGTTTCATCTAATTCCCAAAAAATCTTAAGTTGACCGCACGAGGCATTTCCTCACACCAGAGGCGTAACTAGGAATATGTTTTAGGGGGTAAGAGAACCTGGGGGAGCGCCCTTCCCTCAAGGTACCCCTAACCCCCCACAAATATTTTCCCGGAATTCGCCCGGTTGCCGTAGGTTTTTGAGAAATGACATGCCTGAAATACATTTTACGTCATTTTGGCACTTGAAATTTGACTTAAGGTAGATGCTGTTATTATTTATCAAAAGTAGATAATTTTAAAAAAATACTTAAATGTTTTTATTTCTCTGAGGTTTTGGGGGGATGTATCCCCTGCTACCACTCATAGTTACGCCACTGCCTTACAGATAGTGCATGATACTTGGAGGGAAGGAATTGAGGATGCCCTTGATGCCCTAGTCATTAAAACCAATGCAAAAAGTGTATTAAATTTAGTTAAATCACAATTAGCGAATGTCTTCCGCCCACCAACAAAAGGTTTTTGGGAGGAGACATCCTCCTGAAATTAAGTCAACCTATGACGGGCGAGTCGTTAGACCTGTCCAAAAGGAACCGTTGAGAAGCACGTTCTCGTAAAAAATCCGGTAATGTTACTGGAGGAAGATATTTCGTCAAATGAGAAAGAATGATGGCTTTAGTCTTCAAGACTAGGGACGAAACATGCCTGGGTAATGGACTGATGCATACACATTCTTTAGGCCGTTAAAGGGAGTTATGAGATAACCTATACAAAGACCCAATGTAAGCTGACACGGGCTATCTTAGGTGGTTAACCTGCGGCGGCGGCGAATGATATGGCAGTGACTTGAGATCCACAATCTAAGATGACACTAATTGGTTCCAGTTGACCTCCGCCATTTCCAATACTAACTTAAGATGCACCGAGGACAACCATTTGCAAGTTTACATTTGGATTCAGGAAAAGTAGATCATGCATAACTCAGCGCTTTTCGCCCACGATATTTTAGTCTCCGGAGAAGACAACATTCCAGCAGACGCCATTTTTCTTGATTTCACAAAAGCATTTGATAAAGTGCCCCACGGAAAGTTAATTGTAAAACTGAAATCTCATGGTCTAGTTGAAGATGCCATTTCCTGGATAAGAGACTTTTTGAGCGACCGCGTCCAAAGAGTAGTATTAGACGGTGCAGTCTCCAATGAGGTTAGAGTCACTTCTGGCGTTCCTCAGGGTAGTGTGATTGGCCCACTCCTATTCCTTCTTTATATAAACGACATTCGTGAAGTAGTACACAGTAAGTTACGATTATTTGCCGACGACGCTGTAGTTTATAGAGAAATTCGTTTCAGCAAAGATATAGATGAACTTACCAATGACCTTGCTGCTATCCAAGCTTGGTGCGATGCTTGGCAGTTAGAATTAAATTTGAGAAAATGCGTCGTAATGAATTTCTCGAAGAAGAATAACTCCCTACAACGTAGCTATATTATTCGGGGAACCCAATTAAAGGCAGTTGAATCCGTGAAATATCTTGGAGTAAGACTCAATAATGATCTATCGTGGAATAAGCATATTCGGGAAATAACCGGTCAAGCTAATCGTAAAATGGGTTTTGTTAAAAGAATATTAGGTAAGTGCGACGAAAAAGTGAGAGAAATTAGCTACTTCTCCCTCGTTAGACCCAATTTAGAATACGCTGCCAGTGTTTGGGACCCTGATGAAAAAGGCTAAATAACAGAGTTAGAACGCGTGCAAAGAAGAGCTGCCAGGTCGTTACGATAGCCTTGTTAGTGTAACTGACCTCTTCGATAAACTCGGATGGGAATCTCTGTTAGACCGTTGATTGAAAAATGGACTAAACCTTTTACATAAATTCAAGAGCAGTGCCTTTTCTAACGAAGTTAGCCATATTTTACGGACGCCAACATACTTCGGAAGATCAGATCATATCAATAAAATAAGGGAGATAGATTGTAGAACAGATAGATTCAGAATGCCTTTTTTTCCACTATCAATAAGAGATTATAACGGCAGCGATAGAACTCATAAATAGATTAGATGTCATGTAGTGTAGCCTACTAACCTATGTAAAACTAAATGCATGTTTCTTAGTTTTATTATTATTTATAACAGGATATGGTAGTATAATTTGTTAGTATGCGTGACGTTTTCTGAACTGTGTGGTGTTCATGTGGGAGTCCAATTGCATGCGGCATGCTGGTGATTAATTACCCCCTGCCAAACACCCTAGACGTGGCTTGCAGGGTTTTATGTAGATGTAGATTCAACGCTGGAGGTGAGAGAGGTATCTTGAGTGCCCGGTGACCTTGAGTCCGGCAGCGTAGGGGTGGTTCTGGGAACAACAGGCTCCCCGGAATGTGACTCTTGTAAATAGAATTAGAGGAGTGAAGAGTCGAATGCTGAAATCGTCCTTAAGCCACACGGCGAATTCATTTGTTCAACAACTCCGTGATTGTGACTAGAAAACTTACGCGAACGACTGTGTGGTGTTTCTCAGGTACCCATGATCATAAATTAATCATCATAAATTATGTATTGTATTTTAGTCTTTCCTATAATTCAACACCATGGCTCTCTTTTTTAATAATATCATATATTGTTTTGTATAATTTATAAATACATTGTAGGTAAGCTTTTTCTATTGATTTTGCGAGAAATGGCAGGGATCTTTCATATTTTACTATTAGAAGTGTACGTTGACTAACATGCAATGAAAAAACAAGTGCAAAAGGTGCGATCGTGTTTAATATTGACGTTATTTAAGTTATATTATAATAAAATTTACTGCATTCCGCATTTTATCCCTGAACTCATATAACAAACAAGGTTTTTTTTCTTCCTGCTAATAACTGTGAGTGGTAACTCAGTTACCCCACCAATTAGAATTTAAGTTTTCAAAAACAATTTAAATCTTAAAAAAAATAATTCGCCCCCTCAATAATGACAAAGTGGATGAGCTCGAATACAAAAAATATTAAAGAGACAAAATAAAATAATTATACAACATTAACATAATTCGGGATAACCGAGATACCCCTCACAGTCATTGAAGGCTCAAACATCGTGGGGATCAATGTTCTGGATTTAAATACTTAAGGCACAAAAGATCGTGAGCTTTACCGGCGAATATTACTGATGAAATCTTCCCGCGTTCGGCACCGGGTATGGCTATTTAGGGCCAACCTTTCGATGAGGAACTCCCTCGTCGTCATCAGGGCTAAGACTGAGTCGATATAATTACTTATTAATCAGCCAGTCTAAGCCCTGATGACGATGAGGGATATTTTCATCTAAACGTTGGTCTTATACAGCCTTATTCAGTGCCAAACCCAAGAAGATTTTATCAATTAAGGTACAATTATTTTGAGCATACAATCTAGGTTCGCTGGTTAATATCCATCGCTAAATACTTGGAAAATAAAAAAAACCGGTCGATTAGCGTTTTTTCACAAAACGCAGGAATCAGCGTGACATGCATTACCCTCAATGTGAGGAGGACTAACGCGAAAAGAGACCTTCACATTAGAAAATTATGTAGTGCCACGCGAGGAATAAACAGCACAGATAGGCCCGTAAATGCCAAATTACTAACACGTGCTCTTTGACGAAGTTGAGGAATTGAAGGACAGAAGGAGACGAATAATCGTTCAGCTTATCATCAAAACGGACCATATTTTCTAGATCAGATACGAAAATGGCTGGCGTAAATGGAATAAATTCCCCTAAATTGGGAATAACGAGCGTATTTAATGCCACATAAGTTACCGAAAACTTATAAGTTAATATATAATATATTAACAAATTCCTGTAGGCGTGGCAAGGAGTTTAAATGGAGGATCTCCATAAATCTTATCTAATTGATCATATCCCAGGATTCTTGCATTATTGTAGTAGTCACTTACTTCCTTCCGCGCTGACGCATAGTGAGCCATACCAAATGGAACATCCACAATTAATGCGACTAATTAAAATTGCTGGGCAGTCTTAAAATAAGAAAACTCCTCCATATTTGAAATACCATTATCTCGTGGACAACAGATGGAAAAAGATCACGAAAAGATTCCCCCTCAAAGAACGCACCAGAAAAACGCGTTCTTCAATCATGAGAAGATGCGATAAACTACTCGTGGCAGGATTGCTAGACTCCTCAAGAGACTTATTCGAATGAATTTGAATTCGAGTGAATTTGATTTCTCGGAAACAGAATGAAATAAAAGTGGTTCTCGACTTCTTCTGAAAGGCCGAAGGAAAGACCTACAGATGATTGTAAATGAGGCAATATCCGAAAGTAGTATCTTGATCACGCCGAAATATGGCGTAGACATCCTGAATCTGAGCCCCACAAGTGTGAAAAATATCTAAATTGAGGTGAATTTAGATTTCAACTCCCGAATAGTTTAACTCTTTTTAACTCGTATGCAACAAAAATCGATTCATTAACCTGATTCCGCTTGAATTGAAGAAGTTTTAGCTGTGCGTCAAACTGTTTCCTCATTAGAGATACCCTTTGTTTTTCATCATTCGTCCCTCCCATTTTCATTACACGGAAACGAAAAATTGCAATAAAAAACTCAACCTAAAAAACATTTCCTGGATTTCGGCACCAGTAAATGTACACTCTGTGCACATTTACTTTCACACCGAAAAATAAAATGCGAGGTGAGCCAGGTACCAAATAAAAGAAACCCAGAAGAAAGATGATGGGGAGAGCAAAACTTAAAATGGGAGTAAGGTTAGACGAGAACGTGGGCGCTTACCTTGCTTCCGTTGCGATGCCGGCAGGCGCTCGCCCGAGGCCTAAGGCTGACTTGCCCAACCAAAGGCGTATTGCACTCTGACTCGTCTATCCTTCACCTTAGACGGATGTGTCCCTAGCAGACGAAAAATGTTGAGACATTCGACTGCCAAAATAACCAAAAGACGACCGGATTGCGCTCAAGGGAGGAGAGAGGGAATTTCAAATACGGTGGTTTCCTATTTTTTTTGCCTAAATCGAAAGATTATTATTCCTGGAGTACACATTTCACGCTTTTAGATTTTTAAATGACGATATCTATTTCCCGCGATTAAATGAAAAGTGAAAATTTTCAAGCGAGCGAAAACGCGACGCCTAAGTATGAACGCTGGGAAAAGCCCGTGTGACGTCATTCTGGTTCCCGCCGTCGCCGTGTGAGGTGACCTTAGGGCGAGGCTTTGAGCGCTGATACGATGCAGGCTGCTAGCAGGTAGCGCTTAGCTTAAATAAGGATTATTAATACCCTATCAAACGAAGGAAACTATCCGATCATAAGCAGTCTTAATAGATTATTATTAATAGATGTTTCCCTGCGCTCTGGGCCTCATGCATGCATTAGTAATCTCAGACGATGTAAAACTCCTATCTACTCCTATAGCATCTAAGTACCTATGACGTTACGTTGAGTGGCATCGCATGGGCGCCAATCTGGCCTTTTTCAAATGCAGTTTAAATTGATCATTGCCATTCGTCTAAACTGGGATTTTCAAAAAACAACTAATTTGTGTATTATAAATACGCTATTGGTGAGTATTGAATCCCAATCAATGCCTTTCGTTTTCCTTGATGAAGGAAACTACCCTATTAGGGAAGGTAGGGAAATTATAAGCCTACCTCTCAAAAGGTGCCAATACAGCTCTTGCCGAATAAAGCAGTACAAAGTCATGCTACGATTGGGATTTTCATGTAAATTATTTTAAATACAAACGCTGTGACGTCAGTTGTCTGGGTTATGTAACTGTCCGAATGGCAAAGTTGTTAACATATCTTTGAAAGAAGGTTTATGCAGTGATTTTTATTTCAATAGTTTTATCTCTTCATCACAGTCAGTTGGCTTGTGGACAACCGTTCCCTTCGACCTGAAGACGCTAGCAGTGTAGCCACCGCAACTGTTGCCTGCAAGCCCACAGACGCGGAAGAAAACCCGAAAAAAATATTTAGGTTTAACATATATGTTCATGTAACTAATCGGAGATAATGAGCAGCTCAGTCACACTAGTTGATTGCTCTTTAATGAAGATAACATTTTCATCAGCGGAATTCAGACGCAATTTTAAGTACATTGCGAATATAGTTATGGGTAAAATTCAATATAAACTTTCAGTTCATATATTGAACAGCGGTCTATTGCAGTTAAAATGATAAGACCGCCATATCGCAAAATATTTACTAATATGCGTAATGCCTGATATATAGCAGTCTTTTGCACTCATGTCTCAATTACCAATAGGGTAGTTTCCTTCATCAAAGAAAACGAAAGGCATTGATTGCGATTCGTTACCCACCATTAGTGTATTCATAATGCACAAATTATTTGGTTTTTGAAATACCGGTTTAGACGAATGGCAAGGGTCAAATTTTATCCTCATTTGAAAAAGTCCAGATTGGCGCCCATGCGATTCCACTCCACGTGACGTCACAGGGACCTAGTTTCTACACGAGAGGATAGGAGTTATACATCGTCTGAGGTTATCAATGCATGCATGAGGCACAGAGCTCAGGAAAACATGTCTTAATAATCACCTATTAAAACTGGCTAAGGTCGGAAAGTTTTCTTCGTTTGATAAGGTATTAATAAACCTTTTTTAAGCCAAGCGCTACCATCCAGCAAGGTACTCAGCTACCCGCTGGCAGCCTGCGACGTATCAGCGCTAAGCCTCGCCTCAAGGTCACCTCACCGGGCGGGAGGGGGAACCAGAAATACGACGTACGGAGATATTTCCCGGCATTCATACTTAAGCGTCGCGTTTTCGCGCGCTTGAAAATTTTCACTTTTCATTTAATCGCGAAAAATAGATATTGTCATTTAAAAATCTAAAAGCGTGAAATACGTACTCCAGGAGTAATAATCTTTCGATTAAGGCATTAAAAAAATAATAGGAAACCACCCTATTATTAGAGATACGTGAAAATCGCACTTTCATTTTTATTTTCTCGCCCTTTCAATAACAGTTTATCGCATTTTGTGGCGTCTTTTTTTTATTTTCAGAATGAGGTAGATGACGATGAAATGTAGTGAAACACAGCTATATGATAAAGTGAAGAATATTTTAAATAATTATGCTGTAGGTGAAAAGGCAAATTTGCGTAAAAAAATCACAAAAGTTCAGTCATCGCATCTATGTCGCATTTATTTGCGCACATCGCATCTATGTCGCATTTATCGTATTTGCGATTTTCACGCATCTCTACCAATTATGTATCACGAATCATTTTCGAGAAAATGGCAATAATTCAAAATCTGCGATCATAATGAAATAAAAATTCCACTCCAAGATAGGTAAATGAAAGTATTTGCATACATAGTGGATTTTGGCATCATATTTCTCGGGAAAAAGTATTGTTTTTTTTTGGAACTGGACTTTCCATATTTACTCCAGAATGATATTTGTGATTTTTTAAATCATCTACCCTACTATTGACCTAAATATTTAAATCAATTTGAGCCGATATAATACATTTAGGTACGTAGATTTCAATTTCCCTGTGATTTTTTCCTATGAAACATAAAAAACTATGTGAATGCTAAGTGATCTTATTATGACGTTCACTCGGAGGAAATTTGTGTGGTGTGTAAAGCATGATAATTTTTCATTTGCTTGCCTGAAAAATATTCAGTCTCTAAGATTTCACGTGTATCATAAATGTTTTAATTTCTTTTACGTGTTTGTATCCAATACGCGATCGTATCAAGAGCGCTATTTAATAAGAACCCTTTAATTTACTCCATGAATTTACTCAAACTGCATCTTTGACCCACCTTGCGGTCGTAATGGTGACAACTCACTCAAATAGACTTGCTTCATATCTCATTTCCTCTTTTCTCTTCCGCCAATCTTCGGCACAAATGGCTTCCACTGTCGATGGTCGACCTGCGGTAACTACGTTTCCCATCCCGAATACGCATTTCCTCAAGGCTATGACGTCGGAGCAGAGCTCTGTGACCGGGAAACGTTCTTGCTGTCCCCGATCACTTTATCCTATCCTAGCTCTTTGGATGAATTACCGCTATCTATGACATTGGTTTATAAGTATGCATCTGTTAAGGGATCAAATTGTCGCAAAGCTATGTTTTTTTATTTCTAGTATATTTGCGTTTTTCGGAATGTTTGGCCTAAATAGCATCAGAAAACTCAGGTTAGAATAGAAATAATGACAGTTAAAGGCATCAAGGTGGCAAGATTATGTGTAAAGAATAACGTATGATACTTTTTATGATCGCAAAATATATGCAGCTATATTTATTTTGTGAATTATTAGTCATATGTTAAAGACTATTAATGTATTTGTGAAATGCAGTTGTGGATGGCTAATAAGTACAACAAGTGAACAATGGAGCTGTATTTCATACGCTTAAAATTGACCAATTGTATGATATTAACGTTAATATTTTCAAGTGAACCGAAATTTGATTCAGGAAAAAACCAAACATACAACGATGAAAAAACTCTGCCACGATATTTGGTGTTATTTACGAACTTTTTGTCAAAAATACTATACACTCCAATATATTACATGGTCATAACGTACTTATAGCCTTAAGTTCATTCCATTCCCTTAATGGTTTCCAGTTAAGTATTAATTTTTTCAACGATGGTAAAATTACGTGTTAAGTTAGTAAATCGTTAAAAATTATTATTCTCTCATTCCATTAAGTGTAACTTTCATCGGAGAAGTATAATTTTTCTCTGGATGTTTCATGAGATATAAATAACTCTTTGCCATAGTTAATTATATTTAGATGCCGCGGTACAATTTATTCACGCACTCTTGAGCATAACTTATGAGATGAATGTGCCTTAAAAGAATAATAAGGATTAATTTAATGAATTTGGCTCATAATATTAGTTCCTTGTACCGGAACTCCACAGTCAGCTGGCTCTTTTAGGGCACTCATTATTCCGAGATTTAATCGCGTTAAGAGTGCGGGCGCTGGAGATTTCATTTCGCTAAATTTAGAAAGCCTTGTTGTCGGGAAAGGTTAAAGAGGCACTGGCTGCCTTGATTCGTTTAATAAAATTGTGCCTGCGGAGTATATCAGTCAGGAAGAACGGGGAAGTGACTGATGCGGAGGGGGGACAATACTGACTAACGCCCGCGCATTTGACCATTCTTTTGTTCTCTACGTGGAAATCCTGAGTTTTGTGGTAAACATTTCGGAATTCATTATCTTTTTTTCTATTTTTTATGATTATTTACCGAGATTGAAGATATTCCTGTAGTATATTTCACTGAAACTTTAAAAGCTCATTACCTATGAAAAAGTGACCTGCAACGGCCACGAAACGTCGGGCAGAAACCAAGAAAATACGCGGTGTACACCTGAAAAACATCACCAACACCTTAAAGATATTCGTCTGCCGGATAAATATCTGGCAGTTTACGTATGCCTCATTCACATTACGATTGTTCCAGCGATTGTCGGAACTATCGTGAATTCACACGACCATTGTTAAAACCTGTGCTGCCCTCTAGTGCTGACATCTCTAGTGAACGGGAAATTGACGGTAAGCAAAGCTGTTGAGATATGCAGGGACAAGATATTACTGTGTTCAACGTGTCTTTACCGAATAATTTTTCTTCCACCCATATTCTTCCTTCCTAGGACAAATCCATGAAAAAAATAGAGCTTCACGAGCTTTTCGTCTTTCTCTTGTCGCTTCCGTTTCCGGTCTCCCAGTGCCTAACCATCGTAAAATGGCAACGTTCGGAACTACGTCAACTAATATCAGGACATGCATTCACACGGCTTGTTCGGCCAGCTATCGTAAGGACGATCGATCGGACAATAGTAATGTGAACGAGGGAGTGGAATAAAAAAAATGTCGATTTCATATAAATAATTTTGCATCGACCAGTTTCGTCACTATGCAACATCATCAGGTGACAATGACCTGAGGATGTCGCACTGACACGAAAATGCTCAATATTAAAATTATCTATGTTAAATTTTCGTAGTTTTTTGAACTCGATATGAAGCAATTTCAAGAATTCACGCGTCAAACTATCCATTTTATCTGAAAGTTTCATTTTTGCTTTGTTAAAATCCTCTTTATAGTCTTCCAAAAAATGCGTCATGAGATATACGTATAAAATTAAGTAGATTGCTATTCATAATATAGAAATACCTCCCTTCGATTAAAATTACATCACGATCATTAAATATAAGGAATCGCACAATGCGGCAGATCGGCAGAAGCAACAGCTTGAAATCAGAATCGAAAAACATAAAATTCTAAGTCTTGATTACGATATTTTTTACCTTAATCCTAGAAAATAAATATCTTTGGTAAGAATGAGGAATATAAAATAAATATATTTACTTTTCTAAGTGAAAAGTCCTAAAATAATTATGTTTAAAATGTTTTAGTCTGACTGAAGCACCTCTCTGAAGTCAAAATTTAATTTATATGTCCGCCATCCGTATTTAGTCAACATCAACGATTCGAATTAACCTATTATTTCAGACAGTACAGATCATATTATCATCTAATACCTCATCCCAATGGTGCCATTATTATAAATCAAACATTTTTGATGCTGTTGTAAGAAACTTAATTGATAATCGCAATGGATTAATCATGTGTGCATTGCAAAATATACGTTCACCATAGGGTAAACTACCCAGTTATTGGCACTTTAAGGACCTTGACGAAGAAAATTAACTCTCATGACCGTTGTGTCACAACTTCAGTTTATTTATAACTTGCCTTAGATCTGAGAGACATGTTGCTTTAGTATTCCCATGTGAGCGATTTATATTATACATACAACTATTTACTAAAAATAATTGTTTAAAAAGTCCAATAATCCCAGTTATTGGCACACTTTATCCAGTTATTGGCACACTGTATTCCAGTTATTAGCACACCAGATTTTCATGCACAGCTTAGCACATTTTCTTTAAAGTTATAATATATTAAAGAAATATAGCCTTTTTCAGCTACTGAATCGATCATTATCTTACCTGTAAGTATATTAAAACAGTGAGAGGTGGTAAAATATCTTTAAATGAAAATCCAATGATGTCACTTTAAAATTTTACGTTTTAATGATTTTACGCTCAAAACAAATTATTTTTGGACCGAGAAAGTAAAACTTTACATTTTTGGTATGTATTTAGATTAATATTTGTTTTTTCTCTTCAAAATATCTATAGATCACTTAGGGAAGTACAGTCCTCTGGAAAATCATAGCATTCATGACAAACAAATAGATTAAAGACAGTATCATCTGGAAGATGCATTTGGTGTGTTTTTGGGACTCAATTTAGGTGATACAACTTCTTGCAACTGCTGCATTCAATTCCTACCTTCTTTTGCCACACAGTGGAGTTACACATACCATTGGTAAATTCCTTCCACTGACATGTGTGAGTACGACTTTTCTTCCAATGCCAGTGAACGATGAGATTCAATGGCGAAAGACTTTAGACATTGTTTTTGTGATAGATAATAGTTGGTGAACGGGGGAAATGAGCTCTACGGCCTCTATAATAGAGGATTCAAAAGGGGGTTCTCAAATGGCCGTAAAATTTGACACCACTCGTCAGAGGAATAAGCAAAAAACACTTCACCAGAATGCCCTCCTGCTGCAGTTTACGGGAATTACTTCCACGCGACTACCACAGACACAAGCCCACACCCCCGAATTGACACCTTCGCAAGGCGACAGCCTCGACCTCGCTAAGGTAACCTGGGACCCTTTGCAGAGCTGGATGGACTCTTTTACTCCTTTTGAATCGCCTATTGTTTTTGTGGTAGAGCTGCACTAAAAATACTTTGGGATGGTAGCTATTCCTGCTCATTTCCTAATGTCAATAATTTAGCTGCCTTTAACATTCTCTTTGGCTCTCTTTTGAATGGTCATTTAATTGCCTTTTCTTTAAAAGTCTTTTTTGTTGCTCTCTTATGCAGTTTTTTCTCCTCCCTTTCCTCCTTTCTTAGTTCTTTTTCTGTTTGAGTTTCTTATTTTCTTGTCATGGCATTATTTCCATTTTTCTGGGGTCAATTTACGTCTTGTACAAATGGTACCCTTTCGGTACTTCTTTTTTCCTTTCTTTTTCGTGTTTCAGGCCAAAAAAGAATGATATTCATTGGGGTTACACTATATGGTCCTTCACGTGGCATGGGCCCGCTGTTAGGTCTGACCTGTGTATGTGTGGCGCAGCAGGAATTTCAGATAATGCTGCCTCAGTCTCTACAGAAATCTATCAGGTAGTCATATCTTCTGTGTTATGCTGGTTATGTACAAGTACAATTACTTTCTCACCCGTTCCTTCTTCCTCATTCTCCATCAATTTGCATTGTAATTTGATAGCGCTCCCACAATCTATTTAGAACTCTGAATTCCTCTCCTTCTCCCAAATTTTGTTGAATACTTTAAAAATTTTCACTTTGCTCTTCCCCAACCATCAAAGAAAAATCATCTTATGGACGTGGATTCATCTTACAAACTGAGATATTCACACTGACTTTGGATGAACGCTTTCCTAGGCACTTAGAATAATCTATTGCGTTGGCATTCCATGGATATAGACCTAATGCCCTGAAACCATTATTAACTATTCTAGACAAGTCAATGTTGTTCAATATGGCTGAAAGAATGGGAACAAAATCCTCTTTTTTATCGGCGTTAGGGTTTTTGGTCTATTCGAGTACGGCATCCTTCCACTTAGTCTTTATTGGCCTAAAGACCGCCACATCAGCGGGTTGCAATATTTTTGTGGAATTTTGGTACAGAGCAATTAGAATAATTTGAAATTCTTTGCATAGCGAACTTCGGTGGCATAGAAGATGGGTTTTGTGGCCATCTACAAACAACACTACTGGTAATGGGATATTATTTTCCAAAAGATAAAGATGAAAAACATTCCCAATAAATTAAAAAAAACACTTCTGACCTCATCCACCCATTGTCACTGCGCCCCATCCCCCATTTTTAGGAACCTTTTGGACTATTTTATTAGGGATCCTCTGTAGAAGGTAGATGATCATCGGAGGACACGTATTTCCTGAGGATGAAAAGGTACTTATGACGGTCAGCGTTGCCTTCACGTGACGGTGGGAGTAACTTCATATACATTTTTTGATCCAGAGGGGCAAGCACTAAGTTCTTTTCAGGGCATGACATGAAATTAGTTTAGTCGCCAATTAACACGCTATTCAGATCAGAGAGGATATCAAACTTGTTTTGTTCTTTAAGAATATCCTCCACAGGTTTAAACCAGCCTCTGATATATATAGGATATCGCTCACGCATGCACTTGCATCAGTTACTCCTTCAAATGAACGGTAAGAAATTTCAGGGTATATGCGTAAAAAGCCATGATACCACTTATTTTCGGGAGTATTGCCCTTGAAAGGATTTCCGCGATTATTTTGCTCGAATTTTGACATTATCACTCATCAATTGTTTTGCTTGGAATTCTTTGAAATTATTAATTTGACTATATCCAATTATTGGCACCCATTTTTCTAGTTATTGGCACCCGTGCCAAGTACTGGTTGCACTCATTTCTATGAGCCAAAATGTAAAATACGCATTTATACTAGCAGTACAATGCATTTGGCGAACAAAATAAATATATAACTGCAGTTGATGAAATTTCCAATACTTGGCACCCAGTGCCAATCACTGGAAATTAACAATATTTACATACCAGTGATTGGCACCCCATAAAAATTAATTTTAATTACGATAACAGGCTCTAAGTAAAAAACAACCTCATTGAGGTATTACTATCATTACAAATATCTAAGTTTCATACTATTTAATGGGTTGATATTGATAAAAAACGCATCCAAATGAAGTAACATTCTTAATTTTCCGCTAAGAAAACCTCCAATTTCTCCAAAGAAAATGCAGCACTTGGTTATATGGTCCGCAGTCACTTCTCAAATGGTGTAAGGTGGACGGAACTGTTGACACATATTAAGTAAACTTCTTTGCTTCTAAATACAGAAGCATCAAAAATGCAATGCATCTCTGTCTCTTAATATCACACAGTTAATTACAGAGTGCCAACAACTGGGGTGGTGCCAACAATAGGGCATTCTACCCTACTTGCCATAAAGAGTGACTCGGAGAACATAATTTTAGATCCCCACTTTATTTCCAAGTCCGAGAGAAACGATAAATTAAGAGCGATATTTTGCCGAACGGACAGGTATGGGAATTCGCTTCTCCCCCGAGCAATAAAGGAATTTAATAAATGTTAGGCGTAATTTCGTTAGAGCATTTCCTTTTTATTCATAAGCGCATCTATCAAAACACGCGCGCGTATTGGGACAGCTTGCGGGGTAGTCCGTAGTTGAAGGAGATGAAAATTTTACATACTTTCCTCTTTCATCTGACTTTTCAAATACCTGTACCGAGTTAAATTTAAGTTGCATTATGCCACGCATCTGCGATGCCTTGTCAGCAGAAATTATCGATCTAATGAGCAAAATAATATTCTCAAATTAAATCTAAACATGTTTATTTTTCTCATTGGATCGATACTTTCCTCTGCATTGTGAGACAAGGCATCCCATATGCGTGGCATGATCCCTGCGTCCCCAACGTAAAAGTAACTCGGGTACCGGTACTTGAAAAGTGAGAGAAAGGAAGAAAGTGTGCACACCGTTGATTTTTATCGATAGGGAAACTGTGAAGATACGTGTAGCGCACCCGAGAGGCAATTAGCGTCGATTCCTTTTTCCTTTCCCGGGGAAACGACCTCCGTTGAATATAAATGAGGAGTTGGAGGGGAAGGCTCGCCGCAGAATCATCTTCCTCACTTCTTTCAAAAGTGTAGAGGGGAGGATATAAGGGTGGGCGATATGAGAAGGGAGGGACTTGGAAGAAAATTTGGAAGCGATTGTGGTTACATCTAAGGGTGGGGCCGCTCGCCTGAACCACATAATCAACTAAATTATTTTCTGACAGTTTTCCGTAACAGGATCTTTTCAGGCAGAGTGCGAATACTTCGACAATAGGTTGAAAATGGTGTGGGCATATCTCATAAAGGCCGTATCACACTAGCGACTGCGGCCGCCGCTGCGGCTGCGACCGCGACTGCGACAGGCCCGTCGACCAATCAGAGCGAGGCAGTCGACGCTGCGACTGCGACTCCGAAGAATAGCCGACCGGCTATTCTTTAGAGTCGCAGTCGCAGTCAATCAGAGAGCTCCATTTCAATCTCGCGCGCTGGCGGCAGACGTGTTTGTTTGTTTTGGTTACCGTAGCGAGGGAAGTTCAAGAAGGTTATAAGATAACGCTGAGATAATTTCGGATTTTTAAAGTGAAGATGGAAGCCCAGTATATTGGATATTGCACCCGAGTACACAGGTGAATGAAAATGAAGTACGTTTAAACATATTTTAGGAACATTTTCAACAATTGCTGCTCTCTATCTATTCTTTGGGCTTTCGTAAACAAACAAGCCACAAGCAGAAACGTTCATACGTGCGCATGCGCGATCGTGGCGTCGGCCGCAATGTGTGATGGGGTGTAGTCGCAGCCGCAGCCGCAGTCGCGGTCGCAGCGGCGGTCGCAGTCGCTAGTGTGATACGGCCTTAAGTGCGGAACGTTTTACGTTCCACGATGAATCACTTGTTTTGAAACTTTTATTATTACATTGACATTTTTAATTCATGCCTTTTAAAGCCATATCAACAGTTCCCTACATACCATTATGAATTTAGAATTTGAGAGGACACTGACGTAAAATTTTGATTTTCAAGGTATAGGAAATTCTCTGAAGGGTATGTTGTATAAAAAGAAAATATAGACATGATAAGGTAAGTATTATGCTATCAATTGTTCACAGAAAAGACTGGTCGAGGGAATAGATGCATTCCTCTAACTTTCAATTGGAATGAAATTCATTGAGACAAGTTCACTTGGTGGAAATTTGTCAATGGTTATGATGGTCAATCATTTCAAATTGCAAGTAATTATACAAACAGCTGTAGTAATTTTCCACACTTTTTTAATTGGCTCAACTAGTTTCTCTGCCTACACGTCATTATCAAGAGCTGTCTCTGAAAACATTGCTGGCTGGATGAGCAAATTAAAAAAGTGCGAAAAATCACTACAGCTGTCTCTATCATGACCATCGAAAAATTTCCACCAAGTGAACTCGTCACAATGAATATCATTCCAATTGAAAGTTAGAGGAATGCATCCATTCCCTCAACCAGTCTTTTCTGTGAACAATCGATAGCATAATACTTACCTTATCATGTCTATACTTTCTTTTTATACAGCATACCCTTCAGAGCATTTCTTATACCTTGAAAATCAAAATTTTACTTCAGTATTTTCTCAAATGCTAAATTTTTCACAATGGTATGCAGGCAGCTGTTGATATGGCTTTAATAGGCATGAATTAAAAATGTCAATGTAATAATAAAAGTTTCAAAACAAGTGATTCATCGTGGAAACAGGCAAAATAACATTTGTCTAATGGAAATGATAGGTATTCCTAAATGTGAAAAGTATTTATAGCACAGATTTGCCAATCACGATAAAAGCTAACCATTTCAGCTCTAGACGTGATTCACTGCCAGCTTACTATTCATTAACTTGTCTAAGGACCTGTTCCAAAATCAACTTGCTCAGTGCTTCATTGTACTACACTTTCTCTTAGAGAGAAAAGGGGCAAAAGTTGTCCACCGGCATTGACGTTCGAGTTGTGACATTTTCTCCAATCAGTGATCTCATCTTTTGTTGTTCGAGTTCAAACTTTTCTTCATAATAAACGGGTTTGTTCAGTCCATATAAAGAGCAAAGCAGTAATGAAAAAACATTATTTAGAAACTTTGCATACTAGTATTATTCCTTTTTGCAATCAATTCTATAGAACTACTTACAGCCCCGAGGTATAATTCGTTTATGCAGTATGAAACTGGAAGAACGCATTCTTTACTTTTCAGTAAAGAAATTAATAGCTTAAATGAGGCGTTTAATTTCATAGCGATTCACTTGAGCAAAAGTCATTATACGATAACTTTCATCATTCTTTCCTTCTGTCAAATGTTTTCTGGTCATATTTGTGCGTGTGATATGCAACCCAAAACGTCACTATTTTTTCTTTTTATTACAGCAGTTAGTTGCCAAAATGAAGCGCATTTATGGGGAATGAGCTGGGTAGAAGTCATTATAATACTCTATATTCATTTATTTTGTCAAATGTGTGGCGTACGGACGAGATGTGGGTCATAAGGGAAGGAAGGGACTGCAAAGGAAATGTCGAAGCGAGAAGCGTTCATGGTAATAAGGGCTGAGCTGCGCGGTTGAGTTATCTCCTGGGAATTTCTGTATCCGAAAATTGTCAAGTGGCAAACTACTCTGCTCCATTTTTCCATTATTCTCTGGGTTCGAATAATAACAGCGAGAAAAAATATCGGTATTAGTCAAGTGACATTTTTCCGATTTGATTCTATCTTCCGTTATCAGAATCTAGATATGGTACGCCTTCTTTTGTAGGAGTCTAGAATAAAAAACAACCTTGTCTGAATTTAATTAACAGTTTTTGCTCCAAAATTTCGGCTTAAGCTAGCACATGTAATTTTTTTCTCTTCGTCGAGAGTTACAGATACTTTTAGTGATAAAATATGCATTATAAAAAAATTGGCTTTAAATTTTCTATGCTTTTGCTTTAAAGCTAGTTTCATTCCACTTCTCATCGATCAGATGTCCTTCTAAGTTACTGTCCTATTTGTGCAAGATACTCACGACTGGTGAAACACTCTACTCAAAAATAGAGCCGCTGATAATCGATTTGAAAAAAAACGTCTATTATACGCATTTGGGTTGGAAACACTGTATCTGTTTTCCGGCAACCGAGTTTTGTAAATAACCATGCCACAGCTGTACTGATATACGAGTACTTATCAAGATCGACCATGGTTTCGATACTGTTATATCTTAATCAAATAATGATTGTTGATGATGATCAAATAGTATCTATCGAAATCTTAGTAGGTGTAAATAAATATACAATATGTAACGCGCAAAGTGAATTATATTTTCCAATGGATTGGCAAGTTTTGTCGCGTTCCCTTCAAGAAAAAAGTGTCTAAACGTGGCATTCTGAAGCACGAGCCCTTACACGATCGGTTAGCACAGATCGAATTGATGTAAAGAGAAAACCCAATAGGATAATGCCTAAGGATTGCGAAAAATTACTTACGGGTGGCCTGGACTGTCGTGTGTGAGAGGCAGGGGTGCCAACTTTCAAAAAATATTGGGGGGGCCCGAACTGGGGACCTTGCCGCGGTAAATTTTATAAGTAGTGAATTTTAAGTTTTTTAAGCAATTTAGAAGAGTCATCTGATCAGCATTATAACCCCGATCACTCGAATCTCGATATCTGGACACTGCAGGGAAAATCAACAAGCCTGACACATTTATTCCTCACATCTGTAGCGAATTTTTGGGGGGGGCTCGGGCCCCCTCAGGCCCCATGGAGTCGATGCCACTGGTGAGAGGGTTTTTAGCTGCTTCTTTTCGGGGCAGTGGGAGTCTGATAGGCTGGTTTCCGTCTGTCTTTGGGTTGTCGAAAGCTCGCTGAGGGGAGGGTGATGGGGCCGCAGGAGTATCTCGCATAGGTCGGTGAGAGGATCTTCCGAAATTACTTACTCACTCCTCGGAGCAACGGAACACAAAGCGACACGATGACAGAGAAATTACCACTTCCGAAACACGGGGGGTCGGAAGCGTAGAAGGCCTCGGGAGACGCCAAATCCCTGCAGGCGGTAATTCTGCAAAGATAAATTGCTGCAAATGCAGTACATATCGCACCCTTTATAATGTCGCGTTCATCATAAGAGATATAAATCTATTTAGAAATAATTAAATAAAATATAAATTCTTCGTTTGATCTAAACAATAAAATTTTATTCACCGAAACCAATGACCTTGAACGTAGCGGTGGCTGGGTGATGAAATTATGGACGAAAGTACAGGGAAAAATTTAAATTCAACCGGAAATCGAAGAACGGGCGAACAGATTTCTAGGCAGATTCTCGGGCCACCAAATATATGCATGTAATTTTTAAGTGTAGAAAGGTGCACTGAGTGGAACATCCGGATTTTTATTCTATTTTACGCTAGTATACAGTTCCACAAAGTTAGGTTTGAATCCATTCTGTTGATTTGGAAATAGATATGTCCCTTATATTCACTCAAGTATTTTTTTATATTCTTAATGTATTTTCATTTTGATATCATTTGATGAATCAATTAAAATGATTATTACAAATTACGTTTTGCTCTAAAATGTCAGGGAATCTAATTATATCATCGAATAATAATTAAACTTAGGGAATAGTGGTCGCTTTGCGGGTAGAGTACTCGGCTTGTGATCGAATTGTCCCCGGTTCAAACCCGAATCTTATGGGCCTATCGCAACAAAAATTCTCGAATTGTAAGGGGTAACAGGGATACGAACTGGCCTCCTTTCCATGACGATATTAAATCCATGGGTTCACGACATAAGGCTTTGCGCTTCAGAGATGCGGCTACAAGTCATCAAAGACCTAGGGAGGCGCTCACTACTTGAAGTTAGTAAAATATTGTATGCTGAATTGCGGAAAGTGGGACATTTTTTCGTTAATTACGATGAAAATCAAGCAGGAAAGCTTGGTCATGTAATAACTCAAGGTTCTTTCCTATTGTCTCCTTATCAATGTGCCGAATGCAATAGGTTGTAAGGTGGTTCCATAAAAATGTCTTGCATCAGTTACAGTGAAAGTTTATGGAACGACATTTATCTTTCATTAATTAAAAGGAAAGAAATGGCTTGTTATACCTATTAAAAAACGAATCCGTTAAAGCCGAGATTTTATCATCGAGAGCATCTCAATCCGGTTTCAATGTTTATTTATTTTTATACCTAATTCAGTGATGATAGGAAATGTTATTTACTTTGCTACAAAAACGATTTGTGTTAGAATTTACGTTTGTTATTGTAAGAGATCTTTCATGAATAATTCATTAATGGTGTGCTCATTTGATACTGAAAATACATATCATTCATTAATTTGCTTATATTTGATATTTTAATAAAATTTTAATCCGGAAACGAAAACGCAGCAATTTAATTCAGTCAATTCATGCCTACTGAATTATAATACTATAAAGATAGTGTCATTGTATAATCAGCTTATAATTATTATATAATGCTGTGATTATTGTTGATCGTATTTAGTGACGTCGAAAAACGTAGAGTAATTGGAATTTTTATTCTTCTGAAGCGTCCATAGGCTATGAGATAAGTCTGTATAAGCTCCAAGTCTGTCAGTAAGTTCTCCCAATGGCCATATTTATCCTCTTGTATCCATTCCCTTTCCTTTCATTTTTTTCAATCCTTCCTCATTCGATTCCCTTCAATATCCGTTCACCTCATTTCCCCAGACGCAGGCATCCAGTGAGCTAGCGCGACAAATCGAAGTCGAAAGCCGTTCAAGGGTCCCGGGCGTCTCTTTCGTGGCGCTAATCCCGAGCACTAGTGTGTTGGCCTCACCGTATCTCGCTCTTCCCAATTGCTGTCCTTCTTCTCTTCCAGCTCTTTTATTATTTCAACTTGCCTTCACTTTCTTCAGAGTTCGTCCAAGGAGAATTCGTTTTATGAGCGGTAAATTGCCGAGTGGATATCGCACGAAAATCTTATTCGCACGGTTGATGAAAAAGGAAATCATTATAATTTATCCATTTTCCGGTTCAAAATTAAGTCCATTGGACTTCGATTGAATTCATCTGTTTCTTTTTTACCTCAGGAAATAAGAATTGTACGGAAGTAAAAAAAATTACGAAAACTGAAGAAAGAGCCGTTCGAAGATAGTACGTACGTAATCGGAAAACTTGTTTTATTGTACGTTTTTTTACCATAGTCAAACATATATTTCTCAATTTCATTTACCTAATATATTTCGCCATCTGATACACATAAGCCAATGATTATGCGGTAAAAGTTCTAATATTTTTGCATGAACCTTCTGTAATGTTTCGTATTGAGCAGCATATTTTTGAATGAGTTGAAAGAGCTGTGATTTTGTCACTAGAATGAGATTGATTCGTTAAATTAAAATTGCTTAAGTTTTCGGTAGCTTATTTTTCTAACAAGTGGGTGTCAAATAAATTATCTTGCGACTTGCTTTCAACTTAATATACAGTAATATATTCAAGAAATTATCTATTTTTTGAGCAAAAAATCTTTTTCTCTTACTTCAAATTTTTAAAATATATTTTGTAAGTTTGGTTTAGATTTATAAAAAAGGGAATTAAACTAATGTTAATTGTCAATCTGAAAGAGTCAATTTTCGAATTAAAAAAGTTTTAGTCATTCATTATTTCTTACGCTGAAGGTGCAAATGCCATTTATGTAATTCTAAGATGAGTATTTAAGTGCAAAATGGCCAGAAGAAGAGCATAATCGATTTACAGAAAGATCTTTACAAAAAGAAATACTGGTTATTCATATTATTATCCTTCCCGCGAAATATGCAGAAAGGGAACATTATAATTAATAAGAGTGGGTATATTTTCGACCATCTTCGACTTGAAGGAATTCAAGATAATGCATTTGGTTCAGTAGGTAGGTCCTTACTCAAATATGTAGCTGCAAAAACGTAGTACATCGCTCTGAATAATTCTACCAATTTATAACAATTGTTATTCATGCATACTTGATAGGTAAAGTACTATATACAAGTGTTATAGGTAGTATAGGAGGATAGTACTTGATAGGTAAAACAATTTGTTCAAAAATCATTTTCCTGATAAAGTAACCATAAAATATCATCTAAAATTGCATTTTTCAAGTTGGAGTTTCCAAGAGAATATTATCTTCGTAATCCAGTGAGTCTCATCCTCATGTATGAATTGAGGGCTTAAAATTTTCTTGCTCAGAATCCCAGGCTTCCAAACTTCTAACTTCATCCTTCCCTACTCGTCAGCTTTTTGATCGCTCAGTAAAATACCTTGGGAAATACATTCCCATGAAGACGCTTACTTGTCCTACTGACCTGATTTTCATCCCATCCCGGGGAGGCTTGCAGTCAAATCAGCGGCTTAAAAAAAAGTACTTCGCCTACATAGGAGTTTCCCTAGTAATTTTTATCAGATAAATTCCTCAGAGTTGCACATCGAGCGACAATCGCAATTTTCCCTCAGGATGAGTCCCATTTTTACCTCAAATTCGAGTATGTTCCTTCAGTTCCCTTACGCATTGTGTAGGCGATTGCCTTCATGATAAGGAACTTGTTTGCGGCCACTTCAAAAAATTTTCCTTAATATACCTTTTCCGCTTTAACCCTCTGTCAAACAACTTAATCCCTTTATCTTGATTACTATTGGTAACATGTTTTTACGAAAAATTTTTACAATTACGATAGTTTGCATTTGATTTCTATAATTTAAAAGCATTATGATTTTCATATTGGTGCAGAACTAGAGAAATTTTGAGGAAATCTCTTCTAAATACCACCTTCAGAAGTATATTGAGAGTTTTTAGTATTCAAACTAAACACAGTAGTTACTCTTGATTTTTTCAAAATGAGTGTCCTGTTTGATATAGCCTCATAAAAAAAGATTTTTTAGTAAACTAATTCTAAGAGAAAGCATGCGTTACCTTTAGTGACGAGAAAATGGCGATTGATTTGGCAAAATTTTAACGTTACCCTTAATATCCTAGCTATTTAAAACTGTTGTAAATATATTTGACGAGCTTTTTCTTTTTTAATGAATTCGAATTGCGAATTCAATTTTAGACTGAAAAGGTCGGCCTGAACACTGTTATCATTACGGGTCGCTAGATATGGGGTTATAATTGTGATGGCGTAGTTTTTTATATTCATTTCTTAAATTTCTATACATAAAAGTACATTGATGAAACCGTACGAGAGCAAATTATGCAATAAAACATTTCACGAAGCTTTTGAAAACGTTTAATTATTCTATAAAAACCTTAAAGGCTATTTTTTCTCTGCTCTATTGAAATTACCAATGATAATGAAATCAATTCTTTTTAGATCCATTGAATACCATTATTAGAGCCTGGTCTTGATATTTTAGCCTTTTTGTAGCTTTCACCGTTCAAATTGCATAACTTATTTTTATTGGACTGATTCCCTTAGCAAAGTAAACTTAGGCATACTGCCTGTTATTTATTTCGGAGGAGATTTTCAAGCATTTTTATTCCGCCTATAAATGTTCCCATTCGCTGTTGCAGTGTATTTTCCTCAGTAAACTGCTAATAGTGACCATATAACTAAATGTGCCCTTTGCGTAAGACTATATTGAGATTTCCCGGTCAAAAGTACGTACATTTTGGGAAAATGCAATTATTCGGCTTCCTGGCTTCATGCTTCCGGAAGGCACATTACGCTAAAGTGCTAGATGCCACTTTGCTGGTTAGGAAACGAAATTGTCTACTGTTATTCTTTAATCGTACTTCCTGAAACTAAATCCATAATGAATCTACGCTTGGCACGAGGTGCATTCAAGTTATAAAGCCTCCGATTTTTTTTCTAACTACTCACCCAAAACTATTAAACTGGTGTTACATAAAGACGTAATCTCCCTCAATACATACACATTTTCACAACATTGACGCCATGGTTCCATGGACGCGGCGAAGGCTTCTTTAGGAATAAGTTTTGACCACTGGAAAATCGCTGAAGCAGTAGCAGCACGGCTGGTGAATGCGCAGTTACGGAGAGTGTCCTTCATTGTTTGGAACAGTAAAAGTCACTAAGATAACTCCATCACCGCATGTTTACTTCAGATGTTGATAAATTTCAATTGGTGTCTCACCACGACAATGCAGAAAACGAATGATTGGACGCCGTTGGCGTAAGACGAACGTCGTCATTCCAAGTCAACTAACCTCATCAGTCCCAGTTTATCATACATGAAACATATGGTTTTTTTTCATTTTTTGACCTAATATTGTCTCCAAGTGCTGAGCGCTACTTGTATCGTATTCTATACATTTCGCGCTTGAATCTTAGGCGTGGTTGATGACGAAAGATTCCAGTTTTGGCATTATTATACAATGAGTGGCATAAAGAAAGGGGAGTCTCATTTATTGATACTAATTTAATACTATTCATGAATATTATTTCAATAACATGACTGACATAAAATAAATACTCTGCACTAATGATTTTTTTTATTTTCGCATAAACCCTTTTCTTGTAATTGTTGCATTATTTTTACGTATCATGGGTATTACAGGGAGTTACTATCACTACGTTTACAATTTTTAATCGGATTAATATTTTTCAGTTCTATTTCTGTGTAAAAAATGAGGAAAACTCAAATTTTCTTTGAAAGATACACTCAGGTCTAAAATAAATTCTCATTCTCGATGTTACCGAAAGAGTTCTATCTGTCATACAGTAAAGAAATCTGTTACGCCTTTCCAAAGTGTGCATTTTCATTTTAAAACAGTACACTTGTATTTATTCTTCTGGAGAATAAAATCGGAAGCCACAGAACTTGAATGAACTAGTACTTATGATTGCCATTATTCGATTTTTTTCCATCCAGTTTTCCTTCTCTGCGCTCACCTATCGTGCCATCCCTTTAAAAGGCTTATCTGAGGTCGTTTCCTCTCCTTGCCATTCCCCTCAGATACACTCCTGTTTTCGCTCCGAATTCTCGGCGCTGACCGTAAAATATTCCCACCCCCGCTCCATCTAACGGTGTACCTACTCCCTTTCCTCCTGTGTATTCTGCAGTTCCTTTTGAGATATAGAACTGAAGTCCATTCATTCTGGTGGCCAGTCCGAGTCGTTTCAACTGTTTGCCTTTATAGAGGTCCTTTCTTCGGCATTCCATCCCGCCCACGTTTTCCTCAGCTGACCGATGTTTTTTTTTCGTCAAAAATATGTAGGTACGTCCCTCTCTCATTCTTTCTGTTTGTGATGTGAACATTTTATGTCTCTCTTCATACGAATTGTACACATTCTTTCCACGCAGCTGGGTTTGACACAAGGAGAGCAAAGTGGTGCTATTCTGAACCATTCGCGGCGGCAGTGTCTACCAGCCACCTTTATGGGATCTTGCTTCCAAAATCCTCTTTCGCGCAGGGTGAATACGAATTATATCTGAAAGAAATACAATTCTATCTTCAATATAAAATGTATACCAACTATATTTTTTATCCAAAAATGTGATCGCACTTACTGCGTATTATGCGTAATGTAATCATTGATCTTTTCTATATTTGCATTGCTCTAAGAGAGTTATTTCCATTAATTTTTTCAAAGAGTTAGTTCCATAATTCCATAAATATGAATACTATGCTTCATTGCATTCTTTGAACTTTGATGATGACCCCTGAGAGATTTTTATTTTCTATGAATTATGTATCTATGCTCCATTCCATTCTTCTGCGATGGTAAGAAAAAATTTAAGAAATAGACAGAAATTCCTCGTCAGAAGTTGGTTTAGAGGGTACTAATCAGTCAATCCCAATGCTTAAATAAATGTATAAAAGCTCAATTTAGATACTGTTTAGCAGAGCCCACACCATTTGTAACTTAAATTCAATGAAAAAAGTTAAACATCATCTGACAATGAGTATAATTACGGAGAAATACGGCTATTACCGAGACGCAATCCTGAAGCGGAAGGGAAAACGGAAATGGCCCTGGAAAGTACCAACAATGAAGAGATAGCCCGGTCAAATTAGCCCAAAAAAGGGGGTACCCTTGCATTTATTGCCAACAAGCTGAAAATTTCCAGGAACGTTAGGAATACCACTCTAATGAAATCCTGAAAAGTCTCCATCGATCCCGTGTGTGCAAAAAGTTTTATTCAAGGTCAAAGGTCACAAAAATGGGTTTTTTGGATTTTTCGGCCAAACGGTTAGTTTTACGATAAAAATTGCTCAGTTCAAAATTGTAGAGCAGTTACTTTTCTACAAAATTGTAACCATACTTTTTTCTCTACGATTTATCATTTCTGAGATAGTGCCATTCGAGCAATACGCGTGTTACGTGTCCAATAACGTTCAGAGAGCGTAATAATATAGTTATGCATTTAACTGAGAATACAGTTACGGGTTACAGCGAATGCAACATACTAAGGAGATTTAAGTTTGCCTCCAAAACAGGAATCTATTAGTACGAGTGAAAGATCGAGTACCCATGCGGATGAAGAGTAGAGTTTATGAAGTACAATGAACCGGCGGGGGTAGCTACATTGGGAAAACTTCCACGTCAACGAAATGTCGCGTAATGGACCATCAAAGACCTACAAGGAGCAGCCCGTCGGAACTCCTCGCCAAAGCTAAGCACACATGGATAAGCCCACGCACAACTTAAAATTAGGAGAGGCCAAGATAATATCCAAAGTACGGAGGTAATTTTTGAGGGAAATACGCGAGGTTATAGGGATTAGAAAGAAAGAAAACAGCTTCAATAAGTGAGATGGTTATTCCCTCGCCCAGGCATGGAAGCGTGTTCCAGAAAAGAAAAAAAAACTCAAACAGCCGACAAGGAGCTCAATATAATCTTTAAAGGCGGAAAAAATGCTGTTTCATCATATCAGCGACCTGAAAAAACCAACTACAACGCCGACGAAACTGTCGTCTGGAATAAATATGGACTTACGCGGTGTAAAGCATGGAAGTTCTACATCTTTGAATTATGAATCATTAATAAATTTATAACTCCTTTATATCTGCGATTTACATTAATAGTTGGCCTAATAAGCAATATTTATTGTTGTGGATGGCAACTACTTACAAAAACATCTCTCCTAATCTAAATAGTAAGATGGTAGGTCGGCGATTATATTTGATGTAAGAAGTCTTCATTTTTCGTTGATTTATTCAGAACAGAATTTATCAGACATAAGACAGACACATTGCTAAGGGTTGAGCGATGTTAAATGACTTTGAAATCAAGGATCCTGTTGGTTAAGTTGTGCTTTTCGGAAAAAAGAATACTAGCCTCCGTTTTCTAGCGTTACAAATGATGTGAAAATGAATTTTTCCGCGGTATTATGATTCCAGTTTCTCCTTTTTTGATAACTACCGCGTCGACACGCGCCGGCTGCTGTAGAGTAAAAGACAACAGCTTCGCTGGCACTGCTGCCAGCATCTTCAGGTCGAACATTCTGTACAGAATATTCTATAATCTAACAAAGGAGCATTACACCCCATTTTTGCATCTCGTGTAACATTTTATTAAGCTGCTCAAGTTCGACGGCTTACTAAACACGTGTTGAATATCCACTATGGCTTCCTTGACCATAACTAGGGGGTTCATTTTTCCTCAACCACTCATGTAAAAAGTGATCTCTTGAACCTTATTTGAAGTTATATTCAACTTGCGCTAAATATAGCTCATGATTCGGTGCAGGGGCGCAGCTAGAAATCACGGCTAGGAAGGGTTTTAGGCGCAACTAATACCGGAGGAGGGGGGGTTGGAATACCCCCTTAGGTAAGCGGGAGTTGAGGGGGCAATCTCTCAAAAACTTTTAAGATAAATGGTCCAAAATGTTGCCTTTTACGGCTTTGAGAACAGTTTGATGTTTTCTTTTTGAGTCATCTGTCTCCCTAATATTAGTTACAAAATTTGTTATTAAAATTACATTAAAATATTTTCATAAAAGTATTCTCTCAGCTCTGGGGGAGGGTTTTATCTCCCAAAAAACCCCCACGCTGCTTCACTGATTCGGTGGAATAGCATCAGTAGGTTGGCGTAAAACTTGTCAAGAGTTTTGCACAGAAGAGCACAGAGCAAACATTGGACTTTAAGCAGCCGGCCTCCCGCGGATAAGGAAGATGAGTTGGAGATTTTGGCGCTCTCAGACCAGCTTCATCTGAATTGAGGATTCGCAAGCTGTGAATAAAAGGGGAAATACGCGTCATAATTTATTAATTTTGCGAGAAGGCATTTATATTTCAAAGAATCGAGGGATGACCCGTGAGTGGGGAGTACAGAAGGGACTTTCAAAGGACTGGGGGAGCGCCTGATGACTCCGCAACCACTGGAACTGTTTAAGTGACGACTTGGAAATAGTGGTAGGAAAGAGGCGGTTATTTATTTAGGACTAGTTTTATAATATATGGTTAGCGTTAACCAGAAAATGATATAGCCGTAACCTATAATTGAGAATATTTGAAATTGACAGGAAAGCAAAGTAACTCGTAACAACTGTTAGAAAAAGTCAAGAGTGAAGAAATTATTTATCTCCGGTGTTCACAATTTGGAAACTTTTAGCAATACACCATATAAATGACGGATAGTCTAACTTGATTACTATACGATGGCCCATCCCATGAATTTTCAGCCAAGTGATACCACTTTGATAAGGTGTCCAATTTTGACAAAATTTTGACGAATGCTCATCATTTGATGAAAGAAAAATGGAAAGCTATTTTGTCATACACCCGAGGCTTGCGATCAAGTATTTAGGAATTAAGACGAAACAAAATAAACTATTCATACGCTGTCAAAGTTATGACGGCAGGTCTAAAGGTTGTAAAATACCTTGAATTTCAAAGACGTGAAATTTAGAAGCTCAAATAATCAACAATGATTTAATATGCTTACGTAGCCATCCACAGCCTTTGAGCACTATTTGGACCTCTGCTTCTTCTACAATTTACCTCCGTTGAGATATTTTTGCTTTCTAGCTCCATCTCATGACTCACTTCCTCAAAAGGTGTTCAAATTCATCTATTCCACCAACCAGTCATCTCCTCCGAATTTACCTCTTTTCGACAAAGTTCGGGCTTTGCTCTCCGGCTGTGACGCTGTGCGCACGATTTGGACTTCTTGTGGCGTCATATGCTCATCAGTCCATTCCACCTTGTCCGCTAAATCCCACAGAAGTGAATGAAGCCTCAGCAGCTTAACTGACAAAAGCACTCCGAATATCAGGAGATCTGAGTTCGAATCCCGGTCAAGGCGAGTGATTTTTTTCTCTGTGGATTTTTCACATAATTCGCGCATTGTGGGTGGCTCATTTTCTACTTTCTTATATGTTTGACCGTATTTGATACAAAAAATAAGTTAATCCTATTTGGAAATTTATATTATAAGTTGATTATTAATATTATTGTACTGCATTAATTGTTTTACAAATTTTAACATCTAATTTGTGATTAAGTAGACAATTTTATAGTTCCTTGAAATGTGCCAATGGATTTGGATGCAATTTTAAACGGGGCTCCTTATTTCACAAGTTTCAACTGAGGAATTCTTACTAGCATTGAAATGCCATAAACGATATTTCATAACTCCTATAAGTCCTCAGATTCGAGCGCCCGTTCTTCTAGGCATTGGCCAACTCTCCGTCTTTCAAGTGTTAAACGTCGCTGGTGTCCAAGCATAACCAGGAATCCAAGATCCTTCCTTCGTTTCTCTAGTTGCGTTGGCCTCTTGCTTTTACCCTACTCTATCATGTGCCAGGACCTCATTCTTCGGAACTCTTTTGTCTCCCTTCAAGAGACCCGCGATAAATTTTCTGGAATGTCTCTTTTGTTCGTCCTTCTTTACCAGCGCGTCCTAGTTCTTTACTGTGCAAACCGCACTACCCTCCGGTTCTCATTAGCATTCAATTCCACTCCCGAGATGCTTTCTATTGTACGAATACTTTTACAAAAGGGGCTTCTTGGATTTTTGTGTTCTTAGAAATTGCTTAGAGTGGTCATGCATTTCATTTCTAAATTAAATTAATTAAATTATAGCTAACTAAATACCAGGATGATTTTTTTTCCCCTGCAGACTTTATTCATGAACTCGATTCTTCGTATTGGTGCTTTCCATTTGCTTGGTATACCGTGCACAATATCGGTTCTAGTGCACTATACTCGGTTCAGTATGAATAAAACGAATCAGAATATCAATTTGGGGAGTCCATTTGTTGAACAAATTGAGCTAAGATCAATGATATCATTAGTCAATTGTTTAAATAATAGCTTCAAATTTTTATGATACGAAGATTCGTCTAACATTCTTGTTCATGTCATTAACTCACGATATATAAAAAGCAACATTTTGCCCTATCATATAAATATCGAAGGGTGTACCCAAGACCAAACTAGAGGTGGGGCAAGCCGTGGTCGTCCAATTTATAATACAGAAAAGGTTAAGAAACCAAAATTTGGAATTTACACGAAAGATTTATCTACCCCTCGTAAGCCTCGACCGTTTTCCCTCTTCTCTCTTGAATTATAGATGCCTTTGTTAATCTGTACATGAATCCATCTTATCTCAGTTTTCTGCTGCGACGTCATTATTCGGTATTGGAATGAACTGAATGCATACCATTAATACAGCCTCTGGAATTAGTTCTTTTTCAATCCTTTAAATTTTATCCAGCCGTCAATTAAAATTCATCAAAATATTTTTTACCGCATTTTATTAAATTCATGTCAATTGGAGTAACATAAGTTCATATATTTACTCCCAGATCTTTAACTCCTATTACAAGAAAATGTGAATCTTTGAAATTAATGTGTAAGTATACATATTGATCGACAGTTATTTATAAATAAAAGCTCATCTACAATATGCTCAAGTTAAAAATTATTATTAATATTATTAATTTTTTCTACTAAATTATTGCTATTAATTTTTAAGTCTTCTGAAAGTGTAGTTATAAGCATTGAAGTGGAAGATAGAGCGTTAATTGACATTTCACCGCTTGCTTGATGCTTTGGTAATAACCTTCGCTGGAAAAATATTTACGATTTCTTCTGTTTTCGAATTTTTCAACTTTCATCTCGTTTTTATCACTCTTACAGAAGTTATGGAGAAGCAGTAACGTTTGGACGATAAATGTACGCATGTTCAATATTTATGACATTACCAAATACTATATGTCCAAATCTCTTTGAACTCACATATTGTCGGGTCACTAGTCCAAGGAAAACTTAATGCGTGAGTTTCCCTTGTGTCCTACAGTTATTTCACAGAAAATACCTGCTCTGCTATAGCTTGTTCTCAGAGGCTTGTATCCGTCATGCTACACTGGAATCCTTTTACATCCAATCCCTACATTCTCCTGAAATATGACATTTACCCCCCTACAGCATCCTGTAAAGGCTACCCTGTTGGTTGCGAGGGCTTTTTGTGGATGGAAGCCGTGGATTTGGGGGATGGGATGGGGTGCTTTATCGAACGGCGGAAGTAGTAAGGCGCCGCCTTGAGGAATGGTCACAGATATTGGCCGAGGGGATAGATGGATGGGCGGCTGGATGGAGGTGAATGAAGCAGATTGGATTGCTCCGGAGGGCCTCCACCCCTTATTTTCTCCCCTCCCTTCCCTTTGCACCCCGCATGTTATTCCTCCCCATCCTCCTTCTCTTCCGATCGGAAACTACACCCTTAGCTCGCACCCACAGAGCCACGGTATCCCCCTCAAGACCGCAAAGAAGGTCAATAGATGCGTGTGTGTGATGGGTAAGAAGACACAGGTCTCCCGGAGAGATTTGGTTTATTTTACACGACGTATTTCTCGTTGTAAACATAGTGCATAGTAATTAAAAGTAGAATAATTTCGTGCCCTCTTTTGGGTGTCTCATGGATGAGTAGTAGATGAACTTTCTGACCTGATTGGATGCCCGAGAGCACTTTATCTTACCATCAAAAACAGTTTTGTCAAGCGTAAATTGGTATAATTTTCAAACCACCATGAAGGAATTGTATGCACTTCGTAATTTCACATAATTTATTAAACCAGGAGTAATTTGAGATCTCCGGATCGGCCGGTGCGATTTGGTTAATTTTAATTACGTATTTCTCGCTTAAAACGTAGTTGAATAGTTAAAATTACAATGATCTCGTGTATGATTATGAATGATTTACCAGCGAATTATCGTGAATTATTATAAATTGCTCTAGGGTTTCGAACGGACTAAATCATGGATGAGTGATAGATGAACTCTCTCACCCGGTTGGATACCCAAGAGCATTTTATTTAGTCTTAAGTAGTTTTCTCAGGAGTAACTTGGAGAAATTTGATTAATGTCTTGAATGAACGGCAGGAGCTTCTAGATACCACATGATTTATTAAACCAAAAGTTATTTCAGATCTCCTACTCGACCGGTGGGATTTGGTCAATTTTTCATGATGTATTTTTCGTTTAAAACGCAGTGGATAATAGTTTAAATGAGAACGATTCCGCGCTTTTCCGGCGAATTGACGGGATGAAGCTTTCTAGCGTTTTAAACCGAGTGAATCATGGTTTCAGTGATTTGAAGAAGGCGGTGCTGGAAGGAAAGGGAGACTACCACTTCTCTAGTACTCGATGGAAACCTATCTTAATCGGTAGAATACTACAATAATAATAATAAAACGGCATTTCAAATGTAATTTTTATACTTACTCTATGATTAAACCCAATGTGGATTGGACATAAAAATGTCATTATCAGGCACGAACACAAGGTAACAAGGGTGCAACATAAGTCTGGGTCCGTCAATTTATTTTGCACCTGATGATGAGGTTCTAACTTAAAACAGAGGTAGTATTACGAAGAGTGCACATTGGCTTATGCTTTTGGCGACAAGACTGAAGAGACTTAACACCTATATCACGTGATGCGTCTGACGGATCTCGTTGGCTAACTACGACGATAGCGTTTGTTTCCTTGGTGTTTAATTCGATTGGATATATATTTACATTTAATATCCACAAATAAAAGCAGTAGAACTATTATAATTCATTGGGATTTAGTTTGTTAACTACTTTCTATTCCTATAATTTTGAGGAAGTTAGAATTTCAATGATCGCCGGGCTGTTGGTTACTGCGCAGCCATAATGTCCCACTTAGCTTATTTCTCCCCTGAGATTTAAAATGCACGCTATCTTATCTCTAATGCATATAAAGAGTAAAAATTTTAATCTCTATATAGGGTGTCCCATTTATCTTGACCACCAGAAATAACTTTTTGTCCAGATGTAAATTCAAAAATTTGTCAAGCAAATGTCCATTAGCCGTCAGGGGGGCATTAATTAGCATGATTGCCTTCCTTGTAGCTTCTTTATTTACAAAGATATGAACAGCGGTATGTCTTTTTTAAATGGCACCCTATATATTTATATTCGGTAATTCATTTCCTCTACTAAAGACTTATTAAAAAATGTAGCACAGTGGACCATTAACATAAACACAGTGTTATGAAAAATGACTGACTCACTAGCGCCTAGTGCAATTATGCGGTTATTGGAACTGCTCCACCTGCTGACGTTGACAGTGAACAAATGAAAACATTGTAAAATGCACACCAGTCATTCATAAAAAATAGGGTGCTATTTAAAAAAGACACACCGCTGTTCATATCTTTATAAATAAAAAAGCTACAACGAAGGCAGTCATGCTGATTAATGTCCCCCTGACGGCTAATGGATATTTTTAAATTTGCATCTGGACAAAAAGTTATTTCGGGTGGTCAAGATAAATGGGACACCCTGTATACAGGAGAACAAGCGCAAGATCTACTGGTTGTCCCTTATTGCAGTTTTCACTTGGGATGCTTTTTAATGTTATCAAGGCTTTACTTTATCTACCTATTCGGGAAATTTTGAGATGGTGTAAGTATAAGTAATGCGTCACCGAAAAAGGCTGGTCGTGCGGGAGTGATGCGTACTCTTAAGGGTCCGCGTGCAGGCTAGATGCGGTCATAGAGAGGGTGAAGGAGGCAAAAAATAGACCAGCAGGGGCCGGTGCGAGTGTAGCTAGTTCGAAGTGTAGACGACCTGACCTCATTTTAACGCGATTAGTCTATTGATCCACCGTTTTTCGAGGTTGCCTTACACGCTCCGTGACATGATGTCAAACACGGCGAATACTGCTTCGAGTCGGGAGCAACGTTGAGAAGTAAATTAGGTACTTTACTATGAATTCGAAGATTTCGTACACGGTGGAGAATTTGAGTAAAACATTACTGAATATTTATTATTTCTTTAGAAAAACTATCACAAGAATATTTTTTACTGAGAAGGGTGCGATGCTTTGCCGGTGAACTGATGAAAAAAATATATAATGAGAAGAGACATTCCTGGCACCTCCAATCACAGCCAGTTTCACCCTCGAGAGTATATGAGCACGCCACCTCAACGTTCGGCATCAACGAATAGTATTCCATCAATACGTTGTAAGAAATCAGAAATTGGGGCCTAACCCGGTCCGAAGCCCAGGAATAATTCATAATATATTTTACGTTTCTGTATCGAAGCTCATCTCTGTGCTTTTACAATTTCACGAAGTGAAGTTCTTGGAGCAAAAGTTGGACAACTAGACTCCTCAAAACTCGCCTCAATTAATTACTGGGCTGGGTGGTTCAAATGTTACCAAATCTTAACGAAAATAGGGAGATCTGCATTTGAATCCTCTTAAAAGTAAGTCAATTATCCGCACCAGATTTTATTCTTACTCATTTTTAGTAATTCTGGTGCAGAAATAGTGGAGTTATTGGCTAAGGTAGATTTATAAGTATCAACAAACTATATTTCTTGCATTTGTGTCTTAAGTATATCATAATTTCCGTCGTAATTTATCGATAAAAGATTCTTGCAAGCTTTTATTTGAATCTAATATACTCCATATTCATAGGCGGATCTAGGGGGGGTTGACACGGGGGCACGTGCTCCCCCAGACCCTTAAAAATATGCAAGATTATAAATGCGGTCCCATTATCATTGCGTTCGTTTTGTATTACGAGGTATCTTTGTGCCCCCCCAGAACAAAATCCTGGATACGGCCTTGCTTGTGCCCCCCCCCACCCCCAGAAAGAAATCCTATATCCGCCCCTGTCCATATTTATAGTTTTCCAAGTGCCCTCCGAGTTGTTGACAATATTTCACCGTATTTGGCAGGTTTTAACCAAAAATATTGCAGTTGAATGCATTGATCAGGTATTGATGCAATTTCTTCAGTAATTAGGCCTCCTAATCACTTTATTCCTACGTAGTAGCTATCTAGCAGGCGCGTTGAAATTTTCAATGACCGTGTGATAATTTATCCATCGTGGTGAACATCTTGGCATTACAGACAAATTTACACCACAGTATAGCGCCACGACCAAGTTTCTTCAACCTTTCTGAGATTTTAAATTGGTTGGAAAAGTGGAAAGACATAAAAAATACTCATAGGAGACTCGGTGTGAAGATACACCTTGACTGTGAATAAAAATCAGTTAGATAAATCTAGGAACTACTGATTAAAATCGTGTATGGCACACTACTGTAATGTATATGGTGTTTAGATCAGTTTCTACAGTCAGTATTGGTAATAGTTATTTATTAAATATAATATTTGATTTTTTTGCTGTAAAACATTTGAAATACCGCTCTCAAATATTTGAACTTGATTTCAGATTTTTTATTTCCGTCACGAACTTTCAGCCTTATCTTTCTTCCGGTCTACTAATATCCCTATATATACAGTTTCAGTAACATATTGAGGCGCATCTTAAGGCATAACTTCTTTCATGAGCTACTCGAATATTTATAGTTGGTTCTAATACCTTGCAAATCTACCCCCTTTTTACGCTCCCTAGGCGTACTTCATTATTCAGCAGCGTATGTGCTCCGCAGTCATGAGTGCCTCTACAGTTGTTGGTGTACATTTTGTAAGGGTTCCCATCCTCCCCAGTCATTTGTCTAAGCTCTGTCATTATGCTAGGACAAGCGTAAGAGTGAAAACTTAATTTCTACTACTATCATATCTTTTCTATATGTACAACTATGGTTACACCTGGTGATTGTCGGGTCCTTTGAAATCTTTCCGGGTTGCTGATAGCGGCCTGATGTTCTACGAACGTAATATTTTTTTATGATTCTCCATTGCACCATGTTTACTCGTGTTAGCATACATAGAACATACATACCTATGCTAAATTTCTATAATGTTGTTGCTTGTATTTCATGTGTATATCACCCTTATTGCCTCCTAGTTGGATACTTCATCTCACCCTTAGTTGTAAAAATAACTAAGGGCATCACCCTTGTAAATGTTTACAATATATAAGTTGCCATTTGATAAAAAATAAGTATTTAAATTTGAATGAGTTTTTGATCGGGAGAAGAGTAATTATAGTCATGATTTTAGTAAGTATCTGAGTTATTTATCAACAATTTTAATTCCATATTAAATAACCAATAAACACTGGGAAAATATTTTGTGCTTACTTCAATGTTATTATTCTCTATGATTAATTCACCAAAGAATGTGCTACGTGCATTAAAAATTCACTGCGTGAATGAATAATAATTTTAAAATTCAGGCATTTTAGTAGTCTTAAATTAAAACAATGGCCGTGAAGAAATTATACACTCTTATCGAGATTACCATACTTTTTCCAGAAATATAAAAGCTATCTAAGCTCAAGCGAACGCGATTGAAATTTAATGGATTCTAATCCACCCTTCAAGTTGGATCATAGATACCCTGATTGCGACTTTGGCGCAGTTAATGCCAAGTGACTTGAAAGGTCTTTAGATTCTTGTGACGGCTTGGAAGCGTGAATGAAGTTATTTCCCTATAGTAGTCCCCCGTTTCATGAACCCCCTCCCCCATTAAAGTTCACGTGAGGTCGCATACCTAGTGCTTAAGTGCGGAGTGGCTGGCGTGAACCCCCGAACGCTTTAAGTTAATGACTCCAGCGGGGGCGGCTTTGGGGGTGAACCTTAGGAAATATGAGGCGGCAATAAGGACGAGGAGGGAGAGAAAGGTGTAAGACCCCCGAGGTGAGAGGTGTGAGCTTAAAGTAATAAGGCTGCGTTAAATCACATCTGCCACGTTTTCCTTTTCTTCAGAGGTTTAACGGGCTTGTTGAATGGCTATGCATGGAGAGATTCTTTCAAGTGACTAGCGACCTGAATAAAAGAAGAACAAAAACATTTCCAAAGTGTAGGTTTCGTAATGAGCCCGAAAATACTCTGGAATGGGGCACTTTTCCCATGACACATCACACTTTGTTTCACGCGCCTGTCATAATTCACTCTCTCTCAAGTCACCGCTGTTCTGCTCTCAAAACCACCTCGCGGTCTCCCTGTAAGGGCTACCTTACTTTACTCTCAGTTTTCGGGCTCGTTAAGACAGAAAACAGGTCACAGGTCTCGACATTTAGGTAATTAACACGGGATTAATGATTCGTCAAGCGTCATCCATAGAATAATGCGTGCGTTAAAATAATAATTTACTTATTAATCAACGGTTGAGGCCTAGGAAAAAACTCTGGATGCGTTACGAGAGTTATACAATAATTTTTAAAAAGTAATTTAATCAAAATACTTGCACAAGCACTTTAAATTCTTCAAAGCATTGTCATTGGGTTCTACACATTTTTTCCTGCAACTCTTCCATGACCAGTACGTACCTCTCTCCGGGTCTTGGTTGATTGGATCTCTTCTATGGACGGAAAATGGGTTCATTTCAGGGCTTTCTAAATCCGAGAGAACACAAAAATATCTGTTGAAGCAATTTCAGAGCTACAGGGGGTGGGGGAGCGTATGAACCATGTATTTGGCCTGGAACTCGCGGACTCGCAACACGTTGTCGAGATGTCTTCTTTCACCCTGATGATCCTTTTTATAGTTTTTCCAGCACACCTGTTTAATAGTGTGCGTTAATAGTCTGTCCTTGAGGACCACTCCTTTTCTGTTGAAAAAGAAAATGAGTACTGGTTTCACTTTTTATTTGATCAATATTGCCTTTTTGGGGGTGAACCTCTTCCTGGCTCCCCTCAAAGGCCTTTAATCACCTCAAAACTCAGTGTCCTCCACACCTACAAGCAGTTTTATTCCACTCCAACCAAGAAGGGTGACACGGAGAATACAAATGCATTACTTTCGCAACGCACCCTGTTGTTATTATGGGGTATTTCATATTATTTATACTGGAAATTATGACTATGCATTGCAAGACTACGACTAAGAAAAATATCACGAATAAAACTCGTAAGGCAACATAATGGATCGATAAACTACTTTTAAATACTAATAAATTCATTTGGTGATCCAGTCAATAGTATACCATCAATACCTTGTATCACTATTATATTGTACATATTTGTGCCTATGTATTATCAGGGCAGATTCTCCTTTTGTCATTATCATGTCTATATTACCTTCAGTTACATCGTTGGACATATTATTTCCTGTACCAACTCACTTCGCGTGAGTATGAATGAACTTAGATATATTTCGATTCATGCTTTCAAAAGTTATCTCAAAATATCTAATAATTGGATCTAGCTCCTTATGGCTATACTGGACCCTCGTCAAAGAAACAACATTGAGATGTTTAGAGTACAGTGGCAAGCTTCATTTATTTAGGCAGAAAGAAGTGTAAAATGTTCACAAGCGTTATTACAAAGTTCTTTGAACAGCAAACCGATAATTTGCCGCCCTCTGGAATGTTTTCCCAAACTCTAAAATTTGGTAAGGATAATCTCCCACGAGTACGTGTATCTTTTCCAATGTGGTTGCTGTAAGGAAAGTACCAGCTTGGGACAACAGTCCAAGCTGATATGTGTGCATATTGAATTCAGCATCGATTTTGAGAATATAACCCTGCCCTTGTACGTGTGTACGTGTACGGATTAATCTCTGCTCTGGAAATTTACAAAATTCCTGCTGAAGTAAAATACTCGTACCTACGAATTCAAATCATTAACTAAATTGATAACTTTACATGAAGATGTTGATGTATCTTAAATGTAGGTGAAGCTACATAAAATATATCTAGTACTAGTGCCATCACTAACAAGGGGTGTTCTTATATTAAATTTCCAAATTAGGGAAGGCTGAGTTAACTGAAAACAAAACCTGCTCGGTGCAACAAGGGATGCCGGAGTAGCATAGTCGGTGCAATGACTACACCGCTTCTTAATCTTAATTATCTCGTCAAAAAATTTTCATGGGTTGAAATGAGTTTTCTCGCTCAAGGTTAAGCCCAAAACGTATTTTATTCAATTGCAGTGCATCTCTAGATAAAAGGTATAACATGCATGAAATTTTATTTTTAATTTGAGGAAGCGTTACATTTAGTCGAAGGATTGAATGAAAAATTAACCAAAAATAGTCTTAATTAGTACACGAGATTGAATGAAAACGGCCTTTAAAGTTCTAATAAATATTTCGTTTCCTTTGATGAGGTTGTTTTTAATTTCACAGTTGGAAGGAGAGGGAAAAATGAGGCTCTCTAAATGTAGAGGGATGAAAGGAGACAGACGAGAGGAGATTCAGAATAGGAAGCGAGGATTACGGCATGCATAAAGAGTTGCGCATGGAGGCAGGCAGGGGGAAGACACGTCGGGGTTGAGCAGGTGATGCGAAGGGGTGAGGAGGGGTGAGCGTCGTCGCCTGTGCAGATTTGAGGAGAGGTGGGGGAAAAATGGGGGCGGAGGGGTTCGGGGAGCGAGGAGAGGAAAGGGTAGGTGCGGGGGCGGCACCCACGCGACACTGGATCCAGCCGTGGCAGCCCGCAACGACGTCACCTTCCCACTCCTCCCGCACCTCTTTCCCGTATTCCGAGAGCATTCCGTACATGTATGCACAAAATACCAGGAGATAACCGTGGATAAAGAAAGACTCAGTGCTTTCCCAGCGAAAAGACTGCGTGAAGAGTTCTCGGGAACGCCACCGGGTCAGGAGCTGCATTACTTCCGACAGTTCGACAGTTTGTAAGGGCAGGAAGATGGCCGAGTCGGACATCGAAACGTCGGCAGTAATGCAATTCTTGAACCGGTGGCGATCCCAAGAACTTTTCCTACCCGTAGACCCGTAGAGTGGCTGAATAGCAATTAGAGTACTGTTATACTGATTAATTTAGGCATGGATATTACATTTGAGAATTCTCAAGCCCGCCAATGGAACTGTAGTCGCTCCGATCGTAATAAAATCGAAATTTCGAATTCGATACTCGCGGCGCTACAAATCATCTATATACGCTTTTCTCGAGGAAATACTCAGATATAATACGTAAATGAGCCAATATCTCATATAAAATGCACAGTTAACGCATGCGAGACGATTATCATCTAAAAAAAGACCACTTCCACTGCAGTTAGTGGCGAAAGTCACACTGATGGAGATAAAGGTGCCAACTGGCGCCACCGAATAAAATGCGCGAAAAACGGCAACGGATATAACGCTAAACCGACATATTCTTCGGCCCCTGAAAATCGAGTCACATTGAAATTATAACTAGAGCAAATCATAATTATCCCACCACTTAAACGTATTCATTATTTAAGAAAATATGCTTACTCTCGTTCTCGTTAATACTCATAAATCTCATTTTAACACCCGGCTCATATATTTGGCGTCTGTAGATGAAATATAAGAAGAATGGATTAAATGGGATCTAAAATAAATTATCAGAAAAAAAGATGCTCTTAAAAAACTCTACATAGTATTTCGGCTTGATTTGGTGCAAGTTCGATATATCCATTATAAACAATTCAATTGATAATTTCAACACTTTATTACAGCAATCAACAACTGACCATAATTTCAACAAACGAATTTTTTTGGGCATAATATGTTGAAACTACTTTTAGTAGTTGAGTGTCATATTAAAGAGTGGAAATTAGAATTTGAAGTTTTTAATCATGATTAATGCTGCATAATTTTCTGTTTTACTTTTCTTAATCTCCACTCAAACAGCACATTTAAGGTAATTCCAACAAGGAAATATTAGAAAATTATAATATAACATATTATTGTGATTATATTATCATATACCTAATTAAAATATATTATACTAACTATAATATTATCAGGGAATCATAATCAGGTGCTCTCGGTGGCAGCAGGGTCAAGCCCTCGCCAGCCAAAACGGTTGTCACGTGTTCGAGTCCCACCTGAGGAAGGGTGTATTTAAATGTATTGTCCAATTATATTAAAATTGTCTTAATTGGGGCTACCTCTGGCCATTGTAGACATTGTTATTATAATTAACCATCAACAACGAAAGACATTAACAATCACATATATCTTGGATAGGGGCTAACTACTCTGGCGGGACTCGAACCTGCGGCTTTAGATTTGGTAGGTAAGGACTTAACACCGCCACCACCGAGGCCAAGAAATGCTCTCAATGCAACACCTTCTCTCTCCTTTCATCCCCTACCCCACCATCCCACCTCGCAGCCCCTGCTGCATTGTATCTCCTCAAACCCACCATAGGCCGGCTGGCAACCCCAGCATAGGAAGGCTGCGCGGTTCGTCAAAAACTGCTACAGGGGTACAGACAGAGTTACAAAGATGTTAAGCGAATTAGCCAGGGAGCAGCTGGAGACTCGGAGGCTGCGCGCTAGGCTTAGATTGCTTGAACAATTGAGAATGGACATCTTTAGGAGCGACACGGAGAACATAATATTACAACCGCACTATATTTATAGGTCCGACAGAAGCGATATATTGAGAGAGATTTTTTTGCCGAACGGGTAGGTATGGGAATTCGTTTTTCCCCCGAGCCATAGGACTTTAATAAATTCTAGTCGTAATTTCCTTAAAGCACTTCATTTTTATTTGTAAACGGCTGGTGTCCTAACACCCCCTGCCACACGCCTTTTTTGGCGGCTTGCGGGGAATTATATAGATGTACATGAATGCTAGATCCCGAACAGTTCACTCCTCACGAAATTTTCCTCTCGATTTCCTCCATCTCGAGGTCAGCTCGTGGGTCGGTCGGGTGCGGGAGGGGGCGTGGCCCGGTGTTTTGCGGTCTTTGCGGCACCCAACAGCAGCTTTCTCCCGCTCGCGCTCATTCTCATCATGCATCCATCTTTTCCTCCGCGCTGCGAAACCTCCTCCTTCCTCCTCTTCGGCGAAGGGGGGGAGAGAAAGCCATTGATCCCAGTACTTCCAGTCATTAAAGCCATCGTTAATCCTGTGGCCCAAGGGTTTTGTTAGTTTCAGCTCGATGAGAGCGGTGTTTCTCAACTTTCCAAAGCCTTCTCGGGTTCGGGACGCTAACCCACATGGGATTTCAGTTCAATTAAAAATTTTTTGTTCAAACTAATTTAAATCGACTACCAATTTTTAATGACACATGTTTCACTCTTGAAAATATCACATTCAAGATACATATGCATGATTAATTTCATAAGCAATAGATAACACAGAAAAAACTTTTTTACTGAAAATACCTCATTCTTATGTTTTTAAAGTTGCTGAATCCAAATATGATGGTTTTAAAGTTGTATCATCCACCATTTATTCGCATTTTACAGTTAAATTTATGAAATCAAGCAATATTTTTAGAATTTAACAGCTTTTTATAGTTATTATAAAGTTGAAAAAGTAGGTCAAATGAAGGAATATAATGGCGATTACTGTTGGTACCTCACCGAGAAGTTCAGCAAGCGATTCATCGCAGAAAAAGCTACTAAAGAAGCTTCAAGGAAAAGAGGGAAAGAAAATGTTGACCAATTCCAGTTGACAAGTGAACCCTGTATTATCACGCTGTAGTAAATACAAACAATTTTATGATGTAACACAGTGTTTCATTAGTTTCCCTGTATACCGCATAGGGGTATTAGACTAAATATTAAATACATATTGCTTGGAAACTTTGAGTGATACATAAAAACTAAGGCCAGGTTTGGATTCGGCACATCAAAATCTATAAAGATCAGCTATTAAAATAAAAAAAGTTTTCAAACAAAATTTTTTGTTGACCTGGGCAATTAATAGAATTTTTGTTCAAGGTTAAGATTTTCCGCTCAATGGCAAGATTAATGTTTAAGAAGAAGTTTTGGTATGCCTTCCACAGACAACGTGATTTATAACGACTTGAAAACAACATTCTGCTTCATGTTACTGCTTTAAATTTATTATTCCTGCCATCACATTTACAGTCCGTGCACAAATAAATTCGTACATATTTTTACAATCCTAGGCTCGTACCTTGGAGCTCCTCATTTATTTTCATCCATTCATTTTAATTTACTTCTCAACAATTGTTATTCCCGATTTTCTTCTTGACTTCCTAGTACTTCTCCCAAAGTTTCACTCTCCGACGCACTCAATTTCTTCTACAATCGCTTCTAGCATGTAATAGTTTTTAAATTTTAAAATTGACCGACATTTCTTCAGTGCGAGTTATTACATGGTTAAAAAATTTGATATGAATCTTATCAAAGTAATATTTGCTGGTTTCATCATCGAGTTCTATATTAAATAAGAGATAAACGCGTAGATATGCATCATCTTTGTGGTCTTTCCAGTTGTTTCAACATTTGGTCAGCTTCACATTAAAAGTTATCTTCCTGTATGTAATCTTACTTTAATGTGGATATAACTTTTCAATTAATTTTTTTTTCTTTCATTCAAATTCCATAAAATTTAATCATCATGCAATGCCTTTAAAAATCATAACGTAGCGTTAAATTTACGATGCTAGCTGAATTTTGCTATGCTAAAGGCCTGGTTACACGGTACTTTACATTACATGGTACGGTACATTTGAGTGAATGATTTTTTTGGACCAAAATAGAACCTGTACGAATGCATGAACCAAATTAGAACAGGTTCAATTTTCTGTGCATGCATTCGCATAATTTTGGTGGTTACACGGTGCATTTTGGCGTACATTCTCGCGTTCATACATTTGGACATTAACCCGTACGTGTTAATGCACCGTGTAAACAGGCCTTATGGGTTTATATCGATGCAATGGGTCAAACATCTCATTCAATTACCTACAAAACTGGAGCAACTTTATGCGTGACCAATATTTTATTTTAGCAAACAATCTAGGCGTCAATGACGGAAGCTTTCATATTTTTACAGTTCCGAAAGAATCAGCTGCCGCGATGCCATGTAGTTCACGCAAACAGATCGCTTGACGTCACGCACGCTGACCTTTAACCAGCACTGAGAAGCGATGAGCCCTGAGGGAATTTCTCGTTGTCTCACAATAGAAGTGCTACGCTAGCGTCGGAAATGTTACCGTTCAAATGCGGTCGTACACAGTGAAGTTATGGCATGGCTTGCTTCAAGGGATATACCGTTTATGCTACCGTCATCTAATCTCAGGTCATTGATTTTAATTGGTGCGGATACTCATGGGCTGGTAACTTGCATAAGGGTCTAATCTATTATTGAGTACTGTAGATGTATTTTTGATTTCACTCTCCAAAGAAACGATAAATATATTTAAGTTCGAGCTCAGCCTTCGTGTGGTTCGGATCGTTCTCTCCGGTTCTCTCCTGTGCTACGCAATGCCTAACTGCAGTGCATGTGTTAAATCGATCAAGCGCGAGCAGAAGTCGCTCTCTTGCTGTGAGTGTAAGGCCCATTACCATCCACTGTGCCTTTCAATACCTGAAGTGGAATTTAAGGAGCTCAGTGACAAACGTAGACCATGGTATTGCGACGTTTGTCGGGCTAAGATCGGCTGTGGCAGTGATGGAGAGCAAATCAGAAAAGCTCCTGAGAACGAGTCCGCAAGTTCCAGTTTGTCTCCTGATCGTGTGAGTGATAACTTGAAAGATTTTTCTGCTAATCTTGCTGATATCCGGTCGGATCAAAGTGAAATTCGCAAATCAATATCTCGCTGGGAGGAGTCGTTCGGGGGTCAAGCAAAGTCTCTCGAGCTCCTCAATGCCTCCCTTGTGAAAATAACTGATTCCCTGAATCACCTATTAAGTGAAAACATCAGCCTAAAGAAACAACTAAGTGATACGGAAGCTCGCCTTAATCGCGTTGAGCAAGAGCAACTCCGGAATGTAATTGAGATCCACGGCATTCCTTACTCCGAAGGGGAGGTAGCTGGGGCCCTGATTTGTCAAGTTGGAATCGCTGTGGGAATTAAAGTGGATACAAGTGAAATCGATTACGCCTACAGGGGTGGTTCCAACCGTTCTGCAACCTCTCACCCTTCACCTAGACCTGCCCCTATTATTGTCCGTTTTCTACGATCTAGCACTGCTGCTGCATTTTTAAATGGTAGACGCACAAAACGGAACCTGAAACTCAACGACATCGTCGCCGACCAGAACCCTACCAACCCTCCTGTCTACATTAATGAATCCTTGACATCCTTAAACCGAAAGCTATATGCAATGGCCAGGGGACTTAAGAAAGAAGGTAAAATCAAATACGTGTGGATTCGTAATGGCCGTGTGTTTGCTCGGGTCCATGATGGTGGTGAACGCCTTTCTATCCTAGTTGAAACTGACCTTGACTGCTTAAAATAACATACGGGGGCCTGTTCTCTTCCCGCAGGCCTACCAATTGCTAATGAAATCAACATTTCCCTCGTCAATTGTCAATCTTTACTGTGTCATATCGACGAATTTCGGGTTCATTTTTCTTCCTGTGTAAGTGATATAATCTGTTTAACCGAAACATGGTTAAAACCAAATATTCCTGATAGCATGGTTGATCTTAGTGAACATTACTTGCTGAGACATGATCGGATCGGGAAAGGCGGTGGCGGGGTTGGTGCCTTCATTCATCATCGACTGAGTTCGTCGGTGCTGGCGACCTCTTCCGCGACCTATGAATGCCGACCCGAGTTCATAGTTATTGAAGTGCATGGTATAAACCTTTCTAAACTTCTTCTATTTGTTGTTTACAGACCTCCAAATGTTGGGTCCTTGACTGATATTGAAGAAGCATATACAACTTTTAGTCCAAACTATAAAAACATTGTAATTTTAGGTGACTTTAACGCCGATTTGCTACGGGACAGCTGTATTTCTTCCTTCATCAGGAATTTCATTTTTAATTATAATCTTCATCTGGCCTCAACGCAGCCCACGCATCATACAGAACATAGTCATACTCTCCTTGATCTCTGTATAGTTGATTCCCCTGAAAAACTCTCTTCATTCTCACAATTCCCTGTGCCTTTCCTCTCCGCACATGACAAAATTTTACTCTCTTATTCATTCAATTCCCCTCGTCTTCCTATACCTAAAATTCTCTATCGTGATCTTAAAAATTTCGATACAGCAAAGTTTCAGGACGATCTGCTCACCTTTGACTGGAACAACATATTTAGCTCCTCGTCCATTGATTCAAAATTAGAACTCTTTAATCAGAAATTCTTAGAGTGCATAAATTGTCATGCCCCCCTGCGAACATGCGCACCTAGACGGCCTTCAGCCCCCTGGCTGACTAGTGACATTAAGCAAAAAATGAAGGAACGTGATATTTCACGTAGAATTTTCACACGAACAAAAAGCCAGACTGCTTACACTGAGTTTATCGTCTTGCGTAATCAGGTAAAGCATCTCGTCACGGAAGCCAAGAAAAAATATTATGCAACCACCTTCTCCACTTTGACAGAACCAAACAAGGTCTGGAGGGAACTTAGAAGTCTTGTACTCGTGCAGCGACGAAGCAAGCAGCCCTTACATGAATTATCCATCGGTGATCTAAACAAGCACTTCACTCCCGCCTTTACCTTCGAGGCAAATAACATTGCTGACATATTCAGTCTCTCTAACCTTGATCCACTTGTACCCTATAACGAGAGAAATTTCTTCTTCCAACACGTAACCCCACACAACCTACGTAAAACGTTATCTCTCTCTAAATCGAACTCAACTGGGGTCGATGGAATCTCAGTTAAATTTATAAAGGCCGCGTCAACTGTACTTCTACCTGTAATACTTGATATCTATAATTTTTCCTTATCGTCATCTGAATTTCCGAATGTATGGAAATATTCACTAATCACACCAATACAAAAAGTTAAAAAACCAACTTCTCCCAGTGATTATCGGCCAATCTCTATTCTGTGCTCTCTTTCTAAATGCTTAGAAAGAATTGTTTTTCAGCAGGTAACGAATTATCTGGACCAATGCAACTTGCATGATCCATATCAATCTGGATTTCGGAAAAACTTCTCTACGCAAACAGCGCTACTCAAATTAACGGATGATATACGTCAAGGAATTGATAAACGGATGGTTACAATTCTGGTACTATTTGATTTCACCAATGCTTTTGGTCTTGTTAATCACGCCAAACTTCTCCACAAGTTGAAAAACCTTAATTTTTCCTGTTCCTCACTTAACTGGTTTTACTCCTATCTAAAAGATCGTCAACAGGCAGTCAAGGACGCGAATGGGAATACATCGCAATGGACTACTGTCCATTGCGGGGTCCCCCAAGGGTCAGTTCTTGGTCCTCTCCTATTTTCCCTGTATGTCCTTGATCTGCCCAGGTGTATTCTAAACTGTAAATATCTCTTATATGCCGACGACCTACAGATTTATTTTCACTGTCATTTGTATGAGCTCAATGATGCAATTTCCAAAGTAAATCAGGACGTTCAGGCCATCACTTCATGGGCTGCAGACAATAACTTTGTGCTTAACCCTAGGAAAACAAAATCTATGTTATTTGGTACCTCAAAACTACTCAAACATGTCGACTTTGATGTTCTGCCCAAGATTTTTGTTGGTGATGCCGAAATATCATATGCAAACTCCGTTAAAAATCTTGGAGTCTTATTGATGCCTAATTTGTCTTGGCAAAACCATGTTAAAGCCATCAGCAATTAGATCAACATGATCTTGTTTCAGCTAAAAATTCATAAAAACCTTATGCCCTCTCATACACGCAAGCAACTTGTATCCTCGTTAATATTCCCCCATATTGATTACTGTTGCCTTGTATATAATGACCTAACCGAAAAGATTAACACCCTGATTCAACGGCAATTAAATATGTGTGTTAGGTTCATTTATGATCTTAAAAAAGATGAACATATATCCCCTTATTTCTCTAAATTAGAATGGCTTAAAGCAAAAACAAGGAGGCAATACATGCTTGCCTCTTTTTTATACAAACTTTTTAATTGCAAACAGCCAGAATACATTATGCAATTTTTTCAGAGTAAAGAGAAATATCGCAATGTTGTAACTAGATTATCAGCTGATTTTTTAATTGTTCCTCAACATCGAACCACTGCATTTGATAATTCATTTTCAGTTGTTGGGTCAAGGCTATGGAATGGTATTCCTGAACCAATCAAAACCGCAAAATCACTGATGTCTTTTAAAAATCTAATGTTCACTAAAATGCTATTACAAGAAAAAATGTAATTGTACCAATATGCCACTATATTCTGTACAATTTATTTTCTATTTTTTTGCATGTATCTTATTCTTCTGTGCACTGAGCTCTAATATGAATGTAAGCCCTTGTATGTTCTTAGTGGACCATAAAGGTCCAAGAACAATAAATATTTCTTTATTCTTTATTCTTTAAGAAACTCAAACTGGAAACTGTCCTAGTCCACGCTTCCTATTCTAACCACCTAACTATAGTTTTAGCACTTTAACTAAACCTGTGATAATGATAAATATTTGATTATATTGGTAATACGCTGAACCTTTGGATGGTTATAGAAGGAGTAACTACTGGACGAAAAAGTGTTTATTCTGATTAAATTATGGCGTACAATTTTTCCTCAAGACGTTTATGCATTATTATACCGTACTGAGAAGATTTATGAGTAGCTTATTGCGCCATTATGTGACCTTTTTTAACCTAATATCTAGCTATTAGTTTTTGTTTCATGCAAGAGAGAAAAATTATAAAGAAAAATATTTTTAACTGGGCATTGAATTCATAGGCTTTAGTGACAAAAGGTAATAAAAAAATTTCATTTCCACGAGCGAACTTATTTGTGCTATTGAAATGTTGCTTCAGAGACTTTTTCATACGAGTCGCTGTATCTAAGTTGAATAATTAAATCTGATATTCCTTTATTCTGCTTTAGAATTAATTGAAGACTTCGGGAAAACAACGACGTTTTCCACCACGGGCTTTAATGTAGAGCTGTTTTAATATTACTTTGCTAATATGCTGGGCTTTTATTTAGTTTTAGCATTAATATTTGATTTTATTACCGTTTGTTAATATAATATCATAGATTTTCCACAATTTTTGTCAATTTTATGAAATTCAGAAATGAGGTTACATAAACCTCATTAAATATAATCTGAGAAATATCCTCAAGAGTATATTGCCTCACCTGAAACCTTGATTAGAAAAAAGGGCCAATTCAAACTCATGAGATGATCACATTTCTTATGGCTTCAATCTTTATTCCCCCACTTCTGTCATTGTCCATTTATGTCTCACCTCCGTAAGGAAGCATATTCTAAATGTAAGCTCGGACATTTTTTTTCCTTTTTCCTGTTCTTATAATTACCGCTTAAAGAATAATTTTAACAGATAGAAATCGCCTCTGTAGTTATCCATGAATTCGATAATTTTTCCTCTCTTCTTATCTTCTATTTCCCGCTTAAAATAATAACTACAACAGATAAAAATCGCCTCAGTAGTAATCCCCGACTCCTCGAGCCTCATCGTACCAATAAATGCGGGAAATTTTTTCCCCATAAACTGAAGAAATTCCGCTAATTTGCACGGCAGTCTATTGCTACTCACGTAGGTAGAGCGGTTAGATGGAATATACGTGACACCTGGTTTTATATTTCCGTTGTGATCTAGGCTCCATTCTCAAGCAGTAGTTCCGGGATGATAAAAGACCCTATAGAAGTATTAATGGGCGCAAGGAATGATACAAAATACCGATTTTCATGGCTGGAATGTCTTACCCTATCCACCGAAGGGGCATGGAAGCGTGATTTTAGTATCTGTATTGACTTCCTTTATGATGATGGCTCGCCATTAGGGTCTGCGATTTCTATAGCCAAAAGAATGTGTGAATGGGTTCCATTGTGGAGCCTAACATCCTTATTTAGCGTTGGCTCATAGATACGTCTGGTTCAATTTGATCATTGCCTTAGAAAAAATAAAAAAGGAAAAAAATCTTATATTGTTAAGCCACGTGGTATCGAGAGTGTTATGACTGGAATGAAGGATAGGTATTAATGACTTCTTTTATATTCATGTGTGGATCATGGTGTCATTATTTTCATGAGCTAGATTAGGTAAAGTGAATAGATATTCGGAAGATAAATGCTAATTTGGAAAATAGATACTAAATTTAATATGTTTCATTTTCGCTAATCGTAACTCTTTAAAAGTTTGTGCAAGGATTTTGTTGGAATGACGAAATAAATTTAATCCATAATTCATGGAAAGGACACAATGGCATTAATGGTGATTCAAATGTGGATAATATAGTTAGCATTATCCCTGATTATTGATAATTACATTTTTAGTACTGTTGCATAAGATGTGGTGTCTGATCTGAAACAAATTTAGCTTGAAAATTTCAATTTTTTCTCCAAATAGACTTGTATAAGCTAAATTGCCAAAATTTACACTTTTAAAGTGAATTTAAACTGCTTCACAGCCTCTCAAAATTTTACATTTCAAAAGCTCACACTTAAAAATCTTCAACTTTAGCTGTTAGATTAAATTAATTTTTGAAATTTGAAACCAGCTGGATTTAAACGGAATATTTTATGAAATTAATTAATGACTCCACAAACACTTTGTTTCGCAACTCGCAAATGCAAGACCTCACTCAGGGCTTCCACTGTCAACCGCGTCAGCCATATTAGGGTTAAGTGCTGCAGAGAAAAGAGGGGAGAGGCGAAAAGCAAAAGGTGCGATGCCAATTAGCTCCGGCCTCCCCACCGATGAATGAGGTGCTAACAAAATTTTCCCCCGCATGCACGCCAATCGTTACGAGTTACACTCATTAACACCCATCGGGAATGATGCTCAGAGAAGCTTTCACGTGAAAAAAGTACAGTGTCTTCTCTCTTAAGACCTGTTCGGAAAAACTTAACTTGACGTAACTTGACTTCGTATGAGCCAGAAAAATTAATAACGCATTCCTTCATCTATGGCACAAATCACTAATCCATCACGAAATCACTGTCTGATATCTTAAGCTAGTTTATTTTATGTATTAAAAAGACTACATTTTCTAGTCAACGTTTATTTCAAGAGAAATTTGAGCTTTTGTCAACTAATGACGGTCCTAAGTCGACATTCGGCATTATAAATTGTTGAGAAATAACAGGCGCTCTTTTTGAATTTCCAAATCCATAGTTACGACAAATTAAGTCAAGTGAAGTAGTTGTTAACAAGTCTTTTTACTTCAAAATTACGTTAATTTCGGTGGAGTTTTATCCACGAAATCACTGTCTTATGTCTGTCACTAGTTTAGTCTCAGCGTAGAAAAAACTATTTTCCCTGTTACTTGTTATTTAAAGAGAGCTTTGAGATTTTCTCAAATAATGACTATTCTAAGTCTACATACACCATTATAAATAGTTTAGAACAAACAGACGCTCTTTTTTTATTTCCAATTCCATATTTACGGCAAGTTAAAAAGGCAAAACTATATTCATCACTTCTTGCTAACTTCAAGAGAACTTACAGGTTTTCACAACTAATGACTATCCTAAGTCGGCATACGCCGTTATAAGTTGTTGAGAACAAACAGACGCTGTTTTTTTATTTCCAATTCCATAGTTACGGCAAGTTAAGTTAATTGAAGTAGTTGTGAACAAATATTTTAACTCAAAATTACGCAAACTTTAGTGGAGCTAAGCCATAGAGAACTGTGAGAATTTCAAAACTAATGACTATCCTAATTCTACAATCGCCATTACAAGTTGTTACGAGGAAGTAGGCTCTCTTTGTTCTTCCAATTCCATAGTTACGGCAAGTTAATTCAAATGAAGTAGTTGTAAACTTGCTAGTTTTTAAGCTGCAAAATTACGGCAAGTTTAGTGGAGTCAAGCCATTGAGATCGAAGTTTCATTGCCGCCAGCCTCTGACGTCAGGGAAGTCTCCCGTCATTTCCTCACGCGCAATTCCTCCCAGTCCCCGCTTCGAAAATCCATCGCGTTGCTATTTTATCGGGCGCTCCACACTCAGTCCCGCATCTACCTCTCGATCCATCTTCTTCCTCTTCAGTGAGTGGGGGGAGGAGGGAGTGTTAGAGGGTCCTCATCCATCCCGCGACCAAATCGTTTCTTCTTCTCCTGTCGAGCCGTAAATCATGGTGGCACATTCCTCGCGTCACCACCTCTCCATTCACCTCGGAAAGTTGGAAGATCTGCAGCGGATTGGTCGTGCGTTGAGGATTTATTGGGTTAGAGGCCTGCGGTGGCGGTTGCGGGGTTTTGAAACAAGGTGAGAATCACGGACCCTCTACTTGTGATGGAAATGGTGACGTCAACGCTTTGCGGTCCCACGTCGAGGTTGGGTCGACAGGTCTGGTGCAAATATCAGGTCCAACGCCAAGTTAAGCTCAACATCATATGAGGATTATACGAGGGCAATGTTTCGAAATATGCCAAACAGATATTTTTTTCAATTATAGGTTTTCCCGGCGTATTGATTGATAAAAAATATCTCGGGATTACCGTAAAAAGTACCATTAAGAGTAAACCCCTGAAGACGATGGCAGACTCAGCCATTGAAACGTTGGAAGAATTAACCCAATGCCACACCCAGTGGGAATCCCGAGAAAGTTTTCATCAGATACTTTTTAAATGATAAACTATTTAATCAAACCTATGGCACAGTATTAGAATCCGTGGAAGTTTATTTTAAACAATAAAATAAAGTATTTAAAAGACACCAATGAATCCTGCCAATTTTTCCTTTTATTTCTAAAAATTAATTTGGACCAGAGTATTTGAACCGAAAAAGGTGGACCGAAAAGGATTAAGGAAGTTTTCTGGTTAATATCATGGGATTTCATGTACTTCTACCAGCAACTATATCCACCTACAACTACATGCTACACCGCAAGCCGACTCAATTAGCGTGTGGTGGGGGTCGTATTTGCCATCATGTCGTAAGTACTATGCCATCAGCCACTATGTCGTAAGTACTATGTCGTATTGTGCTTAAGCTCACCAAAGTGATGAGAGTTATAAAATCAGCAATACAATAGAATATCATATGAAATGCGTGCTAAGAGGCTCCCAACTTTAATATTGCAGCCTTAAAAAGAACATATAATGAGAAATGCCGAAACAATCAAAAGCTAAACAATTTTAAGTAGCTAAATCGTTATTGCTGGGTAGGAAAATGTACACAAGAATGCCATATACAAGATATAACAGTCATAATAAAATTTTATTTCCTTTTTTTACGGTTTTGAAGATATTTTCATCTTGCCAGTCGAATGAAAGTACTTGCGTGTCTGCTGTCTCACGTATTTTCTGCTAAACGCTTGGCGATTATGTGCTACACAAACTTTCCATTTCGGTGTAAAATATGTTGCTGTTTAACCACATATTCTCCAATCAAATCTTCCAATATCATTTCCAAACGTATCAAGCAGCCAGTTACTACCGAGTCAAGTTTTTATTTAACCGGTGATAACAGCTGATATCACATGAGTAACAGCAAATGTTGTGTTCATTGTGATTCTATTGAAAGAAGTAGTCATATGAACGTTGACATTCCTTGCCCGCACGACATAGGTACGTGATATACAAAAGCCATGTAACTGACAACTGGCTACGATAAAAATTTTATATCCGTTGCGGCAGGAAAGAATTGGGATATGAACGTGTAAATCGGACTTTAGATAGGTGATATACTTCCTATGATTAGTAAAATAGGTTATAGGATGTTATATTTTACCAATTACTTCAGTAGGGACGGTACACTCATTTTTATGCCTTCATTTGAGGTTCATCTAATTTAAATTTTTATGGGAAAAGTATACCTTTGCTTGCGTGAGGTCTTTTTTATCCGCCAGCATTTTACCCTGATTACGCTGAACGAGACGTCCATACAATCGTTGGTGATGCACAACGACTTTAACCGGTGAAAATTCCGAGAAGACCTGTATATTGTACTTTTGTAATTTAGAATACTCTTCCTTTAATTACTCCGTGTGGTTTCCGTGAAGTTATTTTCATTAAGTTGAACATTTAAACAGAGGAAAATATGGTCTTCGAATGGTGATTTTGAACTGCCTTGAGGCTATTTACGAACCACAAGTGTATTTTTATAACGTGGTGGGTGGTTGTTTTCTGCTTTTTTGTATGAAGAATAACTGGAGTGAATATTTGTTATGAAACACTTTGAAGTGAAATAACGTCGAGTAATCAGGAATATTTTATTATATTTTATTAAATGCGCCAGCCTTTATGAAATTATTTGTGGAACCGTATCTCGCAGAATATTTTTTCATAATTTATCCGTGTTTAGAGTCATGCAAATTCACGGTTAACTGGGTACTGTATATTAGGCCGGCCCTTATTTTTCAGAACTGCGAAAGGTTATGTTTTCCTAGTCTGAAAATGATTCAAATGAGGTTTATATTCACGTGTTAAAATTTAGTTACTTTAAAATAACGGCAACCCGTGCCCCAAGGGCCCTAAGTACTGAGGACCCTCAATTGAGTTTTTTGGGGCCGAAAAAGTGCTATTCTTATGTAAAACGTAAAAGTAAAGGCCTTCAGGAACAATTTTCTGTTTGTTTTGACTTATCTCGAAGCGTTTACGAGATATCGTCCGTCGTAATGCAATCCATCCCCCAAGGCGCCACCTCGCACCGCGGCGCCGCGGCGCCGTTGAGGTACGGCCCGCACCACTTACTAGAGACTTCCCCTCCACCCCCTCTCCTCCCTCGGCAAAGTCTTTGCTCCTGATGACAATATTTACATGCTAGTTATACAGAATTGAAAAGGTTGTTCCTCTTCTGTCATGATTAATGTTGTTAAAGCCTACAATGTCAATTTTAACTCTTCCACGCCGTCCTATGTACTGGGTGCTGGGTACCAAGCCCTTAAAACTTAATTTGTTGCCACCATACGGCCGCGAACCATTCCAGCATGCTTTGTTCCAAAGTGCTCTTTATGTGCAAAATATTATAAGAATGTGATACAATTGTGTCTGTGAATTATAAAGGAATGAAGGGAATGAGCAGGCCTTCCAGGGCTCCAACAGTAGATAGAAAAACTCAAGGAAGAAGATATGAGGCAGTCAGTTCACGGATGTAGATCAATGTGGAGAAATAGTTGATTCGTGTGTTTAGTGTGCAAAGGATAGGAAGTGTCAAGTTTTTTTTGGGATTTAAGGAGAAAAGTGGTGAAATAACTAGTTTATCATGAATACACGTGACGTTCATTTTAAGAATAGGCCAAAAAGGAAAGGCATGAAATCAAGACTAAATCCAGGCATTGAGCTGGTTGGAAAAGGAAGTGAAGAAATACTTGGCTCAAAGTTACCTGCAGTGAGAGTAGTACTGTGTGATTTTTTTAAATCATCTAATGGGTTCGAAATGTATGAGACTTAGGGCGAGAAAAACCGTAAGAAACGCGTATGAACCATGAATGAACCATGGTACAAAACGAGAATTCCTGATATTACGGAAAAAAAAGGCGATTGAAAAGTTAGAAAAATTACGCAAAGAATGGATGAACGAGCGGCAACATAAAGAGAGAACGGGAACTACCGTGGAGATGAAGAGAAGAGAATATTTCGACACAAAACTTGATGATTTGTTTGACATTGCAAGGAGAGGTACCATTGAATATTTAACGCACGAGGAGGAAAGTGCAGTTAATCTCACGGATAAATGTGCTTGGGCTGAAGAAGTAAAATTCTTGCGCAATCAAAGAGGAGCTCGAAATGCAGTTATTGGTGGAATAGATTTCAATATATTCAAGAAGAAAGAAAAAGATGTGGTTCTCCGATGTGGTTGTGATGCATCTGCTCCCAACAGTGACCCGCAGATCCTAAAAAGACTTGTTAATTACGAAAGCGTTAACCTGGACATAGCGAAAGCACTAAAAAAGAGGTTTTCAGACCACTTGTGGTACCTGAGTGAGTAGTTGGTTGGCCTGTCATTCTTTGACGGATCCTTTTCTAGGTGTAATAAGGAAAACGTGATACGCCGTATGAGGACATGTGAGGGAAAATATGATCCACCGAAGAAGGCATTCTGTAAACATAAAGACATGACTAAGGTATCTCTATCAAATTTTGTCACTATGAATTCTAGAAAACTATTTAATTCATTGTAAATATGCACTGCATTCTTTGATGTGCCCATGCGAGAATAGAATGAACATCCAAGAACGATTTATAAATTATTCCGGGTCCTCAAGTGGTAAATGATAGTGCAGAGAGGGGTGAAACTAATTCAAGATTTTGAATCAGTCACATAGAAGAAAGAGAGCTTTCAAAATTTATTACCAAGTGTGATTTTCCATGGTAGCACAACCCCTAACGTGCGCAAAGACACTTTAATTACCGAATATGGTGCGTCAGTGATATATTAGAAATACACGGAAAATGTATTTTGTTCTGATTGATATGTACTGAAATTCATGGACAGAGTGAAACTAAATTAATCACTTGGATTATAAATATTGTCATGGCAATTAAGTTCTTTCTAACGTAAGTACATTTCTTCAGAGGCTAGATCTTGCCAGTGGGAGCAAAGTCATTGCCGAGGGAGGGGAGGGGGTGGAGGGGAAGTCTTCAGTAAGTGGTGCGGGCCGTACTTATGCGGCGCCGCGGTGCGAGGTGGTGCCCTGGCGGATGGATTGCATTACGACGGACAATATCTCGTAAACGCTTCGAGATAGGTCAAAACAAACAGAAAATCGACCCTGAAGAACTTTACTTTTGCGTTTTACATAAGAATAGCACTTTTTCGGCCCCAAAAAACTCAATCGAGGGTCCTCAGTTCTTAGGGCCCTCGGGGCACGGGTTGCCGTTATTTTAAAGTAACAAAATTTTCACACGTGAATATAAACCTCAATTGAATCATTTTGAGACTAGGAAAACATAACTTTTCGCAATTCTGAAAAATAAGGGCCGGCCTACTGTATATACATTGTTTAATCAGGCTTCTTGTCAATCGATTTGCAATTGCAAAGTGTCGCTTGTAGCGGTTTTTACAAAAAGGCAAAAAATAACCACAGACAAGGCCATTGAAGGCTAGAGGGGTAAGGGGTTCGAATCGCCCAAAATATTTGGAATATACGGGTCTAAATGTGTTCCCTACTACTGAACTCCCCGAAATATTTTCCTAGTTACAGCCTTGGTAACGAAATTTACAGGAGACAAGTCTGATATATATTGACCGGCAAGTTTTAATTTTATAATAATAAATTACAGGCTTCTATAAATGATAAGTAACAATAATATGATTTAAAAAAAGGCTTTTCAAGAGCATGTTGTTGTAGTTACGTTCTAAAGTCAGTTAAATACACCTATTATGATTGCAGCGCCTGTATTTTGGTTACCATTTTTGGAACTCCAGATTTTATTTTTATTCCAAATTATTACACGAAATACTCCTCAGGTCGTGGCCAAGGAGTTAGGAAATCGCATTGTCATCAAGTTCTGATCTATCCTCTAAATTTCAGCGCTCTAGGTAATCAAGAAGTGGTCGAAATTTGATGATTGCACGATTTTCCCGGACGGATAAACAAGAAAACGAGTATAATAAAACGTGGTGACATGGTAAGTTCCACACTTTAATATCTCTTTTATATCTCATCCTTGAAAATGGTATAGAATTTCATATCCATGATCGGCAGTGGAGTTTTGTATTAAAGTGTGTAAATAACCATTCGTAGTTAATAATTTGCATAAAATGCTTTGTCGTAAGAAAGACAACTTTGAGATGAGTAGGAAGCAGAGAGTGGGATAGTTACGTGAAGACTGAGTAGGGTCTGACCTATCTTTTGCACCTATCCCTATCGAATCTTCCTCTTCTCCAGGCACCTCACCCTTATTGCAAACTCCCAAACCCTTCCCTTCGCCCCTGGAGAGGGAAGCCCTTTCCCTTCCATCCATCAACGTCCTCCCTCGAGACCACGTTATTTTTTCCAACAACGAGAGTCCTCGCACCTGAACTATTTATCGGGAGAGCAGATAGATAGTGGGATGAAATCGGTGGGACTGAACCCCAACCCCTTGTCTATATGAAATGGTTGGATGTTCATTCCGCGGTATTAGAAAAATGGCAATTCATGCAATTATGTTGCTTAAATTATGGCCTGCGTATTACATAAATTAATCGTGAGTGATGAATTTGTTTGAAGCCTCAGTAGTTTTATATACAAACTAGGCAACGTTGAACAAGTAAATAACACTAATTGCGTGTCTACTGGTGATACACAATCTCCTGTTAGAAGATACTTCAGTTAAATAGCAATTTCTCACTGAGTTAGGCGGGTTGCATCTCCTGTTATGCATCCTATACTTTTGATAAAAAAATTATTGTCAACTCACTGAGAATTTCATACCATTAATCCTAACAGGAACTAAACGTTTGATATTGATAGGTTTGTACGCCATCTTAATAGATTAAGCATTTTCTACAAACTAGTTACATAGCTACTAGTTTAACTAGGTTGAATTAGGAAGGAGATTTAAAGAGACAGATTTTTAATAATGGCTAAAATTTAAGATCATCTTTTAGAGACAAGTTTACGTATTTAAAGTAAACCAATTCCACACTTTTACCATAAAAGCTTTCTAAATTATTAATGTATACCGCTATTGTACTCCCACCATATTGAGGAAATTAGGAAACTTTCTGTAGAGGCCTCTGGCATGCCCACGTAATTTGGTATATCAGGTCCCTGTTACGTTCGACTAAATTGCCGTTTGCAACACCCACGGACCATTTGCCTGGCATAATAGTAATGACCAAGCTTTCACTCACAGCCGGGATGGATCTAAAGACACACCGCTGCTCCGGCGCGGCGGGAGGGATATCCCCCTTTCAAATTGTGTGGCGTCCCTGGAAGTGCTGCGAGCGATGATACATCCCTTCATTTGGCGCAGGTTTCCCGGAATGGCCTCCGCGGGAGCATTTCTAGGAGCGACGGGTCGCTTTGTTTGAAATCGCCTCCCTCCACTCCACCACCACCTTCTTTCTTTGTTTTACACTGTCTTTATTTTCAATTGTCATAGCCATGTTGAAATCACTTATTTATTCTATTTGAACATCTATTTTTATGCGCAATGGAACACTGATTATGATTTCCAGAGTGTAACTAAAAGCACAGGTAAAAATACCTCTTAAGTGACCAACTCAACTGTCACCAAATGGAAGATGTTAGGTCTATTTATACCTACTCTCCATTGAGTACTAAAGGACATTTCTGCAATACCTTGTATCGTATTGTGACGGTCCCGACTCGTGTCCGATGACCGTATCCCTAGCGTCGGAAAAAGATTTTTTTAAATAGAAAATAAAAAAAAACTTTTCATTTCGGAAAACGTGCAAAGTTTAAACTCTGATTGCTTGTTTAAATGGTTATTTGTGTTTGTCCAGGAGCCTACCAAACCGAGCCCACTTTATTTTTAAGGCCTTTTTAGACCTTGTAAGGCCTTATTATTATTTTTTTATTTCTCACCAATTATTTATACCTACTACCCACCCATACATTACTTAATCATCGATTAAATTCTTATTAGAAGTCCCATCACTTCGAAAAACATCATAGATGCAGCAGAGTTAAGTAGGTGAATGTGGGATGAGGGATCACTTCTAATTTTTGATTGAGGTATATTCTTTTTTCGGAATTTATATAAATTAGAGCATTGAAATACATTCACGGTATTATTTTTACGTACTGAACAGTTAAGCATATCTAATTGACTTTGATTGTTAGTAGAATAGTTAGTAGTGCCGGCCTCGGTGGCGGCGGGGTAAAGTCCTCGCCTGCCAAACCGAAGGTCGCGGTTTCGAGTCCCGCCTGGGTTGGTTGCCCCTATCCAGGGCATGGTTGTGTGTGATAGTTGTTGTTTCATGTTATACCCTCCGATGTAAAAGGCCTTGTGAGCTATTTTCGGGGCGATGGATATAAATAAAAATAATAAAAAATTCCATCATTGGCTGAAAAATAGTATCATACTGATTTGTACTTTTAATTCTGGTAATCAAATTCATTCCTATTTTTTAGGTGCGCCAGATGTGTAGACGTTTGTTTCGACGCAAAGGACACGATGAGCGGGCACGGGTCGGGACCGTCACAATACCCTTATTTAAACTGAGCTGTGCAAATGACAAAACTATTTCTGACTACATCCACGTAAATGACCCCTGGGCCCAAAGGAAGGGGGGGGGTGGATCGTGGCCTCATCTGGACCAGGTAAAATAAAACACAAGTCAAGTCTTCATTTATGAGGGAAGGGGGTTGGTGGGTGAGGAGGGTGTGCAGAGAGAGGAAGCGAAATCCCGGTGCACGGAGATTACGCTGCAAATCCGCCACTCCATCATTTCTTCGCGGTCTGTGGTGTGGGTGTCGGAGGAGCGGGGCAAAGAATCCGCGTCATCATACGGATTAGAGTTTGCTGCGCGAGGTCAAGAGCGGGGGAGGGGGGGAGAGGGGCGACGGAGACGACTAAGGCCAGAATGGAGATATGATTGCTCCTAGAAAATGCAAAAAAAAGGTCATTTGAAGGAAATGGTCCAAGTTGGTTTGTAGGAATAGCACTGATCCACAAAAATGAAGCGCTTGCACTACACCTTCATTGCTGTCGATAATTGGCATTTTTACCCTCTGATTCCTGGCTTTTTCCATCTACTACAGCACCGATGTCCTCGTCCTTTTTCTATTATATGTTCTTATCCCTTTCTTTCCTTACTTCTGAATTTATTTGAGTTATTATTATTAAAGTATAATGTGTCCCAAAAAGAATGACCCGATTTTAACTCGTAATAATATTAAAACAAATGCCATTAGGCAATCGAAACAGCGCCAGATGTGATCGGCATTGTTTAGATTTTTAGAAAAATCCGCTGAATGTCACTACGAGCGCTGATGTGGAGCGTGCAGCCCTTAGACCATTGGCACAGAGTAGGGATATACAGAGAGTACAAAACGGCTGAAGGCGGTAATCAGCTCATTGCGCATTTCACCATGTTCTAAATAAGGAAACGTGGCTTGAGTTGCTATTTGGTTGCTATCGTTGCTATCATTCGCGCTTGGCGTGGAGTGTTGTCGCACAATTTTCTGAGCCATTGGTCTAACAATTACGTCTAACAATAAGGTGCAGCCAGTCTCGCTGAAGACGGCGTCCGCGCAACAGAAGGCGTATTGTGTTTTCGAATTTAGTCGTACTCAATCAGTGATCGAAGTTCAGCGGGCGTTTCGTATTCGATTTCGTGCAGAACCACCATCACCAAAGAACATTCGAAGGTGGTATAAGCAGATTAAAGAAACCGGGTGTCCCTGTATAGAAGACCCTAACGCTCAGTTTGGGATGATTTGAGCTATCGGCTAGATGTCGCCCGCGCAGCTAATGGAGGACATATTGAACATTTATGATGGGTTTATATAAACTTTTGTCTCTTGTGAGTAATTTAGTGCACAATTTGTTGTTGTTAAGCCCTTCTTCCTAATAAATAATTTTATTTAAAATCGGGTCATTCTTTTTGGTACACACTATTCTAGCGACCAGGGTTTCCACTGAGTGCTTAAGTAGCATTGTGGGAGCCCTTCAAGCATTTCCTTCAAGCATTTCCCCCTTCAATTCACGATAATTCCTACTCTCTTTCATTCCATCTAAAAAAGCCCCATTCTCTTCCTTCCCCTCCCTCGTTTACCTAACATTGTACCCTTTAACACCGTTTTCGACAACTCCTCCCCGCTAAGTACTCCCTCCATCAATACTTTCCCTTTCCTCCGTACTTCATCTAGAAGCTGTCTCTTCTCACCCACCATATCCCTTGTTGTCAATAGATTTTCTAAATCGAATTGGAACTTTATATAGAATTTAATTTGAATATTATTTTTATTTTGCAAAGTTTTGGATGTGTTTTTAGTAACGAATAGAATGTATTGTGCAACATTAGGTTGAAATGCAATGATGCAAACATCAATATTGGATTAAAATTAATGGATATTTCGGTGCTTCTAGAAAATTAAAAAAAAGAGGTTATTTGAAGGAAATGGTCCACATTAGTTTGTAGCACTGGACCACTAAAATTAAGTCCTTATACTATACTTATACCCTTCACTGCTGTGAATAAATTCTTTAAATCGAACTGAAACTTAAAATTGAATTTGATTTGATTATTCTTTTTATTCCACAAAGTTTCTGTGTTATCTTTAACAACGAATAAAATGCATTGTGCACGATTCGATTGAAATGCACTGATAAAAACATCAATATTGAATTGAAGTAATGGAGATTCCGGTGTTACTATAAAATGCTATAAAATATTTTTTGAAGGCAATGGTCTTAGTAAATACCAATATCCTGTAGGAATAGCACGTAACCACAAAAATAAGGCATTTGTGACACACCTTCATTGAAGTTGAGATAATATGAAATCATTGCAAATATTTTGCATATTTTTTCAAAAATTCTCCATTATTTTTTTTTTGGACATAGTATGATACTCAATTTCCATTTAAGAGCTGTGGTTATTTTCAATATTTTTTATTTTTTATGTTACCGATAACCTGATTCAATAATCAATCACATTGCATGCTATGTACAATATATAGTATCAACATTATTATTATTCTTAGGCTAATTATATGCTTAGCACAGTAACATCGTGTGCTGTATGACTTATATGAAAATTTTAAAGTTATTTTAAGGTTGATTATGCAGTGATTCCACCGAGCGATTTCGGAAGGCTTCGATATCAATATCTTAATTTCAATTATTCATAGACTTTTTCATGCTTCCTAATATCCCTGATAAATTGAAAACCTAATAGTTTCAATTTTTCACAAGGAAATATATTTATTCGTTGCAAATAAAGCTTCCAAATATGCTTTAGGATAAATTTAAAAGAATTTTTTTGGGTTTAGGCTTTAAGTAATGTGATTATGTTCTATTTTTCTTATTTCTAAGAGATTTTTTGCTAATTTTGTAAGGAATAATCATGAAAATAAAGATATTTAACTAATAACTCGTTGCAAAAGCTTAAGAAGCCTTTCCGCACTATTTGTGCTACAGCGACGAAGATTTTTCGCACAATTTGTTCGTTGCGGGTGACTCCGTAAAGGTCATCTTCGTGGCTAGTCCCCATATACTTAAATTACTTTAGAACCCCCTTCGCTGGTATTTTTTAAGTAGTACGTTCAAAATATAAATGCTTTTATAACTCGGCATATATCATCGTAATCACGTAAAATTTTCGGAAATCAGTGGGAAACTACTATCGATGACCAGGTTATACAAGTAAATGTGAGGGTAGCAGATAAAATAAAAAAAAAACGATTTACCGCAATTCAAATTTTCCAATTCATAGATTCTTTTGTACAAGTACGTCCAGATTTTATTATTTAGTTACCCTGCGTTAATTTCCAACGAGAATGACCTAAATTATGTGAATTTCCAATCAAAAAATAAAGAGAATATTGACATTGGTTTGAATTTATGGAACTTATTTAGGTGACATATGTACAATGGTGGGTTATTTGATTCTTTTCCTCACGATTAATATTCATATTTAATCACAAATGCGTTACCCGTTCCATTTTCAATGCACCAAGTAGAGACACTCATTTGAAAATAAAACATGATATCGAAACTGATATCAGTACTGCGGGAGCAGTTGGAAAGTAAGTAAATAATTAACTACTATACATCGTATGGATAATTCCATTGAATAACAGCATTAGCCCTAATCGGTATCCTTTTCAAAAAAATTATAAGAGAAATTTATATCTATACCAATATAAATCTATCACTCTATTCTTTTTGCCGTTAGTTAGAGGTTCTCATCTCTCTCTTTATGGCATTCTTTTTGTTAGCAGTACAGCTTTCAGACTGTTATCCTCCCTCCGTTTTCTAAGCAGCATTTGTAGGTTGCGTCAATAGAAGAAAGGTAGCCTCAATAGGAAAATTAAGCCTTTGGAAGAACTGCTGGACTGAACTGAAGGACTTAACGGGAGATATAGCCAGATTCAGCTACCAAAGGGTTCGTTTGCACACGAACTCGTACCGCGCCAGTTTCCCTTTCGTTATCGCAATCATCGTGGGGAAAAATTTCTGTGTCTGGAAGTAATTACGATGGGTTGCACTGCGGTAACCTCAGTCCTCGGGCTAGAAGGAGGCGACTACTTTACTACGGGATTAACCTCGGCAGACGACTCTCGAAATGGTTCTTTTGTCTTTTTTTTTACTATTTTTCTCCATTTTTCTCTCTCTCGCTCCGGTGAGACAAAAGGCGAAAGTTTTGCACTGTGTATTTTTTCTCCCCAGAGTGCGGAGGAATTACTCTCTTTTTCTCTCTCGCGGACGTCTAGTGAGTGTGATGGAGAGGCTTGAGCCGGAGCGGAGGCTTAAGTGCGCGCGGGAGATGCACGGGGAAAAGAGGGAGAAAGTTCTCGGAGAGTTCCGCTGGCGTCGGGGAAATGTGACGGATGGGCACAAACCGAAAAATTTTACCTAGACGTACGCACTTCTCCAGAAATGTTTTGCATGTATTCTTATTTTTTTCCTCTCCACATTTCCATAAGAGATCGAAGGATGGAAAATTTAGCTCAACTTCATGTCCATATTTTTTTTAAACTTTCTACTATCACTTATCATAACTATTACGCTTTTACTATTATTTAGCGCTCTCATGTTACTCTTGTACTCATCAGTTTTTGCAGTTTATGCTCCATGATTGATTTTTCCATTGGGACCTCCTTTCTACCTTATAATGCCTCTTACCAAACTAAATTCCCTGATATTCTTATTCATCAGCATATGACAACATACTTCAAGAATTAGGATATCAGATTTTTATTTTCTCATCTCTTCCTTGCTTTTCAGCAGAAATTTCGCGCTCGTCCGGCCGCACCGTAAACATGCAGTGAGCGGATAGGATCCGAAGCTGAAAGCCTTCATCCGTGAACTTAATAGAAAGCAAAGGAAAGCTGCGCGATTCGTCAAAAATTGCGAAGGACGTACAGAAAGCGTTATTGCTCCTATTTTAAAGGAATTAAAGTGTGAGCCAATAGAGAGTCTAATTACACGTGCTGGCCTTAGATTGATTATGCAATTAAGCATAGATATCTTTAAGAGGCACACGGAGGACGACATTTTAGTACCTCACTCTATGTTTAGGTCCGAATGAAACGGAAAATTAACCTTTATCGTCCTTGCGGTCGCAAAAGAGACCAACTAATGTTTTCGTTTATGGACTTGTAGTTCCTATAGGGACCACTGAGACACACTTCGTTTAAAATCTGCTTATAATATGTTTCGTCGCTCGAGAGTCAAATGGAGAGCTGCTTATATAAATTAAACCTATGCCATTTAAATACCCGGCCATTCAGTGATACATCTGGAATTTAAAGCCGTCCATTGAAGGTTAAGGGATATGCCTCGACAAACAAATAGGTAAAGGACTGCGTCCTCCCACGGAAAAATAAAGAACTTTAACAAATGCTAGGCGGACCTTCGTTTAGACATTTTCTTTCAATTTTTAACGGCTAGTGTCCTAACACCCCCTGCCACACGCCCATAGAGACGGATGGGGGGTAGTTTGTAGATGTATATGATAATCCTGGAGTAAACTTGTCGTTTCAAGGGAAATATTGTTTATTAGAATCAGATAGAGCTCTCAAAATTAATAATTGTTGTTGAAAATACTGGAATATTTATCATAGCCTCGGGCACTCGTTCGCTATTGTATTTATAAATGTAATCATTGAAAAAGAGAAACTCTAATCCCTGCGGAAATAATGCAATGTTGATTACTTTCTGAAGGTTCCAGCGGTTTGCTTTCTCACTTAAAATAAAAGAGAGATTACTTAGTATGATATGAGTAGCTTGTTATTGATTAATTATAAAAAAATAGCAAAGGCGAGAGTATTGCTTTCCTGCATTTACGAACAAAATTTCTTTCACCCTGCATTCGAGACTCATGCAATTCCCCTTTACCGTGGTTTACTAGTTCAACATTTTTAATAAGATTGATGAATACGAAGAAAACCTGGGACGGTACTAAAAATGGCGAAATGCTTATTTGTAATAGCCTTGCATGCTTAGGTTTACTAGACGCAACATGGAATGTGTAATCATTATACGATATACAGTAGTGATTCAGCGGATAGCTCATGTCAGATTAAAATGTAACTGAGAAACGCATGCAAATTAGTGTTATCTTTAATGTAAACATCTTGTTTATGAGGCGTATTTCATGGCTAGTGGTTGAAAGACATGCTGAAAGTTCCTTATAGGCATAACACAATTGAGCCAGATCTTTCTCATTTCAGCTGTTACGGGTTTATTTTTTCACCCTCATATCTCTAATCTTCAAAGTAAGACATGCAACTTCTTATCCTATTTTAATAGGCATGAAACTTCCAAGTATAGCTCCATTGAGTCATTATGCAAAATTTCCTTATCGAATCTAAAATATTATTTTCATGTCTACTCCATGTTCATTCCTGACTTTTTGAAGGCGAACATATTCCACGGCGTTTTTCTGGTTACCTATAATACCTTCTCGTTATATTTTTTTATAATTAAGTTAAGATTAATGTATTACTATAAGGACTTATTTGTACAAAGGCACGGCTTTATATGTCCCCGACTCCATGAAATTGCTTTGGTTCATACACATAATATTATTTCTCATAGCCGAAAAACCGCTGCTGATAGTTTTTGGGTTTCTGGCCTAAATTTTTTTAGCTTTTTTCAATAATTTAGTTATGCTTATCGCATACTAATATTACTAGAGCACAAAAAAACCAATACATGCCCTGTTTAAATTTTTGTGGGCCTTTTGCCCTGTGGATGGTTTAAAATACACCGCTTCTTTTCGCCAGAGATCAAGCGCTGAAAGACTAGGTGATCCACTCCTGTCCTAGACATTTGCCGCTGGCTAAGCACAAATTTTTGATCTAGTCCCTTTGTTTTAAGATTTCGATTTTGATGTAGGCATGGTCATGACATGTACACGCGTAGTCCACGTAAGATGTCCAAGATAAAAGGAAATTTTTTGCTGTTAGTTGAATGAAATCCCAGGTCAAAAATATTGCATATTTACCTCTCTAGAGCCGCATTCACGCGTTAGTCCCAACACACATTATCTCCCGTTTAATTGTATATTACGTATAGACGCACATTTATGGAATTAGGAATATAAGTCTAATGAAAAACGTTTTCGAAAAAAATTAATTCTATATTTAGTAAGATTTGACCATTTAAATCCTGCCTAAAAAGCCAAAAAAGAATTTTTATGCTTAAATTTTATTTTTTAATGTCATTACACTTTTTTTAAGACACCTGTGTCAACCTGGCCAAATTTTGGGGTACGTGCTGTTAGAACCTAGCCATCGATATGTTTCCTTAAATTATAGTAAGAAATTTACTTCGGTGTAACGGTAAATTTCTTGTTAGTATTGCCTTGAGAGGTCTCATTAGGCCCGTTTTACATGGACGCGGACGGTCCGCGCTACGCAGGCGGATAAGGTTTCATTGAAGTTAATGGAGGCGTACACACGAATGCGAACCGTCCGCACGCGGAGGAGCCGTCCAAGTGGCCTCTCCGCCCCGCGGATCATCCACGCGCGTAAAGGGCCACAGAGACAGGTTTGTGCTTACAAATGAACGCGGACTGCTGATGCGGACCAAGTAGATTTGTCAGTAGAATTAGAGCGAGCTTGGAGATAACAGTGCGAGAGCGTCTTTTCACTATGGATAGTCTAATTGACACTGGGAAAATAATTGAAAAAATTATATTCATCAGCGCGTAGTTCAGTTAATGATATATGAAGTGAAACACTTTCCACATAAAAATTTATTTAACTACAGTCTCATAATCTTAATAAATTTTTATGTGGAAAGTGCAAGGTTTTTCACTTTAAAATCATAATGGATCTCCACAAATTATCTGCCTCATCCATCCAATTCATAGTTCAGTTAATATGGCCACTAAAGCGGCTTTTAATTTTCTTTGTGCCACAATAGGGTGCACCCTAAACCTCATTTGACGGGCACTTTTCTTCCGTTTTTTCTAACCTGGTATGTAGCAATAGATTGAATTGTACCTTCTAGACAGTATGACGTTCGTCTACCTTGGCATGCAACGCACAGCTGTCATTGTGCCGGGCGTACACGGTTTCCGTCCGCGCCCATGTGAAAAACGGCGACCGCTCTCAGCGCCCCGCGCGCTTAGCGCGGAACGCGGACCGTCCGCGTCCATGCGAAGCGGGCCTTCCAAAACATGTACCTTCGTCATATTTATCTTTGACAACCTATCCTACTGTTTCAAATAAGTCGAAGAAACAAATTTATCATTGTCTCCCAAAATCAACAATCTTATTCAAGTGATCAATTGCACCTGCTTTATTACAGTTTTACTCTTAGTCAGACATATGATTTTGCATTCATCACTCCTAAAGATAACTCAGCCGCAGTCGTAACAACTTTATTACCATTTCATTTTATCTTCAAGCATTCATTCCCCTATCATGTATCATTTTATTCGTGTAGTAAATCTCAATTTAGCAAATCTTTGAGATAATCCAATCTCCAACCGCGTTGAAAAGAAAATTTTGAAAGCAAGAGAAAGCCGTGGGCGATAATGTGTCCGAGTTCAAAAAGAAAGTAAAGGTAGGGAGAGAAAGAAAAAATGGGAGGAAAACACAAAAAAATCTGCCTTTTTGATTGGAGAGGTGGTGAGTAAAGAGATATGTATACTATATATAACGGTGCGTGATTCTCCCTTCGTTTAAAGGCCCATAAATTTTCAGTCCAGCTTGTGGCACGGATTCTTTCCAGCAGAACGTCGCACCAGTGAAACAAAAGAAAAAATTGCAACTCTTGTTTCCCATTGCGAGTTCTTTCATTCTCTTCCCCTTTGCATCCTTCCACCTCTCTCTCTCTCCCTCTCTCTCTCTCTCTCTCCTCTCTCCCTCTTCGTGTTCTCGTTTTCTGCAAATGAGCGGGTAATCGGACTTTCTGCATTTTTTTCTCTCTCTCTCTCTCTTTCTTTCTCCGTCTCCCTCCAACCCTCAGAATGGTGCTTGTTTTCTTTCCATTAGGGAGCGGAGTTGGAGGGGAGGAAAGAATGCGTCACGAACGCACAATGCTTTTACACCCCTTCCGACTGATATAGCGAGCCACACCCCTGCTCGTAACGTCTCCCCCACCTCCTTACACAGCTTAAAAATCTCAGTGGTGTCGTAAGACCAGATTTAAAAGGAAAACATGTGTGCTACGAAAATATACACATTTGAGATCTTTATCGTTGCCCATTTTCAAAGATTTTTTTATATCAAACGGTTTGACCTAAAATATTTTGTGTCGCAAATTTTAGGTCAAATCCTTTCATGAAACGTTCAATGTATTAACTATTAGTTTAGGGCTCATTTTTATCCTCCTGTGGGGCACTGATGTTATTTTATTCCGTAAATAAAGTGAGAAAAATATTTTTTTGCTATGTCGTAAGAAACGACAGAAGCCAATTGTCCTTAATATGGATCTCAAGATTTTTTTCCCAAATTCGTGTCATATTTAAGAAAATTTAAACTATATTTTTGCAACTATTTATTTTTTCAATAGTTACGTATTTTTGTCGAAAGTGGGTTATAGTATCGATTGATAGCGAAAAAAACTACAGAAATGGAAGGTTGGAGTGGCATGACAGATGACGGCTGAAATATTAATAACGGTATACAAGCAGAGTATTTTTAATGGTTTTCTTCACTGTCACCTTTAGGTCTCCAGCCAATCTTCGTGCATACCTTTCAGGCAGCCGTGAATTCTAGAATTTAATGCGATAAATGATACTCTTTGGAAGCAGTTGTAATAGTAACGATTAATTTGTGAATACAAGTGAATTGTTATTACGTGATGTTACTAAGGGATGATATTTTATGGCATCACTAATTTTTCATGTGCTGATTAAAAAGAGTTATGACTGACAATACACTCATTTTGTATCACATGCTTATGAATAAGGAATACAAGCATGCCTAATAATGTGTTCAGAAAAAAGTCTTTTTCAATGTTCACTGTTCTGGCTAGTGGCTACCTTATTTCATTCAAAATTTCATGTCTGTCTCGCCCCACGAGATCGCTGCTGCTAGGGTAATGAGTTGGACAAAATCTGGGGCAATTAGTGGATGATGGTGGCGCGCTAAACTGTCATGGACTAAGGATAACAATGGTACTCAAATTGAGGCGTAGCGAAATAAAACGATTACCCTTAAAGGCGTGGGTTTAGAATGAATATTCATAAGTATTACTTGCACCATCACTTTGTAAGAACGAATGAATGAACGTTGATTAACGATATAATTTTCCCCATAAGAGTGAATATAAACACGTACAGCAATCAGCTCAAGCAAAAAAATAGAACCACACCTGTCACAACTCTGCTTGCAAAAAAAGCGAAAAAATACACCCAAGTTAAATCACCCCAAGTAAAAAATGAGAACATACAGAAACGAAGAAGGGAAAACAAACATCCAGTTAATCTGTGATAGTACAGCATAAAAATAAATATATTTTAATTTGCGGACGTAAGTTCTCGCTAAGGTAATATTTAAAAAGATTCTCTTTAAAAATTGATAGAAAAGAGGACTTTTAATAGATAAGAGCAGAAAATATTAGAACTATATATGAAAAAAGACTTGATTTGAGTGTTATTCCGAGGTATAGGACGTGGGTATCTTTGTATCAGTCCATTTCAAACAATCTACGAACGTGTGTCATCATATAGGGAGATAACAATTTTTTTCTCAATTTTAAAGATTTTTTATTGCTTATAATTCATAAATGTATGCCCTTCGTTAATTTTTAATTATTTCAATTTACCGAGCATGAATTCCCATTTAGTCCATGCTTCATGACGACCAGATTCAGTGAGATGTAGGCGAAGGCCTACTTCTGAGGCGAAGACATGAAGTTTCTCACCTTTGACGAAATGGAAAACCTCTTTAAGATAGAAGTTCACAAGTTCGTACACACAACTTAAAAGATAGACGTTACCAATTTAAAGGCAGAATCTTAAAAAAAAACTAAATATCACTTCCCTTCATCTGAATATCATTATGCGGCAAAGGAAAACTCTCGTGCCAATAGAGGAAACGGGGAATCCCGAAGTTGACATTTTGCGCTCCTACCAGGAAAGCCGCGAATTTTCCTCCTTTGTATCCAATGTCCTTCCGCTCCGTGGACTTATTTATTATTTTATTTTTTTTAACAATTAATTAAACATAATTCCGGTTACCATTTTAGAGAAAAAAGAGTTTTGAGCGGAAAGGCTATTATTTAATTGCCGTTTACATTTTGTTGATGCTAGTACTTAATGTAGATAAAATACTTTGTTTAATGCATACAAAAACTAATGATAATATCCTGTCAACTTTAATCAAGTAAATCGTCCGTTCTTTGTTGAAACTTTTTGGATTTGTTCATTTGATTCCATGATACCTCCATTTTCTTTTAATACCGTTTTCCTTTTCGTAAACCAATGTGTTATACCTTGAGCTATTACAATTCTATCCTTGCGTGCGAAGAAAATGTTTTCTAACTGCATTGAAATTATCATCTGAACTTATACGCATCGAATGAAATAAATTGTAATGATGTTTAGGTATAAAAAAACTGGTAACCTTGCACGCAATCTATGGGAGAATTTTGAAAATATTGTGCCATTTTAGAAAATATATTTTTGTAAATGATAATTATACAAGGAATTAAAATTCTTGAGTGATAATTTTACGAGCCATGGAATGAATATTTATATTTAATATTTCCGCATCGTTTTTTCTTAGATTTATAATGCACATTGTGTTTCGCAGACCCCATTGCTCTTCTGGCAATGATGAATTACATGGTATTCTTGCCTTGTATCAGTGTCAAGCGTTCATTTCACTCATTTGACTTCAAGTCATTCATATGCGGAGCCTTTCTCATATTATCTCGATGTATTGCGAGCCTTGTAACGAATGCATTGAAATAAAATTTCCGAATCGTTTATTCTTCAACTTATAATACACATAGTTTGCCTTCGCATACCCTAATTCTCGGCTAAAAAGGATGAATTGCATGGTATTATTGCTTCCTAAGAGTGTCTAGGGGTTCATTTAACACATATGGCTTCAATTCATCCATGTTCGCAACCTCTCTCATGTGACCGCGAAATATTGCTATAAATATTTCTATCTTGGGCTTTTAATGTTTCATCGGTTCCCGTTCCAAGCTACTCGCCGTGCGTCACCAGTCTTTCGAACGCAACACCAATGCGAAGCAGCCGCATGCTCTCACGTCCTTTACGTGTGCAGAACCACGCGCTACCCTGTACCACTTGGTCGTCGTGAGACGTGACCTCGTTACGCGAGGGTCTACGGATAGCGATGCAGGGGGGAAGGACTTTGAGGGAGGGGGGAAGAGGGTGCTCTCGTGGGGTCCAGAGTAAAGGAGCTGAGAGAAGGAAGTAGCGGGGATAGGTGGAACGAGGGAATGCTGTGATATATATATATATATACGCTGCAGCCTCGCGAAAGTATATCTATCGAGTCACATCACGTAGGGCAGGAAAAAGTGACCCCATCGAGAGAAAGAGGAGGCGAGTTTTTGCCGATAAAAGTGAAAAATAAAAGGAGGACAAGATCCACTATTTTTCGCTCCGCGCTTCCAGAAATGCCTTCCTATTTGTTCGCCGACTGGAATTAAGGGTTCACAGTGTTGTTGGCTTGTGGTGAGAACACCACTCGTCCGTCGAGCCTGTATCGTCGGATTCAATGTCGATCTTTTATTTTATTCCAATGGAACTTTCAAAAATGGGGACAAAAAAAATCTAATAATACACATTCTATGGATAAACGTAAGAGTCCTTCGTTGAAAACGTATCTTTACAACAATATGTGTGGCAAAAGGTTGCTGAAGTATTTTCTATTTCTTAGCTTTCATTGTATGCTAAAGACTGTTTAATCTAAAATCTTTGGCTGAAATTAAAAGGAAAGTGAAGAAATGGTTGAAGTTTTTAAAAATGGTTAATTAATGGTTAGTGAAACTGTGAACTTGTAACACCTATACATAACCTGAAATTTATAAGTTAGGTATATTAGGTTCTCCAATCTCGATTTCAAAGTTCATAAAACTTTTTCGTGTCATGTTACTGCTGTTGTTTATGAGTTGAAACTTTGAATGTAATATAAATTTTATGCTTGAAATATGCCACATTGTAGCAGGGGCGGATCCAGGATTTCTTTCTGGGAGGGGCACAAGCAAGGCCGTATCCAGGATTTTGTTCAGGGGGGGGCACAAGGATACCTCGTCATACAAAACGAACGAAATGATAATGGTACCGTATTAAACCTCTAGCATATTTTTAAGGGTCTGGGGGGGGGCACGTGCCCCCGTGCTCCCCCCCCTGGATCCGCCTATGCATTGTTGTATAAATGGAACCTTCTGACAAGCCCTGTGACTTACAATTAGAAGGACCAAGTTGTATATGCAAATAAAGGCCATTATTTCTAAACTATTTCAAAACTAACTATTCATTGGAGACTTCACGGCTACTAAAGCAACACGCTTCAAAGATAGAACAAATTTTAAATTTCCTTTTGCACGATTTGTGGAAAATTTTAATTTATGGTATCCACGTATTTAATCGAGTAAAACATTTGTGCAAACTATGTTGTCGATTGGTGTAAATTGACTTTAAGGCTGTTTTTAAATGTTTTAATTCAAATCCGATTACGGTACAATATTAATTTGACAGTTAAAAAAAATTGTTTTAATTAATTAATTATCGATAATAATTGTGATTATGAGCTTGCGTAATATTTTTATCAGCTGCATCTCTTTGCATATTGTCTTTGTGATTGCATTATCTATTCATAAGCGTTTACGTAAAAAGCACTCATGAGCTTTTAACTAATATACATCCTACATAATATCGTACGATCTAATCTGTTGGTGTATAGGAGGGAATGAATCTTCGCCAACATGCAACATGCAATCCGATTCGTGTTCACTTTCTCGCATTCGAAGGAAAAGTTTGCATATGTACGCAGCGTGTGCATATATACGCAGACGTCTGAGCTCACACCAAGTATGCATCAAATCACAAAAACAATGACTAGGAGAAAACGAGAATCAGCCAAACTGAGCGAGATAAGAACAACATTAATTATAAAAACCTCGTGGTTATGAAATGAAGCGTAAAATTAAGAAGATGAAATAAAATTAGTAATACAAAAAAATGAACGTAGAAGCCCTGAAGAGAAGGGAATATTCAGTCAATGAATTGTTTGTTAACGCCAACGCGGGGTTTTTATACGCCCCATACGACGAGCTCACACACTTTTCCGAATCCCTAGCCCTTAAAATCTAGCCATTGGAAAAGAACTCTTGACCTATTCCAAAATTTCACATGACTCATTACTGTTAAAAAAAAGTATATAAAAGGAGTTGCAGAAAATTTAAAATTATTTGAAACCTTCAAAAAATACAAAACAAGAGAACGAGCTGAATAAAAGTTATGAAAGCTATGCTCTTCGTGTCGGGGACTCCATCTGACAACCATTACCGTCACACCAGCACGTTTATTACACTAGGCCACCGCAGCTACCAGCGTCTTATAATATTTAAAATGCAAACCAACAGTGAAAACCGAGGTAAGTACGTCGTAAATGCACACGAAATAATAATTAATTCCAACATAAATCGAAACAGAATGATAAATTTGTAAAATATTTCTCACTCTGAGTGCATGTATCTTCAAGCTCAAACGAAATATTAAGTAGTGCCTTGCCAATGACAACAAAAGTAGTAAGGCATACTTAATTTACTCGAGAAGCAAAAGTGGCGACACAAACTTTGTCCTGAAACTTTTGAAAGTGACTCCACATCTTCAACTCGAAGGCTTGTGCTTTAGTGTGTTATTCAACCTGAACGCAATATACAGTGTGTCTAAAAAGAACGACCCGATTTTAAATAATATTATTTGTTAGGAAGAAGGGCTTAACATCAACATATTGTATACTAAATTACTCACAAAAGACACAAGTTTATAAAAAACCATCATAAATGTTCAATATGTCCTCCATTGGCTGCGCGGACGACATCTAGCCGATAGCTGAATTCATCCCAAACTGAGTGTAAGGTGTCTTCTGTAACTGAAGCTACAGCAGCTGATATTCATGTTTTTTGTTCATCAATGTCACGAGGTAAGGGAGGAACGTAATCACGCTGTTTAACATTCCCCAAAAGGAAAAAATCGCATGGTGTTATGTTAGGGGACCTAGGAGGCCAAGAGTGTAAAGCTGTTCTCGCGGTCCTGTGCGTCATCTTCAGCGAAACTGGCTGCACTTAATTGTTACACCTAATTGTTAGACCAATGGTCTAAGGGTTGCATGCTCCACATCAGCGCTCGTAGTAACATTCAGCGGATTTTTCTAAAACTCTAAAAAATGCCGATGACATCTGGCGCTGTTTCGCTTGCCTATAGACATTTGTTTCAATATTATTACAAGTTAAAATCGGGTCATTCTTTTTGGGACACACTGTATAACACTTTGATATCTGTTATGTAGGCTACACCACATTAGCTGAACTAGCGCGATTTAATGATCAACTTAGATGAAACTGGCGATGAAGCTTGAGCGTTGTATAGATAAATTAGATTGAAATAATCTTACTGTTTGTCCGATGAATGCTAGCTCCAAACACGCCAACTGTTGTCGATGTGGCCGAAGAACGATGTCTTCGTTAACGCCCGATGTTAGTAGCAGCGGGGTTGAATCAGATGCTGCGAGGAAGACGACCAGAGGCTCTCCTTCCCACTCAAACTTACTCTTCCCCGAGCTGCTTTAAGGGCCGTATCTCGTGCCGCCGACATGTGACTCACGGGAGGTGGGGAAGACTAGAGGATCTTCCTTTCTTTCTTCGTTGAGTTTCATTAGTCCGCCGATACGATGTTGTTCCATTAAACGATAATAGGGTAGTTTCCTTCATCAAAGAAAACGAAAGGCATTGATTGCGATTCGTTCCCCGCCATTAGTGTATTCATAATATACAACTTATTTGGTTTTAGAAATCCCATTTTAGACGAATGGCAATGGTCAATATTATCCTCATTTGAAAAAGGCTAGATTGGCGCCCATGCGATGCCACTCCACATGACGTCACATAGACTTTGGTGCTATACGAGTAGATAGGAATTTTACATCGTCTGAGATTACCAATGCATGCAAGAGGCACAGAGCCCAGGGATACATCTCTTAATAATCACCTATTAAAACTGCCTGTGGTCGGAAAGTTTCCTTCGTTTGATTAGGTATTAATAATCCTTATTTAAGCCAAGCGTTACCTCCTTGCAGGGTACCTACTCTGCAACCTGCTAGCAGCCTGCATCGTAGCAGCACATACATCCTCTCCCCAAGGTCACCTCACTTTGCGGCAGCGGGAACCAGAATGACGTCACACGGGCTTTTCCCGGTATTCATGCTCAGCCGTCGCGTTTTCGCGCGCATGAAAATTTTCACTTTTCATTTAATCATGAAAAATAGATATCATCTTTTAAAATCTAAAAGTGTGAAATCCGCACTCCAGGAATAATAATCTTTCGATTTAGGCAATAAAAAAATAATAGGAAACCACCCTATTATGCAACATTGATCCGCCTAAGATCCTCCAACAACTCCGTTAACGAGTAACCGGGAAGGATAAATCTGGTAAATATTAGTCCGGCAACGCTATATCCAGAAACATATGTTCCGAAAAGATGTAGCCGACGATGATATATACGACTATTATAATTCGTCGATGCCCCACCCGTAACCAGTAAAATACTCGCGAAATATACTAGATTCGATTCCGAAGGACAAGACGGATCACTATAATTAAAACACAAACTTCAGATTGATGTTTTATAACGACAGAAAAGGAAGAACTCTCGGATACAACCGTTTTCTAAGATGTCTTACAGCTGACTGCCTGATCCACGGGGACTTCATAGAGGAGGCCCAATTCCATGCCAAAAGAAGTCTGATATCTGTCGCCGCTTCGGTCGCATTTTAATCTGTTTTCAAAAATGTCCGCGGCACGGTGATGAGTGCAATGCCACCAAAAGCTAAAACAATCATTTGAAATATGATTGTTGTACTTGCGAAGAAAGACGTTGAAAAGTAATTAATGTGATAGATCACATCATCATGTGTATAAATTTCGATTAATACCACCTAATTATACCTTATTTCCCCGTGAAACTCGGATCACTTTGTCCGTCAGCGACGCAAGTGGCGACTTATGTAAACCCATTTAAATGCGCGGTTGATGACAACACATTCAAAGGCCGACTTGAGGATCCTCTTTTGTAATATTCGTGGTCTGCCCATTGCACCGGAACACGTGGGGCGGTGTCAAAATTTGACTTACTTGGTCAACAGAAGAATAACGAAACACATTCGATGGGGATTCGACATTGATAAAAAAGATTTCAAACAAACCTCAAGCTGTAAATGTGTTCCGAAACCCGTTTAAACGAAAATTTTCAACAAAATAGATTCCAGCATGAAATTAATTTAATACTATAAAATGACGCTATTTCATTCTTAGAAATGTCAGAAAATGGCTTATTACGTTGCCTCTTTGGAAAATAGGTTGGTCGTATTGACATATAATTTAATTAATCTTTTAATGATCGTCCCAATTTGATTGTCTCAGTTTCTTACCGTCACTAATGCTCTTACCCGAACGAGTGCGACGTTTGGGCAAAAATCCTTGTCTCCCGTCATTAAAGCACGAAAAATGCTTCAATATAATTTCCCAAAACCCATAGACTAATAGAACTCCGGGCTTACGAAAGGGGGAAAAGTCATCCAATTACTGCTTGCTGCCGGATTTTTGGACTCTGGGTCTTACCCTTTCCTCGCTTCACCGACTTAATGGCTCCAATCGTTTGCTCGTCTCATTCCAGCGGAAGGAAGAAGAAACGGGGAAAAATCTGCGAGGAGGGATCTCGAGTTCGCTTCAGTTTCATTTTAAGTGGTTGACCGCCATTCTTTATGACACTCGAGACCCGAATTTCTGACTTATTATTTTTTTGCACAACCTTGAGAGGTATGTGAGGACGGAAGAAATGAGAACCACAAGGAGTCTTCTTTCCTTAACTTAGAGGCTGAAGAGGCTATGAATTGATGCCCTTAGGATCATTTCTCTTATTAGTGAGACGTACCAGCGGTGAACATTGGAGTGGCCGAGAAGAAGTTCGGTCAAGCTGATTGATTACGTTCTAATATCAGGGTTGCATGGTTGAGAGGCGGACAATTTACGTAAAAGAGCGAGAAGAATTTACTTTAAAAGTATTGAGCGCTATTATTCAGGCTACTTTATCGGGTGCACTAGAAGAATTTACTTGTTCATGGTACACGTAAATTATTGCTGTTTTAATTTTGTAGCAATTCGACATCTAATATATGTCAATGTATACGACATCTGATGTAAAGAGCCTGGATTTGCTGGCTTCAAATGGTGTTGATTCAGTAATGGAGTAAATTATTTCGAATAAGAAGCAAGTTGTATTGAAAGCACGACAGATACTTTCAAATCTTGAAAATCTCCCGGAAAGGGAAGTTCTTAAGTAATCTTACCGAATAAATGCCTCTTTTGAGTTCGAAAGATTTTTGGAGATGTATATTCAATTTTTCGTTTTCGCTTTCTTTGTAATACATACTTGAATAGAGGTTTACTTCTCCTGGTTAGTCATACGCTGTTTTGTTCTTCTTAAACTCTGAATAACCTTACGCTTATAAAATTTTACTTCCCATATAAGTTTGAAGGTTCTTATTTTCTTAGCTTGCTCACGTGTATATTGTGACAAATTTCAATGGCCATATACCTATAAGATTTTTTATAAACTTGACTTCGTTGAAAATATTTATCCCTCTAATTTGTGAATAATGAGCTAATATTTTCCTGCTTGCATCTGTGCACATCCTGCGAACAAACTGTGCAAATTATATTTTGCGTAATTTCAGGTATAGGTATTAGTGTGTTGTAACAATAATATTCAAAAGTTAGGTAGGAATAATGTGCCATGTCATTCTTTGACCCAATATACTACATTTTATTAACTGCCCAAAAAATGAGTGTATTTACAAAGGCGTATTTGTGAAATTCGCGGTGAATGCATATATTGAATTGAGACCAATCAGTGTGAATTGATAGAATTTTATGCATGATGCATTCATTTTTTTATATCCTTATAACAGCTATTGTTCTATCGCAAGTATCTAATTAGTAATAAACACATCGTAAAGGCCGAACGAGGAAGATAGATGGCATAAATCACAAAAAAAGAAAGTAAAAAGCTTACTTTCTCGAATTTTCGGCATACCGACCTACCCATCTTTTAGGCGGATTACTGTAGGACTGCCATTCATACCCAAAAATATGTGAAAGTTCCCTCCGTTTATTTGGGTTTATTTGGATTCCTTCTCCTTTTGGTATTGTTCTCATAACATCAGGCGCTTTTTCCTTCCAAAAAATTTTTTCAAATTTCTCTTCAAATACAATTTATTTCCTCGTCTTTATTTCCTTCTAGATCTTTTCTTAATGGCTTCTCACACAACAATCCCCCTCTCATCCCACTACAACCCCTTCGCAACCTTCCATCCCTCTTCATTACACATACACATAAAACTCAAATCAATAACAGGAATGAAAAAGAAAATAATTATATGGAAACATTAATATCAAACGTTACATTCAATTCAATATTTTCATCAAAGCATGAGGAAGAGATCTCCCAGAATAAAGTAATGCCGCGGCATGGTCCGCGAAGATCATCGCTAAAATAAATTCGGATTTTTAAAATCCCTTTGCTGAGCGCCCAACCAATCAACGCATTCCGAACCCCATCTCTATTCAAGGGTATTGTCCAACCAGAAAGGCCAACTGCAGTGCAATAGCCATCGAAGCGATGCTGAATGCGGCTTGACTTCCATATGATGAGAATGGGAATGGACACACATGAGTTAGAGCATCGGCCCGTGAATGCAACTGAATATTCATTTGACTTGATGTCCACCTCCTTGATGCGACCATGAAATCTTAATCGACATGTTCACAGGGAGGAATAGGCACGGGTGAATTGCGATGGCGTGATTTGGTATTTGCATGTGCTTACTGCATTCGGGGTTACGCGTGTCGTTAATTCATGAGTGCGTTAATAATTGGGCTGAACAAGTAGGAATTTGTCAATTATAGATTGGTGTCAATGACTCATGCAAACGCTTTTTTATTGAAGTATTATTTAAATACTGATTTTTAGACTGATGACCTCACTCAATCAGTGATGAGACTCGTTGATTTGTTTGGATGGGGTTGGGTAGAGTTCTCCTTATCCTAAGCTAGGGCCGTGTGAATCACTTATTCAGAGAAGGGGAATTTATAACCTAGGTATAGTTTTCACAAGCACTAAAAGCAATGTATGTGGTTAATATTATCCAATTTTCAAAAAAGCTCCGATCTGAGATCCTGATACTAGTTTGCAACTCCCGCATAGGGCAAAATTTGATCGGGAAAAAAAATCCATTTTTTTCGGCCAACCCTAATCTTTGCATCATCACCTGATCTCATGGATTCCCTTGGTGCATCAAAAATTAAAAGAGGGAACATAGATTTTCAAATAAGATATCTTGTACAGAGGTCTTCAACCTCTTTTTTTAATGCGAGGTCGGAAAATCGATGTCACATTGTAGAGAGGGCCACAATTTTATTACGGTAACCAAGTTTATACTCTTGAGCTTTTAGCTTGAGCTTTGAGTTTATACTAACCAAATGGCGTACCTACGACATCTCATTTGTAAAAACATTTGAAGACTATCAGGCTACAAGAGCAATAAGTGCTTGTATTTAAACATGCAGTATCAAGTATTTATAAAATTTAAAGTAAAAAAGTTGCGTGCAAATTATGCTCGTTTTAAAAATTAATTAGACTTTCTATTCATTCGTATTGCAGCCTCTCGTGAAAGGAAGAAAAATGTCTAAATGTATCATAACCATTTCTCTAATTTAAAGCACACCCAGTTCATTTCAGCGAGCGTTTCAGTAGAGAATGTATCCTCCGCACAAAAGTAAAAAAAAAAATATGGACGGCATTTACCCATAGTATCCATTTTTTTCTCATTGGTCTCTAAGCAGGGTTTTCGTTTTTAAATGCGGGAATGGTAATGAAACACCCAGTATTTCGCCATCTTTAAACGAGCCATTCATTTCTGGGAGGCTGAAAACGTAATTGCTCTTACGGCTCCATTTACAGGGTCTTTGCGAATTGCAAAATTACATTATGCATTCTAGCGTTATTGCAAACGAATGCCTTTGTGTGCGCCCGATTCCTAGTTATTTAAAATTACTTTTTATTCGCTTTTTTCTTTAAATTTTTTATGAAAGAATATTCAGTGGAGAATTATTTTGACTTTATTTTATTACTTGACTCTCTACTCGGCGAGTGAGTTTTTGTGGGCTATTTTTCACCACGTCACCTAGATGTGGGATTGTCATCGCCAAGTTCACGGGAGACTTGGGCGTCCCGTCATTACATTTCACGTGTGGGCACCGCATTTCCATCAAGAGCGAGTGGGATATATGGAACGCTAAAAATAAATCCGTAATGGTCGGGAGAACTTGATGCACGAGGGGTGGGCGTTTATTTAGAATTTTCCTGCGCCGAATCTCTCTCTCCCTCTCCGGGTCCTCTATTCCACTCACGTTGTGCGCGCCTATTTTAATTAACGCCATTAGCAAGAGGCGGGTATACCCTCCACCCTCTTCTCTCCGGCGGATTTCCGTTCGCTATTATCCCTACCCTCTATTCCATCCCCTCTTCTACGCCACCTTTTCAATTCGCGGTATATCCCTGCAAAAGAGTGCGGAAATGATTTTTTTAACGTCCCTATGACCGATGCGAGAGAAGTAATCATTGATCTTGGTCTAGGATATCATTGTATAAAATATTCAAATATACTCACTGCCCCGAAAGCCACCTCAATAGGCGTGGGGCAGGGGTTGTTAGGAGACCAGTCGTTTACGAATAAAAAGGATATGCTCTAATGACATTGATTAAAGTTCATTATTGCTCGGGCGAAACACGAATTCCCATATCTCTCCGTTCGGCAAATCTCTCTTAATTTATCGTTCCTTTCGCACCTGGAAGTATAGTGGGGTTCTAACGTGATGCTATTCGCGACGATTTTAAGGATATCTATTCTCAATTCCTCAAGAAATCTTAGCTTTAGTCCTCCGAGTATCTAATGGTTCACAGCCTGATCCGTTTCACATATGTACAACGCTTTCAGTACGCCTATTGGAGTTTTTGACGAATAACTTGAGGTACATGATAAGAATGCAAAAAGACAGTCTCCAACGGTCGTAAAATTTGGCTCCACTCGTCAAATTAAACAACTGCTCAACCCAAATAACCCTCTGTAGCAGTTTACGGGAGTAATGCTTCCTCGCCAGGGACTGCCACAGCCGCGGACACACCACCTGAGTGTAACCTTTGCAAGGCTGTAGACTTTACAGTCTACTAAAATATACTTACTCTATGATACTACTAAAGAAATATCATTTCATCAGGAGCGTTAGTATTCATACAATTTCCAGTATTAAAGTGAAACTACGTCAAAATACTGTAAACTTACATGGGATAAATCGCAGGACCGATAAAGTGGTACCTTGAGCATCTAAAGGTTAAATACGTAAAATATTTTGGCTTCGAAAACTTTCTTTTCTGGCTCTATCATCATGCACTAAGTTGGCTGAGCAACCCTTTTGGGGCACAGATTTTGCAACTGTAATATCACCAACCTTATAATACTTTGACGATGGGATAGATTTAAATAAGTTGAATGAATTCGATTTCTTATACATACTGCCCGTAAAAAAAGCAAGACACCTGAGTTTAAGGAGCTCTATCGTCCAAACGAAGAAATTAATTTCAGTGCAACAAAAAGCAAACGAGAGAGAATTTATGTCTACGCTAGATCATTTACTTCAAAAAAATTTCCGCTACACACAAATCATGCATAAAGTATTGTATACGAATCTTGATTTATACTTTAAAATTTAATGTATGCGCCTGTGGCAATTTTCAATAAATTTTTTCAAGTAATTAGTGCTACAAACTTTGGGTAATAGATCTGGCTTTCTCATATGAAAATTCCAAGTTATTAAAACGAGAACTACTGGAATACCAAGTGCTCAAATTGGGCAACTTGATTTTACGCGCAAAAAATGGGTAATTTTTTAGAAAAAAATTATTACAGGATATACTATGAGAAGGAATTTTTAAAAAGTAAACGATACGACGTAGAAATAAATTCGATATCGTTTGCTTTTTATTGCACTGAAATTTATTTCTTCGTTTGGACGATACAGCTCCTCAAACTTGGGTGTCTTGCTTTTAATTACAGATAGTAGTATACAGGGTGGCTGATATATAACTAAGTATTATAAAATCTTCTGTTGGTGAGAGGTGAGCTGCTACAGTGCCATCTATTTGTTACTCTGTTGGGCCAAAGCAAAGGGAGTTTTCTGTGTATAAGCCCCCGCCGAAATCATGGTAAATATAAGCGTCCAGATAGCGCAATTGCTGGAGCACCCGGCCGGCAATCAGGAGGTTCTGAATTCGAGTCCCAGTCAGACCGCATTTCCACCCTCTGATTTCTGGCTTTTTCCATCTACCACTGCAACGTTGTCATCGTTGTGTGAATGAATGAATTCGTATACAGTACTGTATGCATGATTTTAATTTCAATACACCAGTGCTCTAAATATAAAATGTTTTCGTCTTTTTAATTCCGTATTTTATGCCAGCCACCCTGTATATAGTATAGTTTACTTCATTGGTTCTAACTTGACCATCTCAAAATACCAAGGAGACGTCAACGATCTTATCAGGCAGTCGACCAAGTCAGGCAGGACTCTGAAACTTAATGGCGCGCTTTCTACGTCTTGCACCGAATTAGAGAAGGGTTGTTTGGGGGTGGAGGATCAACGGTATCGACGATGGCAGAGCACAGTCTCGAGCATTTCCAGTCTAATCGCTCTCCGCTCAAAAAAGTGACGCTCTCACCCTCCGGCGGTGGTATCCGAGCAGTTCCACCGCGGGACACGTCGAGGATTCTCGCCGCGATCGTGTTTGTTCTCTGGAGCGCGCGGTGAGAGCGTCTCTCTCTCCACGGCTTACGTCGAATATTCCATCCGCTTTAAAGCGCCGAAATCTCCCTCTTTCTTTCACCTCTCTCTGACATCCGTTTGTCTTTTCTCCCGCGTTCCCAATTTTCTCCATGTTGCCACGAAACTCTTTTTCTCCCCTTCCTGATACCCTTATGCAAACGCGGATTTCTTGTTTCCACCTTTCTGTTTCTTTTCCCCATCTTTGCGATACTCAGCAATTTGACTTAATAGGTCATGCTAGGAGATATTTTTTTTGGAAAAATACACTTAAACTAATGCTTTCACGGCAATTTGTGTTTTCCAATTCCGCACTACCAACAAATTAGAAGTATTTTTTTTTTCAGTTTTTCGTCTCCTAACCTATATATACCATAGAGCTCGATTCCGATTCAAGAACGGGTCAGGCTTGGCATAAATAAATATCTATAAAAACAAATTGCTTTGTTTGCTTAGAACACTAAATACTACTAAAGAAATATCATCATATCATTTCATCAGGAGATATAGTATTCATACCATTTCAAGTAATAAAGGGAAACTAACTCAAAATATTATAAACTTACATGGGATCAATCGCGGGACCGATAAAGTGGTACCTTGCATTTTAAGGTTAAATACGTGAAATATCTTGGCATTGAAAACTTTCACAAGAAATGCCGACTTCATTGACAATTTGCATAGGTTCAATGCTTGTATTTACTTAAAACAATGGCAATTTTAGCATGTTGAGTAGTGAGTGCATAAAACTGCAAATTGAATTTTTTCGACTCTCCTAAATTTATTTATTTTATATTTTTTTTTGATAATGTTCTCGTTCATTCTGGGAAGCTTGAGTCAATTTTACCTCATAATTAGAATATATTAGGCGCGTTTGATCTTTTCTGCTGGAAACATAAATTTAGGCATTAGACATGACGATAAAGGACTCTGTGAGATTCTGAACGCATTTTAATTATTCTATAAACGAGTCCACGTTTTTCAAATCATAGCTTTCAAGATTTAGTAATTTTTGTGAATTAATGAGTACTTTCATGCTATAAACGAACCCATGAATGAACTAAACAGTGGACAGTTATTTTTATATTTTTAATTATCCGTTATCATATTTTTTCCGATGAAAGAGATTCGTAAGGTAGGCGTAATTCCAATTAATCGGAGTTACATTAATAGTTTTTCATTTCCTAACCTAGATAACACGCTAGAAACATTACAATTTTCTATAATTTTAAATAGCCATTCACCCAATTCTTGAATAATGAAAAATCGACGAATAATATCACTTATTTTCCTTTTCCGAATTCGAATAGTTTAAATTAACTGTAGTAAATTTACCTATGAAAAGGAAAAATATACTTTACCTGTTTTAATATGACACTACAATTAATTTCGAGGTTATTATTCGGTTTTATATGACTTAATGGCATGATTATAATGAATTAATCCGGATTAAATTCCTATATATTCGTGAGCTTTATGCCGTCATCTACTAAAATAAATGATTACATAAATGTGTCATGTAGATATCCATAAATATTTGGGTCAATTCCCTATGAATTGCTGCATTCACTATTAATGTCTCTGCATTAAAGCTCTTGAGCGGATTTTGAAGTTCTGATTAGATAAATTGAATTCTCGTGATAATTAACAGTGAAAGGTATCATGTTGGGCATATTTTGTATATTACAGTTTTGCAGTTCACCAATATCGCGTAACTTTGGTCAGTAGGATATTTACCAATTAATTGTGAAATTCCATGTTGTCATTATTCATGAAAAAAGAAAAGCATCATACAAAGTAAAAATATTAAAGTTTCTAATAAGATTTATATGACCTGAGAATTTTATTAATTTGCAAATATTGTGACTAAAGCAAATAAAATATACTCTAATAATGACAACGTTTCATCAGAATATCATCGCTACCATCTTCAGAGATTTGATTGATTAACTAAAACTACGTGTACCGACGACTCTAAAAAGTTAGTAGTAAACGTTAATAGTCCATACAGCGTTTAAATTATGTTGAATGAAACTCCCGCTATCCATAAATCATAATCCTAGACGAAAGCGTATGTTTTGATATAAAAATCTTAATTTTTTATGAGCATAAATGCTTTTTATTACTGAAATGCTTCCTCGGCCTTCGAAATTATATAAATTCTTAGCATTGTGATCATATAAAGCCCTTTTAAAACACATTTTGCAAAATAATTTAGCATCCTTTCTTTATAGTTTGACGAAGGAAGAAAATATCAATGTAGCCAATCATAATTCTTAACCAAGCGGTGAATGCATTTCAATAGAGGTTCTGAATGGGGCAACCTTATAGATGTATTTTCTTGATGAAATATAGAGTAACCTTGCGTTTTGCATTATTATTCTCCACTGTGTTTAAAATTTACTCGTTTTAGCTCTCTTCTCGCAGAAACTTATATGTGATTTCCCTAACTGTCAGCGTGGCAGGCTCACATTTAATACTGAGGCGTAGAGGCATTAAGCGTCTTTGTATTACATTATGACCTATTTGCGCCTTATTTTCCTCGAGCATCAAACCTGCATGTTATTCCTCTATTTAACTTTCCTGCCAGAATCCTGTGCTTTCATTATCTGCCTAGACACTGGCAACCGTAGTCTTCATTTCGCCCCGCTTATAAATATATTGTGGTCTCTTTTAGTGCGCTACATCACCTCTATTTTTGTTTCCTTTTAACTCCGTCGCATGTCATATTTACATTTCCCTCGCCCTTCATATCATTTCTCATGCGGGGAAAACATATAAAATGTGACGCACGCACCCTCTCACCGTATGATCTGAGCTTCCCTCTCCCTCTATCTTATCATCCCTATGTATCTCACCGTTATGTCTTCTGGTTACGTGAAAATATCAATATTCCGTTATTTTTTATTGCACTTGATTATTCCTGTTTATAAATGCTTCATTTACATTGGTGGTTACTACGTGGTGATTTAAGTAAGATTATGCACGCTCTCCCAGCGAACCGCAATGATAATCTCCTCTCGGGTTCAACACCGAATGAGTGAATTTAAGGACGCCGACGCTCTTCTTCTACATCACAGGCAAAATGTGTTTCGTTATTCTTCTGTTGACCAAGTAAGTCAAAATTTGACACCGCCCCACGTGTTGCGGTTCAATGGGCAGACCACTAATATTACAAAAGAGGATCCTCAAATCTGCCTTTAAATGTGTTGCCACGCAGAGTGCATTTCAGTGGGTTTACCTAAGTCGTCACTCGCGTCACTGACGGACAAAGTGATCCGAGTTTCACGGGGAAATAAGGCATAATTAGGAATATTAACTGAACTTTATACACATGAACATAGACGGATCTAGAGGGGGCGCTTGGGGGCACGTGCCCCTCCAGACCCTTAAAAAATATACAGGATTTTTAATACGGTCCCATTGTCATTGCATTCGTTTTGCACTACGAGGTGTCCTGGTGCCCCCCCCCAGAACAAAATCCTTGATACGGCCTTGCTTGTGCCCTCTACCCCCTAGAAAGAAATCCTGGATCCTCCCCTGCACATGGTGATGTGATCTGTCACATTCATTACTTTTCAATGCTAATCCTCAGAATTACAAACATTATACTGGAAAAAAAGTGGATCGCATCGCACTCATCATCGCGCTGCGGACATTTTTGAAAACTGATTAAAATGCGACCTAAGTGGCAACAGAAATAAGCCTTCAATGGGATGGAATTGGGCCTCCTATATGCACTCCCCTTGGTCATAGCCATCAAAACTAGCAGTGACTGACGGAAGAGATTTTTGCATTCATCGATCATTTTATCATTTGACTGTGAGTGGAACGTCCATTACTCCTACCAAACGATAGTTTTTGATTCATTTTTATGATGGTAGTGAGCCTTGTCTTTCATATTCAGGGAATGTGCTTGAGAAATAATAATTTTGTACATAATCTGTCATCTTTTTGTGCGTGTCTGCAAAGAATGTGCCTTTTGAATGATAGAGTGAATAAAGCTTTATTGAGCCTAGACAGCGTCATTTGATCAGCACAGTAAAATTGTGGGTGTGCTCTCTTTTTCATGCGTTAGGTTTCTCTCTAGGAATGGCTGAGATCAAAAATGGCTGTTTTATGGACATATATACCCATGCAATTCTTAAAGTTCCTCTTTCTGATTAAATTTATTGGATGCATTGCAGCCGCTCATTAAACTCAACCCAACCTCTCAATTTATTTTCATGCAACGTTTGCATCCTTAAAGCCCTGTTTAAAGGATACATTGACACGTACGGGTTAATGTCCAAATGTATGAACGCGTGAATGAACACGAAAATGCACCGTGTAACCACCCAACATGTGCGAATGCATGAACGGAAAATAGAACCTGTTCTAATTTGGTTCATGCATTCGTACATATTCCGTTCCGGTCCACCAAAATCATTCACGCAAACGTACATTATCTTGTACGTGTTAATGTGCCGTGTAAACAGGACTTAAGACATATCACAAGGCATAAAATCCAATTATTAGTGAAATAAGACATTGCAATATTTCCATTGTATTGTCTAATTCAACTAATATCACTCACCACACCTCATTCGTGACAACCAATATTTCTGGCTACCTACGCTTTCATTGACTAAGAATAGCATCATCCTTTACTACTTTGCCATTCCTCCAATTCTCCTAGAACACTTATTATTCGAGAGCTAAAAACAAGAAAGTCTTATGCTCACCTGAGGTGTGCCTTAACACTTGGATAACAATACATTCGCATGCACAAGTTTTCAGCAGCTCATTTGTTATTTTAAGGCTTTTACTTTGGTTCCAATAAAACTTGAATTTTCGTCGGAACGAGTTTTGCTAGAACAATTTCTTTATATTCATCAAAATTACTTACATTTTTTGCTACTTTACTTCCTAACTACTCAAGGGGGTTCAAGTTACTTCGGAAAAAGTAGCTGGAAACTTTATTTTACCCAGAGTGACACAAAATCAATTTTTGCCGCAAGAGCTTAGCATGTGAATGTGAAAAGTTTCTCAGACTTTTCCCAGTATATCGATGGAATACATTTTGGCGGCAAAAATCAGGTTTTATTTCCAATAAGTTAGCTGCCATTTTCGGGATGACTTCGGACATAAATCGGATTGTAAATACAGTTATTTCAAGAAATATTTATCAGTTTTAGGCTTACGTCATCCCATATTCATAATAATGAGTCAAAGAAGTGTTTTAATGTGATAATGGATATTTTTAAGTATTATAAATCTGATCCTTTTTTCTTGTTCTGCACATAATTCAAACTCAAACGTTCTTGATTTCATATTTAACTGATAATAGCAGGTCACCTAGCATTGCCCGGGAAGGATAACAACTCACTCATGGCATAAGTTATAAACAGCTCTTTCTCATTAGAAGGCTTTTATCTTGGTTCGCATAAAACTTGATTTTTTGTTGGAACGAGTTTTTCTAGAATAATTTCTTTATATTCAACAAAATTATTAACGTTTTTGGTATTTTACCTCCCAACTACCAAAAGGAGTTCAGGTTCCCTGGATACTCAGAGAAGTGCGAAACTTGGATTTCATAATCATATGGGATTTTTATGTTTTCTCTTTGATCGCGTCAAGAGGTGTGCCTACCCGTCAGGATACTCAGTCGCAGAAGTTGTATGGCGTGACGTAACAAACGGTAATGAGGATACGACGCAAATGACGCGTTTCACACAACCAGAGGTACCATTACGAACTTTGGGAACATGAGATGCACACATGCACCGACTTTGGCTGCAATCTGTGCGGCCGTATGGAAATGCATAGGGGACAGACAAACAGATTTACTCTTATATGTATATACATACTCCCCTAAATTCATTCATACTACGCCTTAAGCGCAAACGTAGAATTAAATTCATAGAGAAGGAAAGAAATCGATGGGAACATATAATGAATTTCGGCAGGGGTTTATACACAGAAAAGTTCCCTTTGCTTTGGCTCACAAGAGTATCCAATAGATGGCACTGGGGCAGCTCACTACTCACTAACCGAAGAAATGGACGAGTACACAAGGATGAAAAGAAAGTTACACACTGACAAGATAGATAGAAAGAGAGAGGTACATGCATTTTGGGGCACGCTGAGTCCAAGTGAAACAAGCCAATGTGGCCGGTACACTCCTTCGTTCATTCACACGGCCGTTTCATAGAGAAGGAAAGAAAGGGATAGGAGCATGTAATGGAGAAGGACGAGGACAACGGTGCCGTGGTTTATGGAAAAAGCCTGAAAATTAGAGGGTAAAAATGCGGCCTAACTGGGACTCGAACCCGTAACCTGCCGGTTGCCGGCCGAATGCTCTACCAGTTGCGCTACCAGGACGCTTGGATTTACCAAGATTTCCGCGGGTTGCCGCTCATTCAGTCTTTGGTTGAGAAATAAGTGACATCTTCGAAAGCTCCAAGTTTTACTTTCCCGTGTGAGTTTTTCTTTTTATGCTTAACAGCTTCAGTCGGCATGAATTTTTCTATATCTAACTCTACTCTTTGCAAGTGGTCTCTTCGGTTCAGTTCAGGCTTTTCACTTTAAGAAACATCATTAAAAAATACTATTCCTGTCCGCTCCTTGCAAAGCTGGCTCAAAGTTTCTCTCTTTGCGCAAGATAGTCGACCTCTTTTGCAGCCGATCAATCCCATTTTCGAAGCCCTGGGCTTGTAAAATATTCAATCGACTTGAAAGTCTCTCCGATATGCATAGGAAAGTAACTGGGGAAGCCCTGCCGAAAATCTTGACCTGCTATGCCGACGAAAAGACGTAGCAGTCTTTTTGGATAAAATATTGGCATTTGGTAATTTCCCTGAGATAAGAGTTTTATTTCCCCATTTCATAAAAGAATACAGGTATACGTATTTCTCTCATGAAAATTATTTAACTAAATCGTAAGTTTTTTTCAAATACGATTACGTCTTGAACAATCTTAATTAAAACGTAAAATACATTCTTTTTTATTTCGTTCCTAAGCTTGACGTTGTTGAGCTAATTGATGTCTCATTAGCCTAACGGTATGTTAAAAACGTTTTCATTTAAAATTAGTAATAGAATTTTGCCCTTGAAATAGCATTAATATCCTTTTTTTAGGAATGGTTCCAAAATTGAAGATTGAAGTTAAAGAAACTGCTTGAAATTACCAATATCACGGCTTTGTTATTGACTAATTAGGATGAGAATATTATGTTCAAAATTCACAGTCTTTGTAACATTCCCTTGAGGACGATGAGTCACATAAAATTTGTGATTAATCCCATAGAATCGCTGAAAAAAGTAAATTTGATATCTTCAACTATTATTTTGAGATTAACATACGTAAACTTCATTATCTCACAAAATTTTAGTAGTTTTACAATCGCATAGCACCTTTTACTAGCCTCAAATATTGTTGGCGAATGTTGGGCACGGCTATTTTGTTTCATTTACGCCATTTAGCCTCTTTCAAACCAGATATCCAACCATGGTGCTTCATCCATTACGTTGAGTATTGAGACAATATTATTTTTATTTAACTTTTTCGTTTTGCCATGCTACACCTCTTTTTTATCTTAAGACTTTAATCCAAGTAGTCAAACATTGACTTATATTTTACAAAAACAAACTTAATACTAGGGGCAGTGATATATAATTAGGCGTTGGGCTTTTTTGCTGTTTGGGTGTTTGGTACGTCGCCCCGGGCAGTCGCCTGGATTTCCTGGACTATTCAGTTCCCTTATGTTTCTCTTCCTAATGCCCTTTTTCTTCTCCTTAAAGTACAGAAATATACCAATTGTTCCCTCCACAAGATATTCCTTATGTAACATTTACTATAGCGCCAGTGGTCTCAGGTGTCTGCTACATCCATAAATAGAAAACCAATCATCCTCTGCGTTATTTAAGCCAAATTAGTTCCTTAGTATTTTCCTTTAAGGTCACCTGATTCTTATTATGAAACTAAACTCTCTTTTAAGCATGTTTTCTTCGTCAAAGGATCCTCGTCTCCTTCAGCAATTTACCTTTCCCAATTTTTTTTCTTTCCCCTCATAATGATCTCGTTGCCATTTTCCTTGTTTCCAGGCTGCCTACTGCTTACATGCTGTTGATAAGTTTGAAGTATTTTATTGATAAGTTTGAAGTATTTTCGACGATGAATGATTGGTTTAAGTTTGCCATTTAGCATAGAGATATGGTTCAGAATATTTTATTTCAATTTCTCTTGTAGGAGACGAGGAAATTACAGTCATTACTGGCCGTATTCTACTTGCACCCTTGCTTTGCCGAGCATAAAAAGGAAATTATCACTTAAATTTCAATTTGATTACCAACATTAACATCCATAATTTTGCGTATCTAGATTTGGTTATAGTGCACGGAAAGCCCAATTGGCTATTAAGGCCCCCTTTAAAGAGAATATAGGTTCCTACTCTCATAGCATATAATCAAAGGAAACTAATTTCACCGCAACTATTTAATGATTCACGATGAGCTGAAGTTATTATTGATGACTATTTGCGCAAAAAAACTTCTAATAAACTGTGTAAAGGTCGGTCCCATTAATTTTTTTTTATTGGATGACGGTATTTCCGCTTCGTTAATTATGCCTTAACTGTTTATAAGAAAAAATAAAATGTTATGCAACATCGCCAGCTGTAAAATTTTATCGATGATGCGATATGATACGACACGGTTTTATCGATAAAATTTTATCCTTTGATACTTATTTATCATTCTGGCAGGCATTTTAATAATCCATAAAACTTTATATCTTTATTTTTATTCTTTTGCTGTACTTTGATGTTCATCATCATTAGTCAACAATCCTAAGATTGGTTTGACGCAGCTCTCCATTTCTCTCTCCTATCCGCTAATATTTTCATAGCTACATATTTATTCTCTTTTACATCCTTTATAACCTGTCCCATATAACTCATTCGGGGCCGTCCCTTGCCCTTTTTCCCTTACACTAGTCCTTCAACGATTGTCTTCATCAGACCATCGTGCCTCAAAATGTGGCCAACTAAGTTGTCCCTTCTTCTGCATAAGGTTTTTAGGAGGTTTCTCTTTTCTCCCACTCTTCTTAGCACTTCCTGGTTACTCACACGGTCAATCCATTTTATCTTCATCATTCTTCGGTAGCACCACATTTCGAATGCTTCCACTCTTGACTTCTCTGCCGCTGTCAACGTCCAAGCCTCGCTTCCATATAGAAACATACTCCATATGTAGCATCTGATGAATTGTTTCCTTACTTCTATGCTGGTATTTTCAGCTGTAAGAAGGTTCTTCTTTTTGTAGAAAGCCCTCTTCGCCTGCGCTAGTCTACTGTGTATTCTACTTTGATGTTAATCATTTGGAAACTCTCTCACAAAATATCTTTCTATTGGCGAGGGATGTAATTTTTTAGCGTGAAATTGCATAAATTCTATTAAAAAAGGGGTAAATAAAAAACCAAACATAGGTGTAGAAGTAATGGCACGATAGTTGAGCATTTCCAAACTTTTTTTCTCGTTCCCAAGGAATTTATATGACTTTCACACGTCAATTCAGCTCCTGTCTTGTCGATTGCTTTCACAAAATATTTTATCTGTCCTAGTTTGATGTGCAATGGTGGCAAGTGAACATTTTCTGTCGGAACCAGGGAAAAGAGTTCACTTGCCACCATTGCACATCAAACTAGGACAGATGAAATATTTTGTGAAAGCAATCGACAAGATAGGAGCTGAATTTCAATTTTTAACTTAAAGTCTTCGTTTTAGTGAGGCTAAAACCAAGGAAGAAATTCGTGGGCCCCCAGGATAGGAAACTTTTCCAAATTTTGACGTTTATGAAACACCTGAATTATAAAGGAAATTGAGCTTGCCTTGGATTCTGAAACGTGTGTTAGAACTTTTTGGGTGACAATGAAGTGATGATTATGTCGCCCATGTCGAGGAATTGCTGTCAGCGTATTAGGCCATGGGGTGTAACAGATCACTAAATATGCATTTCCTTCATTCACACCAGAACCTTTTCATAGAATATTTTGGAACAGTTTCAAATTAACATAGGGAACGGTTCCATGAAAATATCACCAAAGGAGAGGGGATTTTCAGAGAAGTTGAATGCGGGCATCTTGGTATGTATATTATGCCTACTGCTGGTTTTTGTAGGAGAAACTTCTACCTCAGTAGAAGGAAAGGGAAAGGGAAATAAAATACCAAATTACTTATGATATTCATCGTTCTTCACATTTGTTATTTTTCTCTTTGCTGATGCGCGTGTGGTATTGAGGGCGCCAGCGTGATAGCGTACCTTCTGAACTGTTGGAACAAATCTTCATTATTTTTTCTATGCCGTGTTCTTAAATATTTTTATTATTGATATATGAGCTGTTGATATATTTTTCCATAATTCTGGGATATTTCGGGTAGGGGAAGATGAAATGGGAGCTTAAAAACGAAGAAAATAAGTGAAAAAATTGCGAAAAAAGGAAAGGTTGATAATTTCAATGCGTTTTTTAAATCATTAACGGAAACTAATCCCGCCAAATCTACATCCGTATCATTAATCATCATGTTTTAGAACTTTTCACCTCTCAAAAACCTAGTAAGAAATATAAATGTTAATATAATTCTTTTCATTCCTACAAATTATTGCAAAAGTGATGAAAATCAGAGGGGGGGACTGCCCCCCGAAAATGGTGGGTGATGGAGGAAAACGGATGTCATATTCGGATTCAGGAGGTCATTTTACATGACAATAAGCTGGAATGGTACCAGGACTCGAGGAAAAATTATTTTATGCCGCCCAGTGTAATTAGCGCACTGTTTTTTTTAAACTTTCACCCCCCCCCCCTCCTGTTTTGGACCTACTCTCCTGAACGAAATCCTCGGCTACACCACAGGTTCTCTCTTTGGTATATTTGAAATCATAGCGACTTTTGACCTAACCGCCTAATTTCTAACTTCAATCGTTCAATGAGAGCCAGTGAGACCAGTCTGGTGACAGCAGTTGACGATCAGGGGTCTGATATTCCAAATCGAGTTTTTTTCTCATGGAAGCGGAAGAATGAAATCGGGGCACGTTGAGTTGAGCAACGCCCGAATTTCGTGCGTCATAGGGTTGGCGACGCCCTTTCGCCGTCTTTTGTTTTAGGGTTCCTCGCTCCTCGTTCCTCTCTCTCTCTCTCTCTCTCTTGCGATCTTTTTTCGTCTGTAGGACTGAGCTATTCAACCCACGTCGCCATCCTCGGCGAACAAAACAACGAGAGGGAAAAGCCTGGTGGAAGAGTGCTGTGGGGCCCTTAGCGATAACAGTTTGATTTTCAAATCTAATTTTAGTAAAGATTTAGGATAATGACACATAAATGTGCTACTATGCCGCAGTATATGACATTACATCGCTCAACAACGTTGTGGACGTAATGTGAATTACGTGGCTGTAATTACATTTCATCATGAAGACTCGATCAAATCAAATAAAAGACCGTTAATGGTTTGTAATCAAATTATTTGTGCAAGAAGAATTAGTTAAAATCAAATATTTACGAAAGAAAAATGCTACAAGAAAAATAAATAAATCCAAATTGCAGAAAAGCCAGCGATCATTAGCATGGAATAGGTTGAGAAATAGTGAAATAAGTTACAAATATACCTTATTAAAGAATCGCAAATTTTAAATCGCAGTTAAATATTTCATAGCTGTTAATTATTCTTAGTGGTATAATACTTGAATCTCCCTGTTTTCCCTAATACTGTAATAATCAACTGGAATACCGTAGCGTAGGGTAACTTTCAATACATTCGAAGGTTGCTATGAGTTTCTAAGCGATGAACTCATTCGTAGGTGTGTGTTTCCTATAACATTTAAGTGACAAACTAACAATTTTTTTTTCATTTCTACCGGTGTAAGCGAATTGTAATCTCTTTTTAATTACGTAATCGATCTTCTTCCCAGGTCTCTGATCTTTAATGAACACGCTTCATCTTAATGAGTTAATCCAGTCCGTTTGAATGATAACTACGGGAGTTTCTAATGGTAGGGGCAAAACATGTTATCGAACGCGTCATTTATCGATTGTGACATAGAAATCGGGTATGTTTCTTAGTTAAGATTTTGGCTTCTCAACTATAGGTTTCAGGTTCATATTCCGATCGGAGAAAATATATTTTCACCGGATTTTCGATCCAGAGTTAGGGTTTTTGTGGAGGTAATTCACAGTGACGTTATTTCTGTCAAGTAATTGGTAAATGCCGGGTGTCTCAAAATTAATAGGGAAATCATTACACACGACACAGGTGAAGATGATACGCGAATTCTTCCGAAACCTTGATTAGTATCTTTCGAGTAATTGTTGCAACATCTGATTCAATCCTGTTTCTTAATTCGGAAATGTCAGCTGGAATTGGAGGCACGGATTGTTATTGTCACCTGGAGGATGACAACCGAACTTAATACGGAACACACGTAGCACAATAGCTGTAGATTCCCTCTTTGCATACTTTAAAATACAAAATGCGTTCTATTCACTAATGGCCATCTTAGCTACTAGCGCTCTCTAACGGATAGCGGCGGAAACATTAGGTGCACATGCGCATTGCAACAAACAAAACTGTTCGAGTTTATATATTATTTATGCATCATTTATTTCTGTAAGTTAAGTGTAATAAGCATTTTAAATAGTTATAATCCCGAAAATCAGTTTGAAACACCTGATAAATGGTAATTTAGTTGACCTATCTTAATTTTTTATCAACGTTAATGGTGGGTTTCCATCCTTCCTTCCCATTCACTTGAGCACGATGTGCCGAAGTAGTCAGTTGCCTCCCTGTACACTCTTACAATTAGATACCATTTAAAAATATTATGCTGTATATGCGACTCTGTTATTATTCAGAAATACTCCTCCGTGGTTGATGCACAGATAAAGAATAGGCCTATTTCGTCGAACTCCCATTTGAAAGGGAAGATTCAAGTTTAGGGCCTCGTTCCCGGTAACGTGACTCCATCTGGCGTCACTGTGCAGTATAGCATTTACAATGAGCGCCTACAACCTAACGCGGTATAAATGGTCGTATAATTATCATAAATTGAGGAAAAATTATTTATCTCTTGAAAGTAGCCAGTAGGAAGGTAAATAATAATATCATGAAAGTTCTCTTAAATCGATTACACGAATCTGTGATAGGTGGAATGTATCAATTATACGTCTGGTTGATCACTAAGCCAAGTTACGTCAAACGAAGCCATTATGAACACTTCAGACATGAAATAAAGGTCCTTGCTCAAGCATAAGCGGCAATATGAACCATGTGCTAAGTGGTAAAAATTTGGGCGCGTTTATAACCTTATCTACTGAGTTCGCGTAAGTGTGGTCCCATCAAGATTAGAAATTATATGGAGATATAGAGAGGATTTTCACCATTCCAGACAATTGCCATTGTTAAAATCTGAAAGTTATTATTCATTATTACATTGTTAAGGATGATTGTCAGACCTAAAATGTTAATCAATGATCAATCTGACATAGAAATACTCATTTTTTCTGATTTTCTGGGAGTCCATTTTTCTTTAAAAATTAGCCCATCGCCTTGAAATTGTTAGTGTAATACAGAACCTTATCAATCTTTTCCCTTCATCTCAAATGTAAAATTTTTCGAATTATGAGGTACAATTTTTATATTGTGTTGAAGTGGTGCAATGGTGAGGAACAACTTATATATTTGCGATGCTGGAAAATGTTGACTGAGGTCTATAGTACCTATGCTTCTTTATAATTTCAACATTACATCGTATTTTTAAAAGAAAAAATAATGCGTAAGGAAGAAAGACCAGTCAGAGTGGAGTGATATATCCTCGTAAGCCATCGCCTTCAACATTGCCCTTCCCCTCAGTACACCTCTTGCGTCACACGTTGACTTTCGTCATCATGTGTCGTCATTCCTATCTCACCCTCCTCTTTCTTCCTCCCCTTCATTCTCATCTCACTTTCCTCCTCTCTGTCTCGGTAATTTCTTTTTTCCAATTTTATCTTTTCGACCTTATGAATCAAGCCGTGTTTCCCCGCTGCAGCCGCGACCCCCCTTGCCGTGGTCCCCTGAGGCATTTCCCATGCTACGCGTGCGTCGCCACTTACTGAGTAAATGGGATTGGTATCGGAATGAAAAGGATGTTCAATAAGGTGATGAGCTCTTTTTTTCAACCTTATTTTATTTAATTATAGGGAAAGAACATGAAAATGTAAATCGGTAATGCATTGAAGACATAGCTGCTTTGATTTTTCATTCTTAAGCTAATTTCCCAGCTCCATTTGACGCAAAGAGTTTAAACAGACGATGAAATATGAATAAAATTCAATTTTGCGACTAATGAATTAATTCCAATACCATGAACACATTGAGGCCAAAATATTTCCGCTGCCTTTGATGGAAAATCAGGTGTTTATTAACGGAAATGAAGTTTTGCAAATATTGTGAAGACTGTCTTCAAATTTGTTGGTGCTTTTTAGCGGTGCAAAACCGTGTGTAATATACGTGTATAGTCAATCAACTTCACCTTATGTTAGTTGATAAACCACATCAACGTAAATACACATGACTGTGTGCTCCTATTTATTCGCGTTATACAAATAAAATGTGTTACGTAAGCGCTGTGTTCAGCGAAACATGTAAATGCTACGAACATATATTGTAAAAACGCATGTAGAGGTGTTCCTTTTTTAAGAAACTGCAGTCGAAATCTAAGGTGCGCCTCTTATACCTACAAGATACTTGTCTAACTGTTGTATACAACTGGCAAATGAAGATATGCAACTAAAAGGCGTGGATGACGGTTGGCATTATATATAAAGATGGCCAAACAGATGCAATAGAATTAAGAAAGCCAAAAACTCTTTTTCTCCCACCTCGATGCTTAAAACAGGGGCGCGTCTCGTATATGAGTCTATGGTACAGTAATGAGTTATCGTATTTAGACCACGCAAAAATGTAAGTTATTCAATGGACATATTTTTTATAAAATTTATTCTCGTAATTTCTTGACTTATCTGCTGAGCGGTTTTCATTCAGATAGCTAATTTATGTATTTCAGAAGTTTACTGGTAAGTGCAAGGAATGTGGTTGTAGAATAGGCTTTATTTGAATCACAGTTTTCATATTATGACGGTTTTCGTTAACACAGCATTTCGTTATCACGGCAGAGACAGGACTCGATGACGGGTCTATAGACACTTCAGGATCTTGAAATTCAACTAATACCATTATCTGCGAAAGCCAATATTCAGTATTGACAATAGGCAGCGCATAAGGAGGACAAATTTTTGGCATCTACTCTTTCCTCAATAGATGTAAACAACTCTAGAAGTATTTTGAGACCCATGATCATAGAATTCAGAGGGTTTTACATGTAATTACCAATAATAAAACATAAATAGCGAACTTTTAGCGCAGTTTGTAAAGAATAAGAATATATTTGGAATGCTAATGAAAATGAGGGCGATGAAGATCAAATGGACGGATATGGTGTAAAACAGGGATTTTATCGAAAAAAAGGTGAAGAAAGGGTACTGTGCCACAGCATACGCCAGAGAAGGAACCCATGGATAGGCTATGATGCTAAGGCAAAGTATTTACATGAGAAGTATGATGGAGTGGTGAAGAATGATAGAAAATTCCGTCGAGGAAGATTATTAGTAAAGCATTGGAAGCAGGTGAAGAAGGACAAAATGAAGGAGAACACCAGGGGACTTAAGAAATTACCCAGAGATAGGGAGTGATAGAGGGCTGTAGCGTACTAATCATGGGTATGCTACACTATTAATGTGACGTAATCACTTATTCAAATCTACCTCGTTCCACTGTGCAATCTCCTTAATTCGCCGTGTCTGGTAACATTAATTTCGTTATAATTTGATTGAAAATTTTTAGCCAAAAGCTTTAATAATAATCTTTTCCTTCTACTATTCTTTTTGCTCTGGTTATGAAGCGAGCGCTTCAAAATGTGTCCTGCTCGTTACGCATCCGCGGTGGAGATGAATTTTTCAAGGGCCTATCGCTCCGCGACGCCGAAAGCTTTCTCTCCGGAGGAGAAAGTGCGAAGATGTAAAAGGTCGTTTTCAGGGTGCTATTAATATCGCCTTTAATGGTTTATTAACACTGCGGCTTTCACCATACCATGTGATCCGAAAATTAAATGACTATACGGTTGCTGGTAGATGCAAAGGGTCTACACTAATACTTGCAATATCGATGCCCATGAGAATAGATATATAGTAATAGAATATTTATAAAGATAATTATGATCAGAATCATTTCAAGAATGAACTCTACCAATGATGTTGGTAGAGTAAATAATTTAATTCTATACTATATTATTTACTTGTATCCTGCCGTGTAAGTGAATGTTAGTGTAAAATAATTCGCTAAAACTTCTTCCGCCACCGATAGTGACATGTTTTACGAGGGATGATAAGAATTGCTCTATGTATTTTATTATTTATATTGCATGCAAAATATTTTTCTTTAAACACCACGGTTTAACCACGTGATTAATATTTATAATACGATTTTTCTGCAATTAAAAAATGTATACCTTTAATTCTTTATGCTTATCATCTTTTTCATTATTGAAAAACCAATCGATGTCCACCTACGCGGGGGCCAAGTAAATTCTTATATCTTATATGTTACTTACTTTCCGCAAGCATTCCAATTCATCATATCGTTTATTACTGTAATCCTTCTTTTTATATTTTAACACTCGCATATTTAAAAAATGTTGATTTTAGTGCATTCAAAAGGATAGAAAGGAATATTCTGTGAAAAGCTTGCCTCAATTAATTCGTATATTAATTAAGGACTCATTATCATGCATATGCTTTGAGGACTAAAGATTCAACTGTCGCGACAGTTGCAAAAGCAAGGACGCATCGACGCGTCGATTCACTCGCAACTCTTTTATTTCTTAATTATTTAGCATGCATAATAATTTGAAGGTAAAATATGAAGTCATCATCAAGTATGCGGTAGGGCTTATGGTGACAAATTAAGTTTTGAAATACCAGTCCTAATGCTTCTTTTTATAGTTTAAAACTCGTATAATCCACAACACACCCCTATCCATTGATTAAATCAATGGCCAGTTCAGTAGTGCTATGTTTTCTAGAACTCTTCGAATTCTGTTCTACGATATCTGATCTGATATGGCTGATGCTGGAATTTCGTGAGAATTTTATATCAGTTGCTACTTGAACTTGTACCCTCATAATCCAATTGTCTTGTTTTGAATCCTTTATGACCATGGTCGAGGATTACTGATTAAAAACGATAGCGGTACAAGAATAATATTTCATTGTGTGAAAATGGCTCTAAGTAATTGCTCTACGATTGGACACTCGACCATTATCATTGCGGTAATTTGGCATAAATAAAATAGCATTTATCTTCCTTTATATATTTCCCACTGCTTTAGTTAATTATTGATAAGTACTCAAGATTAATCTGGCTGTATCTGATGTTGTGCTTGTAATTGGAGGTCCTTATTCAGTCATTTTTTTAAAATTTCACTTTGTGTGTCAGGAATTACAATTTTATCCTAAAATAATGCTTAAGACATTTTTCAAAAAGACAAATCGGGATGGTATTTTTTCGTCAAAGCATTACCTAACGGAAATGGAAATTGCAGGTAAAGTACCCTTTGTTGACCTAAACCCAACAACCATTTTACATCCTTAAACTCTGAACGGATGACGTAATCCTCTCAAACGCTAGGTGTAAGCTGGATCGAAAACTTAAAAAACCCACATTTTTCCTTTTCTTCCTATGTCCCAATTTTATTAATTATTTTGACCATGATTAAAAATTTTTTTCATCCACAATATATTTCCCGAAAGCACCTCATCCGTGCTATTTCCCATTTCAGCCCTATTGGTGCCCTATGTTCAGGTTATTCTTTTAAATCGTCCTCGTAATATGGTGCCTTGAATGATGAGTTGAGCTGGAATGTAAGTGGAAGGGATCTGTTGAGCCTTTCCATATGTGCGCATATGTATACATTATTTCCGCATTCTCCTCAAGTCGCAGTTATTGCGAAAGTGGGGGGTTTTTCTGTATGCTCTACGTACATATGGACATTTGTAGATGAGATGAATCTTTGCACGAGTAAATAAATACTTTCTTATCGTGTGATTAACCAAATAAAGTATTTTGCGTAAGCGAGAAGGTATCAAATCAATTTTTCCTTCTCTAAATGTGTCAACCCTGTCCTAGGTTTGAATGATTGGGGGTACAGTTCACCTCAGTCTAGGCCACCGGCATGTAAAGACGATACATTCTGGGTACGGTCCATTAGCCACCTCGCTCATCGGGGATTTTATTTTGATTTTTTCGAAAGCTTGATTCAGTTTCCTAATAAATATCACCAATTCATCAGACAATTAATTCCTTCAAGACCTCTCTATTTACTTCAAAACAGAATTTTAATTTCTCCTCCTTCACTCCAGCTCCTTTTAAAATTGCTTCCCTCTCAACAATCCCATCTCTCCTCTTGACAACTCCTTAGCAACATACCATCAGTATTTTCAAAAATCCACATCAAATATCAAACGTCCATAAGCATCAAAATAATAACAGCAATAAAAATATGTACATAAATATTAAACTTTACTACATACCCGTCTATATCATCTGATCACAGAAGGTAGCGATTTGGTGAAGACTTACTCCACCATTTTCAGAGTTCCATGGGAGTGGGAAAGTGACTATTTTTGTGTGTGAGGTGGCAAATAAATTTCAAAATCCACAACCGATATTCAATTACTATTTACAAGGAGCTCGATCAATTTGTGAATTTTACTTACATTGTTTTCCTCAGCTATCCACGTGAAAATTGGCGCTTCCATTAACTCTAATTATTTTTGCGGTGAATATTGTAGCATTTTAAATCAGGCAAAAATAGAGTCACCATATTTATGAACCCAAAATTTGACTCATCATCATCATCATCATCATTGGTCAACAATCCTAGGATTGGTTTGACGCAGCTCTCCACTCAGTTCTCCTATCAGCTAATCTTTTCACACCTACGTATTTCTTCTCTTTCACATCTCTCTTTACTTGTTCCATATATTTTGTTCGAGGTCTTCCTTTTCCATTCTTGCCTTCCACTTGCCCTTCGACGATTGTCTTCATCGGGCCATCATATCTCAAGATGTGGCCTATAAGGTTGTTCCGTCTTCTTATTAAGGTTTTCATTAGGCTTCTCTTCTCTCCTACTCCTCTTAGGACTTCCTCGTTACTAACTCGGTCGATCCATTTGATTTTCATCATTCTTCTGTAGCACCACATTTCGAAGGCCTCTATCTTTGCTTTCTCCGGTGCGGTCATTGTCCATGCCTCACTTCCGTATAGGAGCATACTCCAGATGTAGGTTCTTATAAATTGTTTCTTTACTTCCATTTTTAAGTTTCCCGCTGTAAGCAGGTCTTTTGTTGGAATGCTGTCTTCGCCTGGGCTATTCAAAATTTGACTAGCATGAATTATTATCATGTAATATTCAGATGGAGAGCAACATAATTAATTGTAAATATAGATTTGGGAATTATACGTTCAGGGATCTAACTTTATTTGCAAGATATTGGGATCAATTTTACGAATTAAAAATAGTCTAACTATGGATATGTCATCTAAACATCAGTCACCCAGTTTCATTTTCTGGCAAAGATTTATAATCCATTTTTGTCCTAAAAACATATGACGGTAAAAATCTCCTTAGATTATTGAACCTCTGAAATTTCGGAAATGCCAACTCTCTAAATCGATGAGAATGAAATCCAAAGTTTAGAATATACCTTTTATCAACTAGCTTTCGGTGGCTGTAAAATAATAAACTTAGCAAGCTATAGTTTGCGTATTATTTATGTAAATTTTATTGTTCAGAAAAAAAATTCCCTGATCAATCGGTTGACATGGGTAAAATCTCATGTTTGTCAAAGTGGAAATAAAAATCCCGTTGATTTCTTTCCTCAGAAATTTCACATAATTTCAATTATCGAAGTTAACAGTGTTAACCGCACTGTTAAATTAATTTCTTTCTAGATTGTCGCCATGCTTTATTTTTAATTCTTCATTAATCTTTATGGCTACGGAAAAATAGTCAAGTGGTATTATTAGTGTCCTACAGTATTTCATTCAAGTTGAAAAAACAGGAAACAGAATGAAAGATGTATTCATGTCAGTTCAGTGAGCTTTTTCTCCATTTTTGAAGTAGTAACTGATGAATTTGCATTATTGGCGCATCGAAATCATTCGTCCAGCTCAAAATGACAATCCGAGGAATGGATTACATAAAGTAAATAGGCTTTGCATCCGTATGGACGACGTAATGAACGCTTGATCAGCGGAGCGTAACGCTCGATTTTCAAATAGAGTCGAAATAGGCCATTCAATCCTAGGGAACTGAATCATCTATGCATTTCCGATTTACATGTCGGCCAGCGTGCGTCCCTCACCGCGACATTTTCGATGCACTCGTGACTTAATGGACGTCGGCATGTCGTCGCATCGATTTGCCATGCAAATGCGATTACTCGTATCCGTGAAAACGATTAATGATAGCGGGGGTGGGGCGTGCAATTGTGGTGCTGTCATGCGCGGCGGCGGATATCGGCGGAAGGACTCGCGCAGCCGAGTGGCATACAGATCGCCTCTGAGATCCACGCTTTAATATTCAGACCGACCCGCTTCAACTTGGTGCCTCATTTGGCGGCCTCGGCGCGATCATTTGAAGTTATTCGTCTAAGTAACGAGGCAAATGTATTGCAATTGGGAAGATATTTTAGTAAAAAATAAATTTTATCAGTTATAGCCTTAAAAGTGAATTATTTCGCTGTTGAATGCATTAAATTAACCCAGACCATATAACATTTTTTTATTTTATTTATTTTATTTTATTCTCAAACCACCGGATACAGCTCTTATTGGCCATTTTATACCGGGGTGCTCTACAAATGTATCAAGTAAACGTACACAAACAACCATGCCCTGGACCGGAGAAACCTACCCAGGCGGGACTCGAACCCGCGACCGCGTTTGGCAGGCGAGAACGTTACCCCGCCGCTACCGAGGCCGGCGATCGGTCATTTTAACGGTCATTCGCGCAAATATTAAGTAAATTAACTCATTTCTGGGGAATTTTATGCGCAATTGACCATTACATGACGGGAAAAAAATCAAGAAAAAAATCAAGCATAATTAACTCATGCGCCTTTGTTAGAATTTATCGAAAAATTACCTCATATTATGGGGAACAGATGTACCTAGAAGTTACTTCGTTTTTCTTACCTTGTGTGCATGGCTACTTGCCAGGTTAAAAGTAGCACGTATCAAACCTGCTACTGCTAACATGACAAGTAGCCATAATATGACAATCAGCAGGTTTTACACCTGCTACTTGAAGCATGACAAGTAATGAGGTAAGGTACCTACTAAAAAGGTAATAATATGATACGTTTGGCCGAACTGGAAAATATTCTTTGAGACATTTGTAATTGTAGAGATACTCATCAAGATTTTTTTGAAATTTTTATCCCGTTGCACTTTCGGAATATGGTTTGAAATGGAAGGGGGTCAACCCATGCTGGTACTACGGCAATGATACATTAAAAAAGCGTGGGTGATCCCTGAATATATCCCTGATAATGTATCCCCGATTTTTTTCTTTTAATTTGCTTGATTGAAAAAGTTTTGATGGCATTTTATCACAATAGGTATTCAAACATTATCATATGATAAATGCGTCTTGCTAGGCTGGAAAAATACACCTTCTACGATATAAGGCAGTTGAATAATATTTTTTCAGATCGGAGAAACAAGGAGACAAAAACGAAAGTTCTCTTGCTCCCATGGTCGTCATTAGTATTTTATCTTCACTTAAACTTTACCTGATCATTTAATATATTTTTACAATGGGTAATTTTTATGAGCCATGTGTTCTTTCATACCTGCTAATAGCTTTCTCAATTTAAGAGACACTGGCATTTCTAAAATATGTTTCAGCTATTTGAAGAATAATTAGTTTCAAAAATTGAGTATAAGTATGACAAAATATGGAAGTTATTACGTCGATTCTACAAACTTCCCGATTAGTTTACTTTGTACATTTTTGAGTAGAGTATATCTTCTCAAGGCATTAACTTTTTTTTCGTAATAATTTCAGAAAAATTAATAAGCTTCTTAAGGGCATGAATGAAAAATTCTTGCACATAAAATAAGGGCTCTCGCGTCGCGAGGAAACTTTTCGAGTGAACTTCACAATAGCTAATGGTATCCGTTTCACGGAACAATTTATGAAAAATTCCAACTTCATTACTCCTCCTGAGGACTTCCAAACAAATTAGACGTCGTTTTCCAGTCCTTAAGTTGAAAAGTTTCATTCCCCTTGGGACTCATTCTTTTCTATTTAAGAGCGACTATTCTTTGTAGGAGTTTTGAATTTTTTCTGCATATCGTTTATCTGTTTTAATGCAAAACTTTTAACCTATTTTTAATATGTACTGCGCATATATTATTTCTCTTATAAGTGTAAAATTTATCGACGATACAACACCCTTAGCATATAAGCATCAAGGATGAAATTAGCAGGGAAAAAATCACCCGGCTTAGCCGACATTCGAACCTGAATTTCCCGATTGCCGGCCAAGTATGCTACCAGTTCCACAACCAAGCCGTCTTTCATCGGTTTGAGATATACTTGGTCAATACAGTAATCCTCATCTATTAAATGCACTATATTTTTTAATGCAGTATCCTTACTTGTTTGTTACATTATCCTTAATAGCATTGTACGAGATTATTTATTATAAAAATGAAAATTAAAGTAGGTTTCAATATTACTTATTCTCTCCTCCAATTTAGATCGCCTATTAATTGTTTTTGAACGCTAAATAATATGAAAATTTTGAGGTAAATATATGATAGCGTGTTTTACTTTCAATAGCAACCTCAGACAACGTTTCTCGCCATAGTTTCCGGGCTAGTTGGGTTAAAGTTGCTTTCAACAGAGAAAAAAAACAACCACATTGTTCAGTACTCAAATTATGTTTTCCAGATTATTTCCTAAACACTATCCGTTAAGTTTTCAGATGTTTCATTTTTCAGAAAAAAAAACAGGTTTCATTAAATTTAGCCTATTCAGCATGCACACTTACAACCTCGCGTTGAAAGTGAATTCCTTCACTTCAGATCGTTTAAGAGAACCTCAATGTGGTCGAAATACCCGTATTGACGTTGACCCTCGTTCTTTTTGTCTTGCGTATTTGTGTAATTATTGATCACGTTCTCTCTGAGCAGTTCTCTGGGAAATTTGTGTTCTACTGTTCTTGTGAGTAAAAGGTTTGAGCACTTATCAGTGTGATTGTGGTAGTCACTTGGCATCGTAAGTTGGGTCCCATTACCTCTGCGAAGGAAGCTTTAACCAAGGATGGCAATAGACACTTAACGAAAGTCAAAACCAGTAAAATTTCAATAGTTTCGTTCCCAGGAGCGAAATGCAGAGACAAAACTGATTTAAACCCAGGCAGCTAAAGTCAGGGTCGAAACTTAACAAAAACCCTGGGACGAAACGAAACGAAGATAATGTTTCGTACAGGAGGGATCACGTGCTTCACCTTCGAATGGTTAGTTACGACCCAAACACCGAGTACGAAGTATGTTTTAATGAAGTAGAGGTTCGGCCTACCGCCATTAGATGCCAGGGGCACTCATATTTTTACCACTAACCGGAGGACAGTGAACACAAACTAGCCATTCGATTTTTAAGCTCGATGTTTTAACCTCTCTACACTTATATCAAACGTAATGGATCGACATTATTCCCCCTTATTCCTTTCCATTCAACATCCGGAATCGAAACTTAACTATGAGCGGAGGAGTTTCGATTAATTTAGTTTCGCTCCTGGGATTAAAGTTTTGTCCCGGCTGGCGTGCGTGATCTGTGTTGGTCCCTGGCGGGGAAGTAACATTCCCGTTAACCGCCACCGGAGTGTAATTGTGGTAATAACCAGCCATACTTAGTGGGATCCCATCAGCTCTCCCAAGTCCAAGGTAACAACCCTTGGTTACCTTAGCGCGGACCCTGCAAAGGTTTGGATTCGGTTGATGCGTATGCGGCTGTGGTAGTTCCTTGGCGAGGAAGCAGTAATTCCGTTAGCTACCACAGGAGTGTATTCTGGTTTTAGTTCGACGAGTGGTACCAAATTTTACGGCTATTGGAGATGCTTTTTTGACTGTTAAAATTCACTATATATTAATAAATAGACTATTAAAAATACAGGTATTTGCGTTTTCCTAACCAAGCCAGTGGGGTCATTCACGTAGACCTAAATTCGCAATTCATTGTAATAGTTCGATACCTAGAAGGAAGATAAGTTGCGACGCTAAAATATATTTCTTGATCAGAAATTCTCAAGTGAGTTTAAAATTTATAATAAACTTGAAAGTTTTCGCCTAGGTGGACGATGTAATTAAAGTTCTAGATCATTTACTTGTTCGGGGAGAACATTTTAGTGAGGTTAGGAATCCCTCACAAGAGTGTAAACAAAAGTGTATCACTACGAGGCCCATGCATAAGGCTGAGAAGTAACTCGAGAAGTAGGCAACAGATCGGGAAACCGAAAAAATAGGTGTAGGCGTCTTTATTTTTTTGAATAAATGTGGGGGTAAGTGGTAACTTCGAGCTAAAAACTTGAGAAAAGCGTCTGCGTTCACAACAGTTTTATACGGCGTTAAGCAATTTAGTCTTTTGTCGCGATTGTATCTCTATTGTATAATGAAGCAAGGAGTATAATAATCTCTATCGATTGCCCTAACAACAATAAAAAATTCCTAGAAAATTTATGTCATGATTGATGCGCCGTTTGAGCTGTGATTGGTAGCATAATAACCTTCTCAACGAGGTCGTGCATCTGTCAGCTTGCGTCGAGTTAAGTAGGTTTCAGCAAGACTTGAATCTGGGGTCTTCTTCTGCTCTAAATTTTATCCTTGCTATCGCAGCCACGACTACCGGCAATCTCCTTCATCGGCCGCACTTGTTTCAGAGCGTAGGGTACCTACATAACATATCCATTGTCAGTACTTTTAGGTACGAATTTCTCCATTGCCCTCTAGCTTTTGCGTAGAATTTCTCCCTCACATTGTGTTTGTACCATGATATTTTTCTTTTCTTACTTTAATTGTTTCCAATGAACTATTAGGTAATGGGAATGCGTTATACGAGCGTTGCGAGAAGTATGGGATGAGGATTAATCACAAGAAAACTAAGGTTATGCGGTTTTGTAAAGCATCAAGAGCGAGGAATGTGAGACTCAAGATAAAGGTGGGTGGTGAAAAACTTGAGAAGCTTGAGCAGTTCATCTATTTAGGCAGTATTTTAGAGGAAAATGGATACAGTAGTAAGGACATAAGGAAGAGAATTGCATTAGCGAAGTAGGCGTTCATGAACAGGAAGGAGCTTCTGAGAGGATCGCTATATAAGAGTTTAAAGAAAAGGTTAGTGAAGAGTTTGATCTGGAGTGTAGCTCTCTACGGTGCGGAAACGTGGAAACTGAGGAAAGAAGACGAGAGAAGATTGGAGGCATTCGAGATGTGGATATGGAGAAGAATGGAGAGGATGAAATGGACGGAGAGGAAGAGGAACGACGAAGTGCTGGATATGGTTGGCGAGGAGAGGCAGCTTTTAGATGAGATACGGAGGAGACAGAAAGTATGGATGGAGCGAATACTTAGCGGTGAGGAAATTCTGAAAATTGCTTTGGAGGGTAGAATGTTAGGGAAACTAGGGAGGGGAAGGAAAAGAATAGGATTTTTAGATAGATTGAAAGAGAGTAGGCCTTACAGTGATTTAAAGAAGGCAGTGGTGGAAGGAAAGGGAGGCTCCCAGATCAGATACTCCACAGAAACCTACCTGATTCGGTAGAATACTATAATAATAATAATAATAATAATAATAATAATATAGGTAATGGCTATGAGTGCAGTTGGGATTGAATCGGCTGTTCAGGGAGAATGTGATTATCCTGGTCATCCCCTGACCTCTTGCCTCGCACTTGCTCCCTGCATGCCTGTATGACCTTTGCCTTTCCTCCTGTTCCCTCCGGCTACGCCCACATCCTGTTGCCTTGGCCCCAGATGTAAAATCCCCCTCATCCCATTTTCCTTCGCTTCCTCCACATATTCCCCGACCGCAGTCGTCCACCTACTATCCTTCAGAGCCAGGCTTAGCACGTACACGATGCTCCCTTTCTCTTACCCAACATCATTGCCACGTTCCTCCCCACACTGTAGTCCGAGGATTGTGGACCCTCTCACGTTTAATTCCTGCGCTGTTCAAACTCCCGCCTCCATATTTCGCCCTCCACTCCCCTGCACACCTTTCGCCGATTTAATCCAAGATTGGAGACGCCCGGTTTCTCAGGCTAGCAATTTGATTTACCCTATAATACAGACGAAGAGATTCATACTGCGTTCCATACTCTTTGGAAATTTTATATTTTAAGTTACTTCTCCGTAGTGTGAGTTTAAATTTTAGTTAGCGTAAGCATTTACATTGATAACGTGGATTGGAGCACAATGCTTGGAATCCTAAAGGAAATTGGGGTTCTTTATAATGACAGAAGAATCATCCACAGTTTATACAAAAACCAAGTAGCCGTGATAAAATCAGGGCCCAGCTGTGAAGAAGCAAGAATTAAGAAAGGAGTGCGACAAGGCTGTACATTGTCACCCGTAATTTTCAACGTTTACATTGAGAAAGCCATTAAGGAAATCAAAGAAAAGGCATTGGGAGTGAATATCCATGGAGAAAAAATAAGCATGCTAATATTTGCCGATGACATAGCCGTTATAGCAGAAACAGAGAAGGATTTGAAAAATATTCTGGTTAATATGGGTAGGGTAATGAGTAGATATCAACTGAAAATAAGCACGAAGAAAACCAAGATCTTAGTATGCAGCAGAAATGAAGACCAACATTAAAATAGGGAGGCAAAAACAAATAGAGATGGATGAATTCTGTTATTTTGGAAGCAAGATCACTAGTGACGGGAGAAGCAAGAAAGAAATTATCAGCAGAATAGCCCAGGCGAAAAGAGCATTACACCAAAAGAGAGACCTGCTTTCAGCGGGAAACTTAAATATGGAAGTAAAGAAACAATTTATAAGAACCTACATCTGGAGTATGCTCCTATACGGAAGTGACGCATGGACAATGACCGCAGCGGAGAAAGCAAGGATAGAGGCCTTTGAAATGTGGTGCTACAGAAGAATGATGAAAATCAAATGGATCGACCGAGTTAGTAACGAGGAAGTCCTAAGAAGGGTAGGAGAGAAGAGAAGCCTCATGAAAACCTTAATAAGAAGACGGAACAACCTTATAGGCCACATCTTGAGACATGATGGCCTGATGAAGACAATCGTCGAAGGACAGGTGGAAGGCAAGAATGGAAAAGGAAGACCTCGAACAAAATATGTGGAACAAGTAAAGAGAGATGTGAAAGAGAAGAAATACGTAGGAGTGAAAAGATTAGCTGATAGGAGAACTGAGTGGAGAGCTGCGTCAAACCAATCCTAGGATTGTTTACCAGTGATGATGATGATGATGAAGCATTTACACTTTCGGTCCCACAGACTGAGCGTCACCACTCGCGTCTGTGATTTATGCTGTAATTGAGGTTGAATGATGCATGACATTTACTGGAAACGCGACGTTTTATTTTGTCATCTCGAATGTCAATTTGGTGTTTTTTCAAGATTCAGTAGAAGTCATGGCATAATCACCACGTTTTACAATTAGGTTACAGGGCTTTGGTTTTGTTTAAATAACAATTCAGCTATCTCACGTTCCGGATAAGAATGAGCTGCATATATTTTTAGACAATTGAAAACTGTTAGAGAAAATAGTATTTTAGGCCAGCTAAGGAATTTGCGTTTTCGTTAGGAAATATTTCGCATACTCCAAAATACGCGGTATGGTATGGTATTTGGAGGAGGCGACCGAGAGCTGGGGTCATTTGTACCGACGCCGGGTTTCTCTCCACCCTTCCTTCCATACCCTTCTCTCATGGTGCGAATGACCTATGGTGTCGGTCGCCTCCTCCAAATACCATAACATCATTCACACGACGACATAAGCGCAAACATACAAATAAATTCTTAGCACAGGAAAGGAAAGAGAGGGAAGGAAACACAATAGAAAAAGGAAATTGATATAAATGCATAGAATGAACAAAAAATGAAATGGTTTACTTTTGGGTAGTAACAATTATCATATTATCCTAATTTTTACATTTCCCATCGCGTGGGCGAAGTCGCAGAAGAAGGCGTATCATTCGGTTTTCTTAGGGTAAATCTCAGATAGCAGTGAAAGAGAGAGCTGGATGGAACCTAGGCTAAAAATAATTTGAATGTAGCGTTTAAAATTATTTGCAGGATCTCTCCTAGAGAACCGCGAGTGTTTCTTAAACCACTTTAATATTCAATCATTTATCAAACGGTCATTTCCTATCAAGCTGCCGTTTCTATTTTTTCTTGCTTCCATTCCCATTATTTTCAAGAATATTTAAAGTTGCAAACTTTTTATTCGACGGAAAATCTAATTTCTTGTTTAATATCAAAATAACTCTCGCCATAATATCATTCTTTCATCGTCAAGGGTTAATTAATTTTACAAAAGACGATAATGATATTACACTGTTCCATAACCTCGAGATTTGTGAGTACGAACTTGTGTTAACTTAAATGTGGATTTAGTAAATACCTAGTAATTCGTGGATGTGTTGGTAAAAAAAACAAACAAGGACTCTTATACAGTAAGGATTGCTTCATTGTTTACCACCTTCATACTTTAATAGCGGCCAGATGGAGATTTCTACGCTAACTATTGAAATGGCTATAACACCCTAATTAACTAATATTTGAACAACAACAAGTGGGTAGATTCGACTGTAATGGTTTTGCTGCCAATCAAATTCGAGTAATTCCATTTATGATCGTTTTAATTCGTCATTATGTTTTCCCCGGAACGTATTATTTTACCGATAATGGAGGTTTCATATATCTTGAATATCATTATTTCTATCGTCATAATATTATTTTTACAATCTTCATACACCGGTGGTAATGACGAAAATCATAAAACTTAATTATATGTTAGCTACCATTTTTGCGTGAGTTGTGAATACCAACCTCTATCCCCATGTGGATTTAGTAAACACTTAGTAACTTGTTCGTGTTCGTAGGGATAAAAGGTAATAAATGTGGAATGTAATACACTTAACATTGCAACATTGTTTACCTCCTTCATATATGAGTGGCAACCACGTGGTGATTTTCACACTAGCTGATGAAATGAGTTTAACATACCATTTTAGCGAGAGTTGAGACTGCGAACCACCAATTATCTCCTTGTGGTTTTAGCGAAAATTAATTAATTCGTAGACGCAGTGATAAAAATAATAGATATAGAATCTTATACACTAAAGATTGCTACATTGCTCACCTGCTTCGTATGTTTGAATGGCAAGAAGGTGGTGATTTTCACACTAGCAGATGCAATGGGTTTAACATCCCGGCTCCTGTGAATTGGCCAGGTCCCAGGCTAAGACGGGTGAATAATTTCCAACGGAGAAAGTTGGACGGTGAGGGAAGTGAAAGGGATGGGGTGGAATTGGGGCGAAAAATAAAAGTTTGGAAGGAGCGCCACCCCACGAAAAACGGGCATTGATCGGCCGGGAGAGTGCCTGCCGAAAAAAGAAGAGGAGCGAGCCCCGGAAACAACCCTTGAAGCGGCCTTCATCCCCCTCCTACCCTCCACCACCCCCACCTCCAGCCCCCACTTCGGGACTCCCACATCCACTCAATCCACACTTAGTTAATTCCCCACGCCCCCCACCTCCGTCACCATACGGCGTTCATCCGGTTTATTAGGGAGCAGTAGTTCTGCGCGAAGTCGCCAATGTCAGCTTACCTTTCACCATACATAAGGAGGCGGATCTAAAGAACGAAGTGCCGTAACTTTTATCTGCACCCACACCAATATGAAGAAGCATGCTCCAAATGTTATTCCTAATGAAGCTAACCGATTGAACGAATGTAACTCTCACTTTATTATTCCTTATTCCTTCTTCTTCACTGTTGGATCCCGATTTGACAAAAGACACTTTGTTTAGGCAAATATTTTGGAGAAGGATTCTTCCAGTAGTTTCTGAAATGGCCCAATAGGGTGGTTTCATATTATTTTTTTATTGCCTAAATCGAAATGGATTCCTTATTTCTTCTCCTGATTTCGTATTTCACGCTTTTACATTTTTAAATGAAGATATCTATTTTTCGCGATGAAATGAAAAGTGAAAATTTTCAAGTGCGCGAAAACGCGACGGCTAAGTATGAATGCTGGGAAAACCCCGTGTGACGTCGTTCTGGTTCCCGCTGCCGCCAAGTAAGGTGACCTTGGGGCGAGGCTTTGAGCGCTGATACGACGCCGGATGCTAGCAGGTAGCAGAGTGTCCTGCTAGCAGGTAGCGCTTGGCTTAAATAAGGTTTATTAATACCTTATCAAACGAAGGAAACCTTCCTACCATAGGCAGTTTTAATAGGTGATTATTAAGGGACGTTTCCCTGAGCTCTGTGCCTCATGCATGCATTGGTAATCTCAAACGATGTAAAACTCCTATCCTCTCCTGTAGAAACTAGGTCCCTGTAACGTCACGTGGAGTGGCATCGCATGGGCGCCAATCTGGCCTTTTTCAAATGAGGATAAAATTGACTATGCCATTCGTCTAAACCGGTATTTCTAAAACCAAATAAATTGTATATTATAATACACCAATGGTGGGTAACAAATCGCAATCAATGCCTTTCGTTTTCTTTGATGAAGGAAACTACCCTATTCAGCGACAATGAGCTGTGTGTTACGCTGTTTCAACTCCTTTATCATTATTCAATAAGGTTATTAATAAGGCTATTCCGCAGTGGAACCTCTCTTGGTAACCATGAGTAAGCGTTACTTTTACTTGCAAACGCAATCAAGTTCCTCGGCTGACCCCATACCTATTACTTGCACAAGTTCGTTCCTATTATCATTCATCACTCATTTAGTCGTTGCAAATATCTTGTATGATGTTTGGCACGATATGGTGGAAGTTCTGAATATTATTAAAATAAGACATTGCAATACTTCGACTGAGTTTTACTATGACTCTACGTGTTTCATCGTTACAAACACACTTACGTCGTTACACACGATAATGTTGTTTGCAACGAAGAAACGCGTAGTGTCATAATTAAACTCAGCAGAAATATTGCAATGTCTTATTTTAATAATAGTCGCTACTAGTCTAGCTGTTACAATCTACAAAACCCATAATTCTCCTCCACGCATCACTACACCCTGCATTTTAATCCTCTTATAACAAGCATAATCTTACACAATTTCAGCACCAAGGTTGCTGGTTTCAATAAAAAGTCTGGCTTTCTTTCACCTGAAGGAGAAAATATTTCAGCATTTTTCAAAGGAGTACCTTAATAAATAATGCCAATTTTCAATCATACATTAAGCGGCTAATTAACAGTTATTCTTACAATACAAGTTAATACAATACAAGTTAAAATAAGGGTTACAGTAATTTCAAGGTGTGTTTTAAGTGGGATTCTTTCACCATTTGTGTTCTTCCTATGTTGAGGGCTATATTTAATTACCCGTTTTATCAAATCCAAGATTCTTCTCAAATTATTTGCCAAAAATAGTTACGATCATGAACTTTAGAGAATGAGATCCTAATAAGGACTATTTGGGGTTCATTTTGCTACTTTTTTATTAACACTATAATGTGAACGGCTTGGTCTGATAGTTTAGAGTTATGCATTGTTTGTCAGTTTTAACATAATTAATGTAATATACTCGAAAGAAAACGCCTGGGGAATCCACCCTTGTTTAGTTTCAATTCCTTCATGCACAAGTCCCTCGGGATCTCCTCTCGCTCCCGCTAACTTTGTACTCCGTTTCATTTTAATTTATGCTCTAAGCAACAACGAACGTTCTCCAGTAAACGTCCTTTAAGCATAGCAGCAAGTTAATCTGAATGTAGAGACTGCCGATAAACTTTCGACTCCTGAAGATCTCGCATAATTATCCATGCACGTTCCGCTTGCAATTACTATTTCGACAATTCTTAACAACTCATCAATGCGTTACTCTAGATCATTGACCTTGCTCTCTTTCATTGCCCTAAATTTCTAAGGCATCTGTTTTAAAAACACTGTGTATGCTAAATGATGTTCATTCAGCATTGATTTTGCTTAATTTTCTAATATTTTGCATTTTTATGCTTAGAATCATTCTATTTTAGTTCCCCTAGCTGCTATAAGCTATTTATGAATTATTTTGGGCATATTTAATTGAAGTATTCATTTACAGTTGGCACATTGACACCTAGAAACAATCAAATAAGGAGGGCAAGTAGGTGCAATCTAAACAATGCAACTATGTACTTGTTTTGTAACTACTGTAGATATAATTTATGCAAAATTGCTTTTGATGAGAATTTAACATACATTTTAATGAAAATATATTAATAAGAAATATTAGGCTTTATACCCATAGTAAATTACCTATTCTAAACAAACTGCATCCTCCTGTCTTGAAATTATTTCATGCTCTTTAAATCTGCAAGAAAACATTCAAAGGTATCGCGAACAAAACTTTTGGTTTTGGGTCTTTTTCTCTCTTCCTATAGACAGTGGAGCTAAACGTAAGTGAAGGATCGATAGAACTCATTGCAGTTTTATAGAATTAAAGTCCCACAATAAAGAATAGTCCCACTCCAGGACGCGAAATACTTGGCTTTTCAATACTGTGACCGAACGAAGTTGAAGATATAAAAATGCGGCCTCCTTTCTTGTGCATTGCTTACCACCAGAAATACAGGCCACTCCTAATTTTCAAAAGTTACCTTGCATTAATATAGTGTATTTACGTTTTAACGGCAGCGGTGTTTCCAGTGTGTTCCTAGAATATTTTCAATAGCTTGCTTGGTCAGTTATAAGCAAGGTACCTTTTCATGGCATGAATAGAAGTAGATAGTTAGGCATAGCAATACATGAAACTAGCTTGCTGCTCTGTTGGAGGTATAATTCGTTTGCAGCTCAACTTCTCAAAGAGGACTCCTTCTAACCCTGCGTTACATAGCATTAGCATAAAAATCAACTCTATCGCACATAAGTAAGGCAACTGATACCACTGAATGCAAATATCTGCTGGCGGCATCAGCACAGGAATATTTTCCTTCTAACGAAAGGTACACTAACCAACTCACCCCATGTGCGTGAATTATTCCACGTTGGAATAAATTATTCATTCAAAATGTGGAGGAAATTGCTATGGAAATTTATTATACAATTGTCATTGCTTTAAACTAATGAGAATACAGGCAAGCTGTTATTCAGTGCAATCTGTATGCATATAGTGAAAGATGCGAGTTAGGGTGCCAACGAAGTAAGTCAAAGTTATATTTTTGTCTTTATGCAAGTAGAGCAGTTTTTCCTAACTGTTATTGAGACAATCACGCAAGATTTCTTTTTATGTGCCGTTTTATGAGGTACTTTTTCTTATCCAGGCGTTCACGCAAAAGATTCGACGAGAAAATGTAGTGTGTAATGAAATTTACTGCGCAGAAAAGTTACGATGAAAAAGGTTTTAATACGAGATTGCAAGTCACTCGAGATGGATTGCGTCTTACTTATCTTATTCTAGAGCTGTTTGAAATTTTTAAAACCGCGCTAATGCCTATGATATATGCATTGCATCGGTGTACGTGTCTGGTTAAAATTATCGCCTTTTAGGGTATCTCCGTGATGCCTTATCGTAAAATAGTTTCTAACTGTAGTAATAGCTGCGAAAATCTTAATAAAACCTCCCTCTATTGTAAATGCTCCGGTCCTATGCAAAATAACGATCCCCATTAAAACGGCAAGCCGTAGGCACTACAGTGCATTCATTACCAGCTTTATTCCTGGCTCGAGGCAAAGTACTAGAGCGTGGGTAAGGTCTGTAATAAGGTCACTCCTCGATATCATCCCAGCGCTTCTACCAAGCTATTAATACTTCGTCTTAGGGATGTTGCATCTTCTTCATTAGTGATGAAGAACTCTCAGAAGTTCTCCATGGAAAAACCATTTAATGCCAATCCATGCTGTGATGTCATAAAAAGTCATAAGGTATAGACTATTATAATACTTAGGCACATAAACTATGGTTCACAGACCTCTTTACAGGGCCGCTTAGTAAAGACTACAGTTCCTTTTATTAAAATAATTTTGGAACCATGGAAGCTAAATATGGAGCAGATAAGAGTTTATACTGATCGCATTCCATTGTTGCTGATATTTACATTGGCACTAATTTTTCATTACTGTTTTATTTTCATACAATATTATTTGGCGTGGGATGTGCACATTAAACTGGGAGTACATGCACATAATCTATGAGATTGATGGGCAGAATAATGGGGATAAATGAATGGTAAGTTTAGAGAAAAGGAAAAGTCTTTCTGCGGGCGAATTGCATCACAAAAATTGATATATGGTTGAAAATAGGTAATTATCAAAGGGAAACGTATGGAAAATATTCTCTTTTATTGAGTGTAAAATTTTAACGCGTTATTGATTTCGTCATAGATAGCATATCGAGGTGAGATTTTTTACCATTCACAGTGATTTATCAGCTGAAATACATTTTGATGAAAAAATAAAGATCGATTTGACTTCATTCTTCACCTCGAAAGACATCCTACTGCTCTACATCGTATGCTTGCATGAAATTTTTATTTTCCTTTCCTAAACAATTTACCCAACCTCCTGTTATAAAATGCGAAATTTCAAAATGCCTTTGCCCTGAAAATATCATACGTAAAAATATCCTATCGTCTTAATTCCTTCCGATACTTAAACCTGAGCCATCTGTCGGACATACTTGATCACTTCCGTGTATAACGCAAAAGATATTTCAATAAATTTAAAGAATGAATGGATTTACAGATCTCTCTTCCGGTAACGATATTCCTCAGGAGACAGTTTTCATGCATGGCTGGGCAAATATCTTTCTCAATTTATAAATAATTATTAAGTGTTAATTTTCAATTTAACATGTCTATTGGAAATTTTTGCCGCATTGGGCTATCACATTACTAGAAAAATGAGCATTATCAAGTCCTCACTAGCATAGAGTAGCGATACACTTTTAAATCACACACCTATTGAAGAGTTGGGATTTCACTGCGCGTAGAGATAGGTTAACTTCTGACAACCTCATCTGTCAAAATGGGCTCACTGGAAAATGTGAAACTCCATTCAATATCTAACTTCTGTCACCTCCTTTGCTAAATATTCATACTCTCTTAACAATTTTGCTACTTTGATTACCGTTCTTCCAATCCTAAATCAATGAATTAAATTGTATACCGGCTAAAATAATGAAAAATCTGTAAAAACTAACCTATTTTCAACCAAAAGAATTTCCTAGCTTCATATTCATTGAGATTAATTCCAATTAATTTATTATCTCACTTCCTTTGTATAATCATTACTTGTACATGAATCCGAAAGCATTTTGGTGATTTAAGAATTCTCTGGAAATACGGAGATATTTATCAATCTACCTTGGATTCTGACTTTAGTTTTTATTATATTTACGTAATTGTTTCCGGAGAAAGCATTTTGAATGAAGACAACGAAAGTGGAAGAACTCGTCCTTTTTGGCCCCCTTGATCTGACACCCCGATTTTCTGCGTCCCCTCCATTTGTAAAAACAGTGAACGGATATTCAATGAGGTAAACCGTTGCCCTACAATACTGATGGTAAACTCCTGGGTGAAGCTTCTGGTCACCGCCACATAAAAAACCCTTGCAACTCGATGCAAACTATGGAAGGAACTGCTCCTTCATACTATATGAAATACAAAGGTCCATTATTAGGTCCGGGGTGAATCCTGCCCTCGCCTATAGTTCTGAGGAAGTTGGCCCAGCGGTGGCGATAAGAAACAAGTTAGATGCTTATTTTAAAAAGGGAGTGGCCACATATGATTCCAATGAAAGCTGCACAATAGGGAACAATTATTCTCTCTCCTTCCTCTCCTCACCCCGGTAAAGGCAAAGAAACGTTACTCGCCATATAGAGTAGAGTGAGTGACCTCTAAGATTGGTTATAGGACAGTTGTCATTGATAATTATTCGAGATATATAAAAGTTTAAAAATTATCTCATAATCGAACCCAGAAAAGGTTCCAAACGAGTAAGGAGCATAGAACAAAGATTGAAATCCAAAACTTGATAGCGATAGAAATAAAAGCGGCGCTCTTGCACACCAGAGAGACCATTCCAAGCTATGCCTCGCTAATGCATGCAATGTATCACTTACATATTTTCTGTAAGAGTGGAATTAAATATACGCATGTAAATATGTGCTCCATCCTTCAGCCTGGCTCAGTTCGTCTCCATTGTGATCCTAATTACCGCTATCGTTTCTTTAGTTGCCTTTCCCTTCTAGAACCCGAATTGATCTTCTCCAATACAACATTTTCCTCTTATTTCAATTCGTAATAAGAAATCCCCATAAAAATACTTTCCACCGCAGGTTTTTAAAAGTTATTTTGCATAAAAAATTTATGCTTAGTATTCCCATGACGATCAGCTAGTTAGTCACTTCACTTATGAACTTTAAGTGGACCTAATATATGCGACCTATCAACTATGTTAACGCCATTAAAGGGTCTCCTTTCCGCATTGACCTTTGTTCTTGTCTTGTTTCGAGGCTGGGTCTATTCCCTTGTGAATGCATCCAGGAGTAGAGACCTTGTAATCCCTTAGAAACTCGTCTCTTCCTGTTCCATACATAATTAATGACCACAACTTTATCCACATGATGACAAGAGGACACTGCCACCTCAAAATCGTCAACGCCTCGCTGTTAACGAAGGAGAGGGAAATAAAAAGAGAAAGATTTTTTTATTTGTTCGTTCCTCATGTATGAAACTATATTCTGAAGCAGAAAGGATCGCTACGTTTAGTGTTGACAATAGTCAGTCGATTTTGTTCATAGCAGTAGTTATACAAAATATTTTCTTAGTCGATTTTGTTCATAGCAGTAGTTATACAAAATATTTTCTTGAATCTCTGCTAGTAACTTGGCTTTTCCGAGTTTATATTCCTTATCTAATTAGTAGCATAGGTTTCTTGTTCATTTTTTTTAACATCAATCAACGTCCAGAATGTTTAAAATACAAAGTTTTCACTTCTAACGGCAGTCCCACGACTGCCATGTTATTTTTATTTATAGCCGCATAAAAACGCATAAATTAGCATTTCAAATCATTACGTAACCATTCATAAAATAATAATAGAGCCCTTTTATTTATTAAAATTATTAAAACATTTCGGATGTAAGGACATGATTTGATTCGATAATTTGCGTTTGAATTTTCGTGAGCATCTGTAAAATCCATGTGCTTATTGTAATCCCCAATGAATGAAACAAAGGTATATAAACGATAAAAAAAGCAAGGGAATGCAGAAACTTAGGATCTCGTAACTCAATATTTACAACAGTTTTATTACTTTTTACTGCTGCTGATTCATAGTGCTCATGCGTTCAAGTCCACATTATCGAATTTCACTGTATCTTCCTGTCGTCCTTCCCACATTTTACAAATCTTCGCTTTCAATATAGATTACTCCATGTCTGCGAAAATTTGCCCACTAGATAACGTCTTCCTACACGGTAAAATGTTTTTTTTTCCTCTTGGTTAACTTTGGTATAACTAACGCCTTGGAGTTTGAGAAACGCCTCTCACGTATTTTGAAAGATGTAGATTTTTGTGTTTTGAGATTATGAGTTTTTTTCGGTTTCGTCCTTCGTAGCAAACCCAATTCAGAAATGGCTATGAAGTGAGTAAGTTACGAATTTAACCGTTAAATATTTCGCTCGAAGTTACAATTCTTCCTTATTTTGACAACAACCTATTCAGTTGTGTGTTGGAAGCACCCACAACTACTCGATCGACTTTTCTTTGTTACATAATACTTGCTTAAAACTCTTTTGTAGTAAAACGGCAATTTTCTTGGAATTTTAAGGATGTACACGGTACATGCTTTTTCAAAATTAGTATGTATCTCAAAATTATAGTTTTCTTTGGTTCATATTCTCATTCCTCTCATTTTTTCACGTTTATTTTTCAAGAGAGTGTTAAAAAGGTCTATTCTTTACACCCTGAATATTTAAGATAACATTTTAAATTTCAAACTAGCAATACGTAATAGAAAAAGACAAAATATGCCCGGATGAGCACAAGTGATGCTTAATCTTTGTAGCCAGTTCTGCAAAAAAGAATTAGACTTCCATGTTCCTCTCCGATACTCTTCCTTTTTGTCCACCATTTTGTTCTTCCACCTTCTCAAGTTCCTTTCTCTGCCCCTTATACCCTTTGGATTTTGACTTTCAGCGAGAACGGCGAGTTCGCACAGCGCGTAACAGCCTGGGATGACCCAGTCATTCCACGGTTCATTCAGTGGAACGACCTTCTGTTACGAGCAGTTGCGAAGGCTCACGCAAAAACGACGCTTCTCTCCACTTTTTTTTCATTTATATCATCCCTTCAATGGGTGCCAGGCTGAAAATGTTACGTTTGCCTCCCTTTATGACACTTTGAGAACTTCTGAGTGCCTCCTTCCCTGTTTGATGGCGCAAACTTTGTCGGATTGCGAGTCCTTTTACTGAGACATCTCACTGCCAAATGGCATCCTTGATTTTGACACTTAATTTTACAATGAATTTCGTTCTGAAAATCGAAGGATCCAAATTTTTATTTCGCAATCGTAACTTAGGATGGAGGGTTAATACATGAATACATTATTATTATTATTTATTTGCGGAGAAGGAGGAATTACATTGAAGTCTCCTGGATAACTAGCGTAAGGAGACATATTTTGGCATCGTAGATTATACTGAGTAATTGCATTTACTGTTGTATTCTAATAATTTTCCTCAAATTGTATCCCATTAAAACAAAAACTATTGTTCCCTTAAGCCTCTTAATATAGGTACGTCGACAAAAAATGTTCAAGCTCCTTGAAATATTCATACATTATTTAAATGTACAACATATAATATTACAGTCGGACATAACCTGATCCATTTATGAATATCTATTTTCAATGTTTTTACATTTATAAAACAATATAATTAATGTGTAGAAAAAGCTCTCAAATTTTTGATAAAATTTTTGTTCGAAAATTTCTCAATTTTGCCTCTTTGTATCATTTTTCCATTTAAAACGAAAAGCCATTTTAATCTCTACTGTCAGTGCTATATTTATCTGCATTATATGCTATAGCTTTATGTATAACGTTCTACAGTTTGGCTGAAGTAGAATCATTATTTCATTTTCGAGCACTGAAGGTTGATCGCTTTCATCCTTGAAAGCATAAAGATGGTGATAAATGTGGATTGATTAAATTTTTGCGTGCCCATTATTTTTTTCCCTATAAATAAGCAACTAACCAATTAAAATGAATTGTATACTGACGGATATTACCGGTGCATATGAGAACTATTTAATCACGTAGGAGAGGGTTATTTCAATACACGGCACGTTATTGCTTTTTTTAGCTTTGTGCTATCTAATTTATGTCGCGGAAACTGAGATTTAGTTTTATTTAATAGTGAATCACTCATCGTAGATAACGTGGAGTATTTATAATTTTATACTCTGCTCTGCGTTATAGGCACTTTAGTTTAACCTAGTTTTATTCAGTTGAGGACTGCCTATTTTATGTCCTCCGTGACCTGAATGAGCTTTAATGAGGACTCTTTGCATGCCGTAGCATAATAAAATATACCCAATGTGTATGCAACTATATTCATAGTTCCAGGGTAGTTTTACAAATCATGACTCAAAAAATATTTTTAAAGCATGAGCGAATCTAAATCACTGGAACAACAGTTCTCTACTTATCTCATTTTCTCCTTATTTCTTATCTTTCTTTCTCTTATCTTTTCCAAGCCTTTTATTTATGCAGAGTAAAAATGTGTAACATAATTTCTTAATGGAGACTTGAGATAATAATCCACATCAATGTAGATACTCAACATTTAAGGATAAAACACGCTATTTTCTCATAAATGACTAAATGACTTATTCTCATAAATGAATTTTTCATATAAAAATTTCAATTAATTTTTGCCGTGTGGATACTTCTCCATTGTATGGTACCTGATGCACAATACATTTAAATATCCTTTCCAATACTTTCAATTATTTTTTAGGCTCTGTTTTTTTATCTTATTCTTCAATTTCATGAATTATCCATGGAATTTGAAAATATACTGTCCGCACTGATTTTACTCTTTGAAAGTTTTTTCGTTAAAAAATCGATGAAGCAGAAAAAAAAACAGAATAAAACGCAGAAAAGGCAATTGAATAATTTGACGTGAATTTTCATTGGCCCTCTCTCGAATTTTATTCAAGTTCTTTTGAATTGTCTCGCTGAAGAGGGAATTTTATAGCAGTTCAGTGTGAACTTTCATTGCTTTCTTTTTCGTGAGTTCCTAAGCTTTCTAGTTATTATCTCTACTTCGACAAAAGCTTAATTTCATCGCTAATACTATTGTATTTCTTCATAAAGTCATCTCGTTACTACGTTGCGAAGGTTACATTTTTAAATAAACTATTCTTCATAAAATTTTTGAAAATAAAAATGAACGGCCAAAAGTTCACGTTTATCATTCATTTTGCTCACCCATTAGTTAATAAATGTTTATTTTCCCTCCTCAGACCCGAAATGGTTTTCATACCAGAGGGCCAAAAGGCACGGCAACAAGACCGCGAACTGATCTTACAGAGCAGTTAGTAGCATAGGTATGTTTTCCATTCCAAGTTTAAGATTAAACCACAGGTCAATGAACTGAAGTAGCCTTCTGCATAGCCGTAAATAAACTTTATTTGTCATCAGTCAGCAAACAGCTTTTCTTATGTTGACAACATCTTTAAACCTAAATCCGTCTACTTTAACCATTCATGAAGGAATCAGTCAATTGTGATGAATGATCAATTAAAATCATTGATAAATCGGATCTTGGATAAATCAAAATTATAACAGTTGTTGACGGATTAGGTCTTCTTTTGGAATATAACTAATTAGAACCCAGACGACGGTTTTTTGTCGCCTCAAAATACACTGCTTTCAATTTGAATTTTGTACATTATCTCTTTAAAATGAAGGTGGGAGTCGGCCATATATGGAGGACCCGAACGATTTGCAGCCTGACTTCAACTGCTCCCGTGCGCGATGCATAGCGACCATCATTCCATTATTTTCAGTACAATGTGCCCTACCAATTGTTGATTATGCATAAAAAGATAATCGGGGATCCTAGAAGCCAAGGGTTAGGGGCCATATCCATTAATTACGCAAGGCGTTACGGCGGGGTAGTTATGCGGGGTCAAGCCGGCTCTCACCCAATCTTACGTGAGGGAGAGGGGGGAGGGTCCTGGCAGATATCACGTGATTTTTTCCCGCAAGAATCAGTTTAAAATTGCGATCTTGGTAATTATAAATACTAGTCTTAACTAATCTTAAATAAAAATAATTAAACAAACATTTTTTTATTATAAATCCAACGCATTAAAGCATAGATTAACGTATTTACACTGAAAAAACGTATTTTGAACAATGTCACGTGAAATTAGAACGAGAAGGTCGAGCCAAATCTCACGATATCTCACTATTGAGAATGGAGGGGTGGGGTCCAAAAATCACCAGAATCACGTCACGTAAATAATGGACGCCCCCTTACAAGTGAAATTTTATAATCTTGGAAATGCTACTATTAAAGTATTCCACCGATTAAATTTGGTTCGTATGGAGTATTTTCGAAGTATCTAGCAGTCTGCCATCCATTCATGGACTTTCCTCTTCCATTCAAAGTAACGCTCACTCCCTTTCATGACATTTAAAAAAAGCCTTTCCTTTTCCTTCCTCTCCCACGTACCCCTTTCTCTTCCATCCACTCCATATCTCATCTAGGAGCTACCTTTTCTCACCCACAATGTCCAGCACTTCGTCGTTCCCCCTCCTTTCCGTCCAATTTACGTTCTCCATTCTTCTCCACACTCACATCCCTAACGACTCCAGTCTTCCCTCGTCCTCCTTCCTGTTTCCGCAGCGTAAAGCGCTCACTTAAGACCACACTATTCACCAGCCTTTTCTTTAAATTCCTAGATAAATATCGTCCCATAAGCTTCATCAACGCCTCCTTTTCAAAGACAATTCTCTTCCTGAAGTCCTAACTGCCGTATCAATTTTCCTTTAATGTGCTGCCCAAATAGTAGAATTTCTTAACCTGCTCATTTCTTGTCTCACATACTTTCTTTCGCATTATTACTCGCGATTCTTTACAAACCGAAAAATCTTGGTCATCTTGTGATTAATCCTCATGCAATACTCATCGCACCGTTCCCCTAACGCATCTACTAGCGCCTGCAGCCCCCATGCGGACTGGTTAACGAACGCGCGATCATCCGCGAACCTCGCTGATTTGAAAATCATTCCCCCCAATTTTACTCCCGCTTTCAACTTATAATACGCCTCTCTTACCATCTCAGCGTACACGTTAAAAAGCAACGGTGTTAGTGGACAGCCTTGCCTCACATTTCAGCCAATGCTTGTCCACTCAGATTCTCCTCCCACTGCCCTCACTTGCGCAGTGTGGGCCATATACAGATTACGAATGATTCTTCTATCTATTCAATGCACAACTATTTTCTTGAGAATATGCAATAGCTTTACCCAGTCCACTCTATCAAACTATTTTTTTAAATCCACGAAGCAGGTATATGAACCACTATCTTCTACATTATTTCTACTGTATTGATACCTTTTTCTCAACTTATACGCAACCAAACTCTACAAATCAGGTACCAAAATGCACAGAATTTACCAGAGAACATGCGACGGCAATTCTTACTTCATAAATATTGCTATTGTTTCCTAAAATTGGTTTTTAAATAATTTAAAAAAAACAAAAAAAAAACAAAAAAACGGTAAATATTCTTGACATTAACGGCGCACAAACTGATACATTTGTTCATTTGCAACAATATCTCGCATTCTTTAAATAACTTTTTTCAAAATGCGGCTGATTCCACATTCAAGTCTCCTGTTTTAACGTAAGTATGAGTCATCATTTGCGTTTAAAAGAGGATAGTGTAATTACTTCCAATGTTGTGTTTGAAGAGGTCCTCTGACCTCAATTTGTACATGAACATTCCAATTAAATCTGTACATAAGACCTAGCCTTTTTTTCTACATTTTAAAATTATAAACGCGCCTATCCCTCTGTGGACCTGCATAGAAAAGAGCGGGGGAAGCCCGCTGGGAGCGGGCGCAGCACGCTCGTATGCACTTATCTTTGAAACTACAAAAATGTCACTTTTACCGCATGGCTTCTAGGGTCCTTATTCTAGAAATTTTTCGGCGGTAAACCTATTTTTACTCCATTTTCATTATTTTAAAATTTTACCGTTTACTATCAACAACTATCAGCTTGCGTTTAATGCTGATTGTCTCGGTACATGCCACCGTATTGATAATAATAATTTCCTTGTTGGAAGAAAAAGGTTGACTTGCTTTTTTATTTTCTTTATCAAGAGTAATGACCTGCAGTGCTGATAAAAATAAAACTTATATTTTCCCTTGTTGAAAGATATGAAAATGGTAGACGGTCCTTCACGACTTTCCTGCCCTGAAATTTTCTTTTCCATGAAAAAGTTTTTCAATTTCAATACCCCATGTCATTAGATTCCGCAATACTCTTTCTTCTTCCAAATTTTGTTTGCCTTATCTCCGACTTCCACTTCGATCTACTTCAAAAAGTTTAGCTTGAATATGAGCTCCTCTTATCAGCTGATAGACGAGTCAGCCTTTTTTCAAGCATAGATACGTTTGAATCATACGATGCGATAGTGGCGTATTCAGCAATACACCTGGATAGATAAAATATTTTACGATATCTTCGTTAGATTAGTGTATTGTTATGGGAGAAATATATTTCCTTTCATTGATACGTACTACGTATTCTACATTTCTAGTGGAGTGAAATAATCAGTATAAAAATGCGCAATATCACTTCTTGCAATATTTTCACTTATTTCTTGATTGAACAATATTCATACCTATGAATTTGCTTCTCTCGATATTTATTTCTGTTGAAAAATGGGAGGCACCTGATGCGGTATATTATTGCAATTAACACGCCGCCTAACATTATGTGGTTCTATTTTAAATTAAGTAAGATTTCCCTAGAGACATTTCCCATCAAGCGGAGGATTCTGCCGTATATGGATTTGATCCCATATTGTTTAAAAACAAAAACAAATTCTTTGATAACGCAGGAAAATTAGGCTATAGATACTGTCTTATACACGTAAAATCAGTCATCCGTTGAATTTGACACATCCAGTGCTTGTGTCTTAAATTCAAGGCAAGATTTCTCTATTTTTCCTGGCTAATCATGTGCCTCAATATTGGTGGCTAGATTTGGTAATTACAGTCTAAATATGCCTTTAGCAAGAGGAATGGACAGTTGTAATTTCTATGTGGCAAAATGTTTACTGATATCGCATATTCTTTTTTGGCTGATTTTTACTCAGCTCATATATTTACTGCTCTTTCCTTCACAAATTGTTTTCCTTGTCTAGAGGATTTTTTATTCATGTTTTCAGCTTTGAGTGTGTTAAGGGATGACTTAATATTATGCACCCTATAAGAAGGCTACTTCATGACTACTTCGCTACCCTTTTTGGACATTCAAGGACAGGTTTTTGGCTGGATGAAGCATACTTCTCTGGAGGTCAAAGTTATCGGCGTATCGGCTCGCCACCAAGCAGTACGTGGCTCGATTCTCAATGCAGGGAGATTATATTATCGAGAGAATCGCCACCAAACATGAGGTTGAATCGGGGGCGTGATTCAATTTCTCTTTAATCCAATGGAAGACCGATTAAAAAAAAAAGAAACGAAAAGATCGGCTCCGACCGATGTGACCGGTGCAAGGGAGTGCAGTCCGTAAATCAATTCCAGATTGAGCGGTGCGCCACCTGTGGCGTGGCCGTCGTTCGCCCGTAGTGCGGGCGCATCCCGCCGCTGCGCGGCCGCTTGCGAAGCCTCCCGAGGGAGCGAGAGAGCGTGTGGCTGTCGCGGCGGTCATCGCGACAAGAACCGCCAACCGCGTTATGGGGGGCCTCTGCCGTCCGTGACCCACCATTGTGTGGTTGATTTTTTACAGGAATAACCGAAAGCCATCTGTATTATTACGCTGAGTAAAAATCAATTTTTTGTCTTAAACCTAAGACTTATTTTTGACTAAATTTTGTCCTCTGGATAAGAAAAAAACTGTTTTTATTTATCACGCCAACGTTTTAAGCAGCAGGATACCCTCTTTTTGCATCACATATCACACAAAAATTGCACATGAATGAATTTTAAGGGAAAGCTTACCTCACATTTGGCCCATACAGAATGATTACCGATGAATGATTTGGTATGGATGAATGAATGTTTTTACCGATGCGTGTAAATTGACAACAAAATACGTATTAGTGTGTGCATCCAACTCAACACTGTAGCTCGACACGAAGCAAATTTTGAACTGCATGCCTGCGTCTAACTAGAGTATCTATTACATAACTAGACAACCATTCATCTGTTGCTGGCCTCCAGGCGTCAGTCGCCCGGCAACAGTCGCGTAAGGTTAATATCAGCCAATAGGGTGGTTTCCTATTATTTTTCATTGCCTAAATCGAAAGATAAATACCCCTGAACTACATATTTTACGCTTTCAGATTTATAAATGACGATATCTATTTTTCGCGATTGAATGAAAAGTGCAAAATTTCAAGCGCGCGAAACCGCGACGGTTAAGTATGAATGCTGGGAAAAGCCCGTCTGACGTCTGGCTGCTGCTGTGTGAGGCCACCTGGGTGAGAGGCTATGAACGCCGATACGATGCAGGCTGCCGAACATGGCCGTAGCGTAGAGTACCCTGCTATCAGGTAGCGCTTGGCTTAAATAAGGATTATTAATACCCTATCAAACGAAGGAAACTTCCTGACTATAGGCAATGTTAATAGGTGATTATTAAGAGATGTTTCCCTGAGCTCTGTGCCTCATACATGCATTGGTAATCTCAGACGATGTCAAACTCGTATAGAATCTAGGCCCCTGTGACGTTACGGGGAGTGGCATTGCATGGGCGCCAATCTAGCCTTTTTCAAATGAGGATAATATTGACCATTGCCATTCGTCTAAAATGGGATTTCTAAAACCAAATAATTTGTATATTATGAATACACTAATGGTGGGTAACGAATCGCAATCAATGCCTTTCCTTTTCTTTGATGAAGGAAACTACCCTATTGGAGAGCAATTATGCCTCCTGTAATCGTCGCAGGGAGTGGTCACAATCACACAAGGTGTAATGAAAAAAATTGACGAGGCAGTATAAAACTAATTACAGTTTTGAAATCAGAATGTCTATTCTACCCCAAAGCAACTCAAAAATTGAAGTCAACGGAAATGTGTTACAAATTGTCTCCCACTGTCATCAATCAGGATAATGGATGCTTAATGGTAGTGAAGAGAAGGCATGATTTAGCCAAGAATAAAATAAATTCTTTAAACAGTATTAAAAAATGAATGTAGTTATAATAACACCATTTTTTATATTCCGATCATGAAGGATAATAATGAGACAGAAAAATTCAATGGTGAAAAAATGCATTGTATCACATTTGATGAGGACATTGAAATTGCCTCTGAACAGATATGTCATAATTAGAAATAGAATCTGAAAAAAATATATCAATCAATGCAGCAAGTCTTATCAGAAGAGATTATTTAGAAATCTTTATTTTATGAGAGATATCGCATACTTATACGGAGCTGAAATGAGAAGTATACAAACCTTCCCGAAAGAACGAATTCAATATGCCCCTGGCAATTTAAACCCGCATTAATAGCTGTTGATTATGTCCTAATCAGATCAAATATCGCTTACATTTTCAGAGTTAGCAGCGATGACCGCTGAAAGAGATCCCATTGGACGCCAGCATTTCCCGGGACAGCGGTAGGAATTACTGTACCACACTCCATCCCATGTTATCGTCTCTTTTTCTCTTCCTTATTTCTTACGATAATATATTCTTCGAATCAGTTCAATCAAGAATACCGTCTACAAATAACGACAATTCTTTGAACATCAATGTCCCTGGGTTTTTGCGCCAGTTTTAAAACTAATTGAATAAATAATAGCTTATTATCTTTTACTGGAATTGGATTTTGGTTTGATTAAATTAATATGGGAAATTCTGGTTGCAGAGTTTCGTAAAAATTAATCCTACGTACGTTTTCGAACTCACTAGTACCTTTTGCTGACTCTGATAGCAGGCATTTGTGATTTTGAGAATTCAATTCTTTATCATCAAGGAAGAATTTTTCATTTCCACGATAGGTACGACTCCCTCCGTTACTAAATGATATTTGCGCAGAATATGATCTTTGAGAAATCCTGCTGCAAGTTCTGATTCTGAGATAGCTTCATTTTTTGTGAACGGGAAGGAGATTAATAAAAAACGTTAAGAATCAAAAGATATTGGCTATACTACCTTTCTTGAAGAGGTCAACAAACCCTCGAAAAATTGGATAATATTAAATTTATTCTACTTCATAAAGTCGTACTTATGTAGCATTTAATCTTTCTTGATGCCATCACACTTCTCAAGGAAACTGATATTTTTCACTGGAAAATTTTAGCTCTTTCAATCCAGATAATCGTTACGACACAGTGCTAGTGGTTATCATCCTATCGAATTCTTTATGAATTCTACTAAAAAACAAACGCATTATAAAATAGATTAAATACCAACGATATCAATGAGATTGATAAATTCAAGCAAGTGAATTATATTTTCATTTTTATCTGTCTCATAATTTTTTTCTATTCAGGATTTAAGAGCTCATCCAACTCTCTTTCCCTCATCAGAAGACATACATTGAACCATTCAGCTTCTAAATTCTTTTTCCACAAAGGCTTAAGGTTTTTTTTTGTTTGCATCCGTTAAACTAATGGTTTCGACTTTAATTAGTCCCACATTAAATAACACTTTCCTGGGCCAAGAAACATTTTTTTCCTTCATTCCCTTCTAATATGACAAATTTTAGGGCTTCATCATAGGTTTTAAAGCTCAATGCTATTTTTGGAGAGTTCCACAATATCTCGAGAAAAAGGATATTTTTCAAATTTTTTTAAGAATTAGTAAAATTTTATTCTATTTTCGAATTCATTCGAAATACAAACATGTTGGCTATTTACAACATCATAGACTTCATTACTACTTCACTATTCTGATAACTCGGCCAAAACATCTTATAATACCTAAAAATCGGAACCTGGACGTTCTACGTTGAGATTTCACATTCTCTTGTTCCTATGGAATATATTTATGGCGAGAGAAAGTAGCCATTAAGCATACCAACTGGATTCGTGCACCTAAGTTCATTTTCCTACCTTTTTTCCACCATTTTCGAAGAAAACAAAATTGCAACCATAATCCTTCGCTCTCATCATCAGGAGATTAGGCTTGGCTACGAACTGCCTAGTCTTTTCTTCTGTTAATGAAGGTCACTCACGTAGGAATTACAAACTTTATTTCTCCCCATTGCAGCGGAGCATTAACGTCATCCACCTGATCCTCACCGTGCGTCTTAACCAAGTTGCGAGAGTTTTTTTGAACCGCAGGTCGGGATGGATCTACTCCGAAAACTTATTCCTTGCGAAATCCACTCTCCTGCTCTTTTCAGTTGATTTCCTGGGCAAGTTTCCTCCCCAAATCCCTTCAGCGAAGCGGCTGAAAATACAAAAATCAACGAAATAAAAAAAAGAAAACAATAAAAAAAGGTTACCTACTCGGAATTGGTGAAGGGAAGAAAAATAATCAGCCTGCTGACTTAATGAAGAAAGTACTGAACCCAGAAGAGCTTTTCTCTGGATTTTCCTCTTCCCTCCGCCAAACTTCCAGTGGTGGGCTTGAGGTTTTTGAGGCCTATCCCTCTGGAGCTCCCGGAAAAATCCGTTTTCGGGCCGAAATTTGAGGTGGACCGTACCGTTAAATGAATCGTGTGCCGGGGCGAAACCTAATAAGGGAAAACTGGGTGGAGGTGAAGGGAGTGCGGCCACTGTCCCGAAAGTCTGCTCCCCAGGACTTTGTATCGAACGCGGTCGATGGATGTGGTTAGGGAACCGAAGGCGGAACCTTAAACGTTATTTCGGAGTAGGCATTGAGAGCTCTAATAACTGTTCCCATCTGAAAAAAGTGGAAACCGTCACAAAGCTTGTAAGGGAAGTAAATCCCTTCCATACTCGCTACGTGTCACCTCCTTCATGATTCTTTTACGGATTGGATAGAAATATGACCATAACGTTCTTTACTCTGTTAAGATCCTTTGAAACAAATACTTGCAATTTTCCACGATTATAAAATGTATTACGACCTTGGTTTCAATGTTACTACATCATCGTAACGGTCACGTTTAATAAAACTGAAACCTAGGAGGTACTATATTTTACAATCATGGAAAATTTCAAGTATTTACTTCGACTTCCGATTTCCACTCCATCACGCTTGACTCTTCGGATTTACTATTAATAGCCGTAAAAGATTAACTCTAACCTGAATATTACACTGGATTTCTTATTCATATATCTAGTATATGGCTTTTACTGAGTTAATTTTGTTTCAGTTACAGAGCCCTTAGTAAGCGAAACCTTAACTTTATTTCGCAGTAGACATTGAGAGCTCCAGTAATTGTTCCAATCGGAAAAATTGGAAAACATCATACAAGCTTGAAAGGGAAGTAAATTCCTTTCCAATGTCGATACGTGTCACTTCCCTCACGATTCTTTTACGGAAAATTGGACTGTAACATTCTTAACCCCATTGAGATCCTTTGAAGTAAATACCTACTTGCAATTTTCCTTGTTAAGATCCGTAAAAAAATAACTCTATCCTGAAAATTAAACTGAATTTCTTATTCGCGTTACCAGGGTTCGGCGTTTATTGTGTTAAATTTGCTGCAGTGGTTTCGACTATTTTTTTAGGTTATGAAAAATGGCTACTGGTTATGGCTAAAGTACTAAGTTCAAAATGTATTTTTTAACTATGGAGAGATTTAAATTCATGTTTATCGAAGAACTGAGGTCAAAGTGGCTTCATAATATTTTTCTTACATCCATTAATTACAGTGAAAATCCAAGCATTAGATGAATCACTCTCTTCTTATCCAAACCAAACGAACAATTTGATTGAAAAATAAATGTTACCGTAAAGTTTTCCAGCGTATAGTAAACAAAAAATGAAAAAAAGCCAAATTTACTAAGTAATTTTCCTGCAATAAAGTTTATGTGAATTTTGTGACAGGAAGGATTGCGAATACTCAATACTGATGAAGTTAAGTAAGTGATTAAGGCTGCTGTACGAAATTTTTCTGAAGAGAAGATATAATACCTAATGGTACCAGAGTAATTGTGTGGAATAATGATAAATTAATGGAAGATGTAAAATCATAATCTGCTGGAAAGAGAGAAATCCCATTGGAAGTGAAGAAGTTAAATTTTGAATGGTACGACGGTGGCTATGTTGTAAACCTTGGGTATAGGGGTGTAAAGGATTTTGGCTGTTAAGAACGGAATTTCTCTCTTGCGCAAGAGCTAATAAATTTTATGAAGTGAAACATTTTCTTTAATGGTAGATCGCGTGAAAGTCTCTGACATGTAAGCGTGTCGTAAAAGTAATGACGCGGGAACTTTCGCCAGGGAGAGCACCGAGAATGCGGTAAGAATACCACCAGAAAATGGTAAATGATAATAAAATACTTTTTGGTTAGTGTGGTGAGATGATAGAGCGGCGAGGTGTTATTGAGCAATTTGAACAGAGTATTTGAAGAGTTCGCAGTAACTAATTTCAGCGTGTCACTGTTTTATAGCTCTGATTGATTATCTAGAGCTAGAAACGCTCTCTAGAGCAGGAACTTGGAGGACTGCGTGATTAGTAAATTGCTTATTGACATATAGGCACTTTTATTGAAGGCAATAGCGGACTTTACTGTACGGAAAACGTCCAGCCAAATAACAAACAATAGACAAAAATGGAAAGTATTCTATCAGTTTTGGAAAGAAGTTTTTAGATTTAGGTATTAATTTTATAAATTGATTTTAGCGAGTGGAATAGAGACTAATTTTGGTTTCCGGCATGGCCGTCATGATTTCATCGCCTTCAATGGAATGGTATCCCAGTATTTTATTGCTCGCTCTTCTACCGCGACCTTCACGTTGGCAAGTTACCTTGGGAATTAGCATCCCTTGGATAAAAGAAATAACCGTGTGACAAAGATATTAATTCGGGGAAACAATGATATTAAATAGGCGCTTTGAGAAAATATGTGACACTATTACCTATTACATTTTGAGGTAATGAGGAATATGAAACTGGAAAATTCTGAATGAATCCCTTTAACTTTTACTAAATCTCTCATATCGCTATAAAATCGTGAGTTCCAGTAAATATATTTTGCAATTATTTATCCTCAAATATTTTGTATTCACTATTTACTATGGCGAATCATATGAGAAAGTCTGATGTTTTTACCAGGATTGAAACCCCGCCTAAGACTCGGAACTTTGTGGGTCACCTCACCGAAACGTCTGTGAAAAGCATTTTGTGAGTGTCCCTTTTCCTTTGCTTCTATGAGTAAACGTCTATTGATTTAACTTAAGTGTCACCGCAAAAAGTGTTTTCCTCAAGACTTTTTATATTTAGCTTGCTGAAAAGACAGCAGAATGGAGAGCTGCATCAGACCAACCTTACGATTGATGACTCCCTTTGGCTTTATATTTGATTACTTAATTTAATTTTCGATAATTTTAATCAAGCACTACATTTAATTTTCATTAACCTTTCATCAAGTGCTAAATTCGCTATTTTTTCGGTGACTGGTATTAGTGGTCGTGTCGATGATAGTTACCTGAATGATCGAAAAAGTGCCCATACTTTCTTCTATTATGCTACCAGGGATGCCGACTTACAAAATATATTGGGGGCCTAAACCGGGAATCTTGCCCCGGAAAATTTTTTAAAGTAGTGAGTTTTAAGTTTTTTGAGCATTTTAGAGGAGTCATATGATCAACAGTAGAACCAAAGAACAATGATAACTCGAATCTCGGTATCTGGACACTCCGGGAAAAATCGACAAGCCTGGCACATTTTTTCCTCACACTCATAACGAATTTTTGAGGGGGCTCGGGACCCCTCAGGCCCCATTGAGTCGGCGTCACTCCATGCTACACATTGGGTTATTGGCTGCGATAGACGTTAGCGGTGGGAATACGAGAGCGTACACTATGAGCGTCTTTTAACCCGCGTATATGGGATCCCCGCGGCAAATGGCTTGATCGATGTGGATCGTGCGAGCACAGGTGTTGTGTTTCGGGGGGGGCGCATCTCTGGGCGGTGGCGTCACCGGGTGGAGTTGAATGGATGGGCCGAAAGAGCCAGGTGGGAAGGGGACGGCAAGATGAATGGGAAAGGGATCTCCCTTCTGTCGAATGAGGCGGTCAGGTTCCCGGGAGAATGGGCGTCCCACGATAAATGCCTTAGCCGAAGGCCTCGCTTTAAACTCATCGTTTGCAAAACGCCCCTGGAAGGAAAATGGTACCACTGGATCTGAATAAGTTAGTTACAGACACGCAGAAATTCCATTCTCTGCGTGAGCCTGCCTCCAGGATCAGCGGGAGAAGCCTTCTATGTCACTGTTTTCTAACAGTTTTCTTGCTTGCCAGCCCATTCGGGTGTGCGCTATTAAGTCCCTTGGCATTGGCGGATTTTGAAGGGGGGCACGTTCCTCCCCCACCCTAGACGCTTCAAAAATAGGCAATATTTTTAAAACTGTTATCATTACGTTCATTTTGTCTTAAGTATTACGGAGCCTCAATAATTTTATTTCATAATAATACCTTTAATATTAAAATGAAGAGAATATTTCGTACGGTAATATTTGTATGTTGTTTTTAATCTCAAATATGAAAAGACCGTTTGCCTGTAGGACCATTGTGATCCCTCCTCCCCAGAAAAAATCCTGGATCCAACCTTGTCCCGTGATCTTATCTAAGTTCGTAACCCAGGTTGTGACGTCATGGTCCCTCAAGTATTACAAGCGTCCTAGATATATCATTTTGGCATTGTTCTTTATTATGCGTCTTTTGTCTTAAACTTTCTTTTTAATCATCTCCTTCTTTTTATCAACGACACATAGCTACGCACTTTTAAACAAGCATTAAACAATCGAAAACATCAACCTATCAAACACGTATGAATATAATAAATTAATAAATTAATAAATTAATATTATACATAATAAAATAATATAAATTAATGCAATCAAAACCTTAATAACGAACGAAATTAAATTTAGTTAAAATGTTTAAGTAAAATAAATAAAAATGGAGTTGGTCAAGGCACGACGTTACAAGGTAAATCAGTAAGTAGAGTTTCACTGAGACAGAATATACTCGTCATACTTTAGACATTACCACGGTTTTTTCTAGTATTCAGATAAGACCGCGTTTCGTTATCATATTCATTTTATTTCGATTTGTTTATTACCGATGGATGCATGGTGACTTGTGTTCTACAAGAGAGGAAATACTCGCCTCAATTTGGTTTCGAAATCGAATGAAATAGATTTTATCTGACGACGCAAATATATCTTATACAAAATAAATTCACAAATGTACACGATATGAGGAAACATAAGTAATAAGAGTCAATTATGTATTGTAAAAATTAGTTAATCAAATAATTTGTTTCGATTATACGAGATATTTTCTCGTATATTGAGATTCCAAGTTTGATAAATTATCGTTACTAGGAGAAAAAGCATCATGCTAATATAACAATACAAAAAAAATTTATCTTACTCTTTGAATAACTAGTATCGTTATCAATTTTCGTTTTAGGGATAAAAGATGTGCGTTTCAAATATTAATTTCGGATGGTAGGGTACTTAAATCCTTCGTTATCCTTTTAATATGTGAGAATATTTCCGGCGTAATACATATATGGTCAAGTACCCCGTGAACACAGTACCGATATCCCTACATGGAGATATTTTCTTGGTACTTTTGATGCAAAATCACTATTTTCAGGATTGAGGAGTAATAGTAGGCAGTGAAAATAGGCTTTCGAGGATAATTGACCTTAGGCTCTAGGAAACTAGGAGGAAAGTGGGAAGCTCGTAAGGCACTAGATACCAATGTCTATGCTGAGTCAGGATAGTTTCGTATTAACATTAATTCCCTTGGTTATATATTTTGGCTCTCTGCTTGCTTCCTTCTACGCCGATATTTCTTAGAAGCATATCCCATTAAAAATCGGAAGAATTTCTACAAATATTTTGGCATTATGTAGCTCCTGGTTTCTGTTTGAAAAATATTGGTGATTTTAAATTTTACAAACCATTGCTAATATCTTGAGCAATTAATAATTCATCTCTTTGGTACACGACTTAAAAATTGTTTTAATGTCCAAAACGTCTTTCTTATGTTTTTTTCATATTTCTTAGTTCGCATTTATCGAGTTAACAAGGTGACTGTTCTTTAAATTTTAAACCTTTGGATAATAATGGATATATTCCAAGAAATATCTATAAATCGCTGTTGATTTATTTGAAATAATCATTCGTTTCATTTTTCCCCATTTGCCAAATTGAGATTGCATCACTTGTTTAACCCTGGAAGGTGAAATACTGAAAAATATGCCGTATTCCTTATAACAATCCCTCTTTCTACAAAATTTCGGCTAAGATTTTGGATATAAAGCATAAATTCCCGGTAAAAGCTCCCACTTCAATTGAAGTAGCCGGGAAGCGCTTATCAGATAAATTGGTTATCTCTCAGGCGATATTTACTCATGATAAAAACGAATAACATCATTACTCACTGTATCTATTTTCCCTTATATTATGCACTTCATTAGGAAAATTGAGAATAAAATATTTACCTCTAAAATATTTCAGTTTTAACTACATGATAGTTTTTTCAAAAGCAATAACTCATTTTATTTGGAGGATAGGTTATGTGCCGAAACTGATAAAATTGTGGAAATGCCAATCCACTTGTCTCTCGTTCCAAAATTTTGTCAACATTACGTAGCTTTTCAGCATAAGTACTCAAAAAGGCCTATGGTAGAGTATTTTGAAAGCGACCACGCATAAATAGTAGACACTTTAGTATCGACGATGGCTTTATTAACTCCACTTAATTTCTGTCCATATATTGCTCATAACTTCCCACAATTATAGCGCAGATTTCCATTTAATCAAAGTTTTATCATGATAACTTGACTCAGAGAAAGAGTTCTCTCCTCATCATTAACAGACATTATCGTCAAGAAGTCACTCGTGTGCTTCTAAGTGCTCCTCTCTAAACTGTAATTTTATTTTGTCAAAATTTCAATTTCAAGTAAAAAGATAAAATTTTCATGGAGGCCTATATTTTTTTTAGTCTACCCTCCAAACTTTCTTGGTGGGAAACTAATGATTTATGAGTTATTGATCGCTATTTGTTGCCGATTCTACCGCATTCATCGTGCTGCCAAGTCTGTATTCGTGCAACGTGCAACCAGCAGTGACAGCCATCTACGAGGGTGGTTTGAAAAGTTCTCGGAATCACCACGAGTTGTCAGCGCTAGTGCAACGAAATTTTCACGTGATATCCATAGGACTGTTTGCTGTAAACACATGCCACGTCAATTCTCGAGGGAAAGAACTGTGCCGGTGACGTTTTTTTTTGTTGTTCCCGCAGAGTGATTTGTAAAGATGGAAAAAAATCGAGATTCGTGCAGTAATTAAGTACTTCGTAAAAATAGGTATGAAAGCAAAGGACATTCATACCGATTTCCAGAATACACTGGGGGACTCTGATCCTACATAGTAAACTGTTGCCAAGAGGACAAAAGAATTTAAATTTGGTCGGGGGAGCTTAGATCATGGTCTGAGCAAATGTCGGCCAAGAAGTGTCACTACTCCAGAAATCATTGCAAAAGTGCACAAAATGGTAATGGAGGATCGCCGATTGTAAGTGAGTGAAATTTCTCTTGCTTGCCAGATGTCATATATAAGGGCATATTATATTTTAACGGAAAAATTAGAAATGAAAAAATTATCTGCAAGATGAGTGCCGCGACTCTTGACGCTGGATCAAAAACGCATGAGAATGGACATATCGGAACAATGTTTGACCCATTTTAGGGAAAACGAACAAGTTTTTTTGCACCGGTTTGTGACCAAAGATGAAACTTGGGTCCAGTACTATTCCCCCGAGACAAAAAGCAGCCAAAGCTGTGGAAGGGTGATGAGTATCCACCACCAAAGAAAGCAAAGACAATTCTTTCGACTGGAAAGGTCATGGCATCAGTGCTCTGGGATGTGAAGGGGATTCTGTTTATAGCTGTCTCCCCACTAGACAAAAAATTACTAGACAAATCTATGCTAATCTCTGGGACTAATTTCAACGAAATATTCGTGAAAAAAGCCAGGTATAGCAAGGATGAATGTCATCTTTCGTCAATACAATGCGCGCCGGCACACATGTGCTGTCGCCATGGCATAATAACACGAACTATGGTATTAATTGTTCCCACTTCCACTTTATTCACCTGATGTGCTTCCGTCAGACTTCCATCTCTTCCCAAAATCGAAATTTCTTGAAGGTGGACCTGGTGGATTTACTTCAAATGAAACACTGATAGCCAGAGTTAACAACTATTTTGCAGGCCTAGAGAAATCTCATTTTATAGATGGGATCAAGGCACTAGAATATCGTTGGACCAAATGTAGTCATCTACAAGGAGACTATATTGAAAAATAAGTTTCAGTGATGTAAGAACATTTTTGCTATCCCATTCCGAGAACTTTTCAAACCACCCTCGTATTTTCATCCACAACAGTTTCATGGGAAACGAAGGGCATGCCACATTCACTATAATACCAAAATACGCTCTTGTAATGGCCTAGTTCCACAATTTTGTAACATTTTCGATTGCGGGTGATTTAAAAAAATAAAGAGACCCGCCCGTCTATATCTCCAGCTATTAGCGATGAAAAATCGGCGTCGTTTACCCTTTTCGCTGATAATTTGATAACGTCACCAACAAATTTATCTTTTATCTACTGAATTATTTTAATACATTGCGATTTTTTGCTAAATTAACAAGCTTCGATTTTACTCAATTGAGTTCTGAAGAACTTGTCAAGCATAATGTTAAGTAAATTACCTTTTAAAATCGTTATAATAACGTAGGGAAATATGCCTATGCTTGTGTTGGCTTAGGAATAAAGTTAATCATGACTTTACTATAAATTTCATTATTCAAAAAAATTGAATAAAGTTTGTAATGCTATTAGTGTCATAACAGTTATATGACTTTGGTACTATACCAAGATTCTTCAAAGTAATGCGGTTACTTAGTCAAATCACGTTAATTACATGTTAAAGACACTGCGGTCGGCTTTGCATTGCATTTGCAAAAGCATTGGTATAAAAACCAATAGAATTGCATTCCTTCTGTATACTCTTTGAATCCAATGGACTTCATGAATGAAATGAATTGTTTCAAACATAATTTCGGCAAACTATTGTTTTGTGCTGCTCTTTCGCAGCGGAACCTCCTTACGTAAATGCTGTGAGAGGTCGCTCATAGTTTGCCTACAGAAGGTGATGAATGTGCAGACGAAGGTGAATGTTAAGCCGTGGCCTCTGCGGTGATTCTCTTTATTTTTGCTCTTTTAGCCTCGTTGCTCTCACCTGTTGATGCCGCTTCCCCCATTAAATCTGGGTTCTTGTGATTGCTTTATGGCTTGGGCTCCGCTAGTTTACTAGCCACCTCCTCACCAATACACGAGAATTGTTTTGCTCGAGTCTGAGAATGCCTAAGAGCGACCTTATCACGACAATACCAGGCGATTTTCGCGTGCTATCTCTCTCAGAAATTTACCCGAGAAAAAAATGTAATAGTAGTAATCCAAGTTTGAGTAGATTACAACTGGTAATTAAAATGCTTTTTTTATGGATCGCAATCAGTAGTCATAAGATTTTCCCTTGTCATAATAAATAACTAATTAATTAACTGGCTTATTTATACCACTGACGATTCCTTTCTTTAAAAAACTTAAAGGGTAAAATCCAAGTTTGATCCGTATTGATTTACAGCTGACTTGAATAACTGTCATCCTAAAAAAAATTACTGACAACTAAACCGTAGAGCACCTATCAGGTGAAAAACCTTTCTCTGGCCTGATTATCTGAAGGAATATTACGCCGGTTATACAGCACTTCAGCGTAGGTGTCTTGGCAAGATTACTCCACTAACTACGCAGATGCTCTCACTTCCGCGTTCGTGAATCCAGCGATGAATTTCTGCGATCAATTTGGGACAGGGTGCGGCTATGAAAGTAAACTCTGAATGCGAGTGAAATGAACTACCTCGCTAACAAGTGGCTCTTATCGCAACATCCTCCGATGCCCTCATCTGCTATCTCTGTCAGATTGAGAGCGATGTGATTACCACGTGCAAGTAATGTGGCACGGTATCGCTTTCAAAGGCGCAAATAAGTCCTTGAAATTACTGAATTAGTGGGTCAAACTTCTGGTTGCACGGATTGCTAAAATGATACCTAAACTCTGAGTGAATAAGTGCGAGGTTGGGAGTGTCAATTTTAAAAGGTACAATTGCATCATTAGGTATTTTTACGTGGGGTCTCCCTTTACGTTATTCCTTTTTTAATTCTTATCTCCGTCATATTAAAGTTGCGGTTGACTCGGAGGAATAATAGGGTGGTTTCCTATTATTTTTTTATTGCCTAAATCGAAAGATTATTACTCCTGGAGTACGCATTTCACGCTTTTAGATTTTTAAATGACGATACCTATTTTTCGCGATTAAATGAAAAGTGAAATTTTTCAAGCGCGCGAAAACGCGACGCGTAAGTAGGAATGATGGGAAAAAGTCCGTGCGACGTATTTCTGGTTCCCCCTCCCGCCTTGTGAGGTGACCTTGATCGAGGCTCTGACTGCTGATAGGACGCAGGATGCTAGCGGGTAGCTGAGTACCTTGCTGGCTGGTAGCGCTTGGCTTAAAAAAGGTTTATTAATACCTTATCAAACGAAGAAAACTTTCCGACCTTAGCCAGTTTTAATGTGTGATTATTAAGACATGTTTCCCTGAGCTCTGTGCCTCATGCATGCATTGGTAACCTCATACGATGTATAACTTCTATCCTCTCGTATAGAAACTAGGTCCCTGTGACGTCACGTGGAGTGGCATCGCATGGGCGCCAATCTGGCCTTTTTCAAATGAGGATAAAATTTGACCCTTGCCATTCGTCTAAACCGGTATTTCAAAAACCAAATAATTTGTGTATTATGAATACACTAATGGTGGGTAACGAATCGCAATCAATGCCTTTCGTTTTCTTTGATGAAGGAAACTACCCTATTATTGAGAAAATTTATCACACTCTTCACCCTCCAAAAGTATTTAACATCCTGGGTTTTATACTGATGTTACATGATTTTCAAGTCAAGGTGTAGAATGTAAATGTTTTTTGTGTAGTTATATTTTTATCAAATTTTACCGCTCCGACTTTTTCTTACCCTTCTTTTCCCTTGTTTAGGATCATTGAAAGAGTTGTACCCGGATGTGGTGCTTGAAGTTTTGTTATTTTTCTTAGTTTTCAACAAAGCAATCTAACATCAGCCTTCCAATTTTTAAATAGGAATTCATATTTTATGTATTCATATACCTTTCATGTACTTTTTTAAATGTTCTATCGCTTAGTTTAACTTGTGCTATTTACAGTCGCCATAGTTTTTATTTTTCATGAAAGAAAAAAATATTTCAAGAATTTCCAGCAAACGTTAAAATAATCGCAGGATTTTGGGCATCCTGCCAATGTTTACCTACGTGGTGTGTTGGTTTTTAGCTGTAGCAAATCACTCGTTTTAATTCCAATGTCGGAAAGTCAACCAGAAATAGATCTTTTCCTTTGGGAAAGCTATATATTATATTGGTTTCTGATCATAAGTCGTGGATAATTGCCACGTAGATTTCATAAAATCATCCTATCTGATCCGAGATCGAGGTTTGAGTTCAACTCATCCTTATTCTGCATATTCAGGATTTTTTTGCAGTACCATTATATCTTTCACTACCTTCGTCTCTTCAGTTCGTCTGCAGATTAGTAGTATTTTAATGTTCATAATTCAGTCGATTATAGAAATATTCCGGCTGAAATATTTTTCTGGAACTCTGAAATAAATCCATGACAAAAATACACATTATGTCCGCAAGAAGAACTACTTACCATCAAATTATATGAGCAGTTTCTATGCTATAGATCTAGTTTTTCCTATTGGCGTAAGATTGAGAGCATCAAAATTCCGCATCTATAATAATGACATTTTGGGCTGAGAAAAATTTTACATCAAATTTAGCAGTTTTCGGCTCATTTCACTCTTTGAATCGCATGATTTTGTTCGATAATGGGGAATTTCCATTTATCAATGACGTTATCTCGTCCCTGATGGATCATTATCTTCATAAGTATATGAATGACTTCGCAAATCAGGTATCTGTTGAAGACCCGTATTTGGGGAATATCCTCAACACAATCGGTAGTTCAGTTGTTACTGCGAGAGCAACGGTAGAAAATTGGTAATCGCGTGGAACAAAGGCCTTCAATCCGCGGCCCCTGAGCCCCATGCGACCCACTGGCTAATAATAAATGAAAATTGAACTTTATTTTTCCACATAAATATTTATTCAATCACGACCGCGGTTTCGACGCACTGCGTCATCCTCAGACACGGAGTACATTGATGGATCGTCTTAAATACCTGACCGTAAAAACCAGAAGTAGTGGGGGGAGGAAATCAAGAGGTAGGGACAGGTTGGGTGGGAGGAGGGGGAGCGGTTGGGTCTTCCCTGGTTGTAAAAGCCTTGAGGATGTGAGAGGATGAGGAGGTAGGTAGGGTCGATGTACCCAAACTGACTAATTGCAGTGAAAGGTGGGCAAAGGAGTGAGAGGTAGGGGAGAGAGGGAAGAATACGATAGGACATCAACAGTATATACTCTGTAAACAATGTACTCCTCGCCTGAGGATGACGCAGTGCGTTGAAAGCGCGGTCATGATTGAATAAATATTTATGTGGAAAAACAAAGTTCAATTTTCATTCATCATGAGTAAATTCCACAAAGTGGCGCCTCAAACCATCAACTCCACCGCCTAATATCTTGTGGCCCTTAGAGGCTAAATAAAATATTGTATCGCGCCACACAATATAAAATATACATCGACACACTCGTCAAAACTAAACGATGTCAAAATTCTCATTGATTCATTGAACTTTCTAACCAATTAAGATAACCACTTTGAAATTACATGTTTTTTTATTTTATTGATGTGGTATTAAAGTAACGCGAAGCGTTGTGGCCATCCGGACGATTTGAAATCGATTTTTGGCCCTACATTAAAAAAGGTTGAAGACCCCTTGCGTAGAAGATGGTTTGTGTAAGACTCAAAGGGATTGTATATCAATGCATGGAATTGTTAATGGGGCTGAGTAATCAAAAAAGGAGTTGTAAATCAAGTGAAGTGACGAATTGAGGGGCGAGGTTTATGGAGAGTAACGAAATATTATCACGAAGTAGAATTTTTTTCGTGGGTCATGTGCATTTTAATTATCCATGAAATGTCTGCCGAGAATAATAACACATAATTTTCAGTTTCTCCATTTATTTTCGCAGACTTACCTCGCAGTGGGTTCTATAATAGCAATGAATAAACTTTTTTTCAGTTTTCCGCGGGAGTAAGGAAACCTACGAGCCCCGACGTTTGGGGTACCGTCTCGGTACCCATTCTCAAGGCTATTGATTAAAAAGTTGAAGTGACCGTTGAAGCACGGCGTCTGGAGGGAGGGGATTGGTCGAGTTCCGATTGTTGTGGCGGAGGACTGTGGACCAGCGAGGACTTGGCTCTGACTATTGTAATATTTTTCAGAGTTCGATTCCAAGAGCTGCCGACCAAATTAACGGTATCAGACGTACCTCTAAAGCAGGGGTCTTCAAACTTTTTTAATGCAAGGCCAAAAATCGATTTGACATCGTCCGCAGGGCCGCATTGCTCCACGTAACTTTACCACCACAACAATAAAATAAAAAACATCGTTATTTGTACTTATAGTGAAAAAACCTTTATTGGTTAAAAAGTTCAATTAATCAATGCGATTCTTGACAATGTGTATTTTTGACGAGTGTGTCGATATTTTGTTTTATTTTTGTAGTTTCAACCCGCTGACCTCTAGGGGAGGCTAGAAATTAGTCAGCGGGCCGCATGAGGCCCTTGCTCTAACGCCTCTATCATTAATCGATTCTAAAATTGTTTGGATCGCCATCTTATTTTATGATCGTGATACAGGCTGTGCTCAGCTATAGCTGATTTTTCCGGTTTACCAAGTCAGAAATGCCTTTGGTTTGGTCATAACCTACAAAAAAACTAACTTTCAGCGAGAGTGGCTTGAAGTTGACTTTATTCGTATCACTGAAAGCTGGAGATAAGCAGTGTCGAGATACCGGTTAGAAACCTGAATGAACAGGAAAGGTGACGTAAGAAAGACAATCCTAACCATTTCTGATTATCTTCATTTCCCCGAGGAACTTATGAGGACTCACGTCTATTTGAGTGGATGTTTGGAGTGTGTTTTCAATGCAGGCGAGGCAGGAATGCGTACCGTGTGCAGAGCACGCCAAGATGAATGCGATACAATGCGTGGGACGTCAGTCATTCTCTATCAAGAGGCAGCAGACATTCAGACGCACGAGAAACTTGACTGTTCTCAATCTCAAGCGCTGAATGTCGCGAGTGCTTTGGTCCCCGACTGAAGAGGGGAGATCTAAAAGTGAGGATTTTGAGGCTTGGACGCACCAGTGGCAAAAACGGACTAATTATCGGTCCGAGTGTACATTTCCCTTCTTGTTACGTGTGTGAAGGATATTTTACAACGTGTGTTTCGTAATATACATATCGGATATTCATCGATCAGTGATCCATCATGAGTTCCTCCATAGATTCCCCATCGGCTGTGATGCTCAGCCAAATTACGGAATTTACCGAAACAGGTAAAACTATAACATGAAGGCCTGCTTACACGATACATTAATACGTACAAGTCATTAACTGAATGTATTAACGCGTGAATGAACACGAAAATGCATCGTGTAACCACCCAAATTGTGGGAACATATATTCGGAAAATATAACCTCTTCTACTTTGGTTCATGCATTCGTACATGTTTCGTTCCGGTCCACAAAAATCATTGTCGCAAAAAGACATTAACTCGGACATGTTCATGTACCGTGTAACCAGCCCTTACGACCTAGTGCTTTCATAGCGCATGATGTGGATGATTGCTTCACGGGATTCCCACCAGGTGAGCAGTTCTATCAGAGCCGACTAACTCTGCCATCGTCATCAGGATTTTGAGTCACTCAACCACTCAACACCCCTAAGACGATGCCAGAGTCAGCCATTTAATCTTCAGCTCCAATATAACTACTCACCTACTATGCCAACTACGAGGTTTTCAGAATGCCTTCAATGAGTATGAATGCCCTAAGCTATTCGCCGAAGTGAGTTATCGAGGATGCGTTGTCTCTTCCTTGACAGAGCTGGCGGAGCGGGAGCGAGTGTGGATTACCTATCTTCTCCATTCTCCACATCGAGTAAAGTTCTCCAGCATGACTCCGATTTTCTGTTCGAAATAGGCCATTCTTGTCTCCATATTCCCACACTCTGAATAATCGCTAGCTCCGATAAAAAAAGGCGTCAAAAACTCCGTGCCCAGCACTAGCGGAGTGTATGAAGGAAATTTGACCTTCCGGTTTCTCTCCCTTCCATACCCTTCCCTTATTATTCGCACACATTATACCTCCTCTATTCTGCGCATCTACGAAAGGTTAGCTTTTGTGATGATTATTTATCCTACTACGGTAGATATATAATTTTTATTTGAGTTTTCCTCGACAATAATGAAGGTCGGACTCAACCCAGTATCTATTTCCCATTAAATAAATGAAGCTATTAGTCGATGTATATTTTGAAGGTATTTTTATGCATACAAGACTTAAATGAAGCCTACATAAGGTATCCACGGAACCGGAAGGTCAAATTTCCTTCATACACTCCGCTAGTGCTCGGCACGGAGTGTTTAACACCTTTTTTATCGGAGCTAGCAATTATTCATGGTTGACGCGGGATTTTCGAATCCCCTTTTTCTTTCCATGTCACCTATGAATTACTTCATCCAATAGAATCATCAATCGCTTAGGAAAAATAAAGGTATTGGCCAAAAATTATACAATTGCCTAAAAATAGCTATCCCCTGCGATAGAAATTTAAAATAATTGTGTGCTATTCAGTTGTAGGAAACGAGCACAATGATCGAGCGCTCTCGTAATAAGTGAATTTAAAATGCAAATTCAGATGATAAAAGAAAGATATTAGAAGTATTCATTCCTTTTGTATTTTACTTTAACTTAAATGAAAGAAGGGAGATGCTAGAAGTAGTAATGACTTTTTATGAATCATTAATATTAGTGGTGGTTGCCGTGTGGCAGTTTTGTTTGCTTGTTGAGATTACGATTGTTTTTCTATGCCCGTATGGAATGAAACGAGAAATAATTTAATAGATATAAAGATTTAATTCATCAAATATCTGACAAAATTACCAATGAGAGTCAAATTTTGCTGTACATATTGTAATAATGATGAAATTTGGAAATATGCCTTATTGAATTTATTCTTGAATTGAAATATATTTGATCGCCATTTTGAATATATGCGAAGATATACACATAAAGTATATTTCGTGCATTTCCATTTCGATGAAAACACCGCGTATCATTATAATTAGTTTTATTAACAATGTTAACCTGCCTGTTCCACACCCAGGTTGACTCTAGTGCGCTACCGATCGTTGACTTGTCACTTATCGTTTTGGCACAATTGCCTGTCATGGCCTTGCACCTGTTGCTGGTTGGTAGAGTTTTTTTTAGGACAACCACTGCAGTGAGGAAATAGGAATTAATAGTGGTTTGCCACTGTTTACATCCTGTTATGTGAGGAAGCTGTTATTGATCCGTTTTTGCACTTTTTTGCCAGCAACTTTACGTAATTTCGAGCTACAGCGCTGGCACCAATTTTAAAATGTGCGTGCAAAGATGCTGCGTCGAACACCATCCCTGTATCACTTGGTACGACTGAGATAGACCCTAAAGTGTGACCAGAAAAATACAGACAGACCAGTGGCGTAGAATGGAATTTCGTTCGGGGAGGGTCCAAAAAAGGAGAGGGTATTTTCTGAAAAACAGGGTACTAAGTAATGGGTTTTAAACTAATTTTAACACTTTTTATGATTGAAAAAACTTCATCTGTAAAAAAAATATTTTGTAAATTTAAGATTTTTTAATATTTTTTTTCTTTTATGGAGGAAAATATTTGTTTTTTTATATTTCGGGAGGGGGGGGGCTGACCCCCCTGACCCCCACCTGCCTACGCCACTGAGACAGACTGGCACACAACAAACTTAACTCCTTGTGCTGAAATGACGAGAGAGTAATTTTTCATGAACTCCCGACGCTAAATCACGCATTGAAGAGTACAGGTCGTCGTTAGATTTTCATAATTTTAGCACTATTTATGCGAACAATATAAATGTTTTGAAAGTTTAACAATGTTTAAACATCCATAATGTACGTAAAGTGCTCATATTTCATGAAATGCGATGCATTGGTAGTAATAAAATGATTTTATACGAGTAATAATATATAATGATTTTTATAATGATTTTATTTTATACTCGATAATTTACAATATGCAATAATAATGACCTTTTTATTTCACTGTTCCACGTGTTGTATGTTTGCATGTGTTTTGTGCTTACCGCCACGTACGCCAGCGCCTTGAGTGGCTTGTCTTGTAAGCACCTGTGTTCGTCACTTGTCCTCTCCCGGTATGGGAAATTGAACCTAATTGAAAAGTGAACCTAATTTATAAATCGATTGCAATGCTAAATTAAGAAAGGAATACATGCTAAACTTAAGATACAAAATATGCTTCACTTGTACTACCTCCTAATGTTACAAGAACTAAATTACACTAACGCAAAGAATTTAAAAAATACCCTCTACTACTATATCTAACCTAAAATGTTGCCTAATATACTAATGGAATGAGAAAATGCTGTTCTCCGACACCCAAAAACTCAAATTAACTTCCAAGATGCACGAAAACGTTGACAATGTGGAATGCGGTGGAATGTGATGGGTTTCGTTCATCATTTGTTCAAAGAATTTCAAATTCATCTTGTTTTTTTAATTGGTTTCGTACTCAGCAGATGGCAACACCTAAGTAAGGATGTCCCAATTCGTGCTACCTTTTGGTTGGCTGCCCAGAATCTGGCTGGCTAAATGCATGATGCCTAGTGGCTAACGAGTTGGGACACGGCTAAGGACATGGCGCACTTGAAAACTGCTGTCTCAATAGACAAGCACGGATAGTATTCCCTGCTAAGTACGAAAAACCCTAGTCACGTCGACCAGAGTCACAACACCTCGTTGATTACAAACTACAAAATATCATTTCATTGCTTACCATTCCATTTAAAAAGAATCGCAGAAAAAATAAATAGAGGATAAGAGTGCGATATTAAGAGAACAAATCGAAGTGGATGGGATATTCATAGATCTTGGGAATCGCCACCGATTGACGAATGACCTCCATCGGTAGTGCCAAAGGTATCTAAAGAAAGCGCTGTGTTGTCATTCGACGACTCAATCACTGCAGAGCTGCCTTCGGTACACACCACTACGCTTTGCTATGAATTGCAGCATAGGTTCATCTCCAGGGCGGAACGAATGAATTGTATTAGGATTTTTGTAAAAAGTATATCTAATGGATTATTTTTTTAAATATTTTAGTAAGATCCTGCAGTAGCGAAAAGAAAACCATGCATCGAAAAACTTATGAAGTCAACTACCAATAACTCATTTTTTTTTACCTTGCAATTATAATTTTCAAATTAATGAAAGAAGAAATCTCTATCGATTCATTGAACGCAAAAAAACACGGCGTTTCATTCATGAATAGTTAATGTAGAAGTAGCAATTATTTTGTAGATATGTAGAATTATTATGTTCCAGCGAATGCTATTTCATTTACCCAAGCAAAACAAAACAAACCGACGTCCTAAATTTTACAACGAAGCATGGGAGTGTTCTTGCCCCAGAGAGATTTTTGATTATTTAACCTTCTCCATGTCATCTTCATGAATATTGCATATAATGTGCTCTTCTTTTGAAATATTGTGTATGGATACAAGCTGTTCAGCGTAATTATTATACTCGTCTTGGTCCCTTCGAGATTCATATTTTACGTACAAATTACAAGATTCAAATTTCCTCGTTCGAATTCCTCGCTCTTTGATTCGTAGAGGAAAGATTCTATCTACGGTTTCCAATTTCCTGGCTGGTGATCGCTCGCCGATTGTATGGACGACGCAACGGCTAATTTTCCCGCTAGTGCTTCTGATAAATTGGCATTTCCAAGAACTCCTCATGTGATCGCTTCCTTATATATATCCTTGTTATCTGTTGTTTACTTTCCCAAATTTAGTTTGAAATAAAATTTCCTAGTAAAAATAGTACCTGCTTTTCTCACAGAGAGCAATGCCCATTAGGCGTGGCCATTCAGTAGTTTACCTTTACTTTAATACAAAATTAAATCTTTTACCGACGTAGAATTATTTCCACAACGTATGTAGGAGATAGAGACCTTTCTTATACAGCGAAAATATTACCCGAAGATTTTCGTAATAACCACATGAATGAATTTTTAAAAACATCCCTCTACCGTTTAATTTGAAGTAAATACAGGTTCCTGTGGAAAACCAAATTCAGGGTTACGAGACAAATTTAATAGTTTGGATACATCTAATTGGAAACATAGTAGACACTGAGCCCTTTTCTCTCGATGAGTCTCTTAAAAAGTGATGCAGCATTTTGAGGTGATCTGCGCGATCATTACTCATCACCATCTGCACGTGTTTTTTTCTCGGATTGTCATAGCTCAAGATGCTGCTGTCTTGTTATGAAATCGGTGCTCGTATGTTCTCTCTAAGATGATGGCATGACTCATAACGATTTTATCAACGCTGACTAGCGTCTGTGAAATTCACTTTAAATGGATGATTTCATTTGGAGTAGTAAAATATGAGCAATCGCTTGTTTTCACAGGTATGGATTTTAAAATAATTTATGAAATTTCAGAAAAAACCTACCTAATTGTTGATATTTATACCTTGCAGTATTTTCAATAAAACTAATATTGTCGAAAAGTATTTTAAATAAATTTATACTGTGCAATATTTTCAATCAAACAAATACTGGCGAATAGTTCAACGTTCTCCCGCATTATCCATGCAAATGGTTTAATTAGGAAATGTTTCCTCTTGGTAACTGAAAAGTTCATAAAAGTGATATAAAATTGAAAGACACAGCTTCTCTGCGGAAATCATTCCGTAAGTAGTCCTTTCTATAGTGAATACTGGACGTGGTCACGAAGATTCTATTGAGAAAATCTTCTACCTATAGCTAAAAACGCGACGCCATCCATAAAATGACATCTTCTTCGGCCATAGAGTAGATAAGTTTTTCCATAGTCTATTTCCCATGCGTTGTAATAAGTAGGTATATTTAGCTTTGTGGTACAACTTTGAGGTAATTCGTTGGCTTTGATAGAGCTTTTTTTTAAATACATGAATGAACACTTTCTTGTGAGGTCTCTGGATGTATGCCATTTATTATTAATTTATCATTCCTGCCGTTTTGAATTACTAAAGGCGATAGATCTGTTTTGATATGACTCACCCTCTATGGCTGCGTTAGTAATCAATGTTTTCCTAAGTCGTGTTTATTGTAACTCTTTGCTATCTAGCAAAGCGACATGGAATGACTCATTGTAACGCTGTGAAATAGGTACTACAGAGATAATCTGATAAGGCGTTGACGTCAGTTTCCACAATTTGTATTTCCTTAGCTCTTTGAAGTAGTGCAGGGCACAGAGTGGAGTTTTTCAGGGCGAGCTTTACTCCTCTGTCAACTGTAGCTACCGATTACTCATGATTGATGCGGCATTTTCGAAGCGTCCTTATATCTTATTATCTCACATATTAATCGTACAATCCATTTGATGCATCTTTCACTTGTAAACAGTAATTTATACTGGGAAATTCGTGATACGATAGGATAGCTATTTCCTAGAAATTGCTATCGTCTGCCATTGAGATTGAAATAAATATTGTGCTACATGGGCGTACCCAGCGAGGGGCAGGAGGGAGCAGTTTAGAAGCAGAAATCGCAAATGTCTTTAAGGAAAATAATATTTTTTCAAGCAAATAATTTTAAAAACTAATAAAGAACTGTTATAGTATCCTTAAAATGTTGGTTTCATTCACCTTTTCCATGCTTAAATCTTACTATAATTTAAACAACCATGGCTTGCCCCCTCCACCTAGTTTTGATCCTGGGTACGCCCTTGTTGTGCTATTCAATTGTATCAATTGTATTCAACGAATATCAACTGCATTGAGATGGTGAACTAGATTTTTTTTACATTGTATTAGATGTAAGGGAGTTTGAAAAAAGGGAGATTTTAGAAGTTGTGTTTAGTTTCCACAAATCATTAATGTCGGAGAGACCCATATTTTATGTTTTTTTAATGCATGAACGTTGCATGTGTCTTTAATAATTATACTTACTAGAAAAAATACATATTTATTAATTTTTTCTTAATAGAAACGAAGATATGCGCATAAAAGTAGGCATTTTATGTCCATTTACAGTTCGCTTTACACTACAAGTAGTTTGAGGGGTAAACACTATTTACTTAATCATATTGCCAAGTATTTCAATTCTGTCGTCTTAATTTTTTCTGACTTACTTTTTTCGACTTAATTTCTTGTAATATAATTTTTCACATAGAAATGAAGTTATACCACCTGTCCACCTCAAAATACAACACCGGTCAAAATGACAGGTGAGGCCTTTCTATTTTTTCTGCAACAGTAACGCGTGTTGCATTCAGAAAAATACTATATTACAACTGGCCAATGTGATGTATTAGCTAGTATATTTATGCATTTAGCGTCCTTTATTACATTTGAATGGAAATGTGCACCATAACTGCCATACCTAGTGGCGTATTATAGACCATGGCAAGGAAAGCAGGAGCGACGTGACCCCTGTTCATTTAAATTTTTACTGCGAAATAATTTGTAAAAAAATACTCCACTGCATTGATAAATAAAGAAATAGATTTTATTCAATGCAGCGATGTGTGGTATTTTATGGAGCGAAGATTTTCAGCTTATATATTTTGTCAGATCTATTTGGAGTGTATTTGGATTGCACTACATCCAGCGGAAGTATTGAACTTTTACCTTATCCAACAATTTATTGCCGCAAATTATTGTCGTTACCTCATGCCCAATGACAGACGGCCGTAGAAATGCTGCGTATAAAATATCAAAACTTTTAATATATCATCATCACTGGTCAACAATCCTAGGATTGGTTTGACGCAGCTCTCCACTCAGTTCTCCTATCAGCTAATCTTTTCACTCCTACGTATTTCTTCTCTTTCACATCTCTCTTTACTTGTTCCATACATTTTGTTCGGGGTCTTCCTTTTCCATTCTTGCCTTCCACTTGTCCTTCGACGATTGTCAGGCCATCATGTCTCAAGATGTGGCCTATAAGGTTGTTCCGTCTTCTTATTAAGGTTTTCATGAGGCTTCTCTTCTCTCCTACCCTTCTTAGGACTTCCTCTTTACTAACTCGGTCTATCCATTTGATTTTCCTCATTCTTCTGTAGCACCACATTTCAAAGGCCTCTATCCTTGCTTTCTCCGCTGCGGTCATTGTCCATGCCTCACTTCCGTATAGGAGCATACTCCAGATGTAGGTTCTAATAAATTGTTTCTTTACTTCTATATTTAAGTTTCCCGCTGTAAGCAGATCTCTCTTTTGATGGAATGCTCTCTTCGCCTGGGCTATTCTGCTGATAATTTCTTTCTTGCTTCTCCCGTCACTAGTTATCTTGCTTACCAAATAACAGAATTCATCAACCTCTATCAGTTTTTGCCTCCCTATTTTAATGTTGGTCTTGACTTCTTCTCTTCTGCTGCATACTAAGATCTTGGTTTTCTTCGTGCTTATTTTCAGTTGATATCTACTCATTACCCTACCCATATTAACCAGAATATTTTTCAAATCCTTCTCTGTTTCTGCTATAACGGCTATGTCATCGGCAAATCTTAGCATGCTAATTTTTTCTCTATGGATATTCACTCCCAATTCCTTTTCTTTGATTTCATTAATGGCTTTTTCAATGTAAACGTTGAGAATTACGGGTGACAATGTACAGCCTTGTCGCACTCCTTTCTTAATTCTTGCTTCTTCACAGCTGGGCCCTGATTTTATCACGGCTACTTGGTTTTTGTATAAACTGTGGATGATTCTTCTGTCATTATAAAGAACCCCAATTTCCTTTAGGATTCCAAGCATTGTGCTCCAATCCACGTTGTCAAATGCTTTCTCTAAGTCCACAAACGCAACGAATGTTGGCTTGTTCTTTTCCATTCTCTTTTCTATGAGCAGTCTTAGGGCCAATATTGCTTCCCTTGTACCTTTGTTTTTTTCTGAATCCAAATTGGTCCTCATCCAAGTACTCTCCTGATTTTCGTTCTATTCTTCTATAGATGATCCTTGTCAGTATCTTTGATGCATGTGTAGTAAGGCTTATGGTCCTAAAATCTTCGCACTTCTCCGCTCTTTTCTTCTTAGGAATAGGGATAATAATGTTCCTCTCGAAATCCTTTGGTATATCACCTGTCATATACATTTCACTAATGATTTTGTATAGCTGGTTCAACGTCTTCTCTCCTGAATTTTTGATTAGTTCTGCAGGAATGTCATCAATGCCAGACGCTTTATTTATCCTGAGGTCTATTACAGCCGCATCAAATTCCGATCTTAAAATTGGGGCTCCCATGTCATCGGCATCCACTTCCCTCTCGTTTTCAATAGCATTCGTTCTGAGGCGACTTCCTTTGTACAAATCTTTCAGATATTCCTTCCATCTCTTTCCTTTTTCTTCGTTTTCAATCAATAGTTCTCCGTTTTTGTCCCTAAGGGTATTTCATCTTACGCCCCTTTCCTTAAAGTGGTTCCTCACTATCCTATAAGCGGCCTCTACTTTTCCATGTTTAAGATTGTTTTGCAAGTCTTCGCAAATGCTTTTCATCCACGTTTCTCCAGCCTTCCGCGCTTTACGACATATTTCGTTCCTTATCCTTTTGTAACGATTCTGTCCTTCCTCTATTTTCGCAGCCTTGTATTTTCTTCTTTCTTCAATGAGATCTAATACTTCCTGCGTGATCCATGGTTTTTTCATAACGACTCTTCTTTTACCAAGAACTTCCTCAGCTGCCGCCTGCAGACCACTTCTAATGGTTTTCCAACTCTCTTCTATTTGTTTGTTGGTCGTATCCTCCCCTATTTTATTTTCTACAGCCTCTTTAAAAGCCAGTTGATGCTGAACCTCCCTCAATTTTTCAACCTGCCATATGTTTTTCACGGCTGGTAGCTGCCAGCTAGCAGCCTTTTAATATAGGTACGCCAAAATAATGTCGTAACCGTGAAGCACATTACATTATGTTGTTCTCAGATCCATTTTATGGTTTTCAGCGTTATTACATCGTAATAAAAGGGTAGTTTCCTTCATCAAAGAAAACGAAAGGCATTGATTGCGATTCGTCGCCCACCATTATCGTATTCATAATATACAAATTATTTGGTTTTAGAATTCCCAGTTTAGACGAATGGCAATGGTCAATTTTAACCTCATTTGAAAAAGGCCAGATTGGCGCCCAAGCGATGCCACTCCACGTGACGTCACAGGGACCTAGTTTCTATACGAGTAGATAGGAGTTTTATATCGTCTGAGATTACCAATGAGGCACAGACTTCAGGGAAACATCTTAATCACCTATTAAAACTGCCTATGGTCGGAAAGTTTCCTTCGTTTGATAAGGTAGTAATAATCCATATTTAAGCCAAGTGCTACCAGCGAGCAGCCTGCGTCGTATCAGCGCTCAAACCTCGCCCCAAGGTCACCTCACACGGCGGCAGCGGGAACCAGAATGACGTCACACGGACTTTTCCCATCATTCCTACTTAGCCGTCGCGTTTTCGCGCGCTTGAAAATTTTCACTTTTCAATTGATCGCGAAAAATAGATATCGTCATTTAAAAATCTGAAAGCGTGAAATGCGTACTCCAGGATTAATAATTATTCGATTTAGGCAATAAAAAAATAATAGGAAACCACCCTATTGCTTTCTCTCCGAATCACACCTTGGATCAAAGGGCTACCGTACTCTGAGACCACTCTAAGTCATGATACGCATTTAGTAGAATAGAAGCTTCGCATTTGATTAGAATACAAGTATCAGCTGAGATGACGTCATCTGGGCAACGTTTCGCAGATAATCCCCGGAAAACCGCGTTGCCGACGGCGTTTTGTGATAAGACCTACCCATCCTTGTGAAGACAGATAGCCATCTCGTAAGCTTTAAGAAAAACAATATCTTTATTCGAATTAATTTTTAAACCAAAGCTCTCGACTAACTTTCTCGGTATCATTGATGGCATCTAAAATGTAAAGAGCGTGTCTGGGTACATACATAATTAAAATACACATATTTAGTGACGTTAGATAAATGCAGAAGCTCAATTAATTTCTTTATAGTTGTTTCAAAGTCCATGGTACAACCAGATTTTTGGATTGTAATGGTATTTCTCACAAACCATGTCATAATCAAGGTAAGGATACCTTGGTAACAACATAGGTCAGAATCTCGGTCAGGGAATAAAACATGTTTGGAAGATACAGAATTGCCTTTTAGAAGCCATGTTACCTATCACACGGTTGTACAAACATATCGGCATTTGCTACCTAGTTGGTGAGGAGACTACTCACAGTAAGTCCGGTGGCAGGTTACTGTGTCACCTGAAGTCTCTAGTGCTCCAAAATGCTCCTTAGAAGGCAGTGCGAGGTCTTTTCGCGCCCGCTGACCATCCAGAGACTGTAATCCACAAAGGCTGTCCAACTGAAAGGGAAGCAACCGGAAAACGGTGAAATTTTAGGTACATACCATGGCTGCGGCTTTGCGGATACACAATCTGTTTTCATTGGCAGAACACCTGCTGTCGGTATTTTATAATGCGATGACGCCTGAGAATAAATCAAAGCGTCCACGATGACCCGAGCCTCTTATTCTCGTACAACAAGGGTAAGAGTTTTTTTTCCACATTTTGATCAGTTCTGGACCTTGAAGACCGGTCCGGGCGTTGAATGTCTTCGATCGACATGTTTCCACGTTCTAATTGCGAATACCACTCGTGCACTGAGGTGTTTCTAAAACGTGTTCTTTATAAGCTGTGGACAACATAATAACCGTATCCGACTCAATTTTACCGAGCAGAGAGCAAGATTTCAACGCTGCACGATGTTCTCGAATATCAGTTATTTCAAAAATCGAAGAGGTCAAAAAACTCTTCGATTGTAAACCGTCGTAGGGGACCTCACTGCGACCGTCTATATCCACGCCGATCAAGTGGAAGAAGCCCAGAATATAACAGCGACTCAAGCAGCGATATCCGTCCGGTTATTTTTGGGTCCCCCTCGCAAGTGTGCATATAAAAGTCGGGATACTAAATATACTTGCGTAATTTAGGCGAAGTTTGTGTAATGGTTTTCGTTTTGCGATGTCGGTAATAGAGATCCCAGCGGTCATCTTACCAGTTTCAGGCAGTTTTTCGCAAATATCATTCTTACTTCATCATGAACATTTTTTCCCGTCATCATGAACATTTTTCCCGTAAATATTCAGATTCGTCACAAACTTTTGCTTCTAATGACTGACAGCTCGACAACGTCTTGTTACAAACAGCTTCGCTAGCTCGAAAAAACCGTATTTCTCCATAATAGCCCATGATAAATTATCCTAATTTTACCGTTAAAAATCTCAAAAACGGTGCATAGGAATCCCTTTTCCTTTGGATCATTGAAAGTGCGTCTTTCTAAGAATATGCGACATAATTTTCATCAAATTCTTGTTACTTTTAATATGTTTCTTTGATATCCTCCCTCGTGAAACGTAATGCAACGAGCATCTTAAAATATAAAAAATTTCTTAGCGCATATTACACCTATAGCTTCTCGAAACAAATAAGTAGAAATCTGCTAGCAAATGTAGCATAGAAAGCAAATAAAAACCCGTTCTTCCGTTCATTTGAACAGAGCATCCATTTAAAAAGTATTTCTAACTTTTTAACTACAAGCAAACTTTTAGTTCAACTACTAAAAAGTAAGTAACAACTTCTTTTGACGCGCGGAAATATTTAATGAAAATATCATCATCGTATGCGAATGGATTACCTACCGCATCCTCCTTATGAAATTGACGTCTTTCTTTCACGTATCTAGCCAATGCCCGTTGAATCCGTATGTGCTCCCCCACAATATTCATACATTTCTTGAAAAAATCGCTATATAATCGATGAAACTTCGTAAATTTCTTTTATAACTCCTTAGGCGAGCAATGTTATTTCGTATGGCCCGTGTTATGACCACCTCATAGGCAGGCATAGTATTACGGCCTTTAGGCCATAGCTACCGCCCGACTTATGGCATTTCGCTCAGAGTAGAATCGCTCGAAGCCATACTATGTTATGGTCGATTTCGACTTATGGCCCGGCCATACGATTAGTGGAATAACCCTGCAGGTTTGTTTCAGTTGATTCATACAGCACACCGCCAAGTAAAGAATGCGAGTGAAAGCACTCAATGAACGGGCGTAGTTACTTAATCAGGTGATTGCAATGGGCAAAAAGTTTTGAATAATGAATCTTGAAACCATCGTAGTAATGAGGACATCCGTGGAGGTATTAGCATCAATTTTTTTCTGAGTTTTATCTGATAGCGAGCAAGGAGATAATAAAACACCGTTCAACGGCAGAGAAATATCATTCTCTCAAGTCAGCAATATGACAGAAGATACAATGCTCCGACGGTGCAAGGTCTCCTCAAGGACGTTTCACTAACTTCGTCGCCATCACTGATAAACATACGATCAGGCAACCGATTTGAGTTCACAATCATATTAAGTCCTTTTTTGATTGATGCCAAGATAAAATCGTTGCCGCCATGATGTATGTATAAGCATTATTACGCGCATTTTCCGGCCAAAGCTGCATGTATGTGAGAGTAGAATGCCATTCTACATTTTGTAGTCATCTGGAATTTTATGTATTTGTGCATTTTGTATTTGATTTTGGGAAAATTTGGAACACAATGCCAAGCATAAGTAATTCGTTTCCACGAAAAAGGTTTACAAAGATTCTAAGAGTTACAGTTATTGCATTGGAAGGTTCATAACTAGTGTACAATGCTGTAAATAAAGAAATGATAAAAATTTATGGAAAATAAATTAAAGCGGGGTAATGGATATACTTTGCTAGTTCAGAGAAAATACGAATGCTTCAAAATATGATACGAAGAAAAGTCAAAGATCACTGAAGAACCTGCAAGTGCAGGAATTAAAATTTAAAGAATTTTAAGATCACTAATTAGGTTTAATGAAAATTCAAAGCTCGTAACCTTCTGAAATTTCCATATACGGTCGTCATTAAACGCTTAATCCTTGTTCGAGCATTGGTGCGTCATCAACTGGTTTTCTGTCCACTGGCAGGTCCCATACAAGTTGTCTTCACCTTTTCCAAGGTTTGCTTATATCTTCTTTTTAATATCGGTTCGTCTGTTATTTTCTGTATTTTTCTTCCTCTTCTCTTTTCTCCTTCCACTGTTCTCTTGACTGCTATGTTTAAAATCCCCTTCCCTCTTAAAACGTGCCCGATTCTAATTCTCTTCAGTTCTTTCCTCCCCAACTCTTTCCAGCACCTCCTCATTCCTCACTTTATCCACCAACTCCACTCTCTCCAGGCTTCTCCACACCCGCATCTCAAAAGCATTGATCCTAGCCCATCTCCTCTTTCCAAGGTCCGCGTTTCGCATTGGTGAGCATACTCAAAAATAGGGTATTTTCCTTCATCAAATAAAACGGAAGGCATTGATTGCGATTCGTTACCCACCATTGGTGTATTCATACAAATTATTTGGCTTTAGAAATCCCAGTTTAAACGAATGTTAATGGCCAATTTTAACCTCTTTTGAAAAAGGCCAGATTGGCGCCCATGCGATGCCACTCCACGTGACGTCACAGGGACCTAGTTTCTATACAAGTAGATAGGAGTTTTACATCGTCTGAGATTACCAATGCATGCATGAGGCACAGAGATCAGGGAAACATGTCTAAATAATCACTTATTAAAACTGGCTAAGGTCGGAAAGTTTTGTTCGTTTGATGAGGTATTAATAATCCTTATTTAAGCCAAGCGCTACCAGCTAGCAGGGTACTCTGCTACCTGCTAGCATCCTGCGTCGTATCAGCGCTCGAAGCCTCGCCCCAAGGTCACTAGCGGCAGCGGGAACCAGAACGACGTCACACAGAGTTTTCCCGGCATCATACTTAGACGTTGCGTTTTCGCGCGCTTGAAAATTTTCACTTTTCATTTAATCGCGAAAAATAGATATCGTCATTTAAAAATCTAAAAGCGTGAAATACGTACTCCAGGATTAGGATACGTACTCTTTCGATTTAGGCAATAAAAAATAATAAGAAACCACCCTATTGCATCTTTCGAAAAATTTTAAGGATTCATTATTATTTTTTCACATTTTCACTGTCAGTTGAAGATCCAAGGGGTTTTTTAGGTTGCTCTTCTTCTGCGATTTGTGGAAAATATGTTTACTCACTTAAATTTCCTCCATTGTTATAAGAATGGGCCTTTGCTCTTTAGCCAGGCAATGGATGGGTGTATCTTATCAACTGTCTTAAATGATAAAATGGAAATGGAAGTTTAATACCATTGAATATTACAGTTTTTTTTACTTGGATCTCATTGATTCTCAGCCTCAGTAATCCATAGTAATTGCTTCATGATTCTAAAAAAAGATGTGCATCATCAATTTCCAAGACAGAAAAGTTATCTAATTGATTCAAACTGCATCAAGGTCAAACTTGTGTTTCAGCATATTCCTATGCTTGGTTTTCACTCTCAATTTGTCCTGAAATTTTTTTAGGATTGACTATTAAATATTCTGTTAAATATTATCAAGTATAGTTTCTGTGGAGTGATATGTTATCAGTCGAATGTGTCAAATCACTAGCTGCGAATGATCTAGAAGCCTCTATAGAATATCAGAAATAATATTTGGGTCAAATTGTTTTTGGCTAATTTATATTCAGTAACCAATTTTTCCTATCATAATCATACTTGTAGATATAAGATGAATAATCTATTTATGTAAATATACTATTTTTTCTTTAATAGATATTCAACAAATAAGAATTTATCATATAAATTGATATTTTGTTACTGGAGATGACTAATTAAATGAGGCAGTTTAGCAAGATATTTTCCATCTCATTTGGAAGGACATTGCTCTTATGTGGTTGGGTTCGCCATCCCATTTAAAACTTCTCTGAACCCTAGCCTACCTCTCTTCAACATGCTCTCATACTTTCCACACTAAGCATCCTTTCCCAATTGGCATAATTACAGTAAAACCTACACAACGAGCCCCCATGCAGTGAAATTTTTAGAAAACCTCCCCATTTCGAAGTCATCGGCCCGGTCACCGTGCCAATGGACAATGCACACAATAAAACTTCCCGAAACGAACTTCTCCAATAGGTCGATTCCAAATGTAGATTCTCGATTACGTCGATTCTCGGGCACGGAATCGGAATCGATAATCGATAGCCTAAAGTCGATTCCGATTCAGGAAGATACATATTTTGAACAAATACAATAAGCTTGGGGCATAAAGGCCGCCACACACTTGAGCACTTGGGCACTGTACATCATTCAGTTGAAAATTTATTCCCTATTTTTAATAATCATCAAAAACTTAAGACAGCGAAGTCTGCGCTTGGGCCCAAAACATGATAAGTGCCCCTTTAGAACGAATTATTGAAAAAAACGAAGTCTATGGCATTTACAGGTAATTTGTTCCATCCACATTTACGTAATAAGCAGGAAGTAGAACGGCTGCGGGAGCTAACGTTCAGCTCCGAGCTTCGAAGGGGGTCACATCCGACACCTACATAGCGGAGGGCACGAGGGAAACTTGACGCTCCGGCTCTACGAAGGCCATTGTTAACTCTGATGGTTCCTATCCTAGGAGTCATGAAAGGGAAGCCGTCTTTGCTCCGCTCCGACTTTTGTTCCGCTCCGAGCAGAAGTACTTGGCAATACAGAGGCGGTACAGCGGTTCATTGGTCTAAATGGTTCGACAGAAAATCCGCGGAGCAGCTCTTTTTAAATTAAATTTCGATAATATCCCGCTGAGCATCCCCTACGGAAAACTAGCTTTCCTGTCTTCTGTATTTAAACTACTCTGTACCGGTGTAATGTAAATTTCAGAGTTGAAATTCGTTGAAAGGCTGTGTCTGCGCTTGAAATCGCGGTTGTTTCTCGTTCCAGTTCCGCTTACATTTTCACTTGATAATGTTAACAAATAACCTTTGCGTATCTAGTTACGTTAGCGAAAGTCCAAGTGGCTTGGATGGAGCTCAATTTTCCCCATGTAAATCATATCAGATTACTTTCTATATCAATTAACATTCGCGGAGGCTCTGATGGATCGAATGGAGCTAATTATTTCCTCGAAAAAAGTATCAAATTACTTTTTCATATTGGGTTGCATTTGCGAAGCTCGGAGAACCAAACGAGCGCACAAAAAATGGTTTCACATTACCTTTCGGTGTCGGATTTTATTTTGGGAGAAGCAGGTGGACGGTTATCGTAAGACAAACCCAGTGAGAAATGGGTGGTGGAATCCACGTGGAACCCACGTGGAATCCACGTTGAGTGGTGGATATTTGGTGGTGGTGGATATTGAGTGGTTGGACCCACGTGGAATCCACGTTGATTTCAAGTGGATTTGTGGTGATTATCATAAAATGTTAAACAGAATTTCTAATTTGTGGAACTTAACTCTCTGGTGACATTGCGTCATTTATCATCCTGAAACCACGCTAGTTATGTGAAAATGTATCGCACATTCTATTTTTATATAATTCGTGGAAAGGCAGCCATGAGAGCACATGAAAAATCGTAGACACATATATAGAAGGTTTAGATATAGAGTGGTTGAGGTTTTAATGGTTTTAGGACAGCACCAACTGCTGTTTTAATTTTTCCACCAAATTTCCACGTGGGTTCCACGTTGATTCCACGACCAAAAACACGTGGTATCCACGTTAATTCTCCACGTGGGTTCCACGTGGATTTCACCACCCATTTCTCACTGGGAAGCAGGGCGAATTATTCGAAACTTCATCGGTAGGCGTTCAACCAATGAGCGCCAATTTTTTTCTCTGTCCTCATCCCTTTGGAAAATATGGAGTAACCTATTCACCTTATCCAAGTATTAAAATGTCAAGTCACTGAAGTGGAATATCCTCCAAGACACTCAGCGTCTTTGGGTTGCTTGGGATGGAGCAGGGAAAAGCGCGATCTCGGAGTGCGGTCTCGTTATCATTAAGTTCGTTTTGATTTATGCAAACAGTAATAGAGTTAAATGTAGAGGGTACCTACTTGAAAATCTTTTTTTTTCGCACGTAAATTCAGATATCAAAAGTTATTTCCCTAGGAAAATAAAAAAACGGTAGCGAACCGAGATGGTATGACGCGAAAGTCAGAAAATCACTTAGGTGACAGAGAACATACCATTCATAGATGAAAATCATCTGTACTGATTTATTCGCTAATGATCGCGAGTTAATAAATAAAATATAGGCTGTCTACAGGAATCATATTAGAAAACTCGTAATTATGTATCGATTTCTGAGTTCTAGCAACACGTATCTCAAAAATAGCAACTTTTCAGGAGAGCAAAAAAAATATCAATTGTTTTTACTTGTAGACTGAAATAAAAAATCAAAAGTTAATAAAACTGAGAAAGAAGCATTAATTTTCAAACAAAGACTTTTATTTTGCTTGTATTTTATTCTTCTAATGTTATTACACTTTGATTACAATACCTTTCTCAAACCGGCCGAATTTGAGATACGTATATTGTTATAACTTAGAGCCATCGATATGTAGCTTACTAATATATTTATATTATTAAGTTTTATAATATAATTAAAAGTATTTATATTTCTTACAGTAACTGTTGTATGTTGTTCTAAATCCCAAATATCAGAAGACCGTTGGCCAATCAGATCCTTGTGACCCCCAGAAAAAAAAACCTGGATCCCCCTTGCTCAAGGCTATACCAATCCGGACTAGAGGGAGAAATGGGGTAAAGTCGCTCAATTATTAAACATTGAAGGGCATCTTTTGAAGAGTATGCAAATATCTATAATGATATCGCTGATTTTTGCCGATCATGAGAATCCCGACAGCTTGGTGGAGATCCGGGATGTAATCGATGAAGAGAGATAAGAGCACAGCAATGGCATTGTGCGCCCGGGTTGGAAGTGGTGAAAGAGAATTTGAAGATTCTGTGGCAAGTTGAGAAAGCAGTCAATAGGAAATTGGGGAAACAAATGAGAGAGACGACTTCATAAAACTGTTTAAAATAGAATAATTTTTGCTGAAAATAACATAAGAAATAAAAACAGCTTTCAAATAAAAACAGCTTTCGCTTCTTATTAGGAAATAAATTTTTGGGAAAGGTTAGTTGGCAATGCACGTCTTCCTCTCATTTCAGTGCGTGCGCTAGGTTATATTTCTTTTTGGTGAATAAAGCAAGCTCGAGGAATTTACTGGACTTGCATCGCACATAGCAGCATATGGAACACTTTTATGCCCCTGAAAATACGTGACCCGTAAATCACCTCCATACTACTATTCCCCCTACAGTGAAGTCATGATTTTTCCGGTCGACACTAATTCGTTGCATGTAGGTTTTACTGTACATGTTAAAAAATACCCTTGGCTTTTCATACCTCATCTAACTGCTCAAACATCTCCCTCCTCGTGTAAATTTACCCTTTTATCTTCCTCTTGTCCTTTCCTTGATTATGCTACATGTGTCAATGTATGAAATAAGCAATACTATAAAATGCAGACACTTTTAGGTACATTTTTTTTGGCTCTGTTCTGATAAAAATCACAGTTATTTTTGGGTGGAAATGAGAGCATACGTGGTGAAATATTTTATCTTTTGCAAACAATTTATAGAGCCCTTAAGTAGAAGAAATAAATACCAAAATTAATCTACATTTAAACTGAACTTAATTCAAGGCAAGAAGAAAATATTTAGTTTTTTTTAACAAAATTCCAAAATAAAAGTTTTACTGAGATAAAGTAAAGAGAGAGGAGAGCTTTAGTGGAAATATTACGAGACTGTTGGTGACTGCTTATTGATGACAAGAGCAGCACTATTCCACTATGCGGTAAAAATGAATTATCACTACTGTTTGGCAATCCTACCAAGTATTTTTCAGACCTAACTGCACCTCATCTATTCCTGATACAAATCTGTCACTCCACTTTGTGGCACCAACACTTTTTGTTTCTTTGAATGCTAATTTGATTTGAAAAAACTAATGTATAAAATTATGGTATGAAATAGTAAAATTTGATTGGTGGTCTCAATGACCCCTTACACCACGGATGCTATGTCATCACACTTTCTATTTTTTCCAGAGGTGGAATTAGAACCGTTTTCGCAAAATCTTACAGCCAACATTCCTCCTCATAGCTCCTGCATACTATTCCTAAAAACCCCTTCTTATCTTACCATCCCTGGCTAGATTCTTCAGAAGCTCACATGGGATATTGTCCATGCCCACCACTTTCCTAGCCTTCATATCCGGAAAGTTTAGGAAAGCCTTGCACTAGGTTGTGATATGAATCTGAAAAATTGTTCAAATAAGCACTATGTTGTGATCTGAATTCACTTTCAACACCTGCTGAAGGGGAGGTGCACCAGTTTTTTGCTCTATTTCTAAATATCTGTCTAATCATGATGTAGTCTGAGATATCCTCATGCTCCCTGGATTCTTCGATGAGTACCTCTGCCCTCTATGATGATTGAACCATGTATTTGAGATGAATAATTTGTTTCACATGAAAATTTCTGCTGCTTTCTCTCATCTGTCATTCTGACTTCCTAATCCAAATTCTAACATTTCGCTTTGATCCCTCCCTTCCCTGACTGAAGCATTCCATTCCTCCATCACTATTAGGTTTTTCTTATCTGGGATTTCCCTATTTATTTCCTAATGATGTTCATACACCTCATCTAGGTACTTCTTCCATCCTATGACTGCTAATGGGTGTCTAAATTTGAACCACCACAAGATTGGTGGGTAGCACCTCTATCTACCTCAAAAATCCTTTCACTTAAGTAGGTACATGATCTATACCTACTGCTCACTACACTCACTCATACCCATCCTCCTCTTTAACCCGTCAGCACCCAAATTTTTTTAAAAATCACACATCTTTCACTTTTATAAAATATGATACATATGAGCTCAATACAATAAACACAATTCAAACTAATGGAACCTTCTACTAAGGAGTAGAGAAAACCTTCCACTACGTACCGAATATAGTCCCCCTCAGAATATGGTCCCCCCCCCTAATTTTGAGGCTTCAGTTAAGGGAAAAGTTAAAAAAAATGTATTTCTCCGAATATAGTCCCCCTCAGAATATGGTCCCCCCCCCTAATTTTGAGGCTTCAGTTAAGGGAAAAGTTAAAAAAAATGTGTTTGATTATTGTCCCCCCCCCTTTACTTTTACTTTGGGCATTTTTGGAAAAAAAGGGGGGACTATAGTAAGACATATACGGTATGTGCACCGAAATGTACGCTAAAATTCACATATTATATGCATTGCAGGAGTATTGGCTCGGCACTGCACTAGATGCCATATGGCACCCGTGGGCATTGACGGATTAATACTAAAGCTACCCCTCATTGATTTTTTCCTTCCCACCACTATATATGACCTACTACATCTAAATGCATCACTCCATTAGTCCCCACCATCTTTCCACTTCAATTCGTATAACCCTGAGATATCCATCCTCCTTTTCTCCATTTCCCTTTTTATATTTTCTAGTTTACCCACCCTCATTATTCGATACCTTAAATGTGCACAGCTGACAATAGCCGGAGCATAAACGCTCACCTCTGAAGCTGGAGAATTGGTGCATTCGTATTGTCGGGCTCCTAGATGAGCAGATTTGATTTGGTCGGCAATTGTTGAGCGGTTTTGCAGTGGAGGTATGGTATTGTCCTCACATTCCATGCCCCTGCATTCATTGATGCCTCCTTCTTCTCCATCTTCTTGGTCTTCTTTCCCACTTTCTTGGATACTGCTGCTGATAATGATAAGTTTCTGCAAGTGTTTTGCACATTGAAGGCTACAAAACCCAGACTTTGTTAAAGACACTCGCCCTACAGAACTGTGTCCAGTTTGATGAGTTCCAGTGGCTCATTTGATTGTACTCCATAATTTCAGGAAAGTTAGTTGCTGGGTTTCTCACTTCCATTCCAATGGTATTTTTTATGTGGACTACCATTTGTGTGGCTTGCACCCTCCGACATATTTGGGAGGACATACTGAAAGTATTTGAGGATTGCCACTGCAGCTTAGTGTGGTCATAAAACACACAAACCTTTCCACAGAGACAGGGTTTTAGCCTAAGGGAAAGGAAATCTATGTATTGCATTATGAAGTATTTCCAAGGAGAGGAGGTCCGAACAAAGAACATCTTCGTCCAGGGGCGGATCCAGGATTTCTTTCTGGGAGGGGCACAAGCAAGGCTGTATCCAGGATTTTGTTCAGGGGGGGGCACAAGGATACCTTGTTATACAAAACGAACGAAATTATAATGGGACCGTATTAAAAATCTATCATATTTTTAAGGGTCTGGGGGGGGCACGTGCCCCCGTGCCCCCCCCCCTGGATCCGCCTATGTCTTCGTCCATTTGAAGAAATGCTTTGTTTCCAATTGAGTCACACACACCACTCATACACTGTGGAGCACTATTAATCCATGGTGCACAATATCTCACACTGAAACAACACACACCATAAATACCCCCAAATGGTGGTGACATCTACTAAAATAATTGGCACACATTATAATATTCTTCACATGGCTCTACAATCGAAAGAGTTTCCATGATGGAGTGTAGTGTTACTTATCATTTCAAATTTGTACTTCTGCAAAAAAAACCAAAAGCTCTCTATTATTACCTCACCTAAATAATTTCTTGATTAATATAAAATCCTCATTTCTAGAAAAAGGCTCTTGTATTTTTAAATATGTATGGGCTATCAATTTTGTATCTCAGATATTCCTCGAATGCTTGTTTACCAGTAAACAATGAAGTATATTGAGATGGTGAAATAATTTATTTGATTCTAGTACTGAGATGAAAAGATGGTACTTTTTTGTCATTCTTTCCTATCAACTTTTACCTCATACCATAAAATAAAATTTTTAGACAGTTCAGTTAGAGTTTTTTCTTCTTCGTGGTGGAATACCTACTGATAGCTTGAGTTTATGTTGACTGATGCATTATATATTTTAATATACTTTATGTTTTGCCTTTCAGAGAGGCGATTCAGAAGAATTAGATATGCCTTAATAGCATTCTTCCTTGGATTAACCTTGTCGCTGATCGTCTACCTACTCCTGTCATGGGAAACGTCGGAAGCAGAGGATGATGACGATATAATAAGAAAAAATATATCTGAATTCCAAATCATAATGATAGTATGCATATGTGTTGTGGTGATTGGCAGTATTGCATCATTTCTCATCTTAGAGTTCATTAGACGGAGGACCATTCGTGACTTAGTGCAACACCATAATGAAGTATTGAGTAGATACTATGAAGAGGGAGGATCAATCAGTGAGCCCAGAACGGTAATACCTACTCCTCCTTCATTTCTTTCTAATTGTATAACTTACATTTTAAATTTGTTCACTTAGTGCCCTAGCAGAGGACAATATCCATCAGATATCTAAACAAGGTTGATATAACCAAAGCACGCTGTAATAACATGATGGACATTTTGACAACATTGCATCGATATCCTATTTGTAATACCCACACAAGTTGTAAAAATAATGTTACATGAATATTCAAGTTGTAATATCCGTGATATTAACAAATTGTTATTCCAAACATTATCTATCATTATTCTTAACAGTACCTACTATGTATATATTTAAATAAGATTGATACATCTAAAGCAGGAGGTTGTTATTACACCATGGAAATTTTGACATTTTATAGGTATCCTAACTGAAACATCTAAGATGAGTTAGAAAAATAACGTTATGTAGATCATTGGTGCTGCGAGGGGGGGTTTTGGGGGATAAACCCCCCCCCCCCAGAGCTCAGAGAAATTTTAAATTAAAAAATCCATTATACTTAGTTGCATTAATATTACTTGTAGAATAGAGTAAGGATTTATAAAATATCCCTCAGAAAGCTGTAAAACTCACCATTTTGAACCATTTTTCTTAACTTTTTTCTGGGGACCCCACACCTCCTGCTTACCCTGGTGGGTATTCCATACCCCCAGACACCCCGGTATTAGTTGCCCCTAAAACCCCCCGAGTCTTAATTTCTAGCTGCCCGCCTGACGTAGATATCCAAATTGTAGGTTCCATGATAAAAAAAATTCTGATTCCAAACAGTATCCATAGGTACCATATGTACTGTGTACAATTGAAGAGCACAAATGTTTTGTTTGTATGTTTGGAGATTACCAAAAACCATAATTAGGACATTTAAGCTACTCATTAGAGGATGTGAAGATATCTAAGAGATGGTGCGATGTGGACCTGCATGGCCACAATAGGACAACACGCTGCAATGCTGTTTGACTGGTCCTTTGGATATTTGGCAGATAACCATACAATGTTAAATTGATTAACATGGATATTGCATGGATGTCATATATATTGATGCCAACAATTTTGCCTAAATATTGTTGGGATATTGATTTCTGCTTGGGTGAGGGTCGAAAAGTATGCAGCAATATTTTTCACGTTTTTATTCCAGTAATCCTTAATATGAACATTAACATGTAGTTTAATTCCAATTACATACTACATATATCCCCTTTCCCCATACTACCTCACTGCTCTGTTACAATTGGTATTGGGAAAGTAAGTCCTAGTTTAATCAGCTAAGTACATTTCTTTGCTTTGTTTTCCCATTCACTACAGTCAAATTGCTACCTTAAATCCATCCCTAACACAACCAAAACTGGTATCAGAATTTTATCCAGCATATGCAACAGTAACATTATCTTAGGAAATAACAGTGAACTTCCCAGCAGTGTCTTTTTCATAATCACCCCTAAGGGCACAATTAAGTGCAAAAATTCCGATGTTAAAATTAATTTGCATTGACAGTAATTTAATCGTGGGTCTTTTTAATTCACAGTTTGTTCAAAGTTACATGCCTTAAACTACCAAAGTATCTTCAACTGGTAAAATACCTTGCATGAGTTTGGGAGACCTGCGTTTTAATTCCAGTCAGTATTAATGGTTATTCCTCAGTGGAATTTTCGCTCTACGAGTAATCCTCTTGCCTCAGTGGTCCTATTTTTCTGCAAGATACAATGCCTGTGGGCATGGACATATTGAAACTAAAATCTAGGAAAGTTTTTTATTTTCAGGAATTAAATTTAGTAAGTTTTTCCGTAATTGGTAGGTACATTATTTTTAGCCAACTCCAAGGTTTTAATCATGTTGGAGAAAACACCCAATTCTGCGGTGAGATATATTGCTGCTGCAGCATCTCCAAGATATTTCTAAGATCTCACCTTATTTTCTTTTGGTATCAGCATCCACAAAAACAGTTTTTTAAGCAAATTCTATAAAGGATGGAATACATAGAGGACATAAGAACATAATTTGTTCCCTTGTGAATGTTGCATAATCCACTCCTCCGCAACCTTTTCTTCTGACATTATAGGTGTTATTATTACTTTTGTTTGTTTTGTATGTTTTTTGCTCTTACTGATTCTGGAAAACCATAGATGCTATAGACCCTCTCTTTAATATATACTTTAAGAAGAGAAATTTCAATGCTACTGATGGCTTAATTTTGTCATGGTAGTCATCATATGGCATCTTCCTTGAACTGGACTGGTTAAAGGTAAGGAAAATGTCAGTTAACAATTATTTTGCTGCTAATTCCAAAGTCAATGGCAGTGGCGGATGCAGAAAACCTCAGGGGGGGGGGGGGGGGGGCATGACTCACTGGAATGGCCACGACTTTTCTCATAGGTTAGCTATCTATGTGCCAGGCAAAAACATATAAAATACGATGATGCAGATGCATGAGTGTGCTACATGAGAAAGTATGTACATACAACTAATCTATAATTCAACTCAGAGACTACTGAGGAAAGGAGTGAATAGCATGGAAAAGAAATGACTGGCATGAGTGTCATGGGCAGCAATGAGGTTCTGCAAGGGGAGAGGCAGTGGCGCCGACTCCATGGGGCCTGAGGGGGCCCGAGCCCCCTCAAAGTTTCGTTAGGGGGGGCGGAGCCCCCTCAATAATTCAAGATAATAATTAAGTTATATTATGCTTTGTGAAATCACAAAAATATATTGGTATTTTTTATTTACCATTTTTAACGATAGCTACCTTTTAAAATACATTCAATAATGTGTTAAAACAAATAATTAGAAGGTAGTAATCTGGTTAACTGAAAACAAGTGGTGTGAATTATGGTAGTGTTACGGTGATGATAGACACTTTGAATTTAACCTCTTTCCGGGGCAAGGCCCCCGATATGGGCCCACCCAATATTTATTATAAGCCGGCGCCCCTGGGGAGAGGGGATGTGTTGTTGTTGGATAGCAGTTGTTTTTTCTGACATCATATTACAGTTACCTATTACTTGAACTTTCCCTAATATCGCATTTGAAGAAAGGTGAAAATTGGAGTTATCCAAATCATTTGAGGAATCAACTGTTCTCTTTCACTGCTATCGTTTTCATACTGAGAGAGATCATGGTCAAACCTGGTGGCCAGGGAAGTTAATTTTCTTTTGGGGTTCCTCCATCTCCTTCCAATTGGTGATAATTTCCAATGGAGTCTGTAAAGAGACAACCAAGATAAGGGCAGCGTTGTTGTATTTACTTGCTAATTCCTAGTCCAGGTAGAAAAGACATGTTTTTCTCCACTCTCACATTTTTCTCATGAATTGAACCCATCAGTCAATTCACCAATTCATTCTCTTGAGATATTATCTTCTTATCAAATGTGTGGCTCCAAACATCAGCAACTTTTTGATTGGCTCACAATCAGCAATATTCTATCACAATTTTCAAAGCGATAGCAAAAAAATTCTAAAGTCGTCTAGTCACATTTTGGAGATAAACTGCCTTGCCTTTTGGGTTTTACCCTTTGATTTGTGGTGAAGATGCTGTGGGCTCTGAAGGACAAAGGAAAGGAAGAATTTCACACTAAGCAAAGGCCCATTTCAAGTGCATTCAGATGTCTCTAGAGACCAAAAGAGTGCCTTGGGCATAGCATGTCAAATCGGTTATCTTCAGGCAAGTTTTATGGGAGATGTTCAATACACATAGGCCAGTTTTCTACTCAGCCCCTTCATGGGAAGAGATTTGGGAAATTGTGAATTTTGATTGCTGCTGCCCTCAATCACAGCATGCAATTCACAACATTACCGTTCTCTCACATTCCCTTGTAACTTTGTCTTTACTATCATTGGCATTGTCTCTCTTCAGGGGTATACATCTAGATGCAGTATGTCAACAAGATCATCCTGGGCTGGACGTCCACCACCTTCAGCAGCATCATCATCTTCCTCTGCACCACCTCCTGCTTATGAAGAGCTAGTCCAGAGGGGAGAGTTTGTATATCCTAGTGCAACAACAGTATAGGCTGATGAAGAAAACTCAAGCATAAAAACATTGAAAGCATTTGTTGGTGTTTCCTCAACAATTTCTGGACGCTTGTGTAAGGCCTTATCTCAGACTCTGAGAAACAGAAGAGTTAAAACTGCAGCCACTGCAGTTGATTCACAGTTGGGTCCCACCATTTCTCATGTTAAATGTGGTGATGGTAGCTAACCTGTGTTTTTATTAGATAATGAAGTCAATGCATGATGAATTGCTTTGTTATCATTGTGCCATGCTAACAAATTCATGAGTATTAAATTACCAGAACAGTGAACGAATTATGCTTAGTGTGATAATATTTATTGGGCCATATCACAAAGTTAATGCTGCATTATTGGGAAACTGTTTTCCCTGTGTTACATTTGTAGATGCTGCTGAATGAGCGTACAACTTAAGGAGAGTAGCAGGTTTTCTTATGAGACTCACCCTGAGAGAAAAACCATTACGTACCTAAATATTTTTCTGTTATTATGCTTAAACTGTTATGCATGTGTTTACAATGTCATTGTGGGCATGGTCCATAGGAGCAAAGCATCACAAGCTTGATTATTCTACACAGTGCATTTATCTGCATCAAGAATTTGTGCCATAAAAGTGATTGCTAACTAACCATTCAAGACTAAAATAGTGAACCTAAAAATGGCTCTGTGTGACTTTCATTATGTGATACCTACTCTTAACTTATTAAGTGAAACATGATTACACTAATGCAATCAACTCCTCATGAAACACAGCTATGACTCATGTGTTTACTTTCAATGCGTGAACTCTTTCTTTTTATGAATGTGAGTTAAACACATAATGTATTTTAAGACTTTTTATTACATAGGTAGGTAATGCGTCTTCAGTTTGTAAAATGCATGCAAGTGAATTTTATACTTCTTCACTCTACAGCTTGTATCTCAGCTTTTATGTCTTTAATTTACGATTTTTTTGTAAGTTTTACGCCTGTTTAATGACAAATTTATTTTGATAAAAAAGTTGACCTTATTGATTGAATTTTATTAACCCTTTTGAGACGGTACAGTTCTAGCCTTAGCATGACTGCTGTACTGACTGCTTTGTGAGCCCCAAGAGACTCTTCTATCTCCTCCGTATGGTGCATTTTTACAGGACATTCGTTAAGAATCCCTGATATCCCTGGTATCCCTGATAATCAAGCATTCTCAGCACCCACCTTTTTTGGCCCTTCCTATCGGGGACTCTACATTATCTCAGACTCCAAGGGTAGTTGGACTCCCTCCTTTCAGGGATGAAAACCCTACCAGTGGCATTGGTTTGTGGTCAATCATGTTTTGTTTATATGAATTAGGTACATCCCAGTGAGAAATGGGTGGTGGAATCCACGTGGAACCCACGTGGAGATGTAACGTGGATACCACGTGTTTTTGGTCGTGGAATCAACGTGGAACCCACGTGGAAATTTGGTGGAAAAATTAAAACAGCAGTAGGTGCTGTCCTAAAACCATTAAAACCTCAACCACTCTATATCTAAACCTTCTATATATGTGTCTACGATTTTTCATGTGCTCTCATGGCTGCCTTTCCACGAATTATATAAAAATAGAATGTGCGATACATTTTCACATAACTAGCGTGGTTTCAGGATGATAAATGACGCAATGTCACCAGAGAGTTAAGTTCCACAAATTAGAAATTCTGTTTAACATTTTATGATAATCACCACAAATCCACTTGAAATCAACGTGGATTCCACGTGGGTCCAACCACTCAATATCCACCACCACCAAATATCCACCACTCAACGTGGATTCCACGTGGGTTCCACGTGGATTCCACCACCCATTTCTCACTGGGAGGGGTTCCAGGGAAATTTTTGAAAAATGACATGCCTGGGAATACATTTTGCATCATTTTGGCCCTTAATATTTAGCCTTAAGCAGATGCAGTAATTATATGTCAAAACTTGATTATAGCTTTAAATAATTTTTTTGTCTGAGGCTTTGGTGGGGGATCTATCCCCTCATCCCCCCCTATAGTTATGCCACTGTTGATGAATGAATATCCAAGAATGAAACAGAACATGATTTAAGTTTCATTCCAGCAGGAACATAAGCTCACTCCTGGCAAGTAGCCATGGGGAGCTTTGAGAGCTTCAGCAGCACCAAAATATTTTTCTTTGTGGTGACTTCCGACAATGCATCCGCCTGGGGGACGGTTAGCCCATCTATCAGCAGGACATCTAGCCTCTGGCACTCCATTAATGGCAGAATTTCATTATTTGTGCCAATGATGAGTGATGAATTTAACTTTCAGCTCAATGTAAAAGAATTATATAACTGCTCAATGAAATGTAAGGTTTTCAAATATGTGTAAATGGACAGCATAATATTGCTTGCTTGGTAGCCTGCATACCTCCCAAGCACCCCCAAAGTAAATTTCTAGTAATAAATGTGTATCATTCTTGAGCTTCATCATTAGTTTTTTTCTTCAAATTGGCAAGGTTTTGCAAGGATTTCCACCTATTTAACTTAGAGCCATGGCTGAGTTCATCTATAACCTTTGAACAGATGTGTACAGCAGTATCAAATGCTTGAATTTCTCTCAATCAAGGGGTATTAAGGAAAAATCTTAAGAGCCACATTAAATCGAAGAAAATATATGTAATCATTTGTGCTTTAGGGATGAATCTCCAAGCATACATAACCTGGTTATGCCTGTGCTCTAGGTTCCAATTACTTTTTCCTCCACTGATAATATCCTGGCAGGGGCAGATCCAGGATTTCTTTCTAGGGGGGGGCAGAAGCAAGGCCATACCCAGGATTTTATTCTGGGGGGGCAATGCCCCTGTGCCCCCCCCTCAATCCAGATCATGCCCTTCACCATTTTCCTCTATGATCAATGCTTTCACTATGTGTACATCTTCTCCCTACCTATCTAATCAGCTTATCTTCACTTACACTAATGCTGCTTTAATCCTTTCCCAACCTTCCTTTCAAGTCTCCATATCACTTCTCCTCAATCCATTATTATCTCTACCAGTTACAAGTGTTTCCTTATCTTGGCTCTCTTCAGAGCATTTCCATTTTCCCGTTTTACATTCCTGCCACAAATAACTCTTTTGAACCTCATACTGGATACCATTAGCACTTGGTTGCAGGCGGGCCGCTAGGAATTAAGGCTAGGGGATTCTTAGGCGCCATTAATGCTGGGAGGTTTGGGGGATATGTAATACTAGCCAGGGTAAGTGAGAGGTGCAGGTGTCCTTCCCCAGAATATTTTTAAGATAGATGGTTCAAAATGATGAGTTTTGAGGCTTTCTGACAGATATTTTATTAATCCTTTAACTATTCTATAATCAATATTTATCAAATCAACTAAAATGGATTAAATTTCTCTGAGCTGCTCCAAACCCCCTCCCCCTTGCTGTGCCATTGCTTGGTTGTGGTCCAAATATGCTTTCCCTGCAGGGACCAGCAAGTGTTTTTTTCCCTAAACCTAATGTTGGATGTAAAATATCTGCTAGGTAAATATATCCGGGTCTACCCCCCATAGCTTGGGATCCTTTCAAATGCATCATGATCCATATTCATTATGAGCTAGCACTATTAAATTATTGGAGGCATTTCAAAAGTATTACATAGCATTCATTCTTTGCTAAGAATGGCTGAAGTTGCTGTAAGCACTATGAATTATTACTTTTATTTGGCATGCCTCCATCAAAAGACTCATATGTATGTACTTGGTTATAAAAATTCTTAAATATCCTGTCATGCAGAGATTCAAAGCCTTTTTGTGACACACATGTTGTGCAGCAAAAGGAAAAAGTCATCATACACAGCAAATGGATACAATTTTCTGTACTATTTGCAGGAAAAAAAGAACATGTGAAACGAGAAACTTTTTCCTGAGTAAAATCCTTTTTCAATGTGGGAATACTATTATTTAATCCATATAAAAGTGAAAGGAAATTGTGCTTTCTTTGCTTCCATTGACCTTTAACCTTTGAAACAGGATAATGCAAGCTTGATTCATTCATTATTAATGTGCGTTGAAATGCCAAGTTACCATTTGGTACCAATAATAAATTAAACAATCATTCATGAGTCAATCCATTAAGGTGGGCAGCATTACTAGGCATATTAGGCACATTATTAGGCATACTTGGTCCCTATTGTGGTCAATAACTGTTGGGTTTTAATGTCTGTATTCAATTCATAATTGTGATGAGGAGGTCCCACATAGAGAAACAGTACATTAAGTGCTCAAGAAGTAATATAAAAAACTTATTTATTTGAATGGTACAAAACATGCAAATATATAAAAGAGACTCTTCCTCCCTGTCTCCAAGTTATCTAGGGGGATTTCCTGATACTAGGGGTATTAATGTAGCCTTCCTCTGGAACTACATCTGACCTCTTTGACTCTGCCAACTGTACTGAAATGAAATAGGAACTTCCATAAGAGTTACAAGCAGTGGAAGAAGTAGAAATTGAGGAGAATCATATTTCGATTAGGGGCTGCTGCAAAATAATTGCCACCTTATGCACGGGAAAAAAGTGGTTAATTAGGAAGATACTATGTAAGGCAGAATATTATCAGAGTGAAGTTTCCAATTGTCTTATGCATGAAGTTGAACATGGTTTGCAATTTTTTATGCTTGAGCACTTCTATACAGAATTTGGTGTTGATGGTTTCAGCATCTCATAAAAACTCGTGGTGGACAAAAAACATGATGCTGAAGAACACAAGGAGCTTACCCGGCACTGACCAATTTTGTTGGTGAAAACTGAGTGGGCATAGACTCAAGGGTAGATACAGGATTTTTTCTCCGGGGGGTGATATGTGTCTGAAAGACAAACAGTCCTATCATATTTGGGATTAAGAACAAAATGTGTACAACAATTACTGTTCGGAATATATTCCTCATCTCCATTTTCTGTAACACAAAACAAAACAACAGTAATGATAATGGGACCATATTAAAAATCTTATCTATTTTTTAATGCTCTGGGGGCAAGGCACAGGCACTAGGTCTCCCCCCCTAAATACGCCTATGCATAGACTTATTAGACTTGAGGCTTAGTAATTATCTGCTCAGATAGCTCATGCCTCATGAATCTAAAGCCTGAGAAGTTTGGTCAGCATGAATTCAAATTACCTGCCCGAACTCTTGAGGTATACCAGAGCTGCTGAGTTAAAGCCTTAAAAAATCCCATTTTCCTGTAAATAAAATATTTTTTATTGATGTACATATTAACCTTTTCCCTACTAAAGACGTAAATATGCGTGTGGGCGTTTCTTCCCTATTGGAAATTTCTTATAAGTTTTACAGAAATTCTTATAAGAATTCTGTAAGACTTATAGGATTCTATAAGTCTTACAGAATTCTTATAGGATTCTATAAGTCTTACAGATTTTTTATAGGATTCTATAAGTCTTACAGATATTCTTATAGGATTCTATAAGTCTTACAAAATTCTTATAAGAAATCTGCATTTCTTATAGAATTCTACAATAATGCTGCGCGGGTCGCATACCTTTTAGGTATTCATCCAGCAGGCGTGTCACCATAACTTATGTTGGCAATTGATAATTATTTAAGGAATTCATAATATGATAATTTTTGGAAATTATGTATAACTCTTTTTTAAGTAATGTTCTGCTAATTTCCTGGTTTTTTTCAGCATGGTATTTGACATAAATGGTTCCAAGAAGCGGAGGCTTCTTTAATGCTACTTGTTAGGTATAGCTGAGGGCACATGAAAAATTGTAGACTTATAAGATCTCTCTGTTTTGAGTCTACAGATTACTTGACCGATGGAAGTTCGATATGAGCCATGAATAACCACGATGTATACTACGATTGCATACGTTGCAGGATACTGTTCACATGGTTCCCTAGCAACCTAACAACCAAAACTTGTTTGGTTGTTAGGTTGCTAGGGATTGCTTTTATATGTTAATCAGTCACTATGTCTTTGTGATAGCAGTTTAATAAAATAAGTCGTGTGCTTCTAACCAAAATAAGGCATTGACCTCATTTGGTAAGTATTAAAAAACTGGCATTCCTAAAATTATGTTACCTTAAACAGATAGTTTCGTTGAATTTTAAACTTTTCATCATTAATTTAGATAGACATGTATATTTTTCAGATTGTGGCATATCTAACATAAGAGGAAGTTTTAATGAAAACAGTGTTTTAATGGACAAAGAGAGTGATTTAGTCGTCTCTGAAGAGAATGAGAATTAATTTGTATGAGTATGCCAACATCTTCACAGTTATTATTTTATGGAAAATACATCAACTATTATTATCAATCAGTGTTTCTGTGATTCCTATTAATTTCCCTAAATCTTGCACTTATTGTTAGCCATATTCTACCTATCCTTTTCTCCAAAATGGCATCAAATTCCATTTTGCTTTGCTTATTTCTTTCATTATCTATCCAAATCTGCATGTAAAGGTCTCATTCTCTCTGGTATCTTAAATAAACATTGCTCATATGCATTTGATTCATCAAATTTTACTCTTCCTTCCCATATAATTTCTTGAAGTACCTATCCCCAGTGGAAATTGAATTTTATTTCATTTGCTTCTTCAATTTTCCAGGTTAAATCATATTCCATATTGCAATTCCTGTATCTTTCATTGCGTAATGATTGCCAAAGTTGTATTCAATTATCAGTCCATCATTCTAGGCTATCGTTGGTTTCATTGATTTTAGTTTCTTTTAGCATGTGGGGACATTAACCCTATACAGAACCCATGCCCTGAAAGACCTCTATGGTATCTCGCCTTTTCTGGCCAGCTAGGTGAACTTTACAGAGCTTCAATGTCCTTTTTGATGTACACTGATGATAGACATCTACATTTGGTTCATGGGAAATCATTAGGTTTGCTGTATAAGATATAGGCGTCTACATTTGGATTGAATTAGGTATAATGCTAACTTTGTACTCTCAGTAGGGATGTAAATCTTATGTAGCTTTTTATAGAAGTTTGCGCAAGTGTTTTAAGCATGTTGATATGATATTTATAATAAATATTTCCATCAGAAAATTTGTGATAAATAACATTTTGTAACTGATAGTTAGAAGAAATTTTCTTATAAGAAAAATTCTTATAAGAAATATGCCCATTTTCTGATAAGAAATTTTCTTATAGAAATTTTCTTATAGAAAAATTCTTATAAGAAATATGCCCAATTTCTGATAAGAAATTTTCTTATAGAAAAATTCTTATAAGAAATTTTCTTATAAGAAATATGCCCAATTTCTGATAAGAAATTTTCTTTTAGAAAAATTCTTATAAGAAATTTTCTTATAAGAAAAATTGTTATAAGAAATATGTCCAATTTCTGATAAGAAATTTTCTTATAAGAAATTTCCAATAGGGTTGACCCAGGAGACAAAAGCCTTATATTTCCATCTGAGATTTTCCTGACCAAGAGAACGAAAGTCGTATACATACGTTTTCTACCTCCTCTACCTCTCCCCCTTTCATGACGGTCCTGGGTGTATGACGTCTTTGTTTCAGGACCCAACACTGCGGGGTTTGGCTTTACCCTCGGAATCCGGGAGCAGGTACCCTGACCCCTCGTCTTTTATTACCCCTCTAAGTGGTAAGGGTCATGCAAGGGTTTATCCAGTCAGTTTTCGAAATAAATATTTGTTCTTTTCCCAAAAATTATGAACTAAGAATTGAATTCTTTGTCTTTTGAGCTGTGTTTACAATTTTTACACAAAATTCTACGATAAATATTAACTTATATCTCGAGTTCTGTATAAACATCAACATGGAAATTGTTGCCGCATTAAATTCAATACTATTGACCTTAGAACTTTGTTTAAAATTTGACAATGCACAGAAAAAATGAGGAATTCAATTCAAAGTCTACAATTTACATGCAAGAAACAATTATCCACGTGCTAAATACATATAAGCAATACAAAAGTTTACTGCGAACCAATCCTGCAGGTATGGTCATAAACCTGGAGAGGAGGGAGCACAACTACTCTCGGAGTCCGAGATAATGCGGAGTCCCAGCAGGGAGGGGTCGAAAAAGGTTTCACGAGACCCTTCTTAACGAATTTCCACCAAAAATGCTCCATACCACGAGAAAGAAGAGCCTCTTGGGGCTCAGTACAACAGTCATGCTAAGACGAAAACTCCGCTGTCTCGAAAGGGTTAATGAATATATCATTTGATCTAGATACCAATTTTTGTTCCTGTTTGCTCTGTGACAAATATTATGATTTTGAATTAATATTTACTCAGGGTAAGAAAAAAATGGAAGTTCTCCAGAGATAAGAGGAGCTCTAGCATAATTGGAATGGCTTCATAAATGCCATTGCTGTATGACTTTTAAGCTTGAAGATGGGATGTTTGAAAATTTTGGTGAGTGACATCAGAGGATTTTGAAAATTCTAACTAACTAATTCAATAGTGTACCCATTTAACACCATTTTGCCGCTGAGCTTTAAGCCATCGAGTGTATCCAGTGGGTTGCAGATGGTGGGTCAACCTTTAGATATACAGGTTAGCTGTGATATAAGCAAGTTAACTTGTAGAATAAGCAGTTTCGGACAAAAAGTGACAGCATTCCGACACTGTATGAGTCTATCCCTGGGTAGGATAGGACATCTAATTGATACAATAAGCCTGTGAAGATGCCGTGACTTGGCGATGGGTGGCTGCCAACAATAGGGTGGTTTCCTATTACTTTTTTATTGCCTAAATCGAAAGATTATTACTCCTGGAGTACGTATTTCACGCTTTCAGATTTTTAAATGACGATACCTATTTTTCGCGATTAAATGAAAAGTGAGAAATTTCAAGCACGCGAAAACGCGATGCGTAAGTAGGAATGATGGGAAAAAGTCCATGCGACGCATTTCTGGTTCCCCCTCCCGCCTTGTGAGGTGACCTTGATCGAGGCTCTGAGCGCTAATAGGACGCAGGATGCTAGCGGGTAGCTGAGTACCTTGCTGGCTGGTAGCGCTTGGCTTAAAAAAGGTTTATTAATACCTTATCAAACGAAGAAAACTTTCCGACCTTAGCCAGTTTTAATAGGTGATTATTAAGACATGTTTTCCTGAGCTCTGTGCCTCATGCATGCATTGGTGACCTCAGACTATGTTTAACTCCTATCCTCTCGTGTAGAAACTAGGTCCCTGTGATGTCACGTGGAGTGGAATCGCATGGGCGCCAATCTGGCCTTTTTCAAATGAGGATAAAATTTGACCCTTGCCATTCGTCTAAACCGGTATTTCAAAAACCAAATAATTTGTGTACTATGAATACACTAATGGTGGGTAACGAATCGCAATCAATGCCTTTCGTTTTCTTTGATGAGGGAAACTACCCTATTATGCCTCCTATCACCCCGGGAGACAGCAGCTGCTCTTCCATATACATTAAGTTTGTAGCATTTCAGTCTGCCTGCGTTGAAGATAAACTTTGTGCCCATCTGCCTCTCACTGCAATGGCTAGTGTTGAGGGTGGCAGGAAGTGAATTCATGGATTGGAGTGAAAGTATTCCACTTGCAATGAATGTGAATATAAAATGCCGTCCAGCGGTGGTAGAGTGACGCTTCGGCAATGGATGTTCACCATATCACAGTGGCAGGAAGGTAATTTGTGGCTGGAGGCGGTCCGGTGACATTGAATGCAAGCAAAATATTCTCGCTCCTAGGTGCACATGGTGAGACAAATTTGTGCCTGCATGACACAATGCTTGCTATGGAAAATACATCACGTAGTTAAGGTTTGACACAGAATCTTGGCACACATTTTAGACTTGGTCACAGCGCTGCAACTTGACATTGTGTAAAGGTGTGGGCAAAAAACGTGAAAAAACGGATCAAAAACAGCCTGCCCACAGATTAGTTCTCCTTAGCAAAACTCCAGGAAAGAGAGCCAGACACTGGCATGCCACAATTAGGTAATTCCGTGCTCCAAAACCCCCATTAGTTTTATACCTCAGAAACCACCACATTACATCCCAAGGAGTCACAGCTACTCCAACTTCAATAATCAGACATGATGGAATGTTCTCAGGTAAAAAATTTTGTAGGGAAACTAGTCCCCCATTTGGATGTCCAGGCATGGACCACCTAAGATGGTACATGAGTCGACTGTGATAAAGTTATGAGGATATGTACATGGAACGTGAGATCACTTAGGACCTGTAGTAAGCTAGAAAACTTTAAGGTGAAACTGCAAATGAAGAGGCCTGTAGGAGGAGACTTTTGGAGTGGAAGCTATGGGATTATACACACATGTTCTCAATACGGTAATGCTGAAGTTGGGATAATGTTCAGAAAGAGCACCAGAATGCATGTGAAAAGCTCCCTACAGTACGATGAAAGGGCAGTCATAATAAAGTTAAAGACTATACTGATAGATATCAAAGTGGTACAGGTTTACATGCCTATGGCAGGCTATGAGGATGAAGAAATTGAAGACATTTACGAAGATACCATGGGAGTAATCAAACAGGTAAGGGGTGAAGAAAACCTTATTATTTTAGATGATTGGAACATCGTCGTTAGCAAATGTCAGGATCAGTGGCGCAGTGAGGGGGAGTCCAGGGGGTCCGGACACCCCCCAAAATACAAAAGCACACTTACTTTGCATTAAAAAAGAAAACCAAATATTTAAAAATCATGAATTTACAAAATATTTCTTGGAAAAATTAGGTTTTTTTCGAGTATGAAAAGTGTCAAAATTAATCGCAAGCCCTCAACTTAGTACCCTGTTTTTCAAAAATTTTCCACCTGAGGTTGGACCCCCCCAAAAAAATTCCTGGTTAAGCCACTGGTCAGGATGCAAGAATAATTGGAAAATATGGATTAGGAAATAGAGATGATATAGGAGAAAGGCTTTTGGGATTCTGCACAAAACACAAATTAGTGGGTGATGATACACTGTTTGAGAAACACATGCGAAGAAGATATACATGGAAAATTCAAGGACACAATAGAAGATTTCAACTAAATTATATTTTAGTGTTACAGAGGTTTAGGAACCAGATAAAGGACTTCAAAAGCTACCCAGGGACAGATATCAACTCTGATCATAATCTAGCAATGTTGAAATGCCATTGAAAATTCAAGAAATTAAAGAAATAAGTGAAGAGCTCAAGGCAATTAGAGAGACTAAAGGAGACAAAAGTTAACAAACATTTCAAGAAGTAGTGGAGAGTAGGATAAGATTAGTTCAGACAGAGATATCGGTGGAGAATGGCTGGAAAAATATCTATAGTAGTATTCAGGAGGCCACTAGAGAACTTTTAGGGAGAAGAAAATGTGATAAGGAAAAGCCATGGATCATGGATGAAGTCCTAGACCTCATTGAAGAACGAAGAAAGTATAAGAATACAAATACTGAGGAAGGACCGGCTTGCTACAAGAGAATAAGGAACAAAATTTGTTGCAGAGCCAGGAAAGCTAGAGAAGCGTGGATGAGGAACATATGCAAGGATGCACAAAATAACCTCGTACAAGGGGAAGTGGAAATAGAATAGTGAGGAACCATTTCAAGGAATGGAGTACAAGATGTAATACCATAAGGGACAAATATGGAAATATTTTGATTGAAAACGAAGGCAAATTCGAGAGATGGAAAGGATACCTGGAGGAGCTGTACAACGGAAGCATACTCAAGTCAAAAATTATCAAAGAGGAAAGTGAAAAAGAAAAGGATAACATGGAAGCGAGCATCTTGAAATTAGAATTTGACGCTTCAGTAAGAGATCTGTAGACGAATAAGGCTCCAGGAATAGATGATATCCCAGAAGAGATTATCATAAATGCATTGAAAATACTGGCAAGGATTATCTATGGGAGAAAAGAATAAAGAGCAGCAGAATTCCTGGATGAGGACCTATTCAGATTCAGGAAAAACAAGGGCACAAGGGAAGCCGTTTTGGTTCTCAGGCTGCTCATAAAGATGAGAATGGAGAGTAACAAACAGACTTTCATAGCATTTGTTGACTTGGAGAAAGCATTTGATAATGGGGAATGGAATTTAATGCGTCAAATTCTGAAAGAATTTGGAGTGCTCTACAATGATCGCAAAATTGTGCACAGCTTGTATAAATAAATTCCAAATAGCTGTGATAAAATATGAACCCAACGGTGTACAAGCAAGAATAAGAAAAGGAATGAGGTAAGGATGAGCACTGGCCCCCATAATTTTTAATGTTTACATAAAGAAAGCCATCAATGAAATCAAGGAGAAGGCTTTGGGTTCAATATCTACGGAGAAAAATTTTGTACGATACGATTTGCTGATGACATTAAACTCATAGCCTAGACAGAGATTGATTTGAAGAAGACCTTGGCAAATATGGAAAGGACAATGGCCAGATGTCAGCTGAAAATCAACAAAAAGGAGGCTAAGAATATTAGTATGCAACAAAAGAGAGGAGGCTAGGACAAGCAGTAAGCTTGGAAAATAAAAGTTTTGTACTTAGGTAGCCGAATTACCAACAACTGACAAATCAAGAAGGAAACATTCAGTAGAATAGTGCAGGCAAAGAGGGCTATCTATAAAAAGAACAGCTGAAAGGACAAGCTTGGAAGTAAGGAAACAATTCATCATTTACTACATATGGAGCCTGTTTCTCTATCAAAGTGAGGTTTGGCCGTTGACAGCAGCAGGGAAGTCAAGAGTGAAAGTATTCAAAATGTGTTACTGCTGAAGAATGTTGAAGATAAAATGATGGATCAACCAAGTAAGTAATGAGGTAGTACTAAGAAGAGTAGGAAAAAAGAGAACTCTTCCCTATTGGAAATTTCTTATAAGAAAATTTCTTATCAGAAATTGGACATATTTCTTATAACAATTTTTCTTATAAGAAAATTTCTTATAAGAATTTTTCTAAAAGAAAATTTCTTATCAGAAATTGGGCATATTTCTTAAAGAAAATTTCTTATAAGAATTTTTCTATAAGAAAATTTCTTATCAGAAATTGGGCATATTTCTTATAAGAATTTTTCTATAAGAAAATTTCTATAAGAAAATTTCTTATCAGAAAATGGGCATATTTCTTATAAGAATTTTTCTTATAAGAAAATTTCTTCTAACTATCAGTTACAAAATGTTATTTATCACAAATTTTCTGATGGAAATATTTATTATAAATATCATATCAACATGCTTAAAACACTTGCGCAAACTTCTATAAAAAGCTACATAAGATTTACATCCCTACTGAGAGTACAAAGTTAGCATTATACCTAATTCAATCCAAATGTAGACGCCTATATCTTATACAGCAAACCTAATGATTTCCCATGAACCAAATGTAGATGTCTATCATCAGTGTACATCAAAAAGGACATTGAAGCTCTGTAAAGTTCACCTAGCTGGCCAGAAAAGGCGAGATACCATAGAGGTCTTTCAGGGCATGGGTTCTGTATAGGGTTAATGTCCCCACATGCTAAAAGAAACTAAAATCAATGAAACCAACGATAGCCTAGAATGATGGACTGATAATTGAATACAACTTTGGCAATCATTACGCAATGAAAGATACAGGAATTGCAATATGGAATATGATTTAACCTGGAAAATTGAAGAAGCAAATGAAATAAAATTCAATTTCCACTGGGGATAGGTACTTCAAGAAATTATATGGGAAGGAAGAGTAAAATTTGATGAATCAAATGCATATGAGCAATGTTTATTTAAGATACCAGAGAGAATGAGACCTTTACATGCAGATTTGGATAGATAATGAAAGAAATAAGCAAAGCAAAATGGAATTTGATGCCATTTTGGAGAAAAGGATAGGTAGAATATGGCTAACAATAAGTGCAAGATTTAGGGAAATTAATAGGAATCACAGAAACACTGATTGATAATAATAGTTGATGTATTTTCCATAAAATAATAACTGTGAAGATGTTGGCATACTCATACAAATTAATTCTCATTCTCTTCAGAGACGACTAAATCACTCTCTTTGTCCATTAAAACACTGTTTTCATTAAAACTTCCTCTTATGTTAGATATGCCACAATCTGAAAAATATACATGTCTATCTAAATTAATGATGAAAAGTTTAAAATTCAACGAAACTATCTGTTTAAGGTAACATAATTTTAGGAATGCCAGTTTTTTAATACTTACCAAATGAGGTCAATGCCTTATTTTGGTTAGAAGCACACGACTTATTTTATTAAACTGCTATCACAAAGACATAGTGACTGATTAACATATAAAAGCAATCCCTAGCAACCTAACAACCAAACAAGTTTTGGTTGTTAGGTTGCTAGGGAACCATGTGAACAGTATCCTGCAACGTATGCAATCGTAGTATACATCGTGGTTATTCATGGCTCATATCGAACTTCCATCGGTCAAGTAATCTGTAGACTCAAAACAGAGAGATCTTATAAGTCTACAATTTTTCATGTGCCCTCAGCTATACCTAACAAGTAGCATTAAAGAAGCCTCCGCTTCTTGGAACCATTTATGTCAAATACCATGCTGAAAAAAACCAGGAAATTAGCAGAACATTACTTAAAAAAGAGTTATACATAATTTCCAAAAATTATCATATTATGAATTCCTTAAATAATTATCAATTGCCAACATAAGTTATGGTGACACGCCTGCTGGATGAATACCTAAAAGGTATGCGACCCGCGCAGCATTATTGTAGAATTCTATAAGAAATGCAGATTTCTTATAAGAATTTTGTAAGACTTATAGAATCCTATAAGAATATCTGTAAGACTTATAGAATCCTATAAAAAATCTGTAAGACTTATAGAATCCTATAAGAATTCTGTAAGACTTATAGAATCCTATAAGTCTTACAGAATTCTTATAAGAATTTCTGTAAAACTTATAAGAAATTTCCAATAGGGTTCTAATAACCTTGAAGGTGGGACAACTTAGTTGAACACGTTATGGAGCCTACTAAGGGGGTGGGGAAGGTTTCCTAATATGTATTTAATCTTTGATCATAGTCTGACTTACTTTAATGCCTTTGATGGCATTGGAAGATTTTTACTGTGCTGCTTCCCTATTGGAAATTTCTTATAAGAAAATTTCTTATCAGAAATTGGACATATTTCTTATAAGAATTTTTCTATAAGAAAATTTCTTATCAGAAATTGGGCATATTTCTTATAAGAAAATTTCTTATAAGAATTTTTCTATAAGAAAATTTCTTATCAGAAATTGGGCATATTTCTTATAAGAAAATTTCTTATAAGAATTTTTCTTATAAGAAAATTTCCTCTAACTATCATTTACATAATGTTATTTATAACAAATTTTCTGATGGAAATATTTATTATAAATATCATATCAACTTGCTTAAAACACTTGCGCAAACTTCTATTAAAAGCTACATAAGATTTACATCCCTACTGAGAGTACAAAGTTAGCATTATACCTAATTCAATCCAAATGTAGATGCCTATATCTTATACAGCAAACCTAATGATTTCCCATGAACCAAATGTAGATGTCTATCATCAGTGTACATCAAAAAGGACATTGAAGCCCTGTAAAGTTCACCTGGCTGGCCAGACAAGGCGAGATACCATAGAGGTCTTTCAGGGCATGGGTTCTGTATAGGGTTAATGTCCCCACATGCTAAAAGAAACTAAAATCAATGAAACCAACGATAGCCTAGAATGATATACTGATAATTGAATACAACTTTGGCAATTATTACGCAATGAAAGATACAGGAATTGCATTTGGAATATTATTTAACCTGGAAAATTGAAGAAGCAAATAAAATAAAATTCAAGTTCCACTGGAGATAGGTACTTCAAGAAATTATATGGGAAGGAAGAGTAAAATTTGATAAATAAAATGCATATGAGCAATGTTTATTTAAGATACCAGAGAGAATGAGACCTCTACATGCAGATTTGGATAGATAATGAAAGAAATAAGCAAAGCAAAATGGAATTTGATGCCATTTTGGAGAAAAGGATACGTAGAATATGGCTAACAATAAGTGCAAGATTTAGGGAAATTAATAGGAATCACAGAAACACTGATTGAGAATAATAGTTGATGTATTTTCCATAAAATAATAACTGTGCAGATGTTGGCATACTCATACAAATTCATTCTCATTCTCTTCAGAGACGACTAAATCACTCACTTTGTCCATTAAAACACTATTTTCATTAAAACTTCCTCTTATTTTAGATATGCCACAATCTGAAAAATATACATGTCTATCTAAATTAATGATGAAAAGTTTAAAATTCAACGAAACTATCTGTTTAAGGTAACATAATTTTAGGAATGCCAGATTTTTAATACTTACCAAATGAGGTCAATGCCTTATTTTGGTTAGAAGCACACGACTTATTTTATTTAACTGGTATCACAAAGACATAGTGAATGATTAACATATAAAAGCAATCCCTAGCAACCTAACAACCAAACAAGTTTTGGTTGTTAGGTTGCTAGGGAACCATGTGAACAGTATCCTGCAACGTATGCAATCGTAGTATACATCGTGGCTATTCATGGCCCATATCGAACTTCCATCGGTCAAGTAATCTGTAGACTCGAAACAGAGAGATCTTATAAGTCTACAATTTTTCATGTGCCCTCAGCTGTATATACTAACAAGTCGCATTAAAGAAGCCTCCGCTTCTTGGAACCATTTATATACCATGCTGAAAAAAACCAGGAAATTAGCAAAACATTACTTAAAAAAGAGTTATACATAATTTTAAAAAATTATCTTATGTAGAATTCCTTAAATAATTATCAATTGCCAGCATAAGTTATGGTGACACGCCTGCTGGATAAAAACCTAAAAGGTGCGACCCGTGCAGCATTATTGTAGAATTCTATAAGAAATGCAGATTTCTTATAAGAATTTTTGTAAGACTTATAGAATCCTATAAGAATTTCTATAAGACTTATAGAATCCTATAAGAAATCTGTAAGACTTATAGAATCCTATAAGAATTTCTATAAGACTTATAGAATCCTATAAGAAATATGTAAGACTTATAGAATCCTATAAGAATTCTGTAAGACTTATAGAATCCTATAAGTCTTACAGAATTCTTATAAGAATTTCTGTAAGACTTATAAGAAATTTTCAATAGGGTTATGAAAAGTATAATTTGCTCAAAGTAATTCCTGAACACGGTAATCTGCTATTTTATCCTATGCTAGAGACATTTGAAACCATTGCTTGTAGGATAAATGCTAGTTATGATCATCTTGTATTTAGCAAAAGCACCAGTGGTGTCATGGTGCCGGAACGGGCTGGAATGCCGTTCTGGCACTGGTATAACAAAAGACATTTTGGTTAAATAACACTTTTATCAATTTCGTTGCCTCGAAATTTCTAATATAGTATACATTTGTAACCAAAATAGAAAATTTTTCAGTCAAATGTAAGCAATAACTTGTAATAAAAAACACACAGTAATACATATTTCACTTCTAAAAAATTTAAGTGAAGTGCATTCTGCTCCTAATTTTGCCATGACGTCACTGAATAACATGAGGGAAAATTTATTTTTGCAAGGTATTATACACTGCCACAGCAGTGCATCAGGGACATTTACTTTGAGCACTGGATGCAACTTTAAGAGCAATGATGGAAAGTTCATAAGTGTTTCATACCATTTATAAAAAGTAATTATTAAAGTTTTCTGCAACTCAAAAGTAATACTGCGAGATTCATCCAATTTTGTGGTATGATTACTTGGATGCAGAAAACACATCTGGTATTGATAGAGGCTCTTGGGAAAACTTCACTCAAGTGTTTTGGTACAGTATCCACTTTCATTACCCATGTTATTTCACATTTTTACTATTTCCAACGAGTCCCTCATTAGCATTCAAGAGCACTGTTTCTCTTCTACAATGACTGATCATTCATCAGCAACATTTCATGGTCAAGTTCACTCCAGGAATGTTCATCAGAGTCAGAAATGGAAATTTCTTCCTCTTAGTGATCCTTTGAGTTCCATTCATGCATTTAAAAATGACTCCACTCCATACATAGAGAAATAGAACTTAGTGTGCTTAGTGAATCACAGTTTTCAAATTGTGAATATTGTAAAAATTTCCATAACGTTTCTTTGCTTCCCTCTTTTTAGTTTTATAACAACTACATCTATGATCCTTATCATGAATTTCTCTTTTTTTCTAAGCCAAGTTAGTTTTTACAATTAGTTCTTGATCCAAAGGTTACATAATATTTTATACTAAACCAAATACATGATTCGAACACCCACTCAAGGGATTTCTCGATTAGTCATTCAACCTATAGGTTGGTTAGAAAAGATGCAGGTAGATTTCACCCCAGCTTTGAAACTGGCAAGAGAAATTTTACTCATCCAAGGTAGGGGGCCAGCTCCTTTCTCTGGGCCACCTCGAACTTGAGGATTTATTTATGGGGTGTATAAGTCTTTATCCAAAATTCGGACCAAGAATCTTATGGTCAGAAGCAAAACATGGGCAAGGTATGGCTTATTTTTCAATTTCATTCAGGTTTTAATTTTTAACCTATTCTACGGGGAGTGGAATCAATATGCTATAGCAATCAGGTTAATGTTCAGAGGTCCATTGTTTATTTTTATTTATATCAGGTTACTGTTTAATTTTTAGAAGTTTCTCAAGAGCACCAGCTGCTATAATTTTTTTTCAATTCAACTGGAGAGTATTTAGGATAGTGTATTCTCTTGGGGTAATGGAATTAGTTTTAGAGCCCTTCTGCTCTAGAATTCAATGTGGTTTGATGCTGGAGCCATGTACTGTTCTCCAGATGTAACACATTTTAGTGTAGGATATGGCCACTCATTCTGCACTAATTGCCATGCAAGGTGCAAGTGGATTGCAGTCATGGTCAGATGACCTGTCCCGCATCCCAAATTACACTACGTTCTCGTTGTATCTTTCCTAACCAGATTAGATGTAGGTAGGTGCAAGCGGGACGTAGTCATGGTCAGCTGATTAGTCTTGTACCCCTCATTACCCTACGGTCTTGTCGCATCTTTCCGAACCAGAGTTGATGTAGCAACTTTGTGTGGACTACACTGGTAGACTGTTAATTATTCCCACTAGCCCACTGCCAAACATCTCTAATTTACTCGTGTGTAAATCAATGTCACTTCCTTTTACAAATTTTCTATCATAATAGGTGCTCAAAATTATGATTTTATGGGGAAAATAAATGGAGTACAATTCATAAAATTCACAATACATCATGAGCGTTACTAAGTGAACTATTAACAGTTCCCATAATCAGAATGTATTCCAAAGTATACCTTTTCCACTCAGGTGTCAAGAGGTACTCAACATTGCCCAGCTTACGACCAGCTCTAATGTTGAGTGACACTCGACCAGCACGACTTTTCATGCAAGGCATTTAATAATCATTATTAATAATTATGATTAAAGTCCGAGTGGATTACTGGTATACAGGCTACCGAGTGAAAAGGGTTAAGCCTATTGTTGTTAATCATATTTTAACTGGGAAATTGCAAATTTAGCTATGCGCCTGCTTCAGGGCGAATGCCATTTATTTTACATTTTAATTGACACCATAAGGTGCGGGGTAACTTGTGTATGGAGTGCAACAAAAAGAAGGAATGAAGAAGTTTGGGGAAGGTGAGGAAGGAGGGTGGGGTTTTGTTGGAGTTGCCGGACCTTTAAGAGTGGAGGGGAGGGAATACCTGCGGTCTCTCTCCCCCCCCTCTCCTTCCCCCTCCTTCCCACCTCCTACCTCTTATGAGAGTGCCCAGGGCCGCCTCTCCGCCGCCGAAGGTCAGCCGGGCCCCAGAGATCTCGGTCCATGGGTGGGGGGGGGGGAGACACCTGCCTATCCTGTGGAATGCAGCCACTCAACCCCCTTCCCCTCCCACAAGCCCCCTTCCCTCGCCCGGGAGACCATTGAGGAGAATAGCCATGGGAGAGTTAGTCGACCACTCCTCTTCTTCTCCGCCTGACCCGCCGACTCCCGAGATGTTTGTACTCGCCTCATCATCCATGTGCCCATCGTCGTTTCCGTTTGAAATGTTTACTTCTGATTTCGTGGATGTTTTTTTGAGGGATTCACGGGGTAAAGTTGTTATAATACATTATTAGAACAGCTGAAATGTACCCTAAATTCCCAAGTGTAAAGCTCACTCATGCATAACGCGCAGGGCAAACCTCTGGTTGGAATTTATATACCTCCGAAATCACAAGCTCTCAGGCAAACTCGCCCTCTTTTATTACGCACAGAACGTCCGCGGTACCTTGACTACTTAAATTCATGTTCTCAAAACCGTTTACATTCAGGTTTCGGCAATATCACCATTTCACTGATCTTTGAATGCTTTATATTGTATTGTTTAAAAAATACCTATGTAGTAATTCTGAGGCACAACGCGCACTCGTTCACCTTATAGCACATCTAATAACGTCAAAAAATTTGCAATATAAAACATGTATAACGCGCTCGTTGTACTTGAAACTTTAGGCATGTTTCTCAGGTTTCTGCGGGTTGCGTCTCCATTTCTTCGAATTTTATCTCATACAGAATAATGGGTGACGTCGGTTTCGGCAATTATCTTACGTTCCTATTCAAATCGAAGGTCTTCATATGATCTGAAGACAACGATGTCGAGACCGTTTTCAATCAAAACTCTGTGCGCGGTAAAACGCGAGGAAAGAAATGGAAAATGCACAACTATGTTTTTGGTTCTTCGAAAATGTTCTTCATGATCATCGGTCACCGGTCCGGATTTATTTGATGCAGCTCACAATAATCTTGTCGGCTACGAAAGGATCTTATATAATAAATTATCAGAACAGCTTTTTATGACGTGGCCAGCTAAGCTGTCGCATATTCTTTGTATTTTTGAGAAGGCTTTTCTTTTTTTCCCGCACTTCTAAATATTTCTGCATTACTCGTTGAATATTTCTTATATTTCGTTATTAAGGGAGATAAGATATTAGCCAGTTTAAGACACTTCTTTTCATATCCTTCAACTATCTCAAATTACTCAACAGTCAAAAGAAATTATTATCGGAAGTCATCGTACCAAAATACAATTTCTTTGCTATTCTAAGAAATTGTCCGTGAATACCCCTTTGAATAGGAGCCATATTGCGCACCAAAGTTGCTTTCTTTCTAATGACCAATAATAAAAAAATTCTTCATATTCGCTGAGGAGTGCACCCATTCCCTTCTTCATATCCCACGTTAAAAGTTGAATTTCTTTATCTTTCCAATCTGAACGCTCTCCCATTTTGCCACAAGGCATGTTTACTTCGCTAGCTTAGATTTTGGTCTGAACCCTCTCATATCTGACGTTAGCTGCGATAAAAGTTTGCTCGCACAACTTCCTATTCAGAATGGTCTGGGATTTATTCTGAAATTACTACTCAAAGTGTTTGCTGTGGACACCATGCTGCTCACTGTCACTCTAAAAAAAGCAAGACACAAGAATATGAGGTGCTCTATTGCTTAAACTAGGAAACCAATTCCATTAGTGACCAAAACACAAATACAATTTTTGAAACCAGTTTTTTTGGTTGTTTCCTGTTATTATGTTTTTATACAATATTTTTCACTTATAAATGCATTTTTCTAGTTCAAAAACACGTCACGAAAACAAATGCGTAAGTATTTTTGGGGCCGGAATGAATTAATGGCATTTCAATAAATTTCAATGGGGAAAATTGCTTTGAGATACGAGCATATTGGCATGGTTACGTAACGAATTACACTCGTATCACGAGGTATCACTGTCCTAGTAATTGTGGATTTGGTGGTGTCTCAGCGGTGTGTACTCTTCGGAGGGCGCTCCCCGACCCTCTCGTCCCCTTACGGCCGACCTCAACTCCTCTTCCCTGCGCCCACACGCCCACCCCCTCCCCCGGGTCCACCTCTTCTCCTTTGGGAGCATCTCAACAGCCCACTTCCTTGCTTTTCCTGTTTCTGGGTGGTAATTTTCTCGCTTGATGCCTCTCCTCCCTCACGAATGCCTTCACGCGAGCACTTCTCGAATTGTATCGCAGCCGCCACTCGCTGTTAAGACTCCCATGTGCCTACTCAAGTTCAAGATGTGTCAGGGAGGATTACAGGGTTATACCCACTTCCCGGAGCCAAAGTTGGCTCGGGCGAATAGGGCCCTTGTTCAAAACCACGATAGAAAAATAATGTCACAACCATTTTTTTTTCAATAAATTTGGAATACCATACTGATAATTATAAATAGCCTCCATTTAAGGCGAGAGGAAATTTTTTTTCACTTAACTCTGCATAAAAGCTCCTAGAGTGACTTCATATCGGGCGCTAGATGGCTGCGATGTCCTAAAATATTCTAAAATCACTCTATTGTTCACTCGATGGCATAGTGTCAAAATGCACTGTGTGCATGTGTGAAAGAACTGGATTGAAAGAATAATTTCAAATAAAATTCCTAAATAAACCTGTTAGTTTCCAAAAGCATTGACTAGACTTACTTGAAAGGCATAAACTTCACTCACGGATGAACATACATATTTACAAAAATATTCGCAATGAACACTCCAATATAGACATCTCTACCGATCTTGTGCGAACGTGGACTATACTCTCTGTGCAATTATATGTTTCCCTTTGTTTACTGTGAGGGTAGAAGATTCAGCTCTGCCTGGCTCAACACTTAAGATTTTGTGATGATAATTGGAGTATGAATGACTTTGTAATATTCCACGCAAAGGAAATCGTTTTGTGGAATTTTACATGGTCATTGATAATTCCAACGTTCAGAATGGAATTATTTTAATTGGAGCATTGAAAATCTATCGCCAGAAATAAATAACAAAAATTGAGAGGCACCAGAGTTCTGGGTGGGTCCACGCCAGCGCCCATGAAATGTTTTCCTGGGATGAAATTCCTCGGCCCCCTCACACTTTCCGTCGGCTCGTAACTCATGGTTTTGTGGTCTCTCTTGTGCTTACCTCCCCACAGACTGAGCTTCGGCCATTCAAAGACTTGCACATGTTCCATTGAGGTGTTGGAGCAGATGCACCTGCTAGCCGCCTGAATGAGCTGCGCTCGAAATTGCTCGTGGAACTGTGATCCTCTCTCATAGGTAGTACTCGCTCCCAAGATCGGACGGGATAAATATCAGTAGCCGTTTGGTCGCTCCACTGTTAAATCTATTGAATGAATTTGAGTGGAACTTAAATGAAAATCTCTGGTACAGTGGCGCAGCGAGGGGAGGGTTTTGGGGGTTAAACCCCCTCCCCCCCAGAGCTCAGAGAAATTTTTAAATTTAATCCATTTTACTTAATTGGATTGATATTACTAATAGAATAGTGTAAGGATTAATAACATATACCTCAGAAAGTCGTAAAACTCCCAATTTTGAACCGTTTATCTTAAAATTCCACAATTTATTCATCTCGCACCTACCGCTTATCCTGGTGGGTATTCCTAACCCCACACACCCAGGTATTAGTTGCACCTAAACCCCCCTCAGCCTTAATTCCTAGCTGCGCCCCTGCTCGGGAATTAAGCGGTTTCTTAACGCATTGCCGTTCCGGAATGTTGTAATCAGCGAGAAATAAAGCATATTCTACACTATACGTAGGTAGTTACTCCTAGTATTTTAGAGAATACTTATTTCACGATCGGAAGATTGCCATTTTGAGCTTGGGAGTTTTATCCTGTGGTGCCTGGACATAGAAGATTAAACCGAAAATTCACTGATTTGTTGCCGAGGTAAATATGTTCCTCGAAGCGTATTTGTACTGATTTGTAGATGGGATAAAATCATACTTTTAAATAAGATTCAGCAATTTATACTGCTTAAATACACATGGCTTGTTCGTTAAGTAATCCTTGGGAATTAAAGTACTGCTTGCAGTCATGACTAATCAGCATCTGATCGAGTACCTTATCAGTTAAATGACGCATTATGCCTTATTTTTGCATTCTCCCCAGGATAGAGTCAGATTTGGAACGACGCTGATCAAGTATTCTGGGCTATTCCATTTATGAGTGTACCCCTAAATCGAATTCTGAAGTGTGAGTTATTCGCTAAAATAAAAAATAGCAGGTACGCATATCGAAACAAAGCTGGAATTGATATTTACTCAGTGTGTCATGGAGTACCTATGATTTGAACTAATGACAAATGAATTTTTTTTCCTGTTTTATTTCCATTTTTATAGCAGATTCTCTGCATGAAGCATCATAGTTTGTGGTGGAATTGCTTCTGAATTGTTATGTTCATTTTCTGCTCCTGTTCATTTTCTGTCATATTCTACTCCCCACAGTTTTTTCCGCTTATGACTGAGTACAGCTCCACTCTCTAGGTTTTTTTAAGGGCGACAATATTGTCACTCTTTATGTTTCCATATTTCTCAGTAAATTTTTGGCTGTTATAATTTTTCCTTCTAAATTTTATCTCCTCCACTATTATTAGCAACAGGTGCTTTCAAGGCAGTATAATTTCAAAGCCCTACAGCTACAGATGAAAACACGGGGATACCACTAAGGCATAGCGAGGTAAGAGTTCTTCGTCCCTTCCCTCCACAGATCATCCTTCATTGCACCGCTCCATCCTTGATTGCTTTCTCAGCGTGTTGCACCTTCTAGCGTCGTGGTCGATTTTTACTTCTCTTCATTAGATATCGACCTTGAGTGCATCGATAGCCGTTTTCCCCACCGGTTTGTGCCGACAGAGAATGCAGTGCGACCGGATGAATGCAGTTATCTTGGATCTTATCTATGAGTTTTTACGGCTCCAACCTTAAGTTTTTGTCGTTCCTGGTACCTTTTTCTCCCCTCCACAATTTCATTTTACTATCAATTGTTTTCTCGGCTTAAAAATCAAGTCTCTATGAACTAGAATTCGATTTAGTAATTTTCTTTCCTTCTTTTGATGCATGTATCCCTTGAATTTATGATTTTAATTCCCATCATAAACTTCTTATGTCCTTTGTGCTTCTTTACCCTTGCTTACTGCATTTATCATTTTAAATAAGTAATATTTTTCCGAATGGAAAAAATATCAGGACACCCAATATGGTTAGTTTATCCTAATCCCCCTTGTAATGAGTAGCTTAGACGACAGGTTGGATGTTTATCCTCCTTTACGCGTAAATGGGTTTTCCATTTGCTTTTATTGTGTATGAATCAAATGAAGGAAGCATCGCAACTATTAAAAAAGTTTTCAATTCATCTAATTCAAGTAAATTGCGCTTCGAAAAAGATCCTCCTTGGCAGGGAATAGCTACATGGAGATTTTATGTATTGACTTGTACTTCAATACAATCATTACCATAGATGGACTTAAGAAGACATCAAATGGTTCGCATAGAAACTGTTTATGTGACATCGATTTCTTGCTCTTTCCAGTTTTAAAAATAATGCATCAGTGTTAGTTAGTATTTTTGGTTACAAGGCAGCCGCTTTTAATGATTTTGTTTACATTCACGTCGAGCCTTTAGCCACACAATCAACACATATAGAAGCTTACTCAGGTGAAGATGCACACCGCCCGCAAACGCGTCATCTCTCGTCATACATATTTTCCCCTCTCCGTATCTCTCATTCTCTTTTCCTCTCCACCTTTCTCCCCTCCCCCTACCTATACCTCGAGATAGGGGGAGAGAATCCTCTACCCCTATCCCCCCTCCCCTACTCCCTTGGACCCCTGTCAATCCCAGGTGCCCATCTTCCAGGCCTTTGAAATCACGCCCGCTTTCGCTGACAAAACCAATGCCTTCTTCCTTTTTTCCAACGCAATACCAAACTACTTCTTCTACCTCTGGATTCCTTGAGGTTTTTCTTCTGAGGAGACTCGTGTGTTCCGGGATTGAAAAATATTGAACATAGTTAATATCTGGTTTTCATTATGCTTGATAAAGCAGTGGCGTAACTAGGGATATACCTTGGGGGGAGATAGGATGGCCTGGGGTGGCGTATCCTCCCTCTCATGTAAAATATGGTTTTTGTTAAATGACATGCCTGAAAATATATTTTACATAATTTTGACTCTAAAAATTGAGCTTTGAGCAAAAGTAGAAATTAAATGCCAAAACTAGACAACAGTTTTAAATGTTTTTTAATTACTCTGAGGCTTTGGGGGGGGATCTATCCCCTCATCACTCCCATAGTTACGCCACTATGATAAAGTGCATGAGATTCACCGCCGACGATTTAATTGCATGAAATAATCAGTTGTGTAATATTTACGGTCTATCTATAATTTTAAGGCCAAAGAAATTCTATTAAAATATTTATTACTCTTGGGTATTGTTTAAAATATTGTAATTAATGTTCACACACGGCATATAGCTTACAAAGGGAAATGCGAGGGAAGCTTACTGCCTGCTATTCAATAATGGATTGTGTAGTTAAAGGCTGGAAAATGCTGGAAAACGCTATTTTTTAAATACGCCTTTTAATTATAATATGGGATTCATTTCATTTCGTGTTGCTGAAAATTTTTCCCTTAATTCGGCTAAATTTCGTGTAATTGATATTTAAGGAAATTTTTCATCTATTTTATTTTTTTAGGGAACGTATTTTACTGGGCATATAACAGTCGGATCTTGTACTTTTAACGAGTTGTATGACCACATTGGTTAGCATTGTAACTTTCATATTGTTCAGTTATCAATTTTAAACAGAGAATATTAACAAATAGAAAATCCGAAAAGATAGTTGTGCTTTCTGCGGGAAAGATGAGAAATAATGAGAAAATTTAGCACACAAATTGAAATTCTTCAATGTGTAAGTTTCATTCCATCAACTCAATCGGTTCATATTCGGATATGTTGTTTCCTTAGGCATTTTTAATTATAGTGACTGATGGAAACAACCCACGTTTAGACTGCTACACCCAAATCTTAGTGTATAATCTTTTACAACAATTGAATGGATGCTTTTTCGTGGTTAGGCAATTTCCGCAAATTACGAGTCTAAATAATACAGCAATTGCGATCATACAAATTGGGTATCAACATCTCTCATTACGCGCCTTAACGCCCGAATTCATGGCATTAATGAGGAGGCAAGAATTCAAAAACAATTTAATGGGTGCACAATGAAAATGATACACATATATACGATGATTTTAAGGATAGTGATTTAATGGCATGTGTCAAATGGATAGGGTTAGGCCTTGAACGACCTCTGCAGAAAAAAACATAGGAAATAGTCATCGCAGCTCACAATATTTCAGCCTATATGCTATCTCTCTTAGTGTTATTTATTGTCTAAAAATCCCTCAATCCCCATTATTTTATTATTCTTCCCATTATCTATTCCAACCCGTAACTCTTCCTCGCTATCAAGAGCTAAGTGCTTTTTTTCAAAGGACAAAACTTTAAATATACTTTTGTATTCTTTGCCATTTGGATTTTTTTCACTCATTTGAATGTCAGTTTGTACCAAAAGAGTGGGAGCAAATTCTCAAAGTCAGGCGAAAGCGAAATGGTACAATCCCTTTGGTAAAAAGCCGCTGCATAGTATTGTTCTATCAATATCTCAGCCTAAGATTACGAAAAGACCAATTTCATTAAAAATACTCAAATAAAGTTGACATTTAAGTGGTAACAATTTTGCCGGCGTGTGCATCCAAATTATGCGTTTTAGAATATTTACTGCATGGTCTACCCATTGAGAATAAATATATGAATTATTCCTTAACGTTCATACGTACTTATTGACGTTGCATTGTCATTGACATTGAGCAATACCAAATACATTTAAGATACATTTATGCGTCAAATACATCTTCAGTTGCTCCAGGCTAACAGTTCAATCCCTATAACACCTGAAGACTATATTAATTTTGGTTATCGAAAGTAATACGAGAAATCTTTAAGTATGGATTTGGATATTAAGTGGATTAATTGGCTGTTTGTGAAACCGGCAATGCTTTAATTTCATGTTGACCACGTAATGTTCGCTTGATTGATTTGAGTATGCAAACACACCTCTGATTTCAAAAATGAATAAGTAGCCTAAGGCACATTCCATTTCAAAAGGCTAGGCAGTCATCAGACCGAGTCCGTCCTAGATTTAAGTTCCTCGCTTTCCACGGCAAGGCGGATGCCTTTTTTTGCTAACTTGTTAGGCTCTTTCTCTCTCTGAGCCACTGCCTCCTTTGCTTTGTTTTTGAATCCTAAGAAAAAATGACGCAATCAAGTCATTAGTTTGCATGAAATGGACTTTGTTGAATGAGATAAAGGCTCTTTCCTCATCTTAAATCACTCCAAATTTCTTCCCTATAAAAGGATTACTAGAGCTTGAATTTCCCTCTCGCGATATTTTTGCTCGTTTCTTCATTTTTAGATTGACTTCATTATTTCATTACGTTACTGTCAGTGGTGTGACAAGGAATATGCTTTGGGGGGATGGAATAGCCTGGGGTGACGACCTCCCCAGGGCAATAGGGTGTCGGGGAAAATGTTTGAAAAATGACATGCCTGGAAATACATTTTTAAGCCATTTTGTAACTAAAAATTTAATTTTAAGCAGATGTAGTTATTATGCGTCTAAACTTAATAAACATAGAAGGATATCATTGGTGCGGCTAAATGTCAACTAGGACATACGTGGCCCTGGGAGTGAGTGTGTTTTTTACTAGTATTTCTAAATATGCATATAGCCTAACTTGATATGGGTAATTTCCAGAGGATTTAAAAAAACTCTAATCGACTCTATCTCGGCTTGAGGAATTCCGTTGTGGGGGGGGGGGGGTTGCAAAAACAGAGGTGGAAATTAAAAAAATCAGGTTACTAAGTAGAGGGTTTTAAACTAATTTTAACACTTCTCATAATTGAAGAAACTTCATTTTACAAAGAAATATTTTAATTCATGATACTTCAATATTTTGTTTTCTTATGTGAAATAGCTGTGTTCGAATATTTCGGGGGGTGGGGGGGTCCGGACCCCCAAACTCCTCTTGCTACGCCACGGCATCGAAACATTCTGTTCTCGTTTTATTAAACATGATTCATTAACTCTTGGTTAACCTTGTGGTATTCCATTGTAAGTTTTTCCTGGATATACACAAATACTTATACCATTTATTTTTTGCGCTCTTGTATAAAAAAATAAGTGTAATAAGTATTTGTGTATATCCAGGAAAAACTTATTAATCATGCCCTAAAAATGAAGTCAATGCCCAATATTTTATGTACCTATTATTATTTTGATAACTCCCAATCCTTTATTTAATTTGAGGGATAGATAAGTGACATATTTCATCGAATGATCTTAGTGGAGTACGGTAAAAAATTGCTGATATAAGGTCGGATTTTCTCTCTAATGAAGAATCCCCTTGAGGCATTTACTTTAGGCTAAAAATATACCTTTTGTTGATAATTTGAGTCAAATATTGATCGCGTGGATTAAATTACTAAGCGGTTTCACAATGTTGTCCTTTCCGTACCGTACGAGTCCGCTTGCCATAGGTGAGAATAACCGTTTTGCTTGCTTCAGGCGCGTCTGTCAACTGTTTATTGACACCATCTATTTGAAAAGAGGAAGGTTGGAGACCAAACGAGAACTTTCTAAACTACTAAAATCGAGAACATGTGTCGCAGAACCCATACGAGAAGTGTGGAAACTAGTTCAGGAAAAAAATTTGGAGTTGTTAGTTTCACTAGACGTTTCACGTTATATTTGACCGTGCTTCTAGATTTCTAATTCATTATCGTTTGCTATGAATATTCCACGCATTTTCGCCATTAATCGAATACATTTTTTTCAACAATAAATATTTTGCTACTATTATTCATGTTTCTTCATTAACTGTGCTTTTCCATTATATTTTTATACGAATTAGCCCTCCCTAACCAAGAGCTGCTTCAGGGAGAAATTAAATTTATAGGCTTCTTATGCTAAAAATGCAGAAATTTTCGACTAAAATGTGGAATATTTCGCCTTAAGTCAGCTTTCTTCGGTGAGATGTCATGGAACATAATTAATTATAAACGAAGATACCGTATTGCCCGCATTTTATTAACAGAGTACAGAACGCGTAACAGAGTGTGAACAGGATGTTTTTAGTTAGTTATTAGCTGAAGACGATTGTATAACAATTACAACATGCGTAGAACTCTGTTGATAGTTGTGACGATATCTTCGTTTATCATCACATATTTCGCCATTAAACTTTACAGCACAAGAGAACACGTAGTTTAAATTTTTCCTGAATAGAGCTAAAAATGTTTACATTTGCATGTTACCTAGAACTAACATTGGGTTATATTGGATCAATGGTCTCAGGAAGTAAAAAACAATATGCCATCGACAATTACTTGAACGTCATGGTGCAAAAAAATATAAATGAGATTAAATCACAAGTAATCAGTCGGAAAAATGGCCTCATTAGAAAATTTTCCGTGGTCATTGCCACGTCACAACACCGACCTGAACGCATTTGCCGTGTCTCATCTTTTTATGCCCCTAAATCACCCGTGGGTAATTGGTAAATCTCTTACGGTTCTCATAGCCCCCTGGGCGTTATTCACGTCAGCTGATGTAATTACTACCCTCGACAAGGAATAAAACTACATTAGTGGCTTGCAGTCTTTTTTCAAAGCTAACTGGATCTCTGATTCCACCAACCCAATGATAATTGATGCTCTGCTCAGATTACTGAACTGTCATAGTTTTTACATGGTGCCTTTCCCCCAAGATTTTTTGTAGGCAAAATTAAAATTTTAAATGCACTATTTTTCGCCCGTTAGTATTTTTAGGGATACTTAGCGACCATAGTTAGTAAATTAGTGGAAAAACAACTAATTGGCACGAATTCATAACTACGTTCATTTTATGTATTATCGTAGCTACAATGTTAGAAATTTGCGATTTATCTTTTTATTTCGCGCGAATTTATGGATAAATTTCAAGGATTTCAATTTTTTCTCTGACCAGTATCACATCACACACAGCTTGAAGTATCAAAGCTGTTCTTTGTAGCAACGAAATTCTATTAGAGTAACGCAAAAAATAAGACGCCACAGTATTATTTGATGAATTGCGATCATGTTTAATCCTCAATAACACTTTTATGAATATGAAATCTTGAGGTAACATCAAGATTTCAAGTGTATAAAAATTAAAACAAGAAAAGAAAAAAATAAATATATCCTCAAAAGGTCATTGGTTAGTGTTAGATTATTGAAGGCTGAAAAGTTGAAACGTACCCAAATCTGAGATTCGTGCTCCGTGATCATTGCAGTTTGATAAAAGCAAAAAAACCCAGTAAAAATGCTATTTTCAGGAAAGTTATTAATGGTTATTATTGTTATTAACAATATATATTAGTAGTTAAGGATGATACACGCAGGATCGCTAAATGGTAATGCTGGAGTAAGCATAATCCTTAGAAAGAGCGCCAGAATGCGTGTTAAAAGCTACTTGCAGTTTAATGAAAGGATAGTATTGGTGAAGATAGATACTAAACCCGTAGCTACTGAGGTGCAGGTTCACATGCCTACGTCAAATTATGAAGACGAAGAAGTAGAAGATGTCTACTAAGATATAGCGGAAGTTATCAAGCAGATAAGAGGGGAAGATAATCTCATTATTTTAGGTGACTGGAACGCCGTCGTCGGAAAATTATTATTGTTAAAAGTTATTATTGTTGTATCCTGCGTGATGGATGAAGGAAAGTTTCATCTCCTCTCTGATGTCAATTTCACGACGGCGACACCTTCACGTTCGGTAAATTCGAGTTCTGTTCGGTGTCCTTGAATTAAGTAATGTGCGTCACAGTCATTGCCGAGCTTCACTTGTTGATCAACCTTTCCAATTATTCCGGCATGGGTACAGCCTTATGTATCAGTCTCTCGAGCTAACATATTTTGGCTTGTGTTTCTTGGTTGTCTAAAAAAAAAAGAGTGAGAATGACTGAAGCTGTGATTTAAATAAACAGTCATTGGTCACCTTCTTTGTAAACAGATGATCAAATGACTCCGGAATAAGATTTTAGTTTTGTATGCTCGAATTAAATACTGGATTACGTTGGATTCTGTCAAGTTCAGTGTAATTGTTTCAAATATATTGGGCACTACTTCAAACTGAAGTGAGACACCATCTGTTTTTTTTTACCTGTATTGAAAATTCATTCAATGATCCCCTAACAATTTTCGTTTCCATCAACAATTTTCTCTTAAAAACCAATATATAATGACAGAGGGGTGTTTTTTGCCTATTTACTTACCTGAACTGGCAGTTACATAAGAATCATGGGATTCGAGCAACGCTGCTGAGATCAAACGAAATGATTGAGATCGAAGTTGAAAAATCGCGTTTGGATCGAAACTCGATGATCATGGCTCGATCTCAATCTACTTAGGCTTTGACTATTGGAACTCGATTTTCGATTTCGATCGAAATCAATTTTTCCGCTACAAAAATGGGATCGTCGATATTTCGCCGCTGACAGCTCGAGAATTGGGCTGCGGCTCAAAAAAAGAAAAATATGGGTCTCTTTATTTTCCAAACTCCATCGCAATCGATAGCAATGAAGAGTGATGAACAAGGTCCATTGGAATGCTAAGTAAATCCATTAATAGCACTGACTCAAGTGAAGCTTCTAACATCGTAGCCTGTGGTCAACCCCTCCTCGCTTCTCCCTCTCCCCTTCCACCGACATTCCTCCTCCCTCCCCTCACCGCATAACTCCGCCCCCTCCCCCGGACACCACCGACCCACCCCCAACCCCTTCCCCATCCACCTGTCGTGCCACCAAACATCGTCGCTGACGTCACCCTGGGAGCATCCTCATCACCTTCGTAACTAATAAAAACACAACTTTTAGCAGCGATTTTTGGTACTCGTTCTTCATTTTCACTGTATTGTTCCTTTTGATAAACTTATAAAAAATAAAGAGACCAATGACTTTCCCGCTTGTAGAATACTTCTTGAGTCATTCACGACGAAAAATCGACGACCATTTCGCAGAGAAGTTGATGACGTCAAAAAAAGAATGATAATCGCGTCACCGCTTCTCAGCTAACCCGATGCCTCGCTCATAGGTCTCGCGTGGTTCTTTGTTGCTGACACACTTTTGAGCGATCCTTTCCCTGTAGTACAACCACATGCTTGTGGCTCATTGAAAACGTTAGGTACGAAATAATTGAAATTTGGAATGAATATAAAAAGCTTTTTCTCCTTTTGGACAACTGTTAATGCTTATTGATAATCCATCAGCGATAAACGAATACAAAAAATGAAATAAATACCATCAAAGGCGATCCAATTTATAGGATTATGTTGAAAATCATCAAGGAACCAAAAAATGGGGATCATGCAGTCTATTCGGAGTGCTAATTGCATCGGAATGAGAAGCCATTATTTATGTCCGTATTACAATTATTGCAAACGTGTTGCAGGATTTGAAATTTGCCTACTATGTGGTCAGCCTGTCCACTTACTTTTGTGTTATGCAAGCTCTATATATCAACATTTGTATATGGAACTAAAATGTATAACAAATAACAATAAAAATGCATATGAAACTCGATTCATTTACGTCACGACATATATATTTCATATTTGAAGAATATGATAGATTTTTGACGTGGATTGGAAGGATGTGAAAGATATATGTTCCATTCATGTTCTTTGGGTCATATGTATGCCCATCACGCGGTCAGTCCTGACACTTATCCATGGGTTGTACCAAGAGGACTGCTTAGCGGAGGCCCAATTCTATCCCATAGAAGGCTGATTTCTGTTGCCCACTCCGGTCGCATTTTAATCGGTTTTCAAAATTGTCCGCGGCGCGGTGATGAGTGCGATGCTATCCACTTTTTTCCATTATTTTGCATTATAATATTTGTAATTGCAAGGGATAGCATTGAAAAGCAATGAATGTGATAGGTCATATCATCATGTGTATACATTTCGGTTAATACTCCTAACTATACCATATTTTCCCGTGAAATCGGATCGATTTGTCCGTCAGCGACACGATTGCCGACTTTTGTAAACCCATTTATATGCGCGGTGGGTGACAACACTTTTAACGGCCGTCTTGATGATACTCCTTTGTAATATTCGTGGTTCGTACGGTCGGATGCCGCTTAAATATGGATTCAGTTAGAGCGGCGCATGCGTGATCAGGTCCACGCAGCGTTTTCCGCTTCCACGTAGATGACACGTTTGTTGTGGCCAGTCGTATGTGAGCGGGTCATCATCACCCAACTTATCCCGCCTCCATCTACCTGCTCGAACCTCCCCATCACTCCTTTTCTAGCCCTCTCCTCTTCTTATGTGTGCGTACATTTTTTTCCTTCAAAGACCTCCTTTGCGCCGGGTCGACCCCAGCTGGATGCCTACACAACCTACCTGATGTGCCTCCTCATCTTCCCCTCCCACTTTTCTCTCTCTCCTCGGCGTTGCCAAGTTTACGAATGTTTTCGATCACCTCCTCTCCTGCGGCGCATGAGATCGGTTTCGTGCGAAGACGTGATTAGCGGTGTGGAATACCGATTCACGAGCGATTCGCGACCGGTGACGCGTTTGCATTGACGTGCCAGCCTCGGGCGAGTCACGGTCGTCGGCCAGTCCTTTCCTGGTGCGATGGGAAATCGAACTCCGAACCTGGAAATCACCGTCCGTATCTCTTCGCTTGGTGACTCGTGTATGCTCTCGTTCTCCACATCTGAGCAGTGTCTTTTCTAACGAAGTTAGCCATATCTTACGGACGCCAACATACTACGGAAGATCAGATTATATAGGTAAAATAAGAGAAATAGACAGTAGAACAGACAGATTAAGAATGCCTTTTTTCCACGATCAATAAGAGATTATAACGGCAGCGATAGGGCTCATAAATATATTAGATGACTTGTAGAGTAGCTTACTAACCTATGCAAAACTCTATGCATGTTTCTTAATTTTATTATTATTTCTAACAGCATATGGTAGTATAATTTGTTAGTATGCGTGACGTTTTTTGGACTCTGTGGTGTGCATGTGGGAATCCAATTGCATGCTGCATGGTGGTGATTGATCACCCCCGGCCAAACACCCTAGAGGTGGCTCGCATGGTATAATGTAGATGCATGTAGACCTGTTTTATTCCTGATTTTGATGGAATAAAAAAATTAAGGGGGAGTGACAGCGTAGTGGATGGAACACTTGATCGATGTTCGAGGGGTTCTGGGTTCAAATCCCAGGTAAAGCCTTCGTATCCCCGTTAAAATCCTCTAAAAATTGCAGAAAAGTTTCTCGGATTTTCCACCGGTTGATGTCGTCCATTTCTCCCGACGTTTCGATCCGCGACTTGCTGATCGGTGGAATACCCGAGAAACTTTTCTGCAACTGATACGCCGGGAAAACCTAGCATCATACATCCTCTAAAAATGTTTGCGGACAATTACGGAAAAAAACCGGTAGTTACAAATCTTGCACGAAAAAATCGATGCAATAGTTACAAACCTATAAAAAAAATTGGTGCGGTAGTTACAATCCTTTTATGAAACAAAAATCGGTGCGGTAGTTACAAATCTTTCATAAAATGCCGGTTTACTAGTTCGAACCTTTGCATTGATTCCCTCCACTCCCCTCACTGATTTTTCACCAAGTGAGCGAAAGAAAGAAAGATACCATTATTTTAGTTTTTCTCGATCTCTCACCTAGTTCTCAAGCTATCTATTCGGGTTGAAAAATTGGCGGCGTAAAGCCTTCCTAAATAAGTGGAAGACCAACTATTACTCCTCGGTTGCCGCTTCTGCGCTTAAAATCGTTCTTGTGCATGGGCCTCATGTGCTTAGTTAAAATTTACATTAATGAAGCGATTCCTTCTCTTTGAGGTTCTCACTGAATGAGCCGTAACTCTAATGATGTCAGCAACTCATAAATATAGTTGGCGGCAACTTGTTTGTTTTCTAATTTTGAAATGACAAGAGAATGGCTTAATGAGAGAGATACTGTTTTCGTCAATTCCAATCTTTCCCACCCATCTACCGAATTCTTTCAATAAATAGCAACATTAGGTCTTTTTGTAAGTGAACAACCCCATAATACGGGTCTCAAAATTGAGGGTATGTTCTGTCTTCGATTCGTAGTAATTACCTTCTCTCCGAATGATTACTGTCCGATCTCTATCTTCTTGGATAATCCTGGAGAGTTATACTCCGATTTTAATCAGCTTTAATAGATGAACAGGGGTGACGAAACCAAGATAAGGTTTTATCACTATAAGTAATCCACATTTATCATACTTTCAGTGAGTTCCCGTTTAATTTTAATTTCTTTATACGATGATGAATCAGTTTATTAAAAGCTCTAGTTATTCGGTAAAAATGTCAATAACTGGTGCCTGGCAGAAATTCAATTTTCAAGGCGTATCAAGTATAAGCTTAATCAAAACGTTCGCAAATCTGGCCGAGGGAATGTCGGTCTCAAGCACGCTTGGTTCATATTAATTCAGACTATCAATCTAATCCCTCCTGAACCTGCGCGCATACTTAAGCTAGTATCGTACTCGAAGTGTTCTTAAGCTAGTATCGTACTGAGAATATTTTCACGGGTTTCTTAGTCATCCATAGCAGGCGTTAACATAACAACAGGGAACATTATAATGTTTGATTTCAGTTTTCGTTACCGCCAAGTACTCGCGAAAAGTTGATGTACCTGCACTAGAGCTCAATATAAAAATCAGTGTTTTTTATCCATGAACGTCTTTATAAAAGTTAAATGAAAATAATCACGTTTTCATTTCATCACCAAGATATTTCTTTACAAATAAAGCTATTTTATACCTTATTTATGTTGATAAAGTACTAATGTCAATCAATTTTACAGGACTGTATGGGTAATATTATGTGACAAATACAAACGAAATGCAACTTTTAGATCTGTTGTATAAGACTTCAAAGAAAAGGCTCCTTAAAGTCTGATCTGCTGTGTAGCACTTTACACTGCGGAAACATGGATACTTTGGAAGGACTTCCAGAGAAGCCTGGAGACATACGAGATATGGGCATGGAGAGGATAACGTGTTGTAGATGAAGTGGAGGGAGAGGAGGGACAACGAGGCTGTACTGGGCACGGTGGGTGAACAGGGGAAACTTCTAGATGAGATACGTAGGAGACAGAAGGTTTGGATGGAACGAGTTCTGAGTGAGGGGGGATGTTAAATGTGAAATGTAGTTAGAACGAAGCGTGTGAGGTCAGCGAGAGAGGGGAAGGAGGAGAATTGGTATTTTATCGATATATTGAAAGAGAGAAGGAATAAATTTGTAGGAAATTGTGAATTAAGTAGGGAAGTCCAGGTTAGGAGGAGAGACAGGCTGGGGTTATCTGCAAAATTTTCCATAAAAATCTACGTAAACTGGTAGAATACAATTTTAATAATAATCTGCTTACCGCAGCGTTCCATCCCGTCGTTCCCCACCCCATACCATCTCCGTCATTCTCCTTCCATCCTATCCTCCCTCCACAATACGATCTTCTTCCTTTCCCTCCCCCAGATGCTGGCCACAATGGATTACCCGCTTCGTCGGCTGTTGAAGTCTCCCCACTCTCCGCGTGTCTGGACGTTATTTAAAGCGACGCTCTCCGTGAGGCATTTAACACTTTCCGTTGCGGATATTTAAACGTATTTCTGCCAAAAAAAAGTGGGATATTTTTTTGCGAACTTAAAAATTCCTTGGGCGAATTTAAATTCCCAAGAACCTTCTTTTTTGAAGCAGGTTTGGAGTTTTTGTCTCTCATGTCCTTTCCTACACAGCTTCATTCCTACTAAAGGAGGAAATTTGCATTTTTTAGCTAATTTTTTTTAAATTCGGGCTTGCTTCATTAATTTTCTTGATATTGATGACTGGTGTTATCTAGCAAGGTTTGTTTCTCTTTCTTGAAGAGATCATTACATTCTCGACTTTCACATAACCGGTTAAATACTTGGGGGTCACCATTACCCGGGATCATTCGTGGGGTAAACACATACGTGAACTATGCGGGAAAGCTAACCGTAAACTTGGATTTGTAAAAAGAAATCTCGGTAAATGCCCAAAAAAAGGTGAAAGAAATAATACCTGACTCTAGTGAGGCCTCAATTGGAATATGCTGCTAGTATGTGGGACCCTTACGAGGTCGGAATAATAGCTGAAATCAATCGAGTACAGCGCACGGTGGCTAGATTTGTGATGAGTTGTTACGACAAAAAGTGCAGCGTTTCCAGTATGTTACACGAGTTAGGATGGGAATCTTTACAGGAGCGTAGATCGAAGCATAGGCTTAACTTACTTAGGAAATTCGAAGAAGATATTTTCTTAGATAACGTGAATCATATCCTTCGTTTACCATCGTACTATAGTAGACGTGATCACGAGAATAAAATAAAAGAAATAGACTGCAAAACAGAGAGATTTAAAATGTCATTCTTCCCTCGTTATATTAAGGATAGCAACGTTGTCTCAATTGATAGGATTAATGGCGTCGCTCGCAAGGACCACTCATTGCATGGTTTTTCATAGTTCTAAACTTACATGTATTTGCTCTAGGAATTACTAACCATTAGCAATTATTTTATGAATAAGCATGTATATTTTGCTAGTGTGCGTAATATTTCTATAATCGTGCATATGGCGGTCCTCCGGCGTGCCGCATGTTTGGTGGTTTGTCACCCCCTGCCAAACACCCTAGAGGCGGCTCGCAGGGTATTATGTAGATGTAGATAATGAAAAAGCAGAACGCTCAATTTGAACCTTATTTTACCTTATTTCCAAACCGGGGTAATCTGCATGGATACATACACAGGCACACTGCTTTTATAGTGGTTTGGTCGCCTCCCGCGCCTTGCCTTCATCTATTAACCGATTTTTCATCGAGATGTATTCACAAGCATCTGCATACAGAGAGATACTACGGCATACCCAGCCATTCTCTCTGTTATTCAGATAGTCGTTTCAATGTCGAATGAAATTGCACCTTTCGAGGAGATACCGTAAATGTAATCACGCGAAGCGTATAGGAAGAACATAAAACAAAACGAGCACAAAGCCACCGTTCGAAACAAACCCGCTACTGACGTCAAGGAGCCGATGGGGAGGGGGAAAGGGCCGAGCCCTTCAGTGGCCTCGCGGTCAAGATGCCCAGCATCATCTCCGCCGGGGATCGTCCAATCTTCATAACTGCTTTCCATAATTTTCTCGGAAACATAGGCTGAGCCTCTTGGAATTCTTGGCGGCCGTGCCAAGGTCACCAGTGAGTTTGAGGCGGAGATGTTTAGTGGCTTGAGTAATGCATTCTCTTGCCGAGGGTAGGGTTTGATTTCGGGCGGTGAAATGGTAAACACGCTACCTGGCTAAAAAAAAAAAGATCTGATGCTTTCTGATCTGATGAGTATGACTCGTACCCCAAAAACGTCGGAAGATTTTGAGGAAATTACCCGGTGGAAAACCCGAGCAGCCATCACTAAAAATATCGCCTTGCCCAATAAATTCATGTTCTTAATGATGATTAAAGGCCAACACCTGTAGTAGGCCAATATCTGTAATAAAATTGAGAGGTCAGTACGACATCTTCGTTTATCATTTGATGTGCTGTTTCACGATATCCCTTCAAAAATATTGGCTTCATTCGGCCTGTGTAGGTAACCTAAATAACGATGGCAAATCAATGTGCGTAGTTCATAGAAGATAGTTTCAATTTCAGTAGACGAGATTTGTGGATTATTTTGCTTCTCTATCTGTTGTATATGGGACTCTAAAGAGATCCTGTGATCTCTACTTTATGGTGGAGTCTCTCTCCCCATACTCTTCTGTATCCGAGGTGTCCCTTCATGCCAGAAGTATTGCGTCACTTCGCCTTAAGCGGAGCTGCCGTGGTCGCTGTCGCTAGGGTGCGGAATTACCTCTGGCGCCTATCAGACTTGCCGTTCGAAATAGAAAAAAAAGCTGCGTAGTAATTAGCTGACTTTTTGATACCTTCACTGTATCACTACAATGATAGAGGGTGACTAACACCATACTCCACACTGCGTTAAGCACGCACATGAATGCATAGCGAAAAAGAAATATTTACTGGTGATTTTTTCAACATATAAGCGGGGAATCCTAATATGTTGACTCAATCCTAATTGTTGAGCACTAGATTGCTGAACGAAAGGTAATGGTGTAAGGCATTTAAAATCTCCCAAATCCAAATCCTCAAAGTGTGAGGGCCTAGGGAAGAGAAATGATCCCTCTTCCTTGAATATGTGAGATTTACACTCTTGCGTCTTTGTTCGGGATGAGCTCTGCCCCCAGCGATGAAAAGAACTTTAGGCTTTACTCACAGAGTGGTTTATGTTTAAAAAATGCTTTAATTCCATAATTCTTTTTTTTGATGTGATTATTTAACTCATGACCATAAAGGTGCCCCAAGCAACTCTATGAAATATTTTTGACACTACCGAAGCAAACTTTTTTGAGTAGTATTGTCCAGGCCAAGTGGTCTAAAGTTTATTTCAACCCATACTTGCGAGCAGTTGTTTATTTGTCCACTCTTCGGAAATCTTTCTTATTTTTTGTTATTAACCTCTTGTTTTGATTGCAATAAATATTAAATATTGAGGGTTAGGTCTTTCACAAACAGCATACTTGCCGACGTATTGGAAGTTAATTTTCAATTCAAAAGGCCCATTAAATAAAAAATTAGGAGTACTATAAATAAACCAGGAGAACTTTAATAATATCCATAGAGAAACATGCTCCATATGATTAGCATTTGATGAATTTATTATTCATCAAAAGTGTCATTTTTTGTAGCATCTGATGAATAACTAAACAGTTCCTCAGATGCTACATATTGAGCATCTTTCTTTATGGAAGCGAGGCTTGGACGTACACAGCTGCAGAGAAGTCGAGAGTGGAAGCATTCGAAATGTTGTGCTACCGAATAATGATGAAGATAAAGTGTATCGACCGTGCAAGTAACGATAAAGTGCTGAGACAAGTGGGAGAAAAGAGAAGACTCCTTAAAACCCTTAAGCAGAAGATGGGGCAACTTAGTTGGCCACATTTTGAGGCATGATGGCCTGATGAAGGCAATCGTTAAAGGACTGATGGAAGGGAAGAAGGGCAAGGGACGACCCCGAATGAGTTACATAGTATAGGTTACAAAGTATGTAAAAGAAAAAATACGTCGCAATAAAAAGGCTAGCGGATAGGAAAGAGGAATGGAGAGCTGCGTCAAACCAATCTTAGGATTGTTGATTAATGATGAGGATGACTATAAATTTAAAAAAACGCTGGTAATTATTAAACATTAATGTTACAGCACAAAAATATTCAATAAAATATTTTAACTGACATATTTCAAATTTAAAAAATTAATAAAATTTACGTGCATACTTATTATGTCGTTCTTTAGTTTGTTAGCTACCATGTAACAATATCATATTCATATTAAAATGAATTTGAACGATTAGAATACAATTTCTTTTGATAAAACGGATTAATTAATCAATTTAAGTTGTTTTTTTAAATATTTTTGTGTGCTTACATATATAACCCATTTCTTTAAATATTATTTTTGATAAATCACATTCTGTATCTAAATTTCCGTTTTATCAACATCTAATAGTACAGATAAAATTATTATTATTCTAGGGTATGTCAAAATTGATGAGAGATAATTTTATTTTAATAACTGTGAACAGAATTTATTTACAGTAGAGAATGGAGTGAATTAGTAGTTTTGGGAAGTTGTTTTTTATATTATTATTCGATTGTTATTTAAGTTTCTTGATTGAATAACTATTATTTATTATTATGATACGTTTTTATTTCGAAAAACAAGTATCTTCATAACTACTCGTAGTTATTGAGGGTAAATACTAAAGGAGATAGAGAAATGGTAGATTACATTTAATGGGACGCTGACGGAAGGTTAGAGAGTGTATGAGAGTGTATGTATGGATATGTTGAGAGCGCTTGGCGACTCAGCGTTTGTCGTTTTGGAAACCATTTGTGTGAAGGTCTCCAACGGTAGCGTCACTGATAACGACATGCGTGTGCTTGCAGAGGCGTCTTTTGGCACGGATCCATGGCTGAAGCTTTCGCCTGTGGAATTCCGCAGTTTGGAGGACGTTTTGTTAGACTAGGCTCTGAGATGAACCTTCCAAGAGGTCAACGTATCATAAATGCCTTCCACAGCGGATTAGTTGGATGGTGCGGATGATATTTTGAGTTTCATATGCATGAAGTCATATGCTTTATATATTTTCGCCACGTTCATTTAATTTAAAATTTCAAAAGTAACATTTACAGATTTCATTAGGACGCTGATGAGAGTTGCGCAATTGAAAGGAATAGTAATTTAATTTATTCAAAAAAGGCTATTCGGGCTTCCAGCCGGGTGGTCTCCCTCCACTGATGTGATTCATGTTAAGATATGCTAACGGTTTGTTTAGTGAAGCATTAGTGAGGCTGAGATAGCCGATGAATTATTAATACATTTGCTCTAATATCGACATTTAAAATAAAGTTACCATTTGCATTATTAGGAGATGAGAAATATTTTTCAAAACACTGAATTTATGTTAACTTTTAACAAATCTCTGCCTAATGGAATTATTTCGAAATTGTTTTCATAGTTACTAGGAAATTGAAAATTCATAGCCGTAATTATTTATATAATTGCGAAACAAAATTTTTGTATGCATATTTGCGTCAAATATTTTTTCTGCAATCATACCACCGTCAATGATCATTCTAAAATATTATCAATGATGAATACGATGATCATTTCACATCACTCTCGCTTGTTTGTAGCTCTAGCGTTGCACAAGCTTTGTAGCAAGGTGCGGGAAAGAAATTTATTGTTAGTGATGCATGTTAAGATATGCAAACGGTTTGTTTAGTGAAGCGTTTGTGAAGCTGAGATAGCCGATAAATGATTAATGCATTAGCTCTAATATCGATATTTAAAATAAAGTTACCATTTGCATTATTAGAAGATGAGAAATATTTTTCGAAACACTGATTGCGAAATTCGTACAGGTATTTATTTATTGTGAATTTAATTCAACATTCAAGCCTTTTTTGCTATGCTAAATGCTTATTTTATTATATATTTTTCAATTACTGCGAAATTGTCACTTCGTCTGGGGATATGAATTTCATTCCACGGGGAAAAATTCCTCTAGTCACATTTCAAGCTGGTATCCGTAAGAGTAGGTCTCACCCTTATCTCTTTCTCACACTTATACGAAAAAAAGGTATTCTCTGTAATGTGAGAATAGCTTTAACTCATTAAACGTTAGTATGAGAGGTGAGAATGTTCACATATTATTGTCTAACTCATTTACTAATTAAGAGCTTCATTATTAATGAAATTCCTAATCAGATCCATGCTTGGATTATTTTGCCAATTCTAGTTGATGTCATAAATAAATCATTCATGTAAATTATTTGCGTGGAAAATATAAAAACGAGTAGAGTTGACCTAAAATATACTTCTCCTCATAGGGGTGTTATTAAAAATTTTAATGGTACGTTAATCTGGGTTATGGTAGATTGATCATACTTGTTTCAATGTTGAATTACCTACCACCATACTTAGTTTTGAGTTAAGTCGGGAATAAATTCACTAACCTTGGCCCAATAATTATCGTAGATTTGGGCTATTCAACTTTGAAAGAGTAAAACACTCGCTATTTAAAGGAATAAATGTTTTTTGTATATGTTACAAGTTTTTTTCTAAGTTGCACACTCTGCAAAGAGTTTTACAATTTTACTAGGACACTAAAATTTGCGCATGTCTTCATAAGGTGCACTGCCGCAGTTTAATTTATAACTACTGAAAAAAACCGTAAAAATTTCTAACTTAAATGTCCTTTAATGATGGGCACAGAATAAATTAGAATTACAAATTAATCTGAAAAAGAGAGATGTAAAAACTCTCGGAATTACCATTTTTCTTGCCATAAAAAAATAAACAGGAAAGTGACTCATTTCTCAAGACTCTTTATGGAAGGCATGCTCACAGTGAACCGAGAACTCGTTCCGCGCAAACCTTGCCGTACTGTTTTATGACTTGGTGATCGCTTACCTAAAAAAAATCTGGCAAAAAATATAACACCACGATACTACATAGCTGAAAATTGCGTGCTCATAACCAGAGGATGGCTGTTCTCTTATGGCACCTTATTCTTTCAGAGAGCAATCAAGTTTAGATTTTATTAGTATTACGAGGCTAGTATTCACTCGCAGCCTTGGAACTGGTATCTGAATTTGAAACACTATGCATTGAAAGGAAGCGATATGTAATTTTCACTTTTTATCTAATCCGTATTCAGAAGAGTTTTTTCGCAAACCCCTATTCCCCTCAACTCTCGTCGAATGAAAGAATTTATAATGAGTAGGTTTTAATAAGATTTGCCGAAATACTTACACTGCTCATAGTTTTGAATATGATCCATATAAAAAAATGAATAAAAATCTGTTACTTGTATTATTGGGAAGTAAACTCTATCGGCTGAGGTACTAAATTTTAATCAAAAATACCTTTAAGTTGAATAAAGACTTATACGTGAGTGAAAGCCAATGATTTCATACAGAATTTAGTGCAAATTGGCCTATTTAAAGGCTACCCTATCTTTTTAGCACCTATTTTTAGCTTACTGGCTACGTACTACGTAATTTTTCCGTCTAAATCCACTCTGTTTCTTCAAAATGATTCTACAAAATAATTACCGCATGTATAATTTTGGACAAGAGCAATAAATTTAAATCTACATGAAGTTTAACTAGAATATACTCTGATTCAAACATAACTAGGGCTAAAAGGTTATCCTAAATATAATCTGTGATGATACCTTTCGAAATGTAAATGTGAGAATTATTTACACCGAGGGATTTTTGATTTCATTAACCAAAGTGCTTTCTTTATGAATTATAATTAGTAAGTTTTAGAGAATTTCTGGTGTATTTCTCAAAAGACATGCTGAACTAAATTATTCCCACTTAGCTCCTCTGATGGTGTGATGCATACGTCAGGATTCTGGTGCTGGTGGTGATTCCGTTTCATTGGCCTGTCTCTAGGAGCGAGAACAGTCTTTCGTAAACTGAATTTAACATAGTATGTAAATAAATTTTTTATCGTGATTCGACAATTTAAAACATATGATTTAGCTTATTTTTATTATCATCGTGGTGCATTGGTTGAGATTCTGTACAGTGACTTTCTTTGTCCTTTTGACTGATGATGCAAACGACTTTCACGGATGGTTCACCCGAAGGTGCAATTTATGCTGAGCGGCCTTGCATACAACACTCGGGTTTGGTCTCTGTGCACGTGCTTGCAATCCTAGCGATAGGAAATGGGCGTAATTCAAGGTGATCGCGAGGAATAATTAAGTAGCTAGAAAATATATATGAGGCGGATACATGTCTGAAGTGAATTGAAAATTCCGAGAGATTTGATGGGGATTAGAACCTTTATAAGCATATGGAACAGCTTCTTTATTGCCTTGTCAGGTACACGTTTTCATTTTTCAGGAAAATGTGGCCACATTTAAAAATATTGGACGGTTATATACTTTTTATAGTGCTTTGTCACGCAATGAAGGATCAATTGAGTCTCATAAAAATATGTGGAATTAAATCTTAGAATTTGTAAATTTTATATTTAATTCCACGTATCTCTGAAGGCTTTGCGCATATTAGATAAATTCAGGAGTTAATCATAAAAAATTATATTGGAGTAGCTTGGAAAAATGAAAATTATCTCCATGCAATGAAATTAATATTCGATATTTCAGCCATTTTTATGCGATAAAAATGTTTTTTTTTCGTATTTTTCTCTATAAATACGAATATTCTATTCTTCTTACGCTGTTTCCTGATCAGCTGTATGTTGGGGCAGTTCCTGCGGAGTAAAAAATTTCTTTTTTTTAACCACCATTATGATGGCATTTTAATGTGAAGAAATACCTACTATGTACATACAGGGCCATAAATTTTTTTCTTATATTATGTATTCTTTCATTGCAAAAACTAAAATTATTCCCATTACCTGAAAATGAGGATTATGCTACTTATTTCGAAACAAGGAGAATACTTGTAAAAATCTTTTTTGCACGAAAAAAATAGAAGCAACTGCAAAATAAACCTCTGCTCATTTTTTTTGCTCCTGGTCACTGCAGCGGAAAAGCCCGTTGAAAAAATTTAAAAATATGCACTAACGTTTTGCTTTTTGAAATTTTTAGATCGCGGAAAGTTTACTCACACATTTACTTCCAAAATGATTTTACGACAAAATTTTATGTAGCCAAGTAGTCTAGAGTCTATGAGGGAAATAAGGAACATGAAAACTATTTGGAGTAAGGAGCGTGAGGAAAGTGTGCGACCACTGAAAATTTATGATAACGTAGTTGGGGCAGTTATAAAACAACTTTTTTCGAAATTCAGAGAATGGATATATTACATAATGAAGGCCATAGGACCAAATGAAAGCAAATCTAATTATTAGAGGGGAGTGATAGTCACATGATTAAATGACATCCTATGGTGGCATCGAGGCAATATTTGAAGAGACTTATGTGACTCGCAACTACTTAAAGCTCACCTCTTTTCGGCAAGTACTAATCCGATGTAGCCATTTTTTTCAGCCATATGCACTTAGACCACGTTTTAAATTGTCTGAGGAAGCCTTAGAGATGAGAAAGCTGTTGTGTTAGTCCATAAATTCTCTTCAAGATGCTAATTTACGTTGAAAAGAATTGTAAAGTAAAATTTCTTCTAAATTAATTGTAATCGGGGCTTTCCACATTTTTATGTATTCGTACAGTTTTCATTACGTAAATCAAAATAATAGCGAGTAAAATTATGTTTATAAATGATCAAAAGTTCCTGGAGTATAGGTAATTTAATGCAAAAAAAGTTTTGCCAACGTTTCGGTTTATTTCAAAACCTTCATCAGGGCTATGAATGAAAAAAAGGGAGTACAATAAAATACAATATTGATGCATAAATAAAGGTTACAAAGCAGTTTTTTACAATAATATATATTGAAAAAAATGAGAAGGGAATACACAACAATTTTGACATACCTTAGTTTTGCACATTTTTGTTTATTGATAATAGATAACTAACCTATTACCTAACTTCGTTACCATCAATTTCGATTAATTTCGTAGCCCTGAGGAAGGTTTTAAAATAAACCGAAACGTTGGCAAAACAAGTTTTGCATTATTTGACCTATACTCCAGGAATTTTTGATCATTAATTAAAAGAGGTCAAGACAAGAGAAAAAAGAAAATCTTATTATATTTACAGTAAATAGAAATAAAAAATTATATTTAGAGAAAATAGAAATTTGTTTAGCTAGAGTATCAAATCACAAAAATTATCCCTTATGCACTCATAAAAACGTTATTTCATTATAATTGTATCGTTGCTACAGCTCAAGATGAACGTGTTTTTTTAAAATATCGAATGAGTTAGGGGCGTAGGAAGGACTTTATTTCTTTTCTGACAGACGAAAGACGGCGTCGGATGACGATCTTCTCAACCTTTTCTCCTAGAAAAGAGGACAATATGCACACGATTATCGGGACAAAGAGTTCCACCAACATCTCTGCCCCGCCATCACCTCCGCGTCTTCACTGTGACCCCTAAACCTCCCATCCCATCGCAACATGAATAGGGATGCCAGTGGGACTCAATTCTCTCCCCGAATCGAAGGCCGAACATATATTCCGAGTCCCGTTTCAACTCCAATTGCAGCATCAAACCAGCCAACCTCACGGATTTCAAAGAGAGTAGAAGACGGCAGAAGTATTCCTCGTTGGATGTAAACATGTGTATCAATACAGAATCCTTCTCAACCTCAAGTTAAGGTCAATTATTCACTGTCCAAATATTATTCACGGTCTACGTCGAGTAATTTAATATTAATACCACCAGGGCTCTGTAAAATGACAATTTTAAGTTGGTGCATTAGTGAAAATTTTGATTGCCTCTCGATGATGTAAAAAAATTCGATAAGTACCCGTATAACTTTGGTTATTACCAGTTGAGGTCTGTTAAACGAAAAAAAAACATATTCACTACCTACGGACTATTCAAAAGACACAATGGTATAAAAATTACAAAACTATATTGTGATATTCTTATATCTTTATTTTTACATCAGGATATGTAATTTCAATATAGTTTAAGTATTCATATGTATAAAAAATGTTGGTCTTGTAGTAAATTCTGCTGTTGTTCTGTTTACCACAAAAAAACTGAAAGGGGATTTTCACAAAAATTGTTGTTGGCGTGCATTGATGTTTAAAAATTTACATGAAAGTGCATGGTGCTCATTTTTAGTCCCTCTTAGAGTTTTTTTTAAAGCTGCTTGTGATCCTTTATTTGTATCTATAGTTGTATTTGTTGTAAGTACAACGTCAACGTATCAAACTAGCTAACCTCACGAATTTCAAATACTGTGTATACAGTGGACTACAGTAGTTTAAATTTTCAGATTTCAAATACTTCTGTAAAAAGGCCTTTATACTCTGAAAATTTCAAGAAAATAGCGAAAAGAAACTGATTGCTTCTGGTGAGATGTGGTGGAACCGATCCATCTTTTGATTTCATTTTTATGAAAGAGACCTTGAAAGGTTCCCCGAAAAATTTTATTCAAGCATGCATTGATTTAAAATTATGTGAAAGTATCGAAACGTGTCGTGTATTGAATAAAGGTTTTTCAACGGGACTCCCAAGATCTTTTTCTTCTTCTTTCCCAGCAGCTATTCCCGATAGGGGTCGCTGTCTCCAGTGTTGGTAAAACTAGTGAGAAACGGAGCTCAATATCAGTTACTTCGTAAAAAAAAGAAATCAATTACGGGTAAAACTTACTAATTTTAAACGGTAATCAGTTAAAATACGGCCACAATTACAATCACTTCTTGTAAGATTGTCCACTCTAGACACCACCTGGCAACTGCCGAAGAGTGCAGTAAAAAAAGTGGAATAATTGAGTCATAGAAGATGCTAAAGTTGCAATTTGACTTGCGATATATACAATTATAACTGCTGTACAGCCTCAAGGGATCTCATATTATGTACCTATCATAAGAAGGCAACTACATAAGGGTGGCTGAACCTAAACAAGCAGATTACGTGAGAGAGAGATGGAGTAAAGTGAACGCAGATTACGAGAAAGTAGCGATAACAACGAAAGTAACGATTGCTCTTTCGCCGCAAAGAGTAAATAAAAAATGAAAATGACATTTCTTAAAAAGTAATCGTTACAAGTATTTCTGGTACTTGGTTACTTACCGACAGTGACTGTTCCTAACTAGTCTCCTCCAAGTCACTCCATCCTGGACATCCCTTTCAGTTAAACCTTCTCCCAAATCATTCTCGAAACCAATGGCGTAACTAGGAATGTGCTTCGGGGGGGGGGGACCTGTGGAGGCGACCCCCCAGGAAACGTTAAGAACAGGGGTCTGGTAAAATATTTGAAAAATTGCATGACTAGAAATACATTTTGGCAATTAATATTTAACATTGAGCAGATTATGTGTCAAAACTAGACAATAGTTTTAAATATTTTTTTATTTATCCAAGGCTTTTAGGGGAGGGAAATATATCCCCTCATCCCCCAATAGTTACACCACTGCTCGACACAGAACCTCCATCTTATCTTTGGTCTTTCCCTCGTTCTCATCCCTTCTACATGCAAATTTTAAATTCTATTCCCCACATACTCCTCATCCCTTCTTAAAATCCGTTGTCTCCTTCCCTCTTGCACGTTTCTTGAGATCTCAATGAGTCATGCCATCTCCCTTGCCGTCTTATTCCTCATCTTATCTCTTCTTGCTTTTTCCCATCATCCATCTGAGCATTCACATATCTTCCACACCTATTTTCTTTCCGTGGGCTTTTTTAGCAGGACAGGTTTCACTTCCATATGCCAGTGATCAAGATCTCTTTCGTATACATTTATTTTTATTAGGAATTATAATTATTATTATAGTATTCTACCGATTAAGGTAGGCTTCCATGGAGTATTCAAGAAGTGATCTGGAAGCCCTTTCCTTCCAGCACTGCCTTCTTTAATTCACTGTAAGGCCTACTCCCTTTCAATCTATCTAAAAATCCTATTCTTTTCATTCCCCTCCCTCGTTTCCCTAACATTCTACCCTCTAACACGATTTTCAACATCCCCTCCCCGCTAAGCACTACCTCCATCCATACCTTCTCCTCTGTATCTCATAAGTCACCAAAAAGACTAATTACAACCAGTGTAGAGGGATGGATGCGTCCTGTTTAGGCTATAAATGGTGTTTTCGAACTTGTGACAACCGATTATTCTCGCGTTTACCGATTTCGCCGAAGCGGGTGCGCGCAGTCTGCCATGGCTGATTTCATAATGGCCGTGGCACGCGGATTTCCGTTCTCCTTTTCCTCTCCGCACAAATTGCATTCCTCCCGCGCCCTCCCTCCCGCAGCAGCCACAATCAATCTCCAAAAATAATTAAAGCTACTTTTAAAACGAAATCTCGTAAGCATTCACGCCTCCGGGGACACGAGCGAGCAATAAATTTCTTGCACGGAAGCGTCGACAGGCGAGGGCGATTCCTTTTAATGGTCATTTGAATGTTTGCCTTCTTGATAGGCTGCTAACGAATGTAATGTGGGGAGCGGGTAGTGCTTGGGTCACCTTTAAATGAATACGATGATTAGATGAATTTATACGTAGAAGCGGGTAGGAAACGTACAACCTAAATAAGTATCAGTGTCTTTGACTCTCCGAGTCTTTTAAAATCTCTAACCTACTGAAAGGAGAGTAAGTTTAAAGATTTATTTAGTGGAAGTGTGAGCTTATAAAACCAACATTTTGATGCTCGTTAGCTTTATAAATAGTAATCATTGCATGCTTAAAAATATTATAGCCTATGGAAATTGAGTAAAATAATTTTACTTACTTTATAATATGTATCTAGTTTAATAATTCAACGTTCTCGTTTTATTTACACTATGCGACGATTAGCCGTTTATTATAGAGTTTTACAAAATTTTCAAATCACAAGTTTATAAAGAGGAGCTTAAATAGCTATGACGGAGTAAATGCACTATGCAGTTATGGTGCAATACGATAGCTTTCAAATGCAACTCGTCACTTTCTTGCTATTCCCAAAAATGTTAACAAACATCAGTGATTTAAAAAAATATTTGACTCAGATTCAATCTCTTATTGAGGAAATAAACGATCATATTCTTTTGAAGCGAGTATAATTGTTGAGTCCATTTTTTATCGCGTAAACGTTTAAGAACCTCAGTTGCAAGAAATGCGTCTTATTTTTCGAGGTGATGTGCTTAGCCACAGAGATTTAATTATTTGGGTCATTATCACAAAAATCACCCAGACAAATAAAATACTGAGGCTGATACAAAAGAGTGATTCATGACTTGGACAAATGTATGAAGTCAGTAAAGTAAGGCTTTGAAAGGAAGGGCATCTCTTCAATTTGGCTTTCGATATGCTGATAATAAAGACTTTTCAAGGATAGAGAGAACAATGCAAATAGATAAAGGACTGCTTTTTCCTTTCGATTCCTGATTCTTTTCATATCCATTGTCTCAGTAGGGAAACATCCTTGTAGACTGCCTTTGCATGGAACTTTACACGGACGAGTTAGCGGTGTTCTCATGACTCATGGTCCACTTAGAAGAGCCATCTTAACCATCTCCGCACACTTGAATTCAAGGCTTTAGAGAAATGAAGACGAATCGTGAAAGGAAAACGTCTCGTCCTTAAGCATCGCGATTCGATCGTGACAGGAAAATATCAGGTGTTATCTCTCCTCGTGTGCGTTGCGCATGGAGAATATTGAGAAAGCAGACTTTGAAAAACTTAGAATCCGGTCGTATAACATTACGGCATGGCGCAAGTCTACTTCCATTGAATTTCTCTTATCATTAGCGACAATAGCTTCATTATTATGGCCAACGAAGTCATGCAGAAAAAAGATCGTTCACTCAGACAGTGATTCAACTCAAAGGTTGGTTTGGATAGGTGAGGGTAGAGATCTCCTAAGACTAAGCCATAGGCGGTTGAGACACTTTTAGTTCAGGAGCGCCAGTTCGTTTCCCTTGGCAGCCTCTAACTACAAGGTTTTTTGATTACGAAAGCTTTATCTGGGATAAAAATTCAGGAGCCTTCGGACAGTAGTTAAGCAAAGATATCGTTACTGATGTGAAAAAAAACAATACTGACTTTCAAGGCAATTCCTTATTCGTATTAAAAGAGTATCACTAGCAATGTCACTGAGAAAGCTGAAATTTAGATACATCAAAGTATTCTCAATTTCTCGAGTTAAAGAAGTTAGTTTTTTACGTCTTCGTTGAAATAATTTTTGCTAACAATTTTCGGAAGGTCCTTTCATTTATTAAAACAAATCGTTCGCTGGTGAAATGTCACCCGGGAAAGATAAGAAAATGTATCTTAATTACAATTCATCTCAACTTAAAAAATTATCCTTCGTCTTCTTTACCGGAAAAAACATATAAAAGGCACATGATTTTAGGTGGGTATTACGAAACACTTTCCCTAAAAATTTTAAGTTTCTGTTTTTATCGAAATAAAAAAAACCTTTGTTAAAGAAGAAAAATATCACACAACAATCTGTATAAGGTTGCAAGTAATTTTATCATTTTGAGTAGAAGGAATTGGGGAGTCTACTTTTAGCGTGTTGAATGCCATACTAATATTTTTGACAGTTAGGAATAGGTGTCCTACTTTGTCGTCCTCCTCAGCTTATTAGTCCGCCTTGCATGGTGGCACTCTGAGCTAAGCCACCTTCTCCAACGGGATCCACCGCTCAATGACACTGTCCTCAATGTTCTGTTCTGCCTACGGCAATACCGCAGGAACATTAAACACTGCCGCAAAACTTTCTGCCACTTTCAACGTTACCAGACGCTGAACTAATGGCATACGGTTATCGTATCTTTTGCGTGACAATATCTTAAAACACATTTTGAACCGTACGTGATTTTAAGTTTAACTTGCATATGAAATGCATGAAAATATTTTAAAAGGTCTCTTTTTTTTACTTAATTATGAAAGAAAAGTCTTAACTAAAAACAACATGCATTAAGTTCAGTTCCAAACTGAAAATATGAAGGGTAACAAGTTTAAATAGGGTAATTATGGAATTTTATCTCAAGATTCGGCCTGATATTCGAGAATTTAATTGTAAAATAAATATATAAGAAACACAGGAAAACGGCAATGCGATTTTATGATCTTAAATGAGTGGATTGCAACTCAAGCATTACGTTTTCATGACATACTTGATAGTCATACACCATTCGCAATGTGAAATCTTTGGGAAGATATCAGGAAAAGGACACAGCATGGAATATGTAGCTTAGCACAACAGGTTGAATCCCTATCAAACTGGCAAAAAGTTAAAAGGGAGGTTAATAATATTGTTCTCATTATCCAGAGGCTGAAACATGGGGTCCTTCAGATCTTTTACTTGCATATTCTGACGAGAAAAACGACTCTTATCCTGCAAAGGAGGCGAAAAATACCTTTTTCTCATTTAAAACTTGGTCAGCAGTGGTTAAAAAATCAGATGCTATTATATGTAAAGATCAGAGTATCAGATTATATGTAAAGGAACTTAAAGATATTACAGGGATTGAAGATGCAGTGAAGAAATAAGTATCTTCTCAGGGCTTCAAACTGAATGTAAGTTGAAAAATATGAGAATGGAGCTCATTCTAGATTATACTACAGGCTTTTTAAGTGCACAAGAGAAGTAGGTGGGCAGTTCCGTTCCTTGCTCCTCGTTTCGATGATCTTTTCGGGCTGTCCTCAGACTTAATGCGGGATCCTTCGATCAGTAGCCTTGCGTTTGACGTGTATGTTATAAATGGAATAGAAAACCCTCAATAACTCCACATAAAAGTTGTCATGGAAAAAACCAATAATGGGTTTTTGTTTATCTTTGGGGACGAAAGAGAAAGAACACGGAAGTTTATATAATTGTTTGTACTTGAACAGATAAAGAGGAAGAATAAAGAAAGTAAACAAAACTGTAAGTAGTGATAAGATAATAAATTCTCCTTCCTTTCTTCTTATCATAAAATATTAATTGATCATATTAATTTATTAAATTTATTCAGTAATCTCCATCTTCCCATAAACAGCACATATTGGCCTTCTACAGTGGGATTTCCCACATGAATAATGCACGAAAACACAAACACCTATGCCCAGAATTGTGACTACCTATTCAGGTGAGACTCGAACTCGAAACCTTCAGTTTGGCAGTCGAGGACTTAACCCCACCCTCCACCGAGGCAAATATCATAAGGGAATTACAGAATGGGGAAGGTTTTTTCCTCGCAATTTAAATTCCCTTTTCATCTTCCAAATATTTTTGGTCTGGGCGCACGATCCAACTGGTATCTTCTGAAGTCACGTAGTCGTGTTTAGCTCCGGTTTTCGTCTTCTTCGCAGCCACCATGAACTGTGCCATGCATCCTATTCTTAGATACAGCTCATGGCATGTGTGCCGCGCACTTTTGCTGCCTCACCTCAACAATAACGTCGAAGAAAAAAAAGGGGATATTTGGAGAGAGAGCTCTTCCGGAATCCGAACTGCGCAGTCCCGCATTCGGAGAATCGTAAAACCGGCGATCCCAGCTGCTGTCCCTAGCCCGAGGCGTGCTGCGTCTTTCGCCGTCGACGCTTTGACCAACTTTTTAAATGCTCTCAGCGGCGGCGGCGATCCACTTAGGACATCGAGTGTGTTTGTCGTCTCCTTTTTGAAAGAGAGGGGAAAAAGAAGAAGAAAAGGGGAGTGCCGGCTTCGTGATTGGCCGATGAGGTCGTGGTCGGCGGTGAGGCAAGAGCGTGGCTGGTTTGGCACTGCTCTCCACTAAAATTCTCAATTTTATTTCTGCTTTCCCTCTTTGATTTACCAATTTCTACATATTCTCCTGGCTTTGATTTTATCGTTCAAATTGCTAATTAAAAAAAAATTATCAAAGCCTTTTCATCATTATCTTTTATTTATTTACAGTTTACTCCATCTTTCACCATAATAATGCATTAAGGTGCCTCATTTCATATGTACTACTATTAAACGTCATTTTTTGTCTCTAATAAGATGCAAAAAAGTGAAAAAAATGCATTCTAGGATTAAATAATAGACCACAGTTTATCTTGGTGAAGGTTCAGTAAAATGCTTAATTTCATTTCATTAGCTAACATAGTATCGTAATTTCTACACGTATTCGGGAAATTGAAAATATTTTTGTGTTCGAATGACTCAATCCATGCTAAAAATCCTTGATGTGGCTGATAGAGTATTGGGAGGATGATGATACAAAACTAAAGTCCAGCGCTGTAGATAACATAAATGTTTTTGGAGAGGAGTGAGGGGAAAATCGGAGTTACATACTTAGGTTTGCATGGGAGAAGCCGAAGCTCGTATGCTCTCGACATGTGAGGTAGATCTGCGAGTGTTAGGGGAAGAGAATTCGGTGGAAAGGAGGTGAGAGTCTCGAGGATGCACTGCGGTGTCGTCAAAGACCGATTCGTTCCAACGACGTAAATCATTGGCATCCGCTGAGAGAGAATTCTACATGCGACGAAGGTAACTATTTTTAATACATACAGAATTCCTGCCCACTAGACGGTAGGAAAATTTCTTGGCTTACATACAAATTATTGTCCTAAAAAATGCCTATTCGAAACTTGTCCTGGAGTAGATAATAGACACCCACCAGATATGGTAAACCAAAGTAAAAGAGAATATGATGATTCTTAATTGATTTAAGGATAATGGAAGGATGTACATTTGGGAGCTGGGCCAGCGGAAAACTATTGGATAAGGTTTTCTTCCACATTCCAAAAATAAACTCCCCTTTTCGCGACAGGTCTTTATGGTTTTTATAGGAATCCACAGTTTACTATTATCGCTTGAAGTGTTCACTTTATTAGCAAATATTCTTGGAATTAAGGATTAATTTTTTCGTATAGGTTTTATAAACCACGACAATCAGCTAGTGACGGGATGAATATCATTATATTTTCGGAATCGAGTGCAGGAGCATTCCAATTCATCGAGCTTAATTTCGAGTCAAATGAGGAAAGAAATTAGCAAAATCTATTCTTCTCATCTTAATCTCCTTTTGACTTTAGGCATGTATTTGAAACTATCTAGTTTTAATGCATAAGATCTATAGATAGCAGGAAGAACAAAGATGAATGTCACAGAGAATGTTGTCTGTCCAAATAACAGTTGTCAAAATGAAGGGAGAGAAATAATACTACTTTAATAATATTTTTTTTAAGACCTCCGACTAGCAAGGAATGGAAAGTTCATGTAAAGAAAACGCACCTCAAGATGAACATTTTCTTAAAAATAACAGTTTGAAAACCTTTGGAAATCACATCAATGTCTATTTTGGGTTGTTTGTGGTTGTTAGATAAGTCAGTAATTACAAAAAAACGTATCAAAATGGAGTAACTGATATTGTCGTAAAAATAAATATTATATGTATTCCTCTCCGTAATAATTTGTTCGAATCAATGTTAGAAAAAAATGCGTAAAAATTTGCACGAAAAAATTAAAAAGGCGATTATTTTAAATGATTGATGCTCTTTCAAAAACGCCAAAAAATACTTCGATTGTGGTTTTCCTATTTGTGATAAAAATCAATGAAAAATGTTGAAGTGGAAGGGAAATATAGGAATCTGAAGGTCATAAATTTCACTAAAATACAGTTTTAATTTAAACTTTATAGAGATTTCTATCTCAATATTTTCCATGAATCGGAAATGAGATAAGGATGAGAAGAAAAGGAGGTCGTTGTGGACATATTAATGTCCTTACAGGAGTTGAAGGTTCCTCTCCCCCTTTCCCCTTCGCAACCATGCAGGCTTCACCGATCTCTGGAAGTTTCTCTGGCCTAAAAAAAGAATGGAATTGCTCATCATCTGTCCGATGCTTGAAGATGGTATCCCTTTTCCGGCATTATCTCAATCGCCGTAGTGATTCAGCCGCATGAATTTTTGGAAAAATCCTAATCCCACATACGGCATTGTGTCTTCAAATCAGTCGAATCTTCACCTTGAAAAGCGTACCCTCAATAATTACAGTCAATCACGGATACAAAAAGGTTTCTATACGAATGTATGTGTAAAACTTAAAATAAGAATAGGCAACGCTTGTTAGACAGTTGACGTTTTTCATTATTAAATGCCAATAAAAATGTTTTTCCGAGTTTTTGGTTAATGCTCACATTTCCTATCCACATGTTAGTCCTGGAATAATCAATGAATGACTAACCAATTTAAATTTAGCCATAAAATGAATTTCAACAGTCATGAACCCTGATATGAATGGTATAAAATTAAATGTACATGCAAAAATTTGATGAATTTCATAAAGAGTGTATTACTTCACGAAACACTTATGTTATCTAACCGACTCAAGATCACCTAGAGACATCGCAATTACAATCAGCAAAACACCAAATGTTCAAATACCAAAGATCAGGAGATAAAAATATTTTATTTCTACAATGAGAATGGTTTTATCATTCCATGATATTCCTTCCATATTCTATGATATACTTTATATTACCAGGCTCTGTATTAGTATCCCATTCACTGTTCACCAGAAGAAAGACCGCATAAGTTTTGCGCTTAAAAAATTGTCTGGTAAGTGCCAAAGTTGGAATCGAATTTCTTCTAAACTCCGCTACCAAATGTTTTTGCCCAAACTTGTGACTTTGGCGTTGAAAATCGGCAAATCTCGCCACCCAACCGGAAATTTAATAAAATAGCGGATAAATTAGTTGCAATTTAGCACAAAACAGTTTCCATAACTCAATTCTATGAAGTTGTGCAGATACCTCGACAGGGAAACGCAGGACATTACTTTAAGCCCTCGATTAAACTCTTAATCGAATAATGTTTAACTGCTCTTTACTTTATATCAATTAGGTAAGCAATTAGTGTTTGTATCACACTCACGGATTGTAAAATACTGAAGTAAATTTTCTACTTAAATAAGGATGCGTATAAGAACTATTTGAACAATACTTTGTTGAACACTTTATTCGTCGAAATGAATTTAAACGTTTTTAGGAAAAAAAACGAACATGAGCTGCATTACGCCAATCTCAGCGCATGCCATGTAGCAATATCATTTGGCTTACCACCCCATGGCAGTACGTTAGGGGAAAACGGATACAGTAGTAAGGAAATTAGGAAGAGAATTGCATTAGCAAAGGAGGCGTTCATGAACAGGAAGGAGCTTCTGAGAGGATCGTTATGTAAGAGTTTAAAGAAAAGGTTAGTGAAGACTTTGATATGGAGTGTAACGCTCTACGGCGCGGAAACGTGGACATTGAGAAAAGAAGACGAGAGAAGATTGGAGGCATTCGAGATTTGGATATGGAGAAGAATGGAGAGGGTGAAATGGACGTAGAGGAAAAGGAACAACGAAGTGTTGGATATGGTGGGTGAGGAGAGGCAGCTTTTAGATGAGATACGGAGGAGACAGAAGGTATGGATGGAGTTAGTGCTTAGCGGGGAGGGGATGTTGAAAATGGTGTTAGAGGGTAGAATGTTAGGGAAACGAGGGAGGGGAAGGAAAAGAATAGGATTTTTTGATAGATTGAAAGGGAGTAGGCCTTACAGTGAATTAAAGAAGGAAGTGCTGGAAGGAAAGGGTGGCTTCCAGATCACTTCTTGATAACTCCATGGTACCTACCTTAATCGGTAGAATGCTATGATAATATAACACCACCCCATGGACTCGAGTTAAAGTCCCGGAGGTGGCAGAGAATTTTCTGAGACTGGTTGATCCCTGCTATAGTGTTGTGTGGATGACATTTCAAGAGCAGCATTTCGTCCGTCGGGTGGGACGTTAAGCCGTGGTCCCCTAAGAGCCTTCCGTTAAGAGCAGTCTAATGTTGACGCCGGGATTATCTCCATCCTTCCTTTCATACCCTTCCCACATGGCGCAAATGACCTCAGACGTCAGTCGCTTCTTAAAAATTCCATACCAAAATTTTGCCTATAAAAAAATAATTAATGAATACCCTATGCTCCTGAAATAAAGTAATAGTTCCACGCAGAGCATACCTTATAGCAGGGGTCTTCAACCTTTTTTAATAGAAGGGCCAAAAATCTATTTCACATCGTCCGGAGGGCCACAATGCTCCACGTAGTTTTACCACCACATCAATAAAATTAAAAAAAAAAACTTAAAACACTGCAGGAACAAGTGACTTTGTACGCAGTCACGCGCACGGGTGCAAAGGTAAATACACATACGGATAAGGTTCGCTATGATAAAATATTTGACTTAGCCGAGATTCGAACCCGGATCTCCCGATTGGCGGTCAGGTGTATTAACCAGTAACACCAAACCATTTTCTCAAAGCGAACTTTGGAATGGGTTTTACCGAGCAAGATGTTGACGTCACTGTGACACATGTAGCGAGGGTCGTGCTTACTAAGCCACTGTCGGAGGGAAAAGGGTTTTTGGCGAACTTCATCCGTTGGTATACTTAAAAAAAAATATATATTTCAAGGTGGAATAATCTTAATTGGTTCAAAAGTTCAATTAATCAATGCAATTTTTGACGAGTGCGTCGATATATATTTTATATTGTGTGGTGCGGTAAAATATTTTCTTTACCCTTAAGGGGCCACGTGCGACTTGGGGGCCGCGGTTTGAATACCCTTGCGATAGAGCATGCTTTGCTTAGAATTATTGATTAAATTCAGAAATTGTAACTTCGTTCTTTTTCACTTTTTCTCAGACGGATCGCCTTTTCCTACCATTGTTCAGCGTACCGGTCTGAACCGAATTGGAATGCCATCCCTTCCGTGTTGAGCGCAGTAGCGTTGTCCTCACGCAAAAACAAACTCCGCGATGGAAGTTAAGGGAGATCATGGACGCTGAGAAGGGGAAGAGAAGGAATTCAGAAGGCGTAGGCAAGGTGGAAGAAGGCTCTTTCCTGATGCGATGATCGTGCACGCTGCGTGACCCAAATGATCGCCGTCCGGAAAATAACGCCAAAGGAAATGGTGAGAGAGATGCCCTTCCACCCTGGGACGATGATGGATAGACACTCTATCGTAAACTCCTCCTCCCCCGGCCACCGCATTCTTTGGACGCGCAAAAAAGATCTGACGCAATAGATCGCGCGAACCTTTCACTCTTTTGCCTCCGAGCGGCGGTCACAGCGGCCGGGCGCGACCACGCCTTGTGCGACATTCCAACGGACGGCGCGGCGGGTCGGAGCTATGGCCAATACATATTATTATCAAAGCTAGACCACGGTATAGTCAAATTTCAACGCTGATTATCAGTTTTGGTAAGGTGGTAGACAACCTCAAGCAGTCCACATGTATTTTTTTCTATCGAAAAGATCAACCACGTACATCAAACTTTGATATCATCGCTATTGGTGACTCATCTCGATGTCAATCATCAGCAGGCAGGTAAAGTAAATGGCCTAACTTTGGCTAGATGGTATTATTACTAGTAGCGTGCCGAAGAAGTATTCGGAAATTTATGACAAAATGATTTCTTCTTCTATGCATTTAGATGGTACTTCAAATTTTATCAAAATAGGTACCACCAGCTGATACCTATTTGAGATCAAAGTTATAAAACTGGTAAATATTAATTTGGTGATAAAAATGTTATCAATTTCATTGCACAACAGATATCACCAGGGTTAATCTTTTTGACACTCATTTTCAGTTATATAAAAATATTACACTTAATTGTTTAAGAATGGTCAGAGCTTTGGGCTACAAATAGTAAAATTCCGCAAATCAAACCCTGGTGAAAATTTTGGAACCCACAGACTAAAAATTCTCGTGGTGTGAAGTGACCGAGAGAAATGAATTGGACCCACTGCCCTGAATGTGTGAAATCGCAACTCTGTCAGTTAGTCTTGGGTTAGCTCTATCCTCACGCATCAAATCCTATCTTTAGGTTCATTAAGTGAATGATAAGGGGTTGATTCGGGAACCATAAAACCTGGTATACACCCAGAAGTTGACTGCGATATAAGTACCTTAATAATGACATAGGTAATGAGGGAAAGGAGGAAATGGATGGATGGTGTATTGTGGGGATGAGGAAAACTGAGCTATAAGGAAGATCACTGCACAAACTAAACAATCGCCCACCGAATCAAATCCGCTTATCTAGTAGCCCTAATAGTACTAAATGAGCAGATTTGATGTGGTGGGCGATTGTTGAGCGTTTATGCAGTGGAGGCACCGACTTAAAGGTCTTGATGCTATTCTTTTTTGTGAGTGATAATTTTTCTGAGAGGTATCTAAGGTAAACTGTTACAACTTACACAAAATCACTGAACAACATATTTTAAAGCCAAATCTACCATTATTGAAATTTTTTTATTCATTTATTAGGCTAAGAACTTATAATAATTTATCGAGCATATTGAGGCATTAATAAGCAAATTTATTTATTGCGTAAAGAACAGAGAATTGCTATTATCATACCTTGATATAAAAGTTTTATTATGATTTCGTGATTGTGAACTGAACAAAAAATGCAATTTAAATTATTATGAAACTGTTACATTTCTAGATTCCTAAAAAATTGATATCAACTTATTTGGTATCCTTGTATTCTCATCGTTTTATGTTCATTCTTTGTTATCATAAATTAAGTACTTTCACTCTTATCCAGATGGTATTGCCATATTTTGTATGTATAAAATGCATAAAATATATGTGCATGCAGGTTCTAGACTGGTGTAAACCATTGAATACCTGAAGCCCCACAGTAGGATTTTCAATTTTTTACCTAATATTATTTTAAGAAAAGCATTCAACTTATCATAAAAAAATTACACGTCCGTATCTAACCGTGTAGCATACATAATTTTCAATGAGAAACTCTGTTAATCCTCTAGTATCCGTCCTGTTGCTTGCCACCTGACCATTGGATGAAGTTTGCCATTAAAAAAATTTGACTCAGCCGGGATTTTTTTTCATGGCGAACTTCATCCTTTGGTGTATTTAACTTTGCACCCGTGCGCGTTCCTGGAGAACCTGACCATTGGCCTATTTTCAGGTGTTATTAAATAAATATTTTCCATATACTTTGGAAACAAATTATTTTCATGTACTTTAACATGGTTTCCAGCTTTATTGGAGGAAAATTTTTTGGTACAAGAAAAGGTGGTTTAGTCTGCAGTTTCTATAGAAAATGCGCGTTACAATCACTCACGGAGCGTAGCGTTAAAACACAGTACCCGCATCATCGAGATACAGAGAAGACTTTCACTGCATCTCGAGGACTCCTCCATCACGACTCATCCCGGGAGTAGAGTTTGCCAACCCCATGGTTTCGCCTCCGACAAGTGCGGTGTACAATCATACCCATAACGGTTGAGGTGAATGCTAAGAATGGAACCTGTTCCCAAGAAAACGAGGCAGATGAAACATATTGCAATTTTCATGCCCAATCGGTGAATTACGGGTTTTTCGACAGATGCGGCTAAGAGCTGGAAAGCTTTCGTACATAAATTAAAGCTAAATAAGGCTCAAATAAAGTCATACCACAATTTACATTCTCTTATTAATTATAATTATTGATTGATTATAATCAATGTCATTTTTCCTCTAGTTTTCACTTCGTTCCCTCTTATTTCAATTTTTATTAATCAATTTTTTGAGAGTTGTCTTGGATAATTACTCTTATTCTCATGGGTCGACTAATCGAAATCATGAAAAACACTAAGAAACTCAATTCAATTAGGTAAGTGAGCTTAATAAATTTACAATCTCCACTAACGATCAAAGACAATAGTATCTAGTCTTCCATATTTATAACCTAATATTTCGTAAGGTGTTGGCTATTTAGAAGATTCGTTACCCATCGTCCTTCTCCAATTAGCAAGGTAATGATTTTGGCATGATTTTGGGCACGATATGGTGGAAGTTCTTAATATTATTAAAATAAGACATTGAAATAATAGCAAGGTAATGGTGAGTAAAGGAGTCAAGGCATTTAAAATCCACTCAAGTCCAAAAAATTATGTTCACGAATGTTGATAAAATTACACCGTTTTACGGCAGAGTATTCTGAACGGAATCCGTAGAAACCAATTCGAAAGTACGAGGCCAACGACACTTAGCGAGACAAACATGGAAAACCAGTGGATGGTATGAAGAGGCCCGACACTACTTAGTCATAGCTGTCCCCCATAACACTTGAATAGGTATCTATCCAATATGAACCTATACTATTGTTGGAATTACCAATTGCATACTCAAGGACAAACACTGTCAAAAGAGACTAAAAGAAAAAATAGATATGAAATTTAATTAACAAAAAACAGCAAGTGAAATCCAAATTTTAAGCTAGCAAAAAATGATAAACGAACTTAATTTGAATTTTTTATAAAAATTGCGTTGTTTTTGGAATGGAATCTCAAGCGGAATCAAGCACGGAATCACATACGCACAAATTAGCCTTTGACTAAGTATGCTGATTTTGTAATACATTATTTGGAATACCGTGTAGATTTTGAAATTCAAAAGAATATTTTACATAAAAATAATAAATATAATTATAATAAAATTTAAATAAATGCCGAATATGTATTATTAATGTGCTAAATGTGATCAACTGAGAATGATTAAGGGCTTCAAATGAGATTTAACAACGTTTCTCAGTGAAACCTCTTTAAAAGAATCCAAAACATACTAATAAGTCTATGAATGAAAATACAAATTCGATCATAAAATTTATAAAAACTGTGCTAAATTTTATCTATATAATTTAAAAATACAGTATAGGAAGCCAAAATATGTTGTATGTGATCGATAATGTGTCTAAAATAAGCATAATTTTTAATTTTATTCTGAAAACTTTGTTCTCCGTTAGGATCTTCTACAGTGTAGAACCTACACTGAATATTTTTTGGAATCTCAATGGAAATTAGGTGGTCCGTGGCATTGGCGAGAGTGTATGGAAAAGTGTATTGCAGTGGAATGTGCAACACTCTCTATTTCAAATACCGGATAAAAAAAATTCTATATGCAATATAAATACTTGTATAATCTTGATTCGAAACCATAAAATCAAAAAAATGCAGAAATAGAAGCTCAACGTTGCATCCGTAGTCAGTAACGTATAAATAAAAAGCAAAATGTTAATTTAAGAACATGATTATTACCCACATCGGTCGTCGGAAGATATCCTAAGTGGAACCCTCCATGGAATCGAATTGGAAAGTGAGTGGCCCATGACACTGGCTAGGAGAAAAAGTACGTGGTATGGGAATGTGTGACACTCCCTAATAGCACCTGTCCCCCCAGGCCTCTCGCCATTCATCATCTTAGAGGGATGCAGGGGGGGAGAGGGGGCGCAGTGGAGGTGAAAGCTATCCCTTGGTGCCGCGGGGGAGAGCGCTCGCTCGGCTGCGGCCATGCAGACACCATTGCAGTGCAATCGGCGGCGGTGGATGGGCGGAGGCATGAGCAGACCAGGAAACACCGCTCACATTCCGCCGTCCCTTTTTTAGAGTGGCGACCCCCGGTCCTCACCCCCGTCCTCTTTGTGGCCGTATCTTTCGGGAGACGAGAGGAAATTTCTCATTCCACTTCCACTCGCGGTCTCTCTCTCGCATTGAATTGACGAGTCTAGCTCCTCATGAACTTCCAATGCTAAATCATGCAATGACAGGTGTAGATCATCATCAGATATCATAATCTTAAAACTATTCTATCTAAGGGAACAATATTTTTTTTTTTAAGTTTAACAATGTTTAAACATCAATTATGTACATGGGATAGGAAAAATATTGGATGTCTATAGGCCGTTTTACACGGGGCACGGAATTGCGCAGTGTAGAGCTGCATTAATTTCTAAATTGGCGTGAAATTGCGCGAATTCATGATCGAAATTTTAACAGGGGCTATTTTGCCGTCTCGCATCCACGCATTCTCGCATGTGTTCTAGCAATTCACCGCTTTACACGACGCACTTTTGATTGCGCCTTGGCACGTACGTCAAGTTGCGCAATAACGAGCCCCGTGTAAAACGGCCTTATTCGTCTGTCCGCCATGCGTTTCCATGCGGCAGCATGGATTGCGACCAAAGTTTGTGCATTGGGGCATCTCGGTTGGTAAGGCTCAAAAATGTTTAATTCCCACTGACGGATTACAAAAGTATTCATCAATATTTCTCTCCTAATATTCAGTTAGGTTTCTCTGCTATCTAGAATATTCTTTGCCCATTGCCCCACAAAAATAACAAGGCCATGATGTGTAAAGCAGGCAAGGAGTTCAAAAATCACCCCAAAATTATTTTTCTACATTTCTCTATGGTTAATTCCTTTTAAGGCGAAATCTTCTTCTCTGAAACCGTGACTGAATTAGCTGCGGGAAGACGAAGAAAGCAGATTTCCTCATCGTATTTCTGCAACGTAGAAAATGAAAAGAGAGACGAGGAGGAGTTCGGTTTGCTTTCACTTGCTTATTTTTAATGATATCGGCAATGAAAATAAATCAGTTGGTGCATAGCCCTCGGTTGATCTAATCAAAGGAACAATATTATGGGACCCAAAGTCCAGCAAAAATTCCATCGCAAAGTAAAGTAAATGTCATTTTCACGACTATAAAAAATGTCTTATTTTCATGAAAAATGTATGAAGCTCTTCAAGCTACATTAAAAATAAAATATTTAGCATACCTACCATTTCTGCTAATTTTATAGCCTCCTCTTTTCATTAAAGAGTGCCACTTATTTCATACGTCCTCCTATAGACCTCTAAATGTATACTTAGATCAAATACTGTAAATGAAAGGAAATGATTAAACGCGGTCCACTGCCCCTTTTAACGGGAATTCAAGCTGGTTAATGGACCAGTATTCGAGCAATGAATTTCTTAGAACATACTTATGAATTCCTAAAATGATATAGCTGCCAAAAGTGTTACCTTATCGAGTCCTATGAAAATGCAGAATTGTGTTACTCACTGTTTAACAAGCAATTGAAATCATGAATTCGTATATAACGTTATTTCTGCACTCCGAACCTCTCTATTAACTTTTGACCTGCATTCGTTTTCACGAAAAGCTTATTAATAATTTCATTTCTATGTCAAGTCATTTGTTTTTTGTACATATATGCCAAGTACATGGTAAGATTATTACGGGCAATTGAGAGTCTTAGATAACAAGATTTAAGAAAAGAAACCTCGTTCTCCATATCCAATGATAAGGTAATAATAGAGTTAATCGAATACCCTACTCTGAGCGTGTAAATTTCACACACTTGTGATATAGTCCAGACTACCTTTACTATCAACTATCCAACCGAAATTTCCCATTGAAGCTCTGGTTGGAACGATAAGGCGAGTTTTCTGACAGATGAAGAATATATGTAGTCATTCATAAAGTTTGACTTAAGGATTTTGTTATTCATAAAAAAAACCGGGATGAAGTGGAAAATAACACGATTTCATAATAGACAAGTTACGATACACATTAAAACAGATGCACGAAAAAGTAACAAGACTTTTTCATTAAGTAATAAACCCGTTTGCAGAGAGTAGCACATGAAATACGTAATAATTTTAAATGAAAAATTGAATACTTTTACACTCTTGTCCAGTCCTCTTGGAAATCCTTGGGCCCTTACATGAAAGCTAAAGCGTTTTCCTCCTAAACCTAGGTTTGATATCCGTACAAAGATTAAATCTTCACACTGGCAGTAAAAACGCCATCAATTCTGAAAACCTTTCAGAATTTCTAAGCGACACTTTTTTCCTTTGAAATGTCTCTGATGCGAGAAAAGGAGAACAGGCTACTCGGGAAAGAGCACGCATTGATTTTACATAACGGACTGGTTTGGTCGCATACCTGGACCACAGAGTGGAAATACATAAAGTAACTGGAGTGTTTGTAGCATCGGTAAATAAAATCGTTGATTTTTTAATATAAAAAGCTATATCACTCTAACTAGGGCGGCCACAGAATTAAAATAATAAATACATAAAACTCTACATTCCTTCTAAATGTTAGAATTAATATCCATATTTGGAGGCGCTTAATGGCATGCAACCGAGTATCTTATACTAAAAATCTTGTAACTTTCCCTGCATCTCTAAATCAGTAGAATGGAATATTTTATTATGGAATTAGAAGCTAATCAGGAGCCAAATAGGGGAAATTATGGACAATTATGAGTTTGACGGCGTGGAAATATGTTATTGTTGGGGTGAGTAACGGCGCTGGTATACCGCGAGCAATAACATTCTTAGGAAAAATCAATGCTTCATTGTATTCAAATTGCGAATGGTATGCTTGGAATTTGATATTGAAATCAAACGCCAAGAATTCGAAGAAACGTTTATGGAGTAATTATGCGCTAACTCTGAATTATGGAGCAAACAAGCAGGCTAGCTCATAAAGATTCGGGTTACAAAATTGAAATTTGGCTACGTGTATGCCATGGAAAGAGCTGTAATGAGTGATGTATGATCTTAGGTTTTCCGGGTGAATCAGGTGCAGAAAAATTTCTCGGGTTTTCCACCGTTTGATTTTATCCTTATCTCCCGACCTTTCGAGCAGCGACTTGCTGATCATCCTCAAGGGATCTTCCGAATGCCACAAACGAACGAATACTTAATACGAATCTTGATAATCTGAATGAACGTCGGGAGACATGGACGACATCAACCGGTGGAAAATCCGAGAAACTTTTCTGCAGCTGTAATGAGGTTTACGAATAAACAATGAAATGGACCTTTTAAATGAGTCTCTGAAGAAAAAGAAGAATATTCTCCTAGGGTTACCGGCCAGTGAGAGTAAACTAGTAAACCACACGACTTGGCACGGATTTCCGGCATTAATTTGTAACACAAATGTGTGTCCCAGTTTCACCGGAAATAGGTCCACCAAACACGGTTTTTACTTCGTCTAGTTTTTGCGTGATGTCTTCATTACCAGTTATTGGCACTTCAACCACGCACAGCTGATCACTGTGGTGACAGAAAGAGAAACACCTGCTACGTTGCTAACGAGGAGCACTTTCGAACCGCCCTCTGTTGCAATCACGGCGCTCCACAGAACCAAAGACACGCCATTCAATGTATTAATCACAATCCGATCCACTTGCACTTTATAAAATAGCCTTTTAAAAGCGTAATTAAAAACTATAAATTACTTAATCTTATACATTACAACAAGTAAACAGGAAAAATGACTTAAATGACAATATTTTCCGACAAATTATGGAAAAAATTCGTCCTTGCTCGTAAACAGTGATTTACATACCACAAATATCCACCATTTTAGCGATAATGTAGCAGTAATAATTGAAACAGCTGTAGTAATTTTTCACCCTTTTTTAATCGCTCTCGACCGGTTTCAATGCTTACGCTTCATTTTCAAGGGCTGACTTAAAACTGTAAAAAAGTGTGGAAAGTTATTAAAGCTGTTTTCATTATTACCATTCATGGACTTCCACAAAGTCAACTCGTTGACAATCAGTCTGATGTAGGACCAATAATTTGCTAGCTGGGCTTACTGAGATCACTAAATAAAGCAATACATCTTTTATGTAAAAATGGATAGCTATATGAAACTTAAAACTCTTACATTCGTCAGGCATTTCGGTACTAATTTATAAGAAAATGCAGTGTAATAAGGAATAGGTTAATATAACAAGTGTAACTGGAATAATATCTGACTAAAAGTCAAGAGGTACACATTAATGCAAATAAAAAGTATACATTCTTCTATCGAGACTAATGTGGGATACATTGGTTTAGGATTTATTAACATTTAAAACGGTGTATGCTTGTGGTCTGTTTATTATTGAAATGAAACATTAACTAATATAAAATGAAAATGTCTCTAGAACAAATTTCTCTCTGCTAAGCATGCTTGGATCAAATGGTGTGAATGAAGGGATAAGATTAAGCAGAATCCACTGAAGCATTAAACACAAATTCAAGCGGGCTAGCAGATGAATTTTCGAGGAATTAATTTCTTAGAATGTATGAATATTCCTATGATGCTTTAGCTCCCTTTGATAATTAAAGAGGGAGAAGAGAATTACTTTACCGATTCTTGTATACAAATGAAGAATTTTATCACTGTCAATGTGAAGCCAACATCAGCAATCATCAATTCGTATTTAGGTTTACTTCTGCACTTCGTCTCCGTTATTTTTTTTGCATTCATTTTCACGAAAAGTTTTATATAGTCTCATCATATACTCATATTATTGATATATCATATGTGTGAACTAATCATAATAATCAGTAGCCTCGGTAGAAGCAGACATTGCAGTATAGGACGTTGTCTCTATGGCAAGGGTAACGGTAAAAGATGATAATAGGACTTCTCCGTGACCCTGAAGGTCTAAAAGAGTCTTCAAGTGGTGTCATGAAGGGAGAACCGTGCCGTTGGTGACTTCCCTTTCGCGTTCCTATGGATTGAGCCGTGAAACGGTTTTACGGGTCAAAGTATGCGTGAAATGTGACTGTGGCGGCAGCAGAGAGTGGAGCATCATGGGAAGGAAGGAAAGACTCGAGGCACGCCTCGCTGGGCACGCCGCGGAGCGAGATGTCTTGAGCACGACACCCATAGCGACACCAAGAAGACACCGAAGCAGCCGTGGCCTTCTTCATTTATAATAATAACAACGGCTCCCATGGTCACCGAACGGCGTGGCAGATATACGAACAATGCATGCATTCTTCTGCATCGCATATCGGACACACGCCCCTCCAAAGGAAACATCAATCGAATCCCAAGTTATCGCTCAAGAGGCATTGTTCAAAAGAGAAGGAGGAAGCAATGATTTAATTGTTCGGGGAGCGTTGGCCCTGAGTATCACTGCAACTATTATGAAAGTATTCTATTTATTCAGGTAGGTTTCCATGGAGAAGGTACTTAAGAAGCATTATGGAAGCCTACCCTTCCTTCATGGAATTCCCTCTTTAATTAGCAATAATGCCTACTACCCTTCATTCTATCAAAAATAATCCTATTATATTCATTTCTCTGCCCCTTTAGGCCAAAATTTCACCCTCTAACACTTTTAAAGTTTGGAATACAGAGGAAAAAATGGCTTGCGACTGCACGATTCAAACAAATAATTTTTGCGCATATTATTATTTGTTTCTATTTTCATTGCTAAATGACAGAATTAGAGTACATGGTGCGAGGGTAATTCAAACTTTGTATTTTTAAGTTTTCCAGCTTATGCATTAATTGAGATTTTCACGGTTAATTGAATTCAAAAACGTTCCTCTGCTTCAGACCGGCTAAAGAAAAGTTATGACACTGAATTTCCGAAAAACTCTCTAAACTCAAAAATGTCTCAAAATGCATTTATTATAAACGCGGTAGTAATTTATTTGAAAAAGATATTTAATGATCCCTTGAACATTAGCGGTAAATCTTCAGCTGAATGAATTACTCTACCAAAGGATAAATAAAATTGACTATCTTACATCTTAGTAGGTACCGCCATTCTTTTGCTCCTTGTTCTTATGCGTTTAACATAAATGTGATGGTGTAATTGGATGCAATAAAGTTTACCTCCAGTGATAAACGTTTCTTCGAAGTCTTGGCGTTTGATTTCAATATCAAATTCCAAGCATACCATCCGCAATTTGAATACAATGAAGCATTAATTTTTCCTAAGAATGTTATTGCTCGCGGTATACCAGCGCCGTTACTTACCCCAACAATAACATATTTCCACGCCGTCAAACTCATAAATGTCCATAATTTCCCCTATTTAGCTCCTGATTAGCTTCTAATTCCATAATAAAATATTCCATTCTATTGATTTAGAGATGCAGGGAAAGTTACAAGATTTTTAAACTTATTTTCTAGTGCACGTTACATACTCAAAAATGCAAAGGAGACCTATGATTATGGAACATCATAAAAAATACCAATTCATTTCATGTTTGGGCTCCAGTACTAGAGAAATTAGAAGTATAGATAGGGAAAAATCATGGGTTGCCTTGTTAACATCATTAGGTTTGGGGACTTCATAAATTTTATGAAAAATCAAATCATTAAATGTAAAAACAGTAAATGATTTTCCGTTTGCCTATTTTAATATATCAATACAAAAAGGAGAAAGGTGAAAATTAATACCACGGACCAAAAATACTTGATTTGAAGATGAATAATCATTATTCAATTTTAAAGGAATCTGCACGACATATATTATATTGAAAGGCCATATTTTTAAGCGAGATAACTGTTTAGGATGATATTAATCTTCATCGAGGCCTGAAAACACACAATTGAAAAGATGTATCAACTCCGCAAGAATAAATATAAAAATAACTTCAAGAATTTCTAATATGACCTTAAGTTATGACTTTATATACGATCATAAATTGGACGAAGGTCGTCAAGATTTACTTCTGCCAAGCTCTCTGCTTCATCAGTAAGCTGATTTCAGAACTTAACCGTGCATAACTGAAAGCATTTCAAAGATTACCCATAGACTGGGAAACTATGATGCTTTCTAAATTCCTAACTGCAATGCGTAATGAGTCCGTTGGCAATGTTTCTGACGCCCTTACCCACTCCAGCAAAGACCGCTCTTGGCTTCGGTTCAATGTCAAAGTAGCTGCCAACCAGTAGGACGCCACTCCTACAGATGATATTCACTCTCAAGGAAAACCGCGTTTACCTAGCTGAAAGCTTAACGGCTTTAATTCCTATGGGAACGGGTTGGACAGTTTCATGAGTTGAGGATATCGAAACGGTCGAGTCATGTGATGCCTCAACAGAAATTTATAAGGGCGCTTCATCGATTTGGCCTTGCCCCTTGGGCACAGAGTACGCCATACGTCATACGCCATTTTACGTCGAAAAGATGTCAATTTTATATCAGTTTTATCATTTTTGCATCTCGATCCTTAAAGTAATATAAAATGGATATAGTTTACGAAACTCATATTCCCTGTATCATATTATCATATGATTCTGAAATAGTCACCTGTAAGATTATATCTTTTGTCACATTTACGGAATAAATTTTGATGTTTTGTTGTTTTTGGAGTCTGGTCAACGCCACGCGACAAATTGAGTTACAATGCCTTACATGGTAATAGATTCGTGATATTCATTATGATAACGTCCCATCTCAATATTACACGGCTTTAAAATTCCAGTAAAAATCGTATGTGAATTGATCACTAAACGATGCTATTTTAATATTTACGTTACTGATAATTTCAGGCTTAACTACGTGAAGCCTTTGCATCATGGAAAATGAAAAAATGAGCTTTGTAATTTTCCCTAATGAATTTGAAAAAAGAACGACCCGGGTTTCCTAACAAAGTTACATCGTTACGTCGTACACTCGACGATGACGTTAGGGAAAAGTCAAGGGTTGCTTAGTTAACATCACGAGGTTTTTATTTTATGAAAAAGTAAAACTAAGAAATATTGAAAAACAAACTGTTTTTTAAATACAGTGTCGCCAACATCAATCCGAGAAAGGGAAAAGAGAAACTAAAAACCACAGACCTTACAGTGTAACTATGTAATGTAACTCGGGCTCACATTAATATTTGTGAGCCTAACAATTTTTTTTTTTCATTTTCCATTTTTATATAACTATTTACATGACCATGCACGGAAATTTAAAATCAAACAGTAAATAAAATGAGGTGCTATAGAGGAATGACGTATATACAATTTATCAACCGAGTAATTAATGAGGAAGTCCTCGGATGAGAGGGAAAAAAGCGAATCCTTCCAAAAGCATAACGTTGCAACTTAAATGACCTCGTAATGAGGTGCGACGGCCTTATGTAGACAATCCTCAAAGGGAAAAAGGATAGGAAAAAAGACTAAGAAAGGTCCAGTATGATTAACATTGTACTGGTTATTAAGGATGTAGAAGAGAAAAATATTCAAACATTAAATGTAGGCTGACAGAAAAATTTCGATGCACCCCTCATTTTAATTACTCGTAAAAGATTCCTCTTTACATTGAACTCAAAACCATTAATTAGGGCATCATTCCAATCATCACCCATTTTACACAAAGTGCAAAGGTACATGAATGCTAGCATTGACCTTTAAGGAAATGGGTCCATGACACTCAATATTAGCTGGGGTTAACCGAAGACAGCTAAGGCAGTCTGGAGGTTCCGGGCTCGACCTTCCCACCTGCCCCACCCACTCCGTCTGGCCCGCAAACGTGGGACGAAAGCAAAGGGGCAATATGCCAACCGCGAGGAGGACAGCGGACACGACTAGGGGTGGAAGGAGCATCGGACGGGGGTGAGAGAAATCAAACATTTCGCGGATCTCTTCTGGCTCTGGAAAGACACCCAAGCAGTGTCATACGCCATTTTTAGGTTGAAAAGATATAAATTTTATGTCACTTTTATCATTTTTACGTGAAGAGTTTGATTTGGAGATAGTAGCTCTCTACTGTGCGGAAACGTGGACACTGAGGAAAGAAGACGAGAGAAGATTGGAGGCATTCGAGATGTGGGTATGGAGAAGAATGGAGAGGGTGAAATGGACGGAGAGGAAAAGGAATGACGAAGTGCTGGATATGGAGGGTGAGGAGAGGCAGCTTTTAGATGAGATACGGAAGAGACAGAAGGTATGGATGGAGTTAGTGCTTAGCGGGGAGGGGATGTTGAAAAAGGCATTAGAGGGTAGAATGTTAGGGAAACGAGGGAACGGAAGGAAAATAATAGGATTTTTAGATAGATGGAAAGGGATTAGGCTTTACAGCGAATTAAAGAAGGTAGTGCTGGAAGGAAAGGGAGGCTTCCAGATCACTCCCTGATCACTCCATGGAAATCTACCTTATTCGGTAGAATACTATAATAATAATAATAATCCTCGAAGTGATATAAAAATGATATTATTTAAATATTACTTCATACATAAATATTAGATAACTTCATTAATGATCATAAAGTGATGTGAAAAAACAAGTATATATCTGATATAACCGATATACCTCCGTTGGTTGCGTGGCTCAAGGCCAGTTTCTTTTCTTTGTGCACATCATATATCCATAGTTAGGACACTCATATTCCCTGTATCTTATTAATGATTCTGAAATAGTCACCAATAAGACTATACGTTTTGTCACACTTACGGAATATATTTTGATATTTTGTTTTTTTTTGGAGTCTGATCAACGCCACACGACATATTGAGTTACAATACGTTACATGATAATAGCTTCGTGATATTCATCGCAAAGTTTTTAAATACGTTTATAATATTAACTAACGACTATCTAAAGTATTAAATTTTGGATGTGCGTCTTATTGCTACGAATTTTTGTTGTAATCAATTTGATATAATTTCCATGAGAGAATAAACTATAAGAAACGTCAAAATAAGTAGTATTCAGTATTTCATTAGTACAAATATCTCCATCATTACTGTGCATAAACTTGTTTCCCATTCATGAAATTAAGTACCCGATGAATTATTTTTCGTAGTTGATTCTATTTTCATGCATTTTATTTAACCATTCCAAAATGGAGTCGGTGATACGCTGCGGGACAAAGTGTTCCAAAATGAGACGCGACTGACGGAGGGTCAATATTTATAAAGCGATGGTAATAAATTATCACCTCAAAAAGTAATAGTAACCGGACAAGTTTTACCAATAACTATTTTTCATAGTAGTCAACCAATGCTTTCCGAATATTGAAAAAATGCTTTTTTGGCCATTATTTACCTAATCTGTTCACTTAGACAATAATAATATAACTGGTGTAAATCCTTTTGTCGACAAAAAAATTATTATTATTTCCGATGCCAAGCAATAATAATCAATGAGTCGAGTTTGTGCAGCAATGGAACCTGACCGAAGAAATGACGGAAACTCCGACAGATGGAGTAAAATAGGATATCTTTAATCTAATCCCATTTTAACGTAAGATCAGAGTTATTCCAATCATGTTACTGGTTCAAAAAATACAATTTTAGAGATAACAATCTCATAATGAAAGAAGCCACAATTAATACAATAGGTTATAATAATTGCCCAAGAATTACTACAGTTTTTTGCAAAAAAGACATGTAACTTCCTTTGTAAGAAAATTTATATCCAGTAGCATCTGCATAACGGAGGTACTGGTCTTGTACATCCATTTTTCTCAACTGCACATATGTCTCACCGTAATATGTTGAATTGTATATTTGAAGTTAGCCGCAATATGGGAAATATTAAGTTTCATGAGTATTGGGGTAAATGTTTCTGCTCTTGTGAATGATGGGCCCCGTCATAACTTTTCACAGTGACGGCCATCTTTCATCCAACAGTATTTTATCCTCAGCCAGTCTTTTTATCCCTCATCTGAGCTGCTGACATTCAAGTATTTTTAAAAGTCTCATATTAAAACTGTCAACAGCATATAAAATAAACCTGCGGTCCAAATTATTGCTTTATGCTTAGCTGTATTTTTTATTAATTTTTTTCATATTCTGTTCTAGCCTATTGGAAAGAAATTAACTTCCTAAATTCCATAATCTACTATCCTTAATGTTTCATTTATCCCATGCATTTTGAAATAATAACTCTTATTTGCATTAAAAATTATACACAGGTAAAAATTGAGAGACATTAATGCATACTATAATAAACTCCGTCGATTGAACACGCAGGAAACAAATTTCACTCAAAACAAGCGTCTCCAAACTTACAGAGAAAGTGAGCGCTCAGCGCCTCGCAAAGGATAACTGCGAACAACTAATAATGAAAGTTTAAAAAAAATCAATAAAAACGACTGAAAGGTGATGCATGGCAAGCTCCTTTAATATTCCAAGTAATTTATTTTAATCTCTTTAATCCGAAAACATCTTCGATATTAACTTAATCCTCTCCTGTACGGCGAAGAGTTTACGTTCCAGAGCATTATCGGGACCTTTTTTTATTCCGCATGTGTTTGACCGTGAGCTACCCAGGATATGTCGTATTTAGAATAACACTATGTGGGCATAAGTGCAATTTTCAAGCGGTTCACAGAAAAAGAGGCTTGGTTACCGGAACATAACGTCCGTGACGAGGAAGAGCAAACTCCCCTACCAACCGCCACGACACGAATCCGACCTTGCGGTTCTAATATTACATGCCACGGACCGTCTACAAGAGAAGTCAAATAAACGGCTCGATTGGAAACGTAACCAAATAAACATTCAGGCAGCTGAGAGGATTGTATTGATAAGTGTGATGGGTAGAACCGATTTTGGGTTTCAGTTGAGCCTTTGATCGGAGGATAGATGAATTAAAACAAGTAATCTTTCTCCATTCTTATTTCACAAAAGATGGCAGTTATTCAAATTGTTAAAACTTAAGCAATGATAAACACGGAGGTTTCGGCCCTAAAATGAATGGATACACATTTAATTCTCATACGTTAAAAATTGTTGTTTAAGAGTTTCATGCATGAAATGCATATAATATCGTATGTTAAAAAATTAATATCGAGTAACCCCAGCTAATTGACAGTAATTGTCCTTATAAATCCATTTTCCCTTACTGCATATATGATCAGCGGTAACATGCATTTTTATTTAAATTAAAAGTAATAATATTCCTTTAATTGGGCTATCATGGTTATTGGGGTTTGGGAATCCATCTGTATGCACAATATGCTGCCTACCATTATCGGATTCAACACCCGGGTAAAGCCTTGTCCAAGAAAAATCCTCGCGGCAGGAGCTGACCCAGGATAAGTAATGCGCTCTTCCTTGGAAGAATGACATTCACGTTCGTGCGGTCTTGCCTCGGGAGAGCACTACCCTGACTTTTCATCACAAACTTCGGGTGAGAAAGTGGGAGAACTTTTGTTTTCGACTTTAGAATTACGAAAAATATTTTAAAAATATATCACGCCATTTTCTGCTTTATTTCCATTTTTTTTAAATGCTTCAAATCATATTTCCTTGGAATTAGATGATTTTAAGGATGAAAAAACGTCAATATCCGGATTCACCGTGTTTCATCTTTGATAAATCAACGCTTGCAAGACCCTCTTCAATGGTTACAACTGAGAAGGTTGTTTTCCAAGCGTCGAGAATAGCTACAGTTTTAATAATACGGTTGAAATTTAAAGTTCTCGCAATAAACTGCTGCTCTTGATTAAATTTCTCATCCATTCTTTCACTGACCGTCAATTTAATCTCACAACAACGTTTGTTTTATCCCAATACCCAGTTTCAGCCCCCTTTCTCACAGAAAAAAATTATTAATCTTTTCGGTCAGTCAACAATGGTTTTAGGAAGATCCACACGGAGTTAGATCCAAGTCGAGCGGTGCTTGTATTCAGCGAGGCGTCAAGTTTTTCCACGAATTCCCGATTCCCACTCATTTATGATTCAAAAATACTCGCTGAAGTTCCCATGAGATTTTGGGAGCTTTTTTCGGTAGTGGAATCTTCTTTGTAGAAGTCTACGTAGTATTAAAAAGAAGCCCTATTTAGCGGTGGGCACAGCAAATTTCGTGAGTCATTGAGGGCCGCTTAATCGTCGAAAAATCGTTCAAGCAGCTTTTCATTAATTAGAGCCATTAATGCAATTAATACTACAATAATGGCAATACACAATGCTTATTTTTCAGAGTTTCGATTATTCAATACTGCAATATGCATTTCATGCAAGCAATGTGTAGATACTAAATTAATACCTCTATAACGTAAATATGTAGTAATGAATACGTAAAATAGGTTCCTTGGTAGCTAATTCTAAAAAAAAATTATTTTCATGCTTCTTACACGGCTGAATGTTTTCCTTTGCAATGTAAAAATTGAAGGTGCAAAGTATTAACTTGGACTCAAGCAATTATCGTTGCTCGATCGGACTATTAAATGGCCAATAATTCATGAAAACAAACTCCCAGTGAAACTGTCTCTTCTAAAGAGGTATAAATAATAGCAAATTATAAATGGCCAATATAATTCTTAAAAAGGGTAATCTGCGAGTGAAAAATCTACGACGTAGATTTGCTTGAGTCTTTGATATGGTGACACCATAATTGTTACCTATGTGAAGGAAGACAAATTTCTCTCACTACCTGCTCTTTGTGTAGCTCTCTACGGTGCGGAAACGTGGACACTGAGGAAAGAATACGAGAGAAGATTGGAGGCATTCGAGATGTGGGTATGGAGAAGAATGGAGAGGGTGAAATGGACGGAGAGGAAAAGGAACGACGAAGTGCTGGACATGGTGGGTGAGGAGAGGCAGCTTTTAGATGAGATACGGAGGAGACAGAAGTTATGGATGGAGCTAGTGCTTAGCGGGGAGGGGATGTTGAAAATGGTGTTAAAGGGTAGAATGTTAGGAAAACGAGGGAGGGGAAGGAAAAGAATAGGATTTTCAGATAGATTGAAAGAGAATAGGCCTTACAGTGAATTAAAGAAGGCAGTGCTGGAAGGAAAGGGAGGCTCCCAGATCAGTTCTTGAATACTCCATGGAAACCTACCTTAATCGGTAGAATACTGTAATAACAATAATAATAACTGCTCTTTAGCGCCTTGAAATATCTATACATGATTCAAATAGAAAACAAAAAAAACAATTTCTTAACAACCTATTTCTCACCATTAAAGTCGTTTCAGCTCGTTCTTGGCATTTTTAATGTTTTGAGGGCATAATCATGCTTAAATGTTTGTCTTTGGGGGGAAATAAAAGTTTTTCATTTCGAAGGTAACTTCGAGGATTTTGATTTTTCGATTTTCTTTAGAAGACTACAAGACTGGCATGCTTCCTAATAATTGCACACAGGTAATCAAACTATCAAAAATATCCACCTAATATTTGATAAATTCAATAGCTAAACAATTGATGTGATGCTGAATTGCTGGACCAATTCGAAGCGAAGAAAATATTTTCGAAATAATACATAGCTATCATTGCCATGGGCACGTACTTGAAGTTAATATCAAATGTGTTTGAAGACAAAAACTCACTCCAGCCTCCTCATATGGAGAAGACCCAGAGGCCCACCTGTTTCAGCATCGCCCACTTGGTACGTGTGACGAGGCACCGGCCAACCGGCTTCTGCGGCGACCTCTCGGGCTGCCACGAGGACACTCCGAGGAGGGGCCAGCGCCCTTGCCCACTGGTTTCCGTGACCTCCATCCGAGGCATGGCGGAGGGGGAAGGGGTCAGGAAGGACTGGTAGGTGTTGGATGCGACCCGGAGGCACACCATCTTGACGATGCTGGGACTCATCGGGAATCGGGTAAAAACATTTTAGTCTCTGAATACTCTTAAATGATTGGACTAAAGCATTATCAATGCAATGCATAGTTTCATTGCAATCAAACGGCATAGTTCCATTGAAATGCAAACTGTCGAGATCTAGATGGTACCATAAATGAAATTGACCCTTTGATATGTTTCTTTTATCTGCTACCAGTGGCGCAGCGAGGGGGTGTTTTGGGGGTTAAAACCCCCCCAGAGCTCAGAGAATTGCTTAAGTTTAATCCATTTTACTTAATTGGATTGCTATTACTAATAGAATAGTGTAAGGATTTTAAAAAATATCCCTCAGAAAGCCGCAAAACTCACCATTTTGAACCGTTTATCTTAAAATTCCGCAATTTACTAATCTCGCACATACCGCTTATCCTGGTGGGCATTCCATACCCCCACACATCCCGGTATTAGTTGCACCTAAACCCCCCCAGCCTTAATTCCTGGCTGCGCCCCTGTCTGTTACCAATATGTGAACTAAATGAAATACATAGGAAAGCTGCGCTATTCGTCAAAAAACGCATAGACAGTGTCACACAGATTTTAAAGATTTTGGCCCCAGGAGACTCGGTGGCTACGCCATAGGATTTGATTACATGAGTAATGAAGTAGAGATAAATTTCAGAGAGATTGGGAGAAAAACACGTTAGAATCAAAATATGACTTTTGCATAGCCCCGCTAGAAACCCGAGAATTTTTCATTAATAGAATTCGCCGAGAAAAGTCGAAATCTTATATCACTCAAGAGCCTCAAATAATTTCTCTGTCCTACGGAAACGATAATTTACGAGAAATATTTTGCCGAACGGATAGGTACAGGAATTAGTCATCTGGAACAATACACGACTTTAATAAATGCTAGGCGGAATTTCGTACATTTTCTAGCACCCCTTGCCACGCAGGGGTGTTAGGACGCCAGGCTATTGAGGCTGCTTGCGGGGTAGTATGTGGATGAGGATGTAGAACAGGGCAGCGTGTGATTTTCAAAGACTGAAGTACGGGTCGTTGGTCGATGCTATAGCTGGCGATGGGATTTAAACAGTGATGTTTTTCCATTTTTTTTTCATGTCAGTGAGTATATTAACAAGTACTAAGATACTCTACATGAGGCTGTATTTTCACTTAAAATCTAAAATAAATTACGTATAAAGAAAATACATTAACGCAATGAACTTTTTTTAGAGTACTGGAATAAGAATCCTACCTCAAATCGCTTACCAAAAATTTCGCGGATGAATAATGTATTTTAGCTGAAATATGAGTCTTTAAAAATTACTCTTCATCGGCTGCTTGAAAAAACGACGTCATCGCAGCGCCCACGCGTGACTTCACGGCACGGTATCCACTGATGACAGAGCAAGGACGTGGTTAGAAAATTGGTCGATGTAAATCCTGAATCACACGATCATTTTTTTTCGTCGCGAAAGTGATCACTATCGCGGTCACTAGGTTGATCACTCGCAAAATGATCGTCGCCGGCAATTGTTTTTCGCGATCGCGATGAGGATTCCCATCGCTATTTTCATCGCTCGTCCGGTTGCATTTTCCGTCGCTAAAACCATCCCTAAAACTCCATACCAGCCAATCAGAACGCATGATCGTTTGGTGTGATTGTAGCGCAGCGTTTGACAATTGTGGGAACGACATAGATAAACAAACACGCTATATATTTTCGTGATGCGGGTCCTATGATAACGAGCTGTGATATCGGAAATGATGCGAAAAGCGACGGCGGGAGTGACCGTGTGATTCAGAAAAATGATCGCTAGAGCGATGACTTTTCGCGACGGGAAAAGTGATCGCGATAGTGATCACTTTCGGGCTTAAGGGCTCAAATCCAAATTGCTATTTTAACGTCAGACTGCAGATTGTGAATATGTTGGGTTGCCAAGGCGTTGTTGAAGCAAGGAAAAGGGATTGTTTGGGGAGATTTGGAAAGATTAATTGAAAATAAGTTGATTGTAGATTGAGATATACGTCAAACAATTACACATCTTTAATGCAATAAGTGTATTGCAGCATGGATCTTCAAGAGAAAAACGTGTGAAAGCCATATAAATCGTGTATAGTACCCCATCGCTCAAGTACCTCGATTTTCTCACCGGAGAAGGTTTTTGCTTGTGTCCCAAAGGACAGAAATAGGAGAGGAAAGTGGTTGATGGCCTACAGAATGGAGTTAAATACTTTAGCTATATTGTAAAGGGGATATTTCCCAGCGTAAGTATACTCATACATCAGCGTTACCGCAGGGTTTTATCGAATCGCCAGTTTTTCTCGGATGTCCATCAACTTTTGGGATATACCTATCACTTATTTTACTTTCATAAAAAACATAGAAATTTACCTATTAGTCTACCCATTAATTAGGATTAACTATAAAGAAACTTACCTGGAGGTGGCTATTCACGAAAATAAATACTGATTATGATTAAACCACGGGGGAAAAGAAAGGAATATACGAGGAATGCAACACTTTTGGCATTTTAAACTTAATATTTGCTATTTTGATGCCCATAAACGTTTGCTGCATATCAACGCAAAATCTAAAATTTCGACTCGTTTTCGCCGTGAGCCTCGGCGAATAAAAAGGAACTCGCGTAAATACATCGTCGAGAGTACTTGAAACTTATTTCTGTATCCATCAACTGCTTTTTTGTTCCCTTATAACGATCATTTGGATTTCTCAACTTGCAGGCAACTCCGGCCAAATGGAGAAAACTATCCAAATTCCGAATGGTAGGTTACCACCAAAATACATAAGATAGATTTTCATCGAGAAATAATCCATCAAATCTTACTGGGCAGTAAATAAATAAATAAATATATATTTAAAAACGTTTTTATTAATTGCATCATTATTTACAATGGGCGGATCCAGGATTTTTTTCTGGGAGGGGCACAAGCAAGGCCGTATCCAGGATTTTGTTCTGGGATGGGGCACAAGGATACCTCGCAATACAAAACGAACGCAATGATATTAGGACCGTATTAAAAATCTTGCATATTTTTGAGGGTCTGGGGGGGGGGGGGGGCACGTGCCTCCGTGCCCCCTCCCCCCTGGATCCGCCTATGATTATTTACCTACTTGCTTCTACTCCACGTATTGCGGTAGTGACGAAGCAACCACTGTTTATTCAGGAAATCAGCCGCCATAAGCGAGTTGACCAAAGTTAAACTGTCTTATTATGCCTTCTTAAATCCCTCTTAAGTCACTTTGTCCTTAGAAGAACTTCTACAAAGCTCGATGATCATTATTTACTTCAATCTCTTTCAATCAAGGGTCTAATCCCTTAGCGATTGACGTACGATTACGTCAGAAGGCGTTCCAGGTCACTTGACTTCAATAAATAATCAAGAACTTTTAATTAGCATTTAATGACATTTATTGAGTACTACGAGAGTTTGGGCTTATTGCTTCCGACTCGTGAGAAAATTCTCCATGCAATAAACTTAGTAGTATGATGAGCAGATTTCATGCATTTCCTCATTTGCAGATCAAAAAAATGACATTAATAAAATCTAAGAGTAAATTGAATGCGTGCGGTGAACTGCATGGACAGCATTAATTATTATGAGAAAATTTTCTAAGTATTCATTGTAATGTTAAATTATGTATATATTTATTTTTGTAATATTTAATCACTATGATATAGAACGTATTTCCTTTGCCTCGAATAAGAATGACATACAAATTTCATCACTGTAGTTTTTATCAAGATTTAATTCAGTGAGGTAACAGCACTTCAGTTGACAGCTTAGGGAAGGACTTCCGGGTGGAATGATCGTAATCGTTTGGACAAAAAACGCTCACTTTCCACGGTTCGATACCTCTATTGCATGACCCAAAACATATTTGATGGAGGAATGCATGAGGTGCACCTAAGTTCCAAGTCTTTGTGGTTTTCGAGCAGTTTTTTATTTTCCATGGCGATATTTTATTGAAAAGCGTAAACTATACTGCTTTCTATTGAAATAAAAAACTACGATTTCAATTCAAATTGAAATATTGTGAAAAAAGACATTGCAATGCCTATCAATATCTCATTACAATTATACAAGATATCGTTTTTGTCAATTTAAGTCATCGCGTGGTAAGATGAAACGCGTGTTTACGATCCAGATAGGCACAATAGCTTGCGCTTTGACTTTCTAAGAGACAATTATAACATTTAATTTGACTCTCACGAAAGTAAATTGTGGAAAGAGCTTCCTCTGTACATCGGGCACCATTATTATTTCGAATCTTTCGCTAAAAACACGTCACTAAATTTCCCTTCGAGTTAAGTTCCTCGAATCTTCCAGAGGCCAATCCTTTTCATAATATTAATTCTTTTAGATAGTACATAATGTTAACAGACTCATAAACTGAAAATGCGCAACAGTTTCTACTCCTAAGAGTAGACTTACTCTTATAGTCCAGCCATGTCAATATGAAAGCAAGGGTAGGCCTCAAAATACGTTTAATTAGCCCTCTACCGCAATTATAATAGGTAGATATTTTCATGAGCTCAATTTACTTATACCATCTCTTCATCTCGCTGGTTTGTGGTGAACATATGGTTCTGACTGTGCTTTAAAAGGCTCTATATGAGTGATTGTATGAGGGCTATCATGATGAAATATATATGTGCTAACCACTCACAGATGATGAATATTACTGCCTTTTTCGCGTAGCCAAGCCTTTTATAATATATTAAGAATAAAATTATTCGATAATTGATGAATAAGAAATATACATATGCTATTGTGTTATTAACATACTTGGGATTATAAAAAAACTTGAAAAGCAACGACAATCGATTCAAAACAAAGAAACCATTGGCCTTAAAACAAACTGACACGCTTTCACTGAGGATTGCATTTTCAAGCCTAAGAAATTTGATCTTAGAGGATCAGATGAGCGAGGTTCCTTGGAGGCGTGACTCAAAACACCCTCAAGCTCGATAACAATCGAGAAGACGTAACTGTAAGCCATTTTGTATGCACGTGCAGTTTCAATAGTAACTCTTTTCCCAAAAGTTCGCTTTCACTTTCCATTAACAGTTGAAATTCAATCCGCGTTTTCTCACGTAGTCTCTTCATTTCCTTGGGCGTGAACACAATGCCGAGATTTCTTTGCTTACGTGGTTCTTTACCACCGTAAAAACTCTAATCCTTCCTGCAGTCCTTTGACACTGTTAATACTATGTCTCCGCCATTTCCTCTTAGCTACGTGAATAGGCGACCAACGCGTCGGCCACGGGTATCATTGGCACAGAAGCAGATGTTAAGTGTGAACTAAAACATTGTTATAGGCATATATTTCCGTAATTTAAACCTAATATTGGGCTAACGATACAGTAATTTATTTCTTGTTTGTGAGTATTCTCATGTATCCACCAGAAAGAAATTATTGGGTTATTTCGAAAAAAACTAAGTTGCTGGTGATACTAATAATTGTGAGAAATCTTCGGAATGGAACAAAAATGGAATTCTTCCAAAGAATACGTACGTAGCTTAAAAGTGAAACCTATATAAAGGTAAAAGAGTAGAAATGTGAGACTCAGAAAGTTATTTCTGGCAATTATAATAATAATTAAATATGGTATTATTTCATCATATGCTATTGAATAAGAGGCACTGAACTCAAAAAAATATAAGGACGCTACCCTAATCATACTTGAAGGCAAAAGATTGAGCATCCAGTTTTCTTGGGAACATTTTTGTAGGACTTTCTCTATTTAAATTCATGCATACATGAATTTTTTTCTCAGCTCATAGGGTAAGCAGCTGTTGTTTGTTAGCGAAAAACACTCATTTCCATCATAATATTCTAAAATAAATAAAAAACCAAGAGCAATAGGAATTTATGTAGGAACCTGGAATATTAAAATGGACTACTTAATAACATTTTTGCGGTGATTCTGAAGGTGGAAAGTTAAAATAGAGATCACGGAATTTGAATTATATGTATGTTAGAATTTTGTACAAATTAATGAAAATGTAAAGGGCCAGTCACTAACAATGGCAACAATTATTTTAAATCATATGTTAGTCACTTCTCGTAAATTCCCGATGAGCGCAGATTTGAAACTCTTTTGATGCAAAGAAATAGAAGCTATAGATCAAATTCCCATACAATACAATAATAGAATCACAAACAACTTTTTCATTAGGTATTTAGAACTAGGTATATCAAATGACACCACAGAGCAGGTTTTACTCAGTTCACAAAAAAATGCTTCATAATGTTTTTTGCGTAGCCATAAATTCACCATACAATGCTGTAAATTACTTCTATTTAATTTGGCGGCAATTATGACAAAAAACAGCATTAAGTCATGTTACCTCCCTACCTTAAGGCTATTTTTCCGCCATATTTTAAGATTTATTCATCATTCATGCGGCAAGAAAATTGATGACACTCATGAAAAAAAATCGTGAGCTAAGAACATGCAAAACACTACTGACACTTTAGCACTACTTAAGAGATTATTATTCGGTAACGAGAGTATGGAATCATTAAAGTGAATATATTGTCTGAAGTGAGACCTAGTTTTAAAACTACGTTGCATTCCTACTCTGACCTTTTATCGCTCGCGCAAAAACTTAGCGAAGGTGGCTCGCGGTAAGAGTGGACAGGACCTTGTTAGTCCCAAACATATCATACTCCGAGGAAAACGACCCACTTAGGGGAAACATGCTCTCGCGGTCGCGTAAGATGATGATGTCTCTTTTCCGTCTTACTGATACTACTTCAGAGCGTGACTGCTCAAATGGCTTTTAAGCTGGCTCACGCGATGCCGAAGTGCAGCGCTGCACTCGTGGGGCCAACGGCGTGCACGGAGCGTGAAAATGCGCCCTCGGGGCGTGCGGCTGCCTTTTGCGTAACTTCGCGTTCATTCCGCCGTCCGCATTCCACGGGGAGGCTGGCTGCACGGTTAAAGAGGGTAATTTTTCCACACCGCATGCGTTCACTCTCCATTCCAATCTCCCGACAACTTACATCTCTTCCTCCTGACCAAACACACGCCCACATTCAAACGCACTGATTTAACGCAAGTGAGGCGGAGGATGTATTACACCCACAGGGGCGCCGACTCCATGGGGCCTGAGGGGGCCCGAGCCCCCTCAAAAATTCGTTATGGGTGTGAGGAACAAATGTGTCAGGCTTGTCGATTTTCCCCGCTGTGAAGATCCCCTGTTTGCCCCCCCCCAATATTTTTTTGCAAGTTGGCATCCCTGTACAGTGTACCGTGTACACCCAAGAACAGGGGTGGCCAGCGGTGACGTCACGACAAAATTATTAGTGCCGGAACGCAGTCTCCTCAACATTTTTTGTAGTGAGATATTACTTTGTGTGTTTTTATTACAATTAATTATTAACATTTTATTGCAAAAAATTTTGTGTTGGTTACGAATGTGTATATTAGAAATTGTGAGGAAAAAAAATTAATAAAAATGCTATTTGACAGTTATGTCTTTTGTTAATCGGTGCCGGAACGGAGGTCTGGCACCATGACACCACTGGTGGTCAGCCTAAATGTTCTTTAGAAACATTTTGGAAATGCATCACACAGGCATGTAGCTAGAAATTAACTTCACGAGGAGTGCTTGGGTGGTATATGGGTTGTCTATAATGGTAATTTTTGGTTGATTTGCACGTATAAAAAAAACATAAATTTCATTGCATAATATAAATTTATTCAACGGTTTTCGGCGAGATGTTGTGGAACATATTGAAATGATGCATGGAGAAACTTTGTGTATGTCCATATTTTTTTTCATTTATCCGAATAATATAAATTTCGATTTTTTCACGCACTTGTCGTGAATTCTTGATGAGCGCAGAGTTTGAAACTTTTAGATGCATAGAAATACTAGCCTCAGATTAAAAGCCTAAAAAAGACAATAGCAAATATAAAAAACCAATGCTAAAAGTTGTAATCGTCTTTTGTTTTGGCAGAAAGAGATGCATTTATTGTGGCTTAATCTCCATAAAAGCACCCTAAGCCCTCAATGGCTCAGTACGTGGCATCATAACTTAATGGGCCGCACATAAAATTTCTAGAGTTGATTTTTTAAAACAATAAAGCGCAAATAGTTCATTTTTATTGGTGTTTTTTTTAAATCCGCCTGTTTTTCTAAACTTTTCAACTTTAGGGCAAGAATAATGAATACCTCTTCGAAAGGAATTGGTGGCAAACAATAGGAGATGTGACTTTATAGTAAAACGGAGTATCAGAGGTTGGATGACCTTCTTTGGGCTCGTAGCCTCCTCAGCAGATGTATCGCTGTCAGTCGCCGAAAGGGGCCAAACAAAATTTTAGGGGAGGTGGGAACTTAAGCCCCTAAAACCACCCATGTCTACGTAACTTGCATCATAACTTCGCGGGCCACATATAAACTTTAGACAGTTAATTTATGAATTAATGATTAAGCAAATAATGTATTTTAATACCTTGGTTTTCAATGATTTGCAGATTATAAAATAAACATTTTGTATAATAAGCTTCAATGCAGACATGATTTTTTTTGGTGAAATTGAGATGATTCTCGGAACTGGGACGAAATCAATTCGAGTCGGTTGGCTCGCAGGCAACGGCTTGGCCACTTCAGCTCTAGAAATACGGTAATTGATCAACTTTGAAGCCTATTATCTATTAACATTCTTCCACATATTTGTGTAAATTGGACTAAATTTCGAGGTATGAAACATCTAGTAATAGACCGAGGTTACTTACTTTGAATTATATTGGATATCGGTACAAAAATATCCCTTAGTACAAATTATTTTGGGGAAATTCCTGAAACATTCCATTTTTTACGATAATAAGCGCTTGCACGAATATCTTTCAAAATCATTTTTTGACCCTTGAAGCGCTTAACGGTATCATATAGCAACGGGCTGTATTTCCACAGATAATTCAAGAAGATTTCCTGGATTCAATTTTTTCTGGCTAGATTTTCAGCAATTTAGCCATACCCCCATGAACTTCACTACATGATGTTGAATAAAGACTTTTGGGCTATGTCGCCGCGTTAATTCTTGGCTGGCCCCAACGTTTCCCGACGATACTGGTCGCTTTCTCAAGGTATACTCCAAGGGAATCCCTTGAGGAAGCGACCAGCATCGGTCGGGAAACGTTGGGGCCACCCAAGAATTGACGCGGCGACATAGCTCAAAAGTGCTTATTCAAAATGACGAGCACCCGCGAAAGTTTTAACGAAGATTCACTAAATGAGTTAGTAACAATACCAAGAAATGACCCTAACACCCCCTGCCATACGCATTTTAGGCGGCTTGCGGGTTAGTATCTAGATATAGATATAGATGAGTTATGGGATCACTCCACCATTGTTCTTACCTTGTCTGTCTTCGTCATGTTTCGCCACACATCCTGAGGACATGACGAATCCCATGCACGGCGAGACTCCGCCCGGGAGAAGACGCCAGAAGAGGTCGGGATGGTTCTCGTGATCCAGAGGAGGCCTTCCGGGGCCCAGTGCCAATTCATCACTCTCGCCAAGTCCTCCGTTCCTGCTTCATCCGTGTCAGATGGACGGAGTCTGAAAAATAATGGGAACATTGACTTACAGTGAACTCATACGCTTTGGCGCAAAGAATATTTAGTAATGGCGCGACCGAAATGGAAAATACGCGGGATACAAAAGCAATTCATCATCATTTAAGAAAAACAAGCGAAATAAAACTATTTCAAGTCAAGAGTTCTAATTTTACCTTCATTTATGACAGATTCATACCTACTTAATGATTAACCTCTAGTCTGGAGCAATATTGGGATTGCTGAGTTCAGGGGCAGATGTGAAAAATCATCGTTAACTCTTGTCGTTAGCTTGACTCAGTAATCCACCTTTAAAGTTTATAGCACCATTATTAGTGTAATCGTACATGATAACTTTCTTGCTGTGTACAGGGCCTTTACATGCCGTCATACGGCCCCGGATCGGTTCAGCAAGGCGCGATTTAACCTGCTCTTTAGGCTATTATTATATGAATGTATTTTAGCATGTGATTTCTATAAGATCAGAGCTTTTTATTTTGCTGTCTTATTTATGTAATAATGCCTTTATTTTGCTATATTGCGCCATTATTTTGCTGAATAATCTGCCAATGATCCTGCATCGAGTGCGTCAAAACTGAAAACCCACTATAAGGCTATGCCGCCTAATGGCGCGGAGAAACTCGTGAACTCGTGTTGTGCTTGTCAAATCCATTGCTACTGGCGAAAGGTTAAACATGAGAAATACAACTGTTCATGGAAAGTCTGACGGTGTGAAAATAAAAAAAATAATTCAATAGTTATCTAGAGTTTATAATATTGTAGTTGATTCTTCTTTGGCAAGTATCTGTAATCGAGTGTATTGCCTTATAAAGAGATATTTAAAAATTATTCATGAAATATAGGTATTTTTCCCTGACAATTTAAAAATAATTCTTCGATTATCACGTATTTTTTGAGTTTGGAGAAAATTGATACCTCTCGCAAGCATTGCACATGACCGTTGATTAACAGGCAACATTTTCAGCCTGGCACGAAAACAGGAGAAGACGGTAGATATTATTTTCTGGCGTAACACCCATTCCAAGATTGAAAGCGGCAATCTCTCCGAATTCTCGGCCGAATTCTGCATATATTTCAGGGCCTATCAAACTTCGTCCATACCGATCCGTTTCTCCATTGTTCTCACAATTTTTACATTATTTTCAAGGACGGAAAATGGAAACTCAAATAAACGAACCCTGAAGGTCGTTGATTTTTTATGATGGTTGACTGTTTCTAATTCATTACCTTCTTTAAGTCACTGATCATGAATCTAAAAATTCAGCAGACTGGTTTTCGGGGTTACTACCGCGTAGATTCACCTCTGCAGACGACAGTTTCGCCAGCATTGCAGCGAGCTTCTTCAGGTCAATGAAGCCTGCTGCAATACCGTACACACAAGCAAGGCCGCATCCGGGATGTCGTTCTGGAGGGGGGGGGGGGCACAAGGATACCTCGTAATACAAAACGTAAATAATTTTTTTGAGGGTGTGCCCCCGTGCCCCCCCTAGATCCGCCTATGCTCACCACACCGCGAAAGCCTACACAAGGATGTATCTCAGAAGTTGTAATGAAAAAGAATGAAGCTTACTTTGCAGTGTACGTAGGTGAGAGATTACCATCGGGCAATGGTTCTTCAGGTAACATGATTAAGTTTTCTTCTCGGCAAATTACAATCAGGAATACTACTTGGACCTTCCACCAGATCCATATCGTATTCCTGAGCAGGATTGTTTATTTATCAGGATTTTCCATGGCTGATAAATTTTTAGGGAGATTGGTAGTCTCTTGGGCAGCACATTTTGCTTCTGATGGAAGGGTTCTGGGTTCAAATCCTGGGTAATACCCTCGATCGCCCACTACATGTATTCTCGCTCGGCGACAAGGACTAAGGAAAGTAACTGGTCTTCCTACTCGAAATTTATTAAATTTACGCTCCTACGAGACCAGTTTTGAATCTATTTAAATATACGTATAGTTAACCAAACAAAGTTTTACTGTTGATGTGTTTCAGTGGGCGCAGCTTGGCTCCGCATCGATTCATCTTTGTACGACAGTTTCGCCGGCGTCTGCAGCAGGTGTCTTCAGGTTTGAAACTGCCGTTTGAGGATGAACCGACGCGGAGGACAGCCTAGAAGCTAATCTGTGTCAAACAAAGTTTTATTCACAAATGAAAAAACGACTTCGTTTTCTTCAGAGGATTTATTTATTTGGTACAACATTTTTCGACCTCAAGAGGTCATTTCAAGTACAAAAATGTTTTGGCATGTCTTTGTAAATATAAACCAGCTTTCCCCCCTCCTGCCTTCTTAAGGTCCTTATTGGTATACATTTACAAGACATGTCAAAAACGCTTTGTACTTGAAAATGAATTCTCGAGGTTGAAATATGTTGCACCAAAAAAATAAATCCGAGGAAAAAAACGAAGTCGTATTCATTTGCAAACTTCAACTTCCACAAAGTTGAGCCGGAAACCATTGGAAATTTTATTCTTTTATTTTCCATTGGGGAACGTTTCACATAGTTAAGCCTGAAGTTATCAGTTATAGTTTAAATTTGCCTCATTTTGGGGGATTAAGGGGAGAATTTGGACGATGAATCTCTTAGGCTCCCTCTTAAGGCCGTTTTACACGGAGCACGTACTCGCACAATCTCGCGTGTGTTCGAAGGCGCTGTCAAAATTGCGTCGTCTAAAGCGGTGAATTGTTAGAGCACATGCGAGGATGCGTGGACGTGAGATGGCAAAATAGCCCCTATTCTAATTTCGTTCATGCATTCGCGCAATTCCGCGCCATTTTAGAAATTAACGCAGTTCTAACCTGCGCAATTCCTTGCCCCCTGTAAAACGGCCTTTATATACGCTTGCTCATGATAGAATGTGTCTAAATCTGAGAGTAGCGGTAGCAAGAAAATTCATCGAACGAAAAGTCAAAGAAGAATGAGGAACTTAGACCGTACGGAATTTGCTCTCTCACACCGCCTTTGCTATCCCCCACCGTATGGCTTTTCAGTGGCGCCCTCACGAGACGTTCCCTTTCCCTGCCATTGTCTCCCTCGCTTCATTTTGGCCCGAGCCGCGCTATCACGCAATATCACTCTCACCCTCGCCGACCACACCACTGTCTGCCGCGAGGACGTGCGCGAGTGAAAGGCCGAAGATCGTGCACGGCATTTATTGCATTCGGGTGTGGTGGTGGTGGCGGCGGGTGCTGTTGGCATTCTCTCAGGCCTAACCCGCGTTCCCACACTCTCCTCGCATTCTGAAACCTCCCTGCCGGGCCTACACCCTTCTCCCTTAGGTCTGCTATCTCTATTAGCCGCTTCCTGTGCCTAGACATGTTCGTTGGAAGATTTTTACCACCGACTCGCCAAGGCAAAAAATTTATCGTAGGATTCAGACACCAGAATACAGACCCACTCAAGTTTCTCAGACATTAATGAGGCCAGGCTCACGCTTGCCTCACTCTTCTGTGGTTCAACCCAAGGCTTGAATTAAACAGGTTAGGGTAGAGCTCACCTTAGATTAAGCCATGGACGTTTGAAATGCGCCATCACGCACCTCACAAGCTCACGCTCGAGTTCGCTAAATAAAAATTTAGTCTAATTTCCACGATGTTAAAATTGCTGGACAAGCTTGGCTTTTTTCAAAAATTAAGTACTTAAATACGGTTTGATAACGGTTACCTTAAGCAGAAGAATAATTTAATATGCGTGATTTGTTTATCATAAAGCAATCGCAGCCAAGATAGATGGATTATCAGAAGACTTAAAGCCGTGTTCTAGAACGTAACTCAAGTATTGATCCAGACGTTAAGTACACGGTTGCCTCGCTAGTATTGTGATTCCTCACTCGAATCCTAAATTGATTTAATTCTCCAAATTCCAAAATTTCTACCATCGTGCCTCATATTTTTGAAATGAAATACCTCTCGTAAAAATACTTCCAGGTGGTACATTGTACTCTAATAAAGTTATTTTATGAGCAGAATGCCATGAGTGAAAGCAGTTTAGATGAATTTATCATTTTGTAAATTGTACCACAGTCACTATAACTCACTTGTGAGTTGAACCCAGCTTAGTATTTAAAATAGAACTATAATTCAAACTCAACTTGTGTCAGATTACTTAACTTCCGAGGCTGAGTCAGGACTCACTATTCAGTCAATTTCTGGAATACGGCCATAATTGCATATGAGAAGGGTAATTGATGCGCTGAAAATCAATAAGAGAAATGTAAGACACTACCACTAGAAAAGAGACGGAAGTCAACTTTTAGCGAGATATACGAAAACATGAGGAGTTGATTGAGTTCTACTACCATAGATGCCAAATAAATAGTAATAAATGAAGCAAGAAATCGTCAGTGGAGTGGCCGAGGCAGAGAGAGCAGACTACTTCACTAGAAATCTTCACGCTACCGGAAAGTGTAGAATCAAACGATAGATATATCAGAAGGTACAACTGGAGCAAATATTGTGCCAAGGAAGCGAAAATAAAAGAGTAGGAAATTCAGGGTGAAGACATTCAAATTTGGCGCTAGATATGAACGACAAATATAAAGCGGTTTCCCACGAAAGTAATGAGGAATTCCAAAGAAGAGTGAGTGAAAAGAAAAGACTCCAAGCAGAAGATGAAACAAATTAACGGTCACGTCACGGGATAATATGATCCGCTGAAGACACTAATCGAAAGACTAGAGGGCAAGAAAAAAGAAAAATTAGTCATCAAATTAGTCATAGATACAGTAAATTGTACAAGCGTTCTTTCCGTTCGAGTTGAATATTCAAGAGAACATTACCTTCCGGTAGTTCCTCATCTTTGTGTCCATGGAAAAATTTGGAGGATAAAAAAAATCAAAGCGATTCGATACGTGACACGAAACTGTTGGAACGTTTACTCCGTGAACGGGAACGCCTGCTGTTCTTGCGAACGCAACTGTTACCTCATTCTTCTTCCGATCCTAAAAATACTGACCGCTTCGAATGGAGCCGTCTCGTATCCAACGGTGGCGGAAAAAATCGGATTTTTTTCGGAAGATCTCTTGTTGGCCCGCAAAAGTAGCGGTGTCGCACGAGGGGAGGATACGAAATGGTCGCGAGGGATGGGGAGGGAAAGATTATGGAGGGACTCTGCGAGGGGAAGCAGTAGAGTTTTATGGCAATCAAATCAATTTTGCGATCGTTTAACTAAAGAGGCTATAGAGATATTATTATATATATTACAGAGTTTTTATATAGTGATATTACAGCCTTCTTTAACCTCCTACATAACACTCTATACTATCACTACTATCACTCTATACTACTCATGAACCGTTTTGTTTGAAAGCTCTCGCAGACGTTACGTAGGAGAATTTCAGCCGTGGAAAATAAAAATAGCAAAATACGACTGGCACATAGTGCGACCCTTCCCAAGAGATTGAACAATCATCGGGGGAATTTATCGTCAGGAATTTGAAAATGCATTTGGATCCGAAAATATCCGATCCGAAAGATCCGGCTCCGAAAATCAAGGATCCGATCCGAGTCCGGATCCGAATAAAATCCTGGATCCGTCCATCCCTAGTTGATGTGCTTGGGGATATTGGAGACACTTAGCCATTGCTAGCAAATGGGGGACTTCAGTTCCTTTCTTATAGTATTCTACCGATTAAGGTAGGTTTCCATGGAGTACTAAAGAAGTGATTTGGGAGCCTCCCTTTCCTTCCAGCGCTGCCCTCTTCAATTCACTGTACGGACTACTCCCTTTCAATCCATAAGACTGTAAAATAAAAATGTCAACAGAGACACTGGATTCTAGGATTCCAAAGAAAAGTGACTGAAAAGTCTCAAAGCAGAAGATAAAACAAATTAACGGTCACATAATTGGATACAAGGATCCGATGAAGAGACTGATTGAAAGACTAGAGGGCAAAAAAAACGAAAAATTATTTATCAAATTAGTCATAGGTACAGAAAATTGTCCTAGCGTTCTTTCCGTTCAGGTTGAATATTCAAGAGAACATTATCTTCCGGTAGTTCCTCATCTCTGTGTCCATGGGAAATTTTGGAGCATAAAAAATTAAAACGGAATCGATACCGGATCTGCAGCTCTTGGAATAGAACTCTTAAAAGAATTATGATTGCCAGAACTAAGTCTACGCTGATCCACGGTCCTCCCCGACAAAAATCGGGACTCGACCAATCCCGCCCCTGATTCTGAGTTTCAACGGCCTCTGCAAATATTCATTCAGTAGCCGTGAGAATGGGTAACGAGTCGGAACTCGAAACGTCGGCGCTCTTAGAAAATATTATCCGCGCGAACTCCCGAGAAAAGTTTAAATATTCTGTTCGCCGGGAAAGTGTAAAATTTTACAGCACCTCTTCCCTTTTATTTCCTTTCTCCTTGCGAGGAAGCATCACCCACACTCAAATAGCCGTAATTTATCTTGATTTCTCGATTTAATATTTTTTTTTAAACTTAAACTTTTTAGTCAGATATTTTTTTATGTCGATGAAAATAATTGTTTTGCTATTTAAACTTAATTACGGTGAATGATGAATAACGTCTTGGAGCATAGGTCTGAGAATGATATGCAAAATTGTTCGCCAACATTTCGATATATTTCTTGTATCTTTTTCTGGGCTATGAATACTGATGGTGACAATAAATTATTAGATTAAGGCAAAAAAGATTGTTACAATGTTTTCTACAATAATAAAATGTAAAATAGGAAAGTGTTTCATTTCTACGTAGATAAAAAGGAAGAGAATTTTGGCCCACCATATTTGCACAAAATTGTAAGTAAGCTAGAACCATATCATAGTTACCATATTTTTGGATTTATGAAATGAAATTAACTTTTACTTAGATTTTCAATGTCTGGTCTTTTATTTCAGTTAATTTATTTTTAGGTACGTCAGTCATTTCTTTGAATTATCTTCTATAAGGACACAGTGTAATTCAATTTTTTATGGATGATTTGTGCTGGGAAATCCCGTTTGTAAATTAGTGCAATGATTATTTCTGCGGTTATTTTTTTTGCTAATTGGTTACTGTTCGAGTGGAAAATTGTTGTGAACCATCTTCGCCATTCCACAAGTCGACTCGATAGCATCTAAATGCCGAATTGTCCCCTGTACACTCGCTCATTGCAATCGACCCTTAAGATGGTGGATTCTCTGTTTTCGCATACATTATGGAATTAAAAGTTTTTAGATCATATAGGGTTACTAATGAGGCTAAAAACTTAAACTGTGGTACAGATATTTTGGACAATTCAATCCTTATATTTTAAGTAATTACTACTTTCAGCAACCGGACGTAGTGCCATTTTCACGTAAACAACGTTTTTTTATTTCAATTGCTGCATTCATTTGCAATGAACGCAAAAAATAATACCTTAAATTACATTTTATTTCATTACAATAAACTATAAGGAAAATTTAATAAGTTTCCGGTGAAACGACAAAAATATTATATCAGCAGACAGCATTTGTCTGATCATTTAAAACTTCTGTTTCAAATAAATACTTTCATTTAAAAATCTTGATTTTCAAATGAAATTACCAAGAATTATGGCATGGAAAGTATATTTTTGTGACTGTATGTCAATGATGCACAGTGTTACAACAGTGTTTTGTAAAGCATTATAAGTAATTATAGAGAGATATGTTGGAGGGAGTAGAAGGCTGTATATAATTATTGGTCATGATCAAGATTGATTGATTTAGCATGAATGCTTCTTTTTTTATGCATTCAATAATGTGGAACGACTTAAGGGTGTTCTCTAGTCTTTATTATTTACAATTTGAGTTATCACAAAATACAGCATTATTTGTAATATTCATGAAAATGACACGAACGTACTCCATTTCCTGCTAAAACCAGTCAACTGACGTTCAACGACCTTTATTCTCCTCCTACAATTCTTCCAACACACTTCACTTCCTCCTCCACTATTTCCGTCTCTCTCACAACCCTTCGCAAAACAGATCTTTTTCTTGCAGTGCCTTTCTGCTACTCGTTAATAACTCGTCAACAGGTCATCGGTATCGAGAACTGCGTCGGACGAGTACTTTCTCATCCAGCAGTAACTTTCTGTACCGAGTAAACGAAAGTTTAACAACCATGAAATCGTTCATTTCAGAATAAAAATGGCAAAAAAATATTTTGAAGTACTTTTCCAGGATATACTGATATTTTTTGCAATGATATGAAATCATAAATATAAAGAGTTCGAAATATAGAGCCAAATCTATTAAACAGTGAATCACAGCAAAGTTGTGGCAACTCAGCAATTAAAGGTTTAAAACACTCTATGTGATTTTTTATGAACTTAATCACTATCTACCAAAGACGATGGTTCTCCTATAAATAATAAATTTTTTTCTGACACAGCTGTTTACAATGAAAGCAGTGTTTTGATGAATGAAACAAAATTGAAAACGAAGGTGGGAGAGATGTGTGGTGGTCATCAGTGCCATAACCAAGAGCGTACCCAGGATCAAAACTGGGGGGGGGGCAAGCCATGGTCGTTCAAGCTGTAACATTTAAGATTTTAGCATGGAAAAGGTGAATGAAACCAACATTTTAAAGACAATCATTACAGCGCTTTATTAGTTGTTAAAATTAACTGTTAAAAATATTTAAGTTATATGTCTTAAACTAATATTTTTAAAAATTTCGATTCAAATCAGTATGAATTTCCATAAAGAATTTAGCGATTTTTGCTTCTATGGGGCAGCAGCTCGAAAAAGCATCAACAGCATTGAACAATCAACGGGGGAATCTCAGCGTCAGGAATTTGGAAATGCATTTGAATCCAAAAATATCCGATCCGAAAGATCCGGCTCCGAAAATCAAGGATCCGATCCGGATCCGAATAAAATCCTGGATCCGTCCATCCCTAGTTGATGTGCTAGGGGATATTGGAGACACATCAAGTACTTAGCCATTGCTAGAAAATGGGGGACTTCAGTTCCTTTCTTTAGGCAACCCGCAATTTCGTATGAAATTCTTAAATCTAGGATATTGCAAGGTAAGCACAATTCAAGAGGTATTCACAAGAGGCGACACACGGATTTATGCCCAGACTCAGGAATCACTCCCAGAGCGCTATCTCCCTCAATTTTTTCTATCCGCCCAAGATAATTCCAATATAGTTAGATTATTTTTAGTTTTCCACCTAATTTTAGCTAGTAGTATAATGTTTCACTGCTAAGCAGCAGCATCAGATATATTTATATACCGCGGAAAAGCTCAAATAATCCAATTCTGAATGCCATTTAATTACAGTGAGAAGTGAATCATGGCGTGGTTAACGTATAAACTCGAAGCAAAAATGCATATTTCATGCAATAAAAGTGAACGAAACTCTATCCACCACAATATTGCTTTCCTAACTCCGATAAAATATACGGCCACCCAGATTTTATTACTTAGAATAAAATATCTGAAATATCTACCAACTATTATTTTTTGTAAAATGAAGAAGAATATAATGGCGTCTTAGAGACTGGTGCTCAAACACATAAAAATTCAACATTCTTTAAGAAAGATGAGATAAATGTTGAGATGCAGGCTTTCATTCTTAAGGTGGTAGAATGAAAGCCTGCATCTCAAAATTTTTAGTGCTAAGCATGCTTAATTTGTGCTATTAATTAAAGTAAGAGCTAATTATTTCGTGGGTAGTCAATACGATAAAATTTATGATGGATATTGTATATACTACGGTCAAAAGAATTTCCTAAGGCTAACATCATTTCTTAATAAGAGGTGAATGTTAATGCTCTGTTGATTCGAAAATTTTTACGTTAGAATATACTCAAACGAGAAAAAACATTCACGCATTACATCTTAATTGAAGCATCTTATAGACATTAACTTACTTTTAGCAATTACTCAGCAATAAAACTCACACTTTTGTGAAATTTTAAAATCTACAGCTTATAATAATAACTATTATTTACAGCTTATTTTCATTTGGCATTAGTTTATTTAATTAATATTATTTCGAACCAAGCTACATTGAACCTTATAAAAATACAGAATCCAACAATACGAATGTGAAAGATCGAGTTAGTTAAGTCTCACCGTAATATGTATGTGCCACGGTAATATATTACCCATTATTCATCTTTACTAAATCACTTCCTTTGACGTTAAGCCCACCAGTTATCGCCAGCAATGGATCGAATAAGGTCCTGAGTGATACAACTGACGACGCCCTGAATCATTTTTCCTTGATTTTTTTTAGATTAACGGTATTCGGGAGTTGTTTTTTGGCCCGGGGAGATTGGCTGCCCATTTGGATCAAGGGGCCCATTTCTAACTCGTTCAACTGCAAAAGCTATTTCATTTCACTAGTTTTTCATCATGAAACGAGTTCATTCGTCCATAAATAGTTAACCTTTCACGACTCGACACTCCGATCCGACATTTGGCAGATGATTCAATAAATCATACGCTGGCTAAATCTATCTACCAGAGGAATACAAATGAATTTCACAAGTTAAACATTTAATGAAGAACTTATTAATATAACTATTGGGGGTAGGGATATGCGAGTACTCGAAAATTCGAGCCGAGTCGAGTAGTTGGCACTCGACTCGAGTGTTTCGAGTAGCATTGCGAACGTCGAGTCGAGTAGTTTTGGTTACAACGCTGACGAGGTCAGTAAGTTCAGAAATCTGCCTATAGGAAGTGCCTTCATGAAACTCATGAAATAATATCGTTTTTAAAATTGATAAGCCGTTCCAATGCCTTGGCTTGGGAGTTTCAGCTTGCTTTATATATGCATAGCAGTCAACCACTATAGCAGTCGACGACGCGGGCACCGAATACCTTTTCATCATCTGCTGTCCTCCGACTCGGCAGCGTATTCGAAGTAATTGTAGTGGACCGCTGCATCGCTCATACTTTCTCATGTGATATTCTTATGCCCTTCCCTATTTTCTTTACTCAGACGCCGAGAAAACACACAGAATTTGCTAAGATTTCTATGATAAAATATGTAATTTTTAGGTTTTAGCGGACAACGCCGGTTATTTCCCTTGTGTGATATCACAAGTAGTGCTATCTTTTAGTCTTTTCGATTCATAGTTATTTCCGATATTAAACTTCTTTTATTCCTTTACTGCGCTTATTTTCCCTCTTGCACTTACAAAACAAGAGCCACTAAGGTTGAAAAACGAAGTGAAAAATTAATAATTTTTCTTCTCGTCTACAAAACTATAGGTATGTTCTATATTTCGTTTGCTTCGTCCACTTAAATTCCATGAAGATTCAAAGAGCCAAAAAATCGTTGATATATATTATTTTAAATAAAAATTCCCAAGGTACTCAATTCTTCCTATTTTTGCTAGAAAGTACTTGTCCAGCCACACAAGTGTGTAGCGAGACCCAATTTTCTGCAGGCATTAGTACTGTAAAATGGAGACGTGAAAATCTGCAACCTAAACATATAGAACAAACGATTGAAATGATGAGATTTAGAAAGGATCAAATATTACGATTCATTTACGAATTTAATCTTTATAACAATTGTCGAAATTCCTTTACTCAGGGCTCTTCCTATCAGTTTGGATAAGTATATTTATTAAATTTTTGACAAATTACTAGAGGTTAATTCATTTCAATTGTGCTCATGGAACTGTTTAGGACACTTTTATTTTCAGTCATCTCCTAATTCTGACACAAATCCTCAACATTCCTCATTTTCGTTTCCTTTTTACATCATGATAATTATTTAGAATAGAAAACTAACAAAGTGGTAGGAGAAATGAGAATATGTTGGTGCATGCATTGTTGCATTGCCTGGTCCAGAAATTACCACACTCGACTCGATACTCGCGATTAGTTTTCAACTCGACTCGATACCCGACTCGAGATCAAAAAGCGCTTTTCGCACATCCCTAATTGGGGGAAATATTAGCAAATTTTATTCGACGTACACAACAAAGAAAAAAATCAATAATTAGAGCTATACACTCAATTTTTACTTCATTTTACACTATTATTCCTTGGACTATTGTTCTAAGACATACATTTATATCTAATACCAGTGACGTCATGGCAAAATTAGCAGTGCCGGAACGCACTTTCCTTAAATTGTTTTATAAGCGCGTGTATTTTTTATTACTTGTTATTATTTAATTTTCATTGTATTTCTTTCATTTTGGTTACGAATGTAAATATTAGAAAAATTTAGGCACCAAATTGATAAAAGTGTCATTTGAGTACAGTGTCTTTTGTTAACCAGTGCCGGAACGACGCGACGTTCCGGCACCATGATACCACTGTCTTATACCATAAAGTATGTATGTATAAGTTAAATATACTTACTCTATGCTTATACTCATTACATCCTCTATCAAACTAATTTTATATATTATGACGTAATCGTAAATTAAAAGTTACTCCCTATTTTCCATAATTTTTTTCATTTTATTTCACTGACGGTTTCAGCACATATTTTTTTTATCTCTTTAAGGTAATTGAGAGATAATAGCAATATACTGAACCTGTAGTGATGTAAAAGTAAAGTATTTCTAGAAACTTTTGTCTCTTTTAATTTACTACCACGTCAGAATTTCACTAGATTAAGCCTGAAAAAACTCTTTTCACTGATATATGAACGTTCTTAAATTTAATCTAGCCATAGAAAAGCTATTTCCCAGTGGATGATGAGAAGTATTTTCCGTCAAAAAGTTCCCAGAAGTTTCCTCCCTAAGCCATGAGTTTCACCAATGAAGGCATATTTTTTCCATACCCTTATAAATGTCCATGTACGAATCTCTTGTCAAATAAATCTTTCCAAAAAATTCTGAAAAGCACTTAAATGCCGCTGGAACCAGACTCCAATTTCCGCATTCAGCTATTTTTACCGCCACGAGTCATTTAATCTAAGACTCCTCTGTGCATGAATGTTCACTAACATAAGTGGTCCTTAAGTTCCAAGCCTATATCAACTTAATTATTTCCTATACTAATTACAGCTCTTCTTCTCATTAAAAAGCTCATTAGAACTTGTATCACACGGTACAACTCGGTGCTATGGTTTCATTCAAGTAGAACCCATAAATATATTTTAATTTAGCTCTTCAAATGCCTCCTTCTCAAACCTTTGAGAAAATAATGATTTTACGGCAGCCGTAATAACTTCTGTGTTACCGGTTAGACTTATGATTATGCAAGTAAAAATACACATTCATGTCTTCATATAATATTCTTGATAGCTCTTAATAAGCAACCGGATTGGAAATCAGGTTATCTCAAACTTCTTAAGAGTCATTCCCTTAAATCGTGGGTGAGAGATTCGCAAATGAATCCTCACAGAAGTGTTTCTGAGCTGAACTGGGACATAGTTGCTTGTGTTTATTATGAGTATGATTTTATGATTGTGGTACCAAGGCTGAAATATTTATTAAATAACCGGTAGGTTTCTATTTTGGACAAAAGTTAAATTCTCACAAATTTTCATGTTTGCCAATTAATCTTTCATTAAATTTGTTTCAACAAACATAAATATCAAATATTACACATATGTATAAGTGGGAATGCAAAAAGCATTTTCAGTTATCTTAATACTTTTTTGTTGCATTAAAATTTTATTTGTTTCAGTAATTTGGGGTTAATTAATTGTATTAATGAAGGAACTTTAAGAAAATATTTTTTAATACTACTGGGAAAAATGCAATATTAACACTCATTTTAGGCCATTAATCATAATTTCATCTGACGCTTTTGCTTCACTATTTTTTCATTGATTCCATCAATACGTTAACTTTATAATGTTTTACATTTGTATTGAACCTTCGCGGAAAAAATTAACTGTTCAAAAATGAGGCCACGAAACTCAATTTTATACGAACGAAAACCGAGATTAAAGACACCATAAATTTATTAAATTAGGTAAGAAAAGAATAATAATATATTTTTACAATATATGATAAAGTTTTACTTGAGAAAGAGCTCAACAAGTCATATTTGATGCACCTTATAACGTCCCACACACAGCACCTTAGAGCTTATAGGCTTAGCGTCGAGCCATCTCTGACTCAGAGACTACTTTTCATCATAACTCCCTAGCGTGTAATTCGCAGCTGAATGTGATAAACATGCACCTTCCAGCGTATTCAACCAACCCGCGTGTAGGCCGGTTTCGACCGGATGGCGGAGACGTTTGCTCCATTGGTAGTTAGCTTATAACAAGCCCGTTACGATCCGCGTCCCTTTCCGCGCTAAATGGAGCGAAAAGTTCTGGACGAATGGTTGTTAGACGACGACGGCCCAGGGTTGCGTGGCCCAGACACCATACCTTCAAACGCCAGCAAATACGAAGATATATGCTTCCTTATATACGCAAGTCAAATTTGCGTATACGTAAAAATCGAAAGTAAAGTTCAGAACACTACAGAAGTCTCAATCAAAGTTCATACAGGCACTCTCAAAGTATCATAATTGGAAATTATGTGGTGTCTATCTACCCCCACAAGACCTACTCATCTTTTGATAGAGGTACTGATTGAAGAAAGCATCACCTGTAGTCCGTGCAACTGAGGCCTTACATGTTGCAACGAGAAATAAACTCTATTTTCTCATGTTCTATGGTGAGATGAAATAAGAATCCAATAATGTGCTGCGAATACGACCAAAACTTAGGATTACAATACAGTGTGGTGCATGCAGTTGTCAGCATTGGCGCAGCGAGGGGGGTTTTGGGGGATAAACTCCCTCCCCAGAGCTGAGAGAAACTTTTTAAGTTTCATCCATTTTACTTAGTTTGATTAATGTCCTTATAGAGCAGTGTAAGGATTGATAAAATATCCCTCAGAAAGCAAAAAAACTCACCATTTTGAACCATTTATCTTAAAAAATTTCTAGGGGAGGGCCACCGCACCTCCCGCTTATCCTGGTGGGTATACCACACATCTCAGTCTAGTTGCGCCTAAAAGCCCCCCTAGCCTTAATTCCTAGCTGCGCCCCTAGTTGTCAATGTCATGACATACACCAGCGATAATGATTGTATATAGAACTATAGGGCTTGAACAATGACTAGGGCAACTGACAGACTGTTTTCGAAAGCGCCAGCATTGTCATCTGCAGCGCGTGAGCAAACTGGGAATTACGCCAAACTTACGTCAATAATGCAGCTTTGGTGCTGATGTTGGGCTACAGGGAACTTGGTGAGGATGCATCCCAGAGGGATGGGTTGAGGAGGGAGAGGATTATCCTTATCTTCGGGGTTCGACATATCCGAGCCTAACGGCTGAAGAACCCTTTAGTGAAGTGTCGGTGGCGTTTTTATGCACGGCCTTGGGTGTTTTGGATATATTTATGCGATATTCCAAGCATATTTACACAAGTGAATCACAGAGTTCATTTCTGCTTTATCTATTCACGATCTACATTTCATTTATATGTACATACGTTGTTATAAAAACCTAATGCTGGTATACTCCAGCCCTCAATTTCTTCCTTTGCCTACTCAGTTCATTCAGTTCCTTGATTCTGATTTTTCTTGTGACCTTATTTATCTCTCCTAAGTACTAATCGCTGGGTCTTTCTCAGGGGACCTATTCTTCAACTTTTCCCTCAATCATTCCTATTCCTAGCGAAATTTTTATGCATTATGACGAGGCATATCCACCGGGTCCTTCTGTGGTATTTTATTTACCCGCGAAATCAATTAAAATGATTCTTATTTTACCTATCTTTTTATTTTAAACATTCTCACAAAAAAGAAGAAGCCAATGTCATGAATAAATGCAATTGTTGGGTACACGAATATTACAAAAGAGGATCCTCAAGTCGGCCTCTAAATGTGTTGTCAACCACCGCGCATTTAAAGGTCTTTTCAAAAGTCGCCACTCGCGTCGCTGACGGACAAATTGATATGAGTTTCACGGGAAAATATGGTCTATTTAGGAAAGTTAACCGAATTTAATATACATGATGTTATAATCTATCAAATTCATAACTTTTCAATGACATTCCTCGCAATTACAAATACTCTCCTGCAATATTTTGGGAATAAGTGGATCTCATTGCACTCGTCGCCGCGGATATATTTGAAAACATTAAAATGCGACCTAAGTGGCAACAGAAATCAGCCTTTTATGGGATAGAATAGGGTCTCCTCTATGCAGTCCCCTTGGTTGGGTAGAACAACTTACAACTCCCCAGTAAGATATTCTTTTCTGCATCTTCGTGGGAGAGGCGTGCCGCGTATAGAGCATAGACGCACAGCCTAGCAGGCACGCGTGTCTCTCGCATTCCCTCACGGCACTGCGTCTCCACGGATGGCATCGGCCCCTACAATGCGGAATACGCGCGCCCGTAGATGCACGTATCCGCCACGGGCCTTCCGAGTCGGAACTTGGGCGAACTGCTCACCCGCTGCACTCATTCCGTAAACTACAGTGCACTCGGCAAAGAATGCACTACTCTTTTCCGCGAGCGAACTCCAGAGGCGAACGCTCGTAGGAACGGGTAAGCATTATGAGAATAAGCGATAAGCATATGGGTTCCGGAGCAAAAGATTCAATCCGTGAAATGAATAACGTACAATGGCAAGCGGATCGATCCTTCAAAAACAGCTGGGATCGAGCAAGGACCGTTAACAGAGATTTTTCAAGGAAATTAGGGTAGGAACCCACTGGGGGATTAAAAGCTAGACTTCATGACCATAAGACATTTCAGTTTGGCACAGGGAATATCATCCTAGAACCACACCATATACATTTAGGTCCGACAGAAAAGATAAAATAAGGGAGATGTGCTACCGAACGGATAGGTATGAAAATTAATTTTTCCCTTAAGCTATAAAAGACATTAATCAATATTAGGACAAATTGAAATCATCCCACCAACGCACATCTACGCTATTTCAGTTGGTACTCATATATATAGGAGGAAGGAGAGAAGGAGGCCCTCAAGGAGGAAGGAGGCCCTCAAAAAGCCCTCAAGGAGGAAGAAAGCACGCTTGAAGTGTGTACTTAAAACTTACAGTGGTGATCCTGCGTGGAGGGAGCTAACGAAGCGGTTGAAAGGACCAAGTTATCTAGGGAGGAGGGATCATAATTATAAGATTAAGGCCCCAAGGCAGCAGACAGATAGACTAAAATTTTCCTTCCTACATCGGGGGATAGAGGATTGGAATGGCTTACCAGAAGAAATTTTTTCTGAGCCATTTCCAACTCACGCCTCTATATTCACCAAAAGGATAGATAAAATTGAATCTTGAGGGCTTTGTAATTGTATATTTTTTAAATTTGGTGTTTCTTGTCTTTTCTTTGGTCTTAGTATATTATTGTGTAAAAATGGATTTTGAGGCAATGTAAATGTAGATATGTATTGTATTTTTGCTGATTTGGTGCTATGCATACGGGGACATTTATTGTTTAAAAATGTTTTTTTTGAGGGTTTTTTAAACATTTTGTGGTAATAAGTATTTTGTTTTGCATTTTGGTTTATGTATATTATTGTGTAATAACTTTATGTTACCACCCGACTTTCATGGTCGACTTGTAACCAATTATTTAATAATAATAATAATATACAAGGACTGGGATATTCAAAGGAATTGGTCAAATTCTAGATCTAAATCGTGCAGTTGAATCTCTCACGAAGTGTTCCTAATTTTTTTAAGTAGATAATTTCCTAAGAGAAGAGATTGATAAATGCTTGGTGGTTCAATTTTTCTCGTTATCCAAGTGCTTAAAATGTTCTAAAATGTGGCTGTGGTGAAGAATTCAGAAAGTGGAATAAATTTTTGAGAAATGAGGTTGTATTATTGTGAATTTAAGGGAAAAGTAAACTATTGAAAGGGATTGGAAAAAAGGCATCATAATTGCCAGAGTTATGTCAATAATGAATATGAAACTTGGTGGACTACATAGAGGAAAAAAGGATCTGTACGAATCGAAATTCTCGAAGAAAAAATATTCTAGATGCTACAGAGAGCTGAAAAACGCTGATCACGACTTCGGTACCTATATGCTGCACAAAACAATAAGGAGTGGTGATATTTAATACACGGATGCCTATCCATCTACAAAAATACTCTCAGTGATTACCTGGAATCATAATCAATTTCAGATATATCCGCGTACAAATGGGATTCATGATGATTACAGCCAAAAAAGAAATGAACCCAATCAGGCTCCGATTGATGAATCGATTCAGAATTCATTGATACTGTTTTGATAGACCATTTTGAGAGTATAACATTTATAGTTGAACATTTCTTCAAAAAAGTTGGTAATACGTTCTGAAGAAATATTCCATGATCCGTCAATGGTTATTTGGAATTAATTTGGCGATGACATATGGAGCCACTTAAGTCTTAAGAATCAAATGCTGCTAACCAGCAGCGGATCCAGGATATGGACAAAGGGGGAGGAGGGTAGGGAGCTCTCCTCCCTTGTATATATTCGAATACTGAACAAAATTACCATTTTATCTAGAGTAAATTGGACCCCCTAGGGAGGGTTATAGCCCCCCAATCCCCTCTCTGGACCCGCCACTGCAATGCTAATTGAGATAATAAAATCATTAATAACTATTCTTGGTGCATAACAATCCCTTAATAGATAAACGTATTAGATGAAATACCAATTTACAATACAATTAGATTTATTTATTAGATGAAATACAATTAACAAATAAATTTTCTGAGTATAAACGCGGCTAGGCTCATTATTTTAAGGATAGAACTGCGGAAAAATAAATTAATAGCAAGAGCAAATACATTCTTCTTTCTGTCTTCGACTGAGAGAGCATGCTATCTTGTTATTATCCTTAAGAAACCTGAAAAACTGTTCACGACGTGACGCCAAAAGTAGACCCTATAATAATTAGGCGGAGATGAGAGCCACGAAATGTGAGCTCACCCCACGATATTAAGCTGTCGGTGAAGATTTGTGAAATGCGGAACTTTTTTTTTGCTCACTCATTTTCAACCGCTAGGCTCAGTGGAGCGAGGCACTTTCTGTGTGGGCCCACGAAAAAAAAAATAATTCCAAGGGTCAAGGTTACTCAAAAATTCATTCGTCACCATCCGTTTCCGCGTTTATTGAAGTAAATGATGCTAAATGGTAAACATGTTCCTAAAAAAAGGAATGCCTGATACGAAATATACACTCAATTATGTACTCACACAAGATATAACAGTACAGCTTGATGGTTTAAATCAGGGGTCTTTAACCTTTTGTAATGCAATGGCCAAAAATAGGTTTCATAGGGCTACAATATTACGCGTCACCTTACCACCACATCAATATATAATAAAAACAACATGTATTTTCAAAGTGCAATAATCTTTATTTGTGAAGGAGTTCAGTCGATCAATGCGATTTTTGAAATTGTTTATCTTTGAGGAGTGTGTCGTTGTAAAGACCCTTGGTTTAAGTAACACCAGGACGTAAAAGTACCGAAAAATTTCTCGTGTTAATTAATGTCTGATTTTCAAGTACTAAGAAGAAATACGCATACCGAATGAGACACCTACTTATAAAATACGAAGAGTTTACGTTTTTTGATAGTTTTTAAGGTAAGGTGAAATAAAAACATAAGAATGGTAAATTGCGTATAATATTTTCCAGAGTGTTACAAATATGTCTTTGTTAAAACATCATCATAAGATCACTGCAGGATAAAATATGGTAGGTGATTTCTATTGAAGATAAGAGTTGCCGATGTTTACTTCATCATTATCATAAGTGAGCAATCATAAAATTGATTTGACGCAGCTCTCCTTTTCTGTCTCCAATCCGCTAACCTTTTTAATAGTAAAGTATGTATTTTATTTAAAATCCTTTATGATGAAAATGTGTATTCATTTAGTACGGGAAATTTTCGGTGCTTCTAACAACCTAGAATCATTTAAACCATGAAGTTTTGCCGTTATATCTCGTGAGAGTACATAATTTTGTGTGTATTTTGAATAATGTTTAATTACCAATGCCAAATCTCCAATCTATTCCATCCCAATCGACCCATTATAACCCTATGTTGCTTCTAAGTAGCATCGAAAATGTATATATGTTCAGCTCTATTCAGGAAAGATTTAAACCACGTGTTCAATTATGCTGTGAAATTTAATGGTGAAATAGGTAGCTGCCAAAATAATTATGATTTAGTACAAAATTTTAACATTTTTTTTGTCGAGAAGTCTTGAGATTTAGTTTCTCGCATAAGCAGCTCTCTGTTAGAAAGGGTTTGAGGGTGAAAGAAAACAAAAGAATGCTAAATCCTGTGTAATAATTTTCAGTACTACAAAAATATCTCTCACGTAGTAGATCTTCCATATATTTCAGTAATATCGTTATTTTTATCCAATTTGTTACTTTTTTTTATTCAAATACTTGACGAAGGGAGATACCGGCTTGTCTTCGTCGGGACTAAACGAGGACATTTGGACGGACACGTTGAACGGCTGAACAAATTACTTCACGGCCGCCGTGTGCAAATATTCCCGTTGTGCCAAACACGCTCGCCTTCCTCCTGACGCCGACAGTGCCACTGCTGTGATATCTCCGTCCATCTTTCCACCCAAACCAACTCCTCCTACTCCTCTCCCTATAGTGCTTCGAGCTGTTCGCATCCCCGCAAGACACCGTTACGTCCCGCATGCTCGATTACAGGTCTGGCCACCGCATTCCAGGGTGGCGCTGATCACAAGGCGGCAACAATCCATCTACACTTCCGGTTTCTCACCCTCCGGCGCGGATCGCGAGAGGGACCCTCGTCAGCTGATGATTTGAATTGATATACGCATGGTATATGGTTGACCCCACGCTTACTTCTGATTTCGTGAGTCAATGCGGAATTGGGCGCATGATGCAAATAAGCCTCTCAGAAGCTATTCAAATAAATGTATTTAGAAGGACGCCCGAATGTTATTGTTCCAGTACAAATCAACAATAATGGAAGCCAGTTTTTGTAAAAGTGTCCTCCAAATTATTGGGATAACCTAACTTAATTCAGTCATTGAATTGAAAAAAAGGTAAAAATATTTCAAAAAAATTTCAGGGCTATTTTTAACCCTTCTGTTATGCGAAGACTCACTTTTCAGGAAAAAAATGTTGGGTAGTGGATATTTATTCATTCATACAAAAAGAAAACAAGTACAGTTCTCAAGGTCACAAGGCCATGCGCATTAACCTACCATGTGCTGTATTCATAGCATGTCTCGGCAGAATAGTTTCATACCTCAGAGCCACGACAAACTTAAATGTAAAACTCACAACTTCACTTTTTGGAGGTAAATATTCACAATATATTTGAATAAAAGAGGATGTCTGTTTGTCTGTCCACTATGCGTTTCCATGTAACTGCACAGATAGCAACCAAAGCTGGTACATAGGTGCATCTCATGCTCTCAAACGCTGTAGTGATACTTTCGGTTGCGCCCGACGCGTCCCTCGCGTCAATTCCCATAACTGTTTTTCGCGACACGTCATACAACTTCTGCGGTTGAACATACTGCTGAGTAGACATACCCCTTGACACGCTCGAAAACAAAATCTAAAAATTTGCTCTACGATTATGGATTCCAAGTTTTCCACTTTTCTGTGTACTATCCTTTACGAGCAACGTCGGGTAGCTGGCAATATTTTAATAGATAGCTTAGCATTTTTCTTCAAAATAATTATGAATCATTATTGTAATAATATGTTAGCAGGATGGGTTTCAGCATTTCGCGGCATCACTTATACTAGAGTGAGGGGTATTTGGTGATATCAATATTTTTAGATGCTCAGTAAAATATGAAGGAGAGGGGCCTGTATAAATTTGGATCAATATGTGACCTGGGATGTAAGTAAATGGGTGAGCGAGAAGCTTAAATAATTAAAAAATTATGGGCCCTTATATCAAGACCAACTAGTAGGTATGATGCTGAGTTGTGAAAATAATTACTAACTGTTCAGGAACTCCACTAAATGATCTTAAAGATAATTAGCCTAGCAAGATAAGATCTTTGGTACACACTCCAATTTCAAGTAAGTAAATGCATGAAAATCCCGCAACGATTCGCTGAGAACAAAACTATGCCAAGCCAATATAATTAGGTTGAATATGTGTGTATATATTTGCTTCAGGATTAATATATTTTGAACGCCGAGCTTCTTTGTAGAAACATGAGCATTAACTATGCATGAAAATCCCGCAACGATTCGCTGAGAACAAAACTATGCCAAGCCAATATAATTAGGTTGAATATGTGTGTATATATTTGCTTCAGGATTAATATATTTTGAACGCCGAGCTTCTTTGTAGAAACATGAGCATTAACTGTAAAATAAATTTAAACCTCCCCTCTCTTTTCGATAAAGTAATTACATGCAAATTATGTTCCTAGTTTACTTTTTTCATTTTCCACGATAATTTCATTAAAAATATATCAATCAGAATTATGGCGGATTGGAATGGAATTTCAAACACGATCACTTGAATTTTGTAGCCGCATATGCCTAGCATTCCACTCGACTTTACCTTCCGGTTCAACCAGTTTCCTACTTCTATCATTCCGTCCATTTTACAATAATTTCATACCTTCTTCTTCCCTATTGGTGACCCTCTCGTTTTTTCTCATTTCCGCCAATACTACCAATCTCATTCTTACGTCCTACTTAACTGCTTGCAAAATATTCTCAAATGCTGTATCCTTTCATTCTCGTTTCTGCCCATAATAGCACAAGATACCATAACAACACACTAATAAATAATTATTTTACATTTCAGCGGAAGATTTCGTTGATCCATTCGATCCAGATTTGAAAAAATATTCCAATAAACACATTCCAGGCTTCTTTAATGCTGATCAGTTTTCTCTAAACTGACTTCGCATGGTTTCGATAGTCTTAACTCACGTACGATAGGCCACTCACCTCCATGCGGCCAATGAATGAGTGGCTTGAAGAAAAATTTCAAGTAAAAAAATTGGAGAGACCTTTGAACGAATGCTATTCTGAATCCGTCACCCTTGTGAGGAAGTTGTTTATTCCTTCATAGACAATAGCTAATATGAATTTTACCTTCCATTACTATCTTCAACTAACCGCAGCAATGCAATGTACCTACTCACTATTTATTTCTGCACGCCAATTTTTTTACCTTCCCCATGGTAAACCCCCTCGCCGAGAACTATTTCTCCGCCTTGAATTCCAGTGAAATATAGAGAATGATTTTCCACCTTGAATAAAATATAGATCAATGTACAGGCCAATGTACCCGATAGAATTGAAATTCAACTTGCTATTGAATAGTTTGTTTTTTAGGTCAAAAGTGACTTGAATTGCCTCAAATACGTTTAAATTTAGCAATAAATGGGCTTAATTAACCACTTTTGATAATAATTCGTAGTTACTGAACGTTTCCTTAAGATTATAAATGAATTTATTTTCAAGAACGAAGTGCAATAGATATATCCAAGTATGAAAAGGCAAAAGCAACCCGGTATTTAGTTAGCCCCATAAAAACAGAAATTACCTTCGCGTCCATGATAAAAACAAAAATGGTAATTTCCACACTATTTAATTTAACGCATAAGGACCGACCATGGTTTCGACACTGTGTCATTTTCAGGAGAAACCTGAAAATACCTTGAAAATGGCAAAAAGTGTTGAAACCATGGTCGGTCATTAAGTGTTACTTTAATTAAATAGTGTAGAAATTACCATTTGCATTTTTATCATGGATATGAACAGGAAGGATCTTCTGAGAGGATCGTTATGTAAGAGTTTAAAGAAAAGGTTAGTGAAGAGTTTGATTTGGAGCGTAGCTCTCTACGGTGCGGAAACTTGGACACTGTGGAAAGAAGACGTTAGAAGATTGGAGGCATTCGAGATGTGGGTATGGAGAAGAATGGAGAGGGTGAAATGGACGGAGAGGAAAAGGAACGACGAAGTGCTGGAAATGGTTGGCGAGGAGAGGCAGCTTTTAGATGAGATACGGAGGAGACAGAAGGTATGGATGGAGTTAGTGCTTAGCGGAGAGGGGATGTTGAAAATGGGGTTAGAGGGTAGAATGTTAGGGAAACGAGGGAGGGGAAGGAAAAGAATAGGATTTTTAGATAGATTGAAAGAGAGTAGGCCTTACAGTGAATTAAAGAAGGCAGTGCTGGAAGGAAAGTGAGGCTCCCAGATCACTTCTTGAACACTCCATGGAAACCTACATTAATCGGTAGAATACTATAATAATAATAGCAATATTCCACAGTATCAAGCCTGAAACGATTTTTTACGTTACCTTCGCGTCTTTTAATCATTTAACATAGGGTTCATAGTTTCATGGAAGATATTTAAAATTTAAAGTTTAATTAAATCCTGAAAATGAATATAAAAGGTACTTAATTCAATTACCGATATGGGATCAGTCTCGAGAAAAAAGGAGCATGCTAAAATCGCATCAGGGATGAAGAAAAAACACCAGGGCCTGCCTGAAATAATGTGAGATCGGTGACATATGATCAAGAATCTGAAATTCTGTAATTTTTTTCTTCCCGAAGAAAGCTACAAGTCACGTTTCCTGGGTGAATAACTTGAATTGGATTTTTTCGGAAAAAAATGAATAAGCGTTGTAATGCATCCCGTTTGGGAAAGTTCGTGAGAAGTTTTCACAGGCTACGATTATTATTGTTTTTTTGTTCAGAATCCCTGCCAGAAAAAAGCCACATTGCTTGAAAGAATACATCGTCTACTCACAGAACTGCATGGGTGTAAGATGTCGAACATTATCACATATACCAACTCATTAAGGATAATACACTCAAGTACACACGAAATTACTAGCTACCAAATAATTGTCCAATCTGCTAAATATAAGAATCAACATTTCGTTGATGAAATCGATCTGACGGTGGGCATATGGATTTCAGTATTACTTAGGATAAATCAAAGGTAAGAAGCCTAAATTTTTCAAATTTTCAACGTGCCCTTGTTTCATCAAAATATTGGAAAGAATCAATTAACTATTTCCCATGTTGATTTCCTAAGATAGACTCAAAAATTGAATGTAAAAAGCATCAAATACATGTTAGGTGGGAGAATCACTTATTTTCACTCAGATTTCCCCACCTTTTTCCTTACACATAGCCAATGATGCATCAATATTGTAGAAAAAAGTAATGGTAAAATCGTTGGATCATTGGAATTTTCCCACTTAAAGACCTAATAACTCAATGATTCTCTCGGTGAGGGAATTACTAGCTTTCACCGTTCAACGGTGCTGTCTAATCTCCCCGGAAAAGCGTGACTTGAAAGTTACGAGAAGTACAATAATTCACCACAGGCTCTTGGAAAATCTTTAATAGCAATTCACATGCGACCGTTGTTGATGAAAGATAATCATTCTCGATGGAAAACTTAGGACAATGAATGCTATGGAATAGTCCAATGATTAAAAACAATGCGAACATATTTTTAAAAAATGCTGATTTAGCCACTCACGGATCGCATTGTCTTCATTACTTTGAGTTATATTCTGAGTAGATTGCCATGTGAAAGTTTAAAATATTTCAAAGCCTTCTTTGAGGAATAAAATAAAATTACTGTAAGTTCACTTTGAATTACTGTAAGTTCTGAAGAAGGAAGAAGAATGTCAACCCTCTCTCCCAGAACTATTCGTCCGCCTTGTATTCCAGTGAAATATGGAGAATACTTTTCCATCTTGAACAGAATAAATATATCAACATATAGGCCAATTTATTCGACAGAATTGAAAAGCGACTTGTAATTGAATACCTTGTTCAAAAGTTACTTGAATAACATCAAATACGTTTTAAGGTAGCAAAAAAATGGGCTATTAACCGCTATTTTTGATAGTAGTTATTGAACATCTACTTAAGATTATAAATGAATTACTTTTCAAGAACGAAGTACTAACGGATATGTCAAAGTGAAAAGGCAAAAGCAACCTGATGTTTGAACTCAATTACTACGATTTTCTGACTGATCAACCTAGTTTTGCCAGCTTTATCAGCAATGTGATGTAAAAATTCATACAAACTCTGACACCGTTTTAACGTGATGTAATCTCACTTTGGATAGATAGCCTGATAGCGTGGACATTTTGCTTACCATTAGATTAGATTTTTATTTTTTTGATCATGAATGTTCTCTTTTTGTGACAACATTCATGAATTATAATTCAATTTCGTTGTTTGAAAATATTATTCATAAAACTTAACGGCGCAATTTCCTTAAAAGAATATGGCTACAGAAATCAGATAATGATTTTTCAAGAATTAAGTGGTAGTGCCGCTAAATAAGTCTTCAGCGCTTCGAAATAACGCGATCAGGAAATACTAACGAGAAAATAAGCGTTGAGGAAATAGGAAGTGCAAAAGAACGATAGTTAGAAAAAATTCTAACGTGTCAAAAAGGAAGGGTTAACCACTGGTCGCAAAAAATGGGTGAAAGTCTTTCATCTACTCAGGACAACAGCATTCTAATTTCACTCTTTACCACACTTCCCACAGCAATCAGCTTTTCACTAAGCATGCCTGAAGCGCTGTAATACGTAGATAACATGTACGCTCTACTTCACCCAATTTTTTTGCCATAAGCGATCATCGTGGCTTAAGCCTGAGTCACATGACCATTTTTCTCGTCCATCTCAGTGATCACTTGAGGGATCGCTTTTCGCGACCGGAAAATGATCGCTCGAGTGATCATTTCTCTGAATCACACGCTCCCTCCCACCGTTGCTTTTCACATCATTTCCGATATCACAGCTCGTTGTCATAGAGCCCGCATCACGAAAATATATAACGTGTTTATGTTTTCCTATGACGTTCCCACGGTTGTCAAACGTTGCGCTGCAATCGCTCCATGCGGGTATGCGTTCTGATTGGCTGATATGGTTTTCTGGTGACGGTTTTAGCGACGGAAAAAGGGACCAGGCGAGTGATGAAAAAAGTGATGGGAAACCTCATCATTAGAGTGACCGCGAAAAACAATTGCGCGTGACGATCATTTCCGAGTGATTACTCGAGTGATCGCTGGAGTGATCACTCGGAAATGACGAATAAAATGATTGTGTGACTCAGGCTTTAGTCTTCGTCAGATAATACGTGACTGTACGAACGTTTGATAATATTAAAGAACTTCAAGACGCAACAACATGACTCAAGAGATAATTTCTAACAAAAGCATTTAGAAAGTTTGAAGGTACGATATAATATAGCATTTTAATATTTATGCATATAAATTTTGATTATAGCAATATTTCTGAGGATCGTGAATCAAAATAAATTTCTTATAAATATTTCTCGGGTTTCTAGCCGAGTGAGAATGTTTTGGCCTAACGTTTCGACGGAACACTCTTCCATCGTCCTCAGAGAATTAATTCATTCAATTCATTAATTAATTAATTCTCTGAGGACGACGGAAGAGTGTTCCGTCGAAACGTTAGGCCAAAAAATTCTCACTCGGCTAGAAACCCGAGAAATATTTATAAGAAATATTCGCCGAGAAAAAACAAGATCATATATCAAAATAAATTTAGTAAGAACGGCAATCACCCACAGCTGAAAACATGCCAAGATAAATTCCAAACACCAATTCCAACTACAATATATTTTCTTGAAAACTCACCTTCGTAAAAGATTATAAAGCTCGATAAAGAAGCAATATGAGCAAAATAAATTTTAGCTGGGCACATACACCTCGTGTAATTGATGTTCAAACTTCTTAGGAACATTTCCGAACATTTGAACAAGGAATGACGCCATAAAATATGGATATCATTTATAAAATATTACGAGATGCCGTCTATTCTTATTGACTTAAGTATTATGTGAATATAATTTTTTTTACTCAAGGTAGTATAACTGAGATCCCTAAACATATGTCGACCTATTTCATCAATTGTGTGATTACCAGATCAACAGTAAAATACAACCATTATCTGTAAATCAATAAAAATTGATTAACCCATGCCAGAAGAAATTTAGTGCGAGAGAATAGAACATTTTTCCGAATTACAATTTCTTCACCTTGAAGAAATATCTTTCAAAAACTAAAACTATTTAAGTGCCTCACTTGTAACAACGACCAATATTCAATCGATAAATCCAACATTATCAACATATTTTATACATTAAAAATTATATTTTTTCGAGACTTAATCGAAGTTACAGCTTCTTTGGATTTAATTTCCACACTAACGACAAGAAGAAAATAGTCAGTTATGCTATTTGCCCAGAGAACCAATTGCTGTAGATGAAATTTGTTTACCTTTCAAGAGTAAAACCATTTCCCCAAATATATTGGCCCTCCTAAGATTTATGAAGTTGTTCAGTCTAAGGCAATGCAAGACTATAAAATAGCAATCACATTCACCTTTTTATAGGCAAGAGCCTAAAGCAATCCGATAGGTTTCGTCGGAGATCATCTTAAAAACGCGCGCTCGGAAATCGAAATGAACGGACGTCTCCCTTGCTTTTTGGTGTAGTTTTGTCCCTTCTAAGCCTTTGTTACGCCATAACGTCCACAGTGTAATCATAAGATGAAGTAGGATAAACGCTCTATTGCATGTTCTGTTTGCAATGAGATTTGCCACTGTTTTTGTATATCGGTGTCGCATAGTGATCTGAAAAACCCCTCAGGAGCTTGGTAACAACTGGAGATGGCCCCAGTTCTTAGCAGCCATTAGGATTAGCTGAAACAACAAAATCCAGACTCCTGTGACGGGTACTCCATCTGCTTATCCTCCTTGTGCTGCAATCACCCCATATGCTGATATCCTAAGTCATGAGAATAACAGGGTGACCTGAAAGCCACTAACTGATAGTCACAGCATGGCGGAATCTCCTAAGTGTACGCACACAGGTAATGGATTCTATGTATAATTATCTGGCTAAGTTAAGCGATAAAATAGATAACTTGAGTGAATATTCTTCTCTTATGAAGTAAATAGGTGATCTTCGCGTGAATTTCAACCATAGCTGGAAGCCACTAACTGATAGTCAAAGCATGGCGGAATCTCCAAGGTGCACGCACACAGGTAATGGATTCTATGTATGATTATCTGGCTAAGTTAAGCGATAAAATAGATAACCTGAGTGAATATTCTTCTCTTATGAAGTAAATAGGTGATCTTCGTGTGATTTTCAACCATCTTATCCAAGAAATGCTCAAGAATGTGGTTGAAATATATATGTGAAAACGTGGACGCTGAGGAGAGGCTTAGAAAGAGCTTGAGGCTTTTGAGACGTAGGAACTTGTGAGGTGCACTGAGGAAAGTGGAAGTTGAGATGGGTCAAGAGGACAGTGAACGAGAAAATTTCATTGGAGCTATGTGAGAAGATGAAGGGAGACAATGAGAATGGAGGGTGTAGTTGAGTGTAGAGGTAGGAGATGCTGAAAGCCGTAAAAAGGGGAATTAAGTTGATTTAATGAAGAACAGGCGGAAGGGAACAGATTAAATGGATAAAATATGAAGAGTGTTTGGACGCATATAAATTTTATGAAGAAATAACTTGTTGGATATTAGGAAAGAAGGAGATTTTTCGCCCGCAAAGAGACCGTAATGTCGTTTTTCTCCTTTCCCCTCTAACCATTTCGCCGATTCAATTCTCGGCGGAAATGAATCTTGCGCCTACCTCTACACTTTGAAAGTGTGGAGAGAGAGAAAAAATCTGGAGGCTTTAAATGTCGTCAGGTATTACTCCCGAACCAAATCATCCTGCGGAAACTTATGATAACATCAATGGCGGGGGGAAAATAACTAGTCGCGTTCCATGCGCACAAACTTAAGCGGTAAATCTACTGCATTACCTTATTACCATTGTGTATGCCAAAGTTTGGAAGGCAAAATGCAAGGACGCCAAAAGAACGACGAAGTGCTAGCCATGGTGAACGAGGGAAGGAAGCTTTTGGAGAGAGAAGTCATGGTGTAGACAGAGACTCAGGATAGCGCGAGGTTATGATGCTCAAGCTGTGTTAGATTGAAGAACAATGGGAAAGCAGGAAAGACGGAAGAGTAAAATGCGACAGAAATAAGATCGGAAAGCCTTTTTCCGAGCTGAGAAAATAATTAAAATTCGGGAATAGAGGCAAGTGGAGGTTTGAAGAGGCATGCTTATTTAAACCCATTTTGACCGTTATTAAATTAAGCGTTATTGGTAATTTTCCGCAAATACTTCAATTTCCCTTCTGCAACCGGTTACAATATACTATTTCATATTATATTCTGGTACAAGATGCATTGAAACGCCGTGATAGGAAAATTAAAATATTTGAGGAAAATTGCCAATAACATTTAATAAAGCTCTGGTCAAAGTGGACTCACATAAACACTGCTTTCCAAGTTTATGAATCACCTCCATTTGCCCCCATTCCCGCATTTTAATTTTTTTCTCGGCTCGGCGTAAGGGTTTCACTCATAATTCTGTCACCTTTTGCTTTTTCCGTCTTTCGTGCTTACCCAATGGTATTCAATATAACATAACTATTGTAATATTTTATATTATACCTTGGTGCACAATGTATTGCAACCGATCGTGAATGGTAAATTAAAATATTTGAGGAAAAGTAAGAAACAACGTTTGCAAGTAACTTCAATTGACTATTACGTTAGAATTCCGCTAGAATAAGCTTGAAACGACTCACTCTTCTAACCGAGGGATCATATTCGAATACTTACTGCGAATGCCAAAGTTTACCGTACAACGAGAGGGCACCTATGCCTGTGAGGGCATCGGACGATTCTCGTCGAGATGTAATATATGGTTGGCACGTGATATTGGTCCTCCCGCCAACTCGCCACGCCCCCGCTCCGAAGCTATCTCCGAGCAACCCGCGTCTGCCGCCCTCCACACCCCCGCCCCTCGTTCTCCTCTGGGGGCACTCCGTGACTCACTCACTCCTTCCTCCTCCGCCCCCGCAAAACAATGCCCCCCCCACCTCCCACGCTTCCTTTGCTTTCACTCACCACGATTCCTCCTCCCTCCTTTCACGAGCCATAAGGGCATAACGTGCCGCCCCCAGGGGAACATTGGGCCGCATGCATAATTTCATACAGTCAGGCTTTGCCTAAGGATTACAGATGTGGGCCAGGTAACGAGAGAAGAAAGTAGGGTATTGCGAATGAGTATATTTACCAAGATTTTTTTCAAGCAGCGTATACTTAGGCATTAGAGATTTTACGCAAGCGTCAAGTAGTATTTTTTTCAGAGTATGGTGATAAATATCACAAGGAGGTAGAGAGAGGAGAAAGTAGGGTATTGCGAATGAGTATATTTAGTAAGTCATTTTATTAATGCAACGTATACTTAGGTATTTGTGATTTTACGCAGGCCATAAGTACTAGTTTTTGAAGATTCTGGGGATACATTTTACGGAGAGAATTTAAATGGACCATTGAGTGTCTTCAAAGGATTTGTTTTTAAAAGAGGGCCTACACCTGAAGACGGGGTGAGTCACACCTCTTAAACCTTCCTAAATCAGGTTTTATGGACATATACTAATTGAAATGCATGAAAATCTATCCCAAATAGTGAAAGGAAGTTCTTTCCGAGAGAAATAACGCAAAAGTTGAATTTATACTAACAGCTTTTTGATGTTTCTAAAAGATTTATTTCTGTAGCACCGCATGACTTCCATTTTCTTGTTATTTTCAGAAACGAAATTTTGAAGCTTACTTTGCAAAGAGTAGGCTTTGGTCTGGCGTCTATTTATGGATAATGCATTTCAATATTTGTGAAATACCACGCAAGAAGAGACAGATACTAACTTCATTAAATCAATCAGTGGAAATTAAAATCCTTTTGGTGAATATTCTTCACTATAATTATATGCCCATGCTAATAATCCCATAAAAATATACATATGTACTTATTTCAATGATTATTTAGAGTTTAATATGTATGGATTGGTATATTCTTGAATCCTGTTCAGTAAAATAGCTTCAATAAGTTCAATTAATGCCGTAAACAAACAGTAAGTAATAAAAATAGAGGTAATTATCGCGGATTTCCACTTCCCATGCAGCTCGAATTGAAACCTAAAGCGCTAGTTTCATGTATAATACTCAAGCAATCTGTTTTACTGAAAAGAAAGACTATCTTATCTTGAAGGTAAATGAAATATCTGATTGGCCGCTTCGAGCCTAGCATCAATCAGTTATTTTTGAAAAAATAAAATGAAAACAATCATTGTTCTAAGTCAGAAATCTCAGTAAAATTGCCGTTGATATTTTTCTAGAATAATCGGACATGGTAATACAGCATATGCCTTCGGCTACAGTGATCATAACTCTTGACCTCTCAAATACAAGTGCTTCTACGTAGGCCATACATAACGATGGATATCCCAAAGCGATCTCCGGCATTCCTCATTCCTCGTACCCCAAAATAATGAGCTTCATTCGAAAATCCCTCTCTCTCTGGTCGCGGAATGAGGGCACCACGGTTAACATTTTTCCTTCGATTGACGTAAAATAGCGGATTAACGCGGATTTCAACTACCCCATGCAACTCAGAATGAGACGACCTGGATTTGAATGATAGGCGAGCAGAATGCTAGTTTTAAGTACTCTACTCGTGTAATCGGTTTTGTAGAAACGCAAATATTCAATTAGCCATTTTCAACTTAACATCAATCAGTTTTTTTTAGATAAAACGAAAAAGATTACCATTCTAAGACAGCATTCCTAATAAAATTACTGTACATATGCTTCTAGAATAATCGGTCATGGTAAAATAGCATTTACCTTCCGCTACGACAATCACAATTCTTGACTTCTCAAATACAAGTACTTCTACGTAGATACACATTCTTCATACATCACGAGACGATATCAGTCTTTGGAGAGATAAAATGAAGCAATAACCATTCCAAGATGAAATTCTTAAAAAAAAATTACTGTAGATGTTTTCCTAAAATAATCGGGCATCGTAAAACAGCATTTGCCTTCCACTACAATAACCACATTCCTGACCTCTCAAATAAACGTGTTCCTACGGAGACCATATATCACGAGGCGAATTCCAGAATGAACTCCGACATTCCTTCTTACCCCAAAATAATGAGCTTCATTCGAAAATCCCTCTCACTGGAACGAGGGCGCCACGGTTAACATTTTTCCTTCGATTGCAGTCCTTGCCGTGCCCTTTCACCGGCGGTGTCTTCTCTTCTTTTCCGATCGAGAAACCCGACTTTGAAAAGGTCCCTCGCTCGCCAGACCCTTCCTTGCGTAAAGAGAGGAGCGGAGCTTTGGCTTGACGTTTCCCACGGAGCCACCCACATCTTTCGCACAATCAATCCGCTCGAATGAAACCACCTCAAGCCGAGAGATTCGCAAACAGAAAGACGCCCAAGTACGAGTTAATTCCATCGAGTGCACGTTCAACCCCTCCCATGCTCTACATCACATGTCCCCACAATGGGCCACGCCTTGAAAAACCATACCTTCTTTTCTGCATTACATCAAAATTGCTTGTGCATAATTTTTCAATTAATAAAAGATTTATAATAAAAAATTTGATCTTAAATTGGGGAATGAGTACATTTCGATATAATTCAAGATCCTATTTACGCAATACTCGTGTAAGAAGAAATCATTACAATGATAAGAGCTATATTTCTACGCTAAATGCTGTTTCAAATCCGTGGAGCTAGATCGGTAGTGGGATATATATGTTGTGATAAAATTAAGGAAACTCGCTAAATGCATTCACCATAGCAGTGTTCACCTGCACTGTAATAAATACGCATTGACTAGATAAAGAAGCAAGTAATTAAAGCGCATTTAGTAGCATTCCTTAAGAAATACTTTTTATGCTCTGATAATAAAATAAAATGCGTCCATAATAAATATGAATAACATTATAAAAAATAAATGATAAAATAATAATTAAATAAATGGAAAATAAAGATCGTGCGTCGTGAGATGTAAAATAACTTTCATAATTAATTGCAATACAACTGATAGAAATACAGATAGGTTAGATAAGTTCGGAACTCTCATTCAATCACTCAATTCGGCGATTCTAACAAAATGAATTCGAAAAGCATTATTTCAAACTGTTGCATTCAAATCGCTATCAATTTACTACAAAGTGCGTCGGACACGTGACCATCTAGTGAATATGACGATGGAAATCAGTTTCGCAAATTCCAGTCTTATTTTGCAGAAAAATGGCAAATAGTATCTCCCTGTCGTAAAATAAATATATTCCTTGAAAACCAAAAACTGAGGGATGGAAATACGACCCTGTCCCGATAATGTGTCAACGCCTCTGGAATCACTACAATTATTCAAAGCTACGTCCTAGGAATCGAGAACTCGTTGGCAAACAAGGCACCCCGAATGATCGATCACCGTAAATGTCGCGCAGTGCGAGCCTGACTCATCCGGTCGGCAGAGCCAATGCTGTAAAGCAGTGCCCTGCTACTCTCGGAAAGGTCGCCGGCTCTGGAATAACCTGGGGCATGCGCAAGGAATTAGTCATGCTACGATCCATTGGAATATCAGTGGGAGGAATACAGGACCATTTGTGTATTATGCCTCCCACTGCAAATTTTTTGCTGCGCACAACATGTAAGCCTGAAAAACAGCATTATCCAAGTGACCTGAAACGTGAAATAATTACTTTAATCTTTACTATTGCATGCTGAGACAATATGCATCGAATAAGAATATATTTCTCAACACTTCCGCAATATAGGCGTTCGCTTACGGTATAAATCCTCGAATAAACGGGGGAATTCAATACGATAAATACATTTATGATGTACTGAAACATGGATGCATACACTCAAATATTTGAGTATATTTATCTTGTGTATGCTCTACTCATTAACTATGTTGTATTTTACAAATAATACGACTTTAGCTTTCACTCAGTAGGTTTTCGCAGGTTTTTCACGCCCCTCTTCTTGTGTGGGCGTTTACCTGCAGTGGGTTTTTTCGCTGAAGGATACTACACCCTTATCCTCATGTTTTCTACCCACAAACAGAAATCTTTTTTACACAAAATTTTTACATACAGTTGTTTATATTTTTGACATTTCACAAATAGTGTAAATTGTATATCCTTTGTATTGTAAACGTTTGTCTACCATTTTTAATATGCTTGCATTGACGCTATCGAGGGGTTAGGTGGAAGAGGGGACTTCTTAGTCTCAACCTCGCCCGAATAAAGGCATTTTATTATTATTATTTTTTTAAATCTATCCATCCGTTATACGTGTGGACTATCGATGGCGATTGAACTTGGCGAAATTTGGGAGCCATACTTAACTCATGAAGAACATAGCTGATAATTTTCTACGCTTTTCTTTCTCCTGCATTAGTTTCCACAGATTCATGTCATTCTCAAGTAACTTATACTATACAAAGGAACAGGTTTTCGCTCGTATACTCTCATATTGAAGAATAAGGTTGCAGACCTACCATACATCAAATACTCCTTCGTTCAGAGACCAATTTTATTTCAGTGCCGTCCCATAATTTCACCCCTACTCTCACTCGCTTAGTGACTTCATTTTGCTCCATCTAATGTCAACAATTTTTTATTGGTATTATTCCATCTTTCTCCAGTATTTTTTCTTTATCACATCATAATTTTTCCTGCCATTACTTTGGCGGTAGGCAAGTGAAATAATACACCTTGGCGCAGTGACAGCCTTTTCGTGGTGATGTGAGAATGTTGAACCTCACTCATTAGGGCTACAACTGGCTCCATGGAAACCAGATGAGAGCAAAAAAGTTCGTAAAGTCATCGATTATATTCCGAAGGCTTTGCATTAAAAGCAAGTACAATAGCGATTAAATACTTTAAAACATTACTAAATTCACGCTATTAATTATTAATTGGGGACTCATGGAGGTAAAAAAAACTCCATGCTTAAAGATAAAAAGAATAATTCGCAAAGAAACATCATGAACGAAGGAGCCTGCAACAAATTCCTGAGGGAAAAAAGTTCAACTTGCGCTGCGCGTTTTTTGAGACGAGTCATAAAAGATTTTTTTTTACTTTGAGGAATTTGCTACAACCTCCCTCATTCATGAAGGAATGGTTCCACTACCTTTCACCTGGAGCAGTACTAGTCGCAACAGGGCATTATAAAAACACTTATAGCCTTAGAATTGCCTCCAAAACCGTTCAGGTATGACTCAACGAAGACCAATACCCCTTCGATACGCATGTATGGCATTCGCCCACTCGACCAGGTGCGTAATCGACTTCGAGGTAATTTGCCCAGTTATGAAGAATCAGCCAGTCACCTATATCGAAAAGAGGTGGACGACTAGGATCATCGGGTGCAATAACAAGCTGCGAAGGCGAGGATGTGGGCGGATTTTATTTTCTCAGTCAACCACCTCTTCATTCAGGGTAAACATAATGTTCCGCTCAGCTGCACCAGAAAATATCTCAGAATCGGATAATTGCTCGGCACGGTGAAAATAAATATATGACCGCAGGTGTGCAATATCACATTATATAACCCGCTTTGCTCTGTTTTCTGGCTCAAAATTAATGAGGAGTATAACAGCCATCTCCTCATTTATAATGTGTGATTTAAACGTTTACCAAATATCGTACTTTATTATTAGCGATGAAACTCCGAGAAACAGGAGCCGTAGATAAGAGGAATTGCTACATAAATACTTTTCCTCCATTAGCACAAACTGCTACTCATGCATGGGTATCACTAGATCACCCTATTTCTTTATTATATCTATTTATCTAGGAATTTTTATCCCCAATTCTAATAGCTTCTGGCATCTAAGTAGTATTGACATTAAGCCTTCAGACATAAAAACAGATCAAATACCTCAGTTTGTATTAGTTACACACTTCGGAGGAGCAACATCATCATTATTCAAGAGATCCTTCTACCTTCAAGAGAACTTCTACTTTTAAACTCAAAGGGGGGCACAAATTATCTCAATTTCGCTCCATGCAGTCAATTATTATTCACATCGCCTCATTCGCGGCGGAGGCAATTACAGAAAAGAGCTCAAGCACGCTAATGCAATTCAGCTGCGGGCAATATGGGAGACATACCATCGCAGAGTTTTTTTGGGTCGTATTCGTTACGTAGGGTACTGGGGCAATGCATATAAGAAGAAGGATTGCATGAAAAGGAGTGAGTATTCGTTGTAAGAACCACAAAAAAGAGCACTTCAGCAAAAAATCAGGTGCGCATTAGTTTTTATAGGTTGGCAGTATTCGTTGGTAATACAGGTGAAGTGTCTTCGGGTTCTCCACAGTCTAAATTTCTGCTGAATATTGAGGCAAAACTTTTGAATCATAACCAGGAAAAGGCAATGATAAACATGCAGCTGGATTTGACTCGGAGAGGTTGCAAAGGGAAAATGTGACACTTGGTTGAGAACTTTAAAGATGATTGCTCTCCTAATACAAATTAAAATTTGTCTAGTCTCATGAAAAATCCATCTGTCCTCGGTTACAAATGTAAAAACGACTCTGGACCGTACTTTGCGTGCACGCAACGAATGAGAAGCGGTCCATATTTATGTAACTTAAGCCCGTATGACACTTCCCAATTTATTGGCCAATTCATTGGATATTGGATTGTGCTCCTACTGACACGCACCAATTTCTATTCCAATATCCTTTTCACAATAATGGACACGATTTATTGCCCAATTTGGATTTTAGAACAGGTTCAATTTTCTCGCGGCCAATCTCCTATCAGAAGTCAGTTATGTTGAATCCTGGTGGCCAAAACAAGAAGCTCTTCACAAAACATCACGTTTGGCTGTAAAACATTGGATTTGTTCCGATAATTCGCTTGAAGTTTTTAAAATGTGGACGAAAGAAGTTGTTTCAATACTGATTGAAGCGTACAAATCACAGGAATGCTTATGCAACGTAAAATCATCGAAATACAATGGCGTTCTCTAACGGGACATTAGAACATAACTTCGGCCAATATTAGTGTAAATATTGATACGTGTCATACTGGACGTAACGCCAAATATTTTAAACTATATTGCGCGCCTACTTATTGGCCAATAAACTGGAAAGTGTCATACGGGCTTTAAGGTAGAACGAAGCGGGTAAGAACTATTGCAAAGAAATAATGCACACAGATAGATGTGAGAGACAATTAATAACTTCAAGTCTAGTTCAGTTATATTTTTTTCTGCTCAGGGCATTACGTTATCTTCAAATATTTATCTCAGGTTATAAAATGATTGCTCTGATTCTCAAGCTTCAAGTAACGGGAATATTTTTCTCGAACGTGGGCTGCATCATCCTGTTCCATGCGTAATTAGCGAGCGAATAGAATTTCGCACGGTTGATGCTCGATAATTTGGAACATTTAATTGGTAGTTGACTGCCACGTTTGAGCATCCCAATTTGAAAAGTTTGCCATAAATTCTCACGAGATACTGTTTTCGGAGATATTACCCTATTTAAGCCAAAAGGAAGTGGGGAGTGGGCCACATCTTCGATACAATTTAAGATCAGGAGAGGTAATATGATCGGCTGTCCAAAAGTTTGCATTAAATTTTGTGTGCAAGGAATGTCGATTTTTAAAACACCATACAATGGCGATCAAAGTGCGTTGTAAATCATAGCGTCCCTCATTCTCCAAAACGCTGGCTCCCATTAGTCTTTCGCGATAAGCATCGTAATTCTCTCTATAGATGACATAGGGACAGTAGTCCCCCTCCACCAACGCAATGAGTAGCACCTTTCTAATTACAATAGTTAAGATACGATGGGTTGGGGGAAGCATTATACGCGAGAATGGGCGGGGACTGCTGATCCACATGTAAGTATATCTGAACTAATGCAAAATGAAGTTGTCTAACTTGATTTAGGCGCTTTGCCAATGACTGAACAAAGGAAAATAAAAATTTCTCATGGCTTACCGCGACAATTTGTTAAATTTTTTGACACTTCTAATGACCATTCTCTGACAATAACCGTCCAGAATGGGTCAGGAATGGTTAGGGTTGACGTGATTTCACGCGGAAAGATTCCAAAAATTAGTATATTATTTTGAGCTAGGTAATGTAATGTTGTAGAAGAAATAGAGATCCACGGCCATTGAGTACGGTTACCGTCTTCCACACCAAAGCTACAATGTACCTACTCATGTAGATCAGAAATGATAATAAATATCTAATTTTCTGGAAGACACTAAGTAAATAGACCTCTTGGGTTTTCACCATATTATTTTTCTCCATACCCGAGTTTTTGGCAGCTTATATCGCTACCCTCTTCAGAGATGACTTAGAAGAAGCAAGAGACATAGAACAGCTAGGATATAAAGCCAATTTATCGAATGAAAACCTAGAATGGCTTTCTTCGCATCATAGTACAATTGCATCAAGTATTTCGGCACTAACATACCTGTACATCGAGTAACCCTGGAGTAATGACAGTATTATCATTCTCCCGAATTCTGCCACGCTATTACCATTTTAACAGTTAAAAATAAGGTAAAACATAAAATATAATCACAAGACAAATATACCAATTGATCTGGTCATCATAGATTTCAAATTATAAATCAGCTCTAGCTTCCTTAAGAATATAAACTTCGTAGCATTATATCTCTCAATTCTTTGATAATGAGCAAAATACTATTTGAGGATTGCCATAAAATTTTAAGTCCAGGGAATCAACACAAATCGACCTTATTTGACCCACGGCAACTTTTTTTCTACTTTCCCTTGCTAATATATGAATCAAACTATATTACTAATATCCATGACGTTGATTCGTGAGTCACCTTCTCTCTCAACAACAATATTTACGCCTTGAAATAAACATTGTGAGAAAATTCCCACCGGATCCTATAGGAATGTCTGTGATCATCCAGTCGTACAAAGTGTTCACCCTTTCGTGATCCATGGCCCGAGGCTACTGCCTTTTTACCATGCGTGAGTTAGGAATTTCCCAGCCTCCGAAGCGCGGCTCTGCTGAATGGAGGCGCGAATTAGGTTACTAAAACGCCGTGTGATGGATCGTTGCCGCGGCCACCGCCTTCCCATTGTTGGGCGCCCGCCTCGGCCTAATGGTGGCGTTTGACCTTTCCACCATCCACGGCAGACCTTGCCCTCTCCCACCGAATCAATTTCCTCGGGTTTCGCAAGCCGCGAGAGCTTTTTCATGCCCGCCCGATGCTACCTCGGGGAAATTGGGTGCTGACCGAACGATTGCACCGGCTCTTTGTTGGTATTTCCGCCGGTCTGAGGTCGAAGGACTCGACAGATTGATTTCGTATCCTCTTGAAAAGATGGATGACGGCTGAGTGTCGATTGACGACTTTGGAGGCTACTGCGCAGAGTTTGTTGCCCGTAAAAACAAATAATATCGAATCGAGAAAGGTGAAATGGTATAGATGACTAGGATTCTGGCATTCCATACTGAGTTTAAATCCAAAAAGGGGCTGTAAATTTTCTGGGATATGACGGTCTGCAAAGTTTTGATTCTCCGATAACAGAGTTGACAGTAAACCTAAGCCTTAACGGGTACATATTATCTACTCCCTGATTTCCTTAAGCTATTATTTTCCTGGACGTGTTGTTGAATCCTGTGCACCTTTTCATCAAAGCAGATTATAATCGCTATTACTTACCTCCGAAAATACTGAAACAATTTAGCCAGCTGATTCTCCTTGGCCACATTTCAACATGTTAGTTTAGAATTAAGCTTCAGCTAAGAAACCTACATCGAAAATACGAATATCTCACAATTTGGAAGATGTTGAAAATAAAATAATTTAATTGACTCCGTAGGCGGGTAGCATTTTACTATCACAGTTTTGAAATTAAGATCCTATTCCAAACGGCGTGAGTAAGTTACAAGTTAACAATCTTCCATTATTTATCACCCTTGAATGTATCTTTCAAAAAAGGTATCTGAGGAGTAGTGCCTTGTAAGAAGGAAATGCAGTCTAGAAAGTAATGCAGATATTCAATGGGTTATTACCTGATATTTCAATCCTAAATCAACGAAAATTCCAAGATATTTCCTTTCAGGTCCTATGTACTAAAGGATTGCATAACCCTTCCAAATAATTCACTTTTAAGACATTAATAGATGTTCATCGTCGGTAATAAAACTAAAAACGGTGACTTTTAGTGATATACCTGACAGAATATTAGTCCTATTAGACAAAAAATTTTCGGGCTCTAAAACACGATATAGCATCTTTTTTCACAAATATTTTGTTGTGCAAGACCTATGCAGCTTCATTTGCAATGTCAACCCATCAGATTGATTCGTAATCTCGTGATAAGATGCGCGATGACACTTCAATCGAAGCGACGATTTCTCGTGAAGACCTTGGAATGCAACCTCGGCAGAAATAATTGGACGAACTCTTTAAATGTCTAGGGCCCTCGTGCGTGAGAAGACTCGAGGCCTTAAGCCTTCATTCTTTAAGCCTTTTAAAATTCCCACGCCTCTTCCAAAGCCCATTCCACGTAGACTCAAACTATTTGAATTAATTCTCAGCCTCCGGACTCTAAACATGGGATAAGCTGATAAATTACAGAATTTTCCCGACAAACAAAGTATTTTATTTGGTTAAAGAAGTTATATCGACATGAGATGAAAATAATAAACCGGTATGGGGGAAATGTCTCGTGTACAATATGTAAGTAGCATTTTTATTCGGGAATAGTGAATGCATAATAGTTAGATGTTATTAATCGTCACCATTTGTGTCATATTCAGAAATGCACCTTCAGGTTTAAAAAACTCTAATTATATAGAGATAAACCGATGGAAAACATGGGCCAAATTCAGATGGTGGGAGTTGCAATCCGATTGCATTGCGGTTTCCATATCTTCGATTACTCGATTCTCTATAAATGTTCGATATTTTGTAGCTTTGCGGGAATTTCATCACTTTTATGTTCAATCCAGCCAGAGGAGTTAAAGCTCGTTTGATGGGAGATTATTGCCATTCAGTTCATACGTCCATTATTACTTACGCCTAAGTAACTTATTCCAAATATTTTCATGTCAAGCAGGAAAATAAAGTTATCGCTGTTAAAAATAGTTGTTTTCTATCGATGGCATTCGATTGTCGTTTTTCCAACACTCGACGGTTATCGGTAGTGAAAAAATACTAACGATCCAAATAATGCCAATTTTTGGACGCTCACTAGTATTATTGTTCGACGTAAACATAAAGCAGCATTAATTGTTGCATACGGAAGGAGATAGGATTTCAAAATGTCAAACCCAAATAAGCAGAAAGTGGGAATATTAAGGGTAAATGGAAATCGCAACGTATGCTACATGAATTTCCTAAAAATAAGGCGAGGTTAATAAAATAAAACAAATCATCTAAGGTATTTAAGAGTAGTTTTTCGATTTTTACGTGGATTTTTATTTAGAACCATAACCTTTTTTGTCGATCTTAATCCACGTTAAAATATTTTGATCGAAAACACATGTTGGCTTCAATAAAACCCAGGGATTCAAGGCTCAACATTCACAGTGCCATACTTCCAAGTAAAAATTTCTTCTTAAAGAATGCAAGATTTTATAGAGAAATAAAAAAGGAGACGAAAAAAATTATCTATACTCTTTAAAGATTGATAGAACGTATTGTATTTTTTTGCAATTCAAGCACTTCATGTACAACCAATGAACAAGGCAGATAAGGATGGCGCAAATATCCATTCACCGTGCTGAGTCTAGCACTTCATTGTAAAACACACAAGTGCATTGCTGCATTATATTTGGTACATAAATCTACCGTGTATACAGGTGATGGCCTTAATCATGGCCTCTGGTTTCAATGACTCAGACCAAGAAATGAAGTACTTATTGAGCAAGTAACAGCTTACACGGCAGAGAAATCATAAATGCAATTTTAAACGACTTTTGACAAATTTTAGACAAAATGTGTAAAACTATAAGAAAGTTAAGCTATTCTGAAATAAACGTCACGCTACGCCGAGTTACATCATTGCAAGTTGGTTCCAATCCGCAAATTCTCTGCTCAAACTCTCAACTGTGAACACCAACGGAAGTAAAACAAACGCACTAAAGTAAGTCAGAAATTAGTATTATTAACGATAAATGAAAATCAAAACGCATGCTTCATGAATTTCCAAAAAAATGAGGGGATTGCTTTTGAAAAACTGGCCTCGGTGACCTCAAAAGTCCTCGTCAGCCAAACAAGAAGTCGCGGTTTCGAGTCCAGGCGGGGTAGGTTGTTCCTATCCAGAGCATGGTTGATCGTGTGCGTTAAAATTGTTGAATGTGAATGTAAAAGGCCATATCTATTCAGACTTCTTGCTTCCATTAACTCCTATGCCAAATGTGTTCCAAATTTTGATCCTTTTTTTATCCCTCATCCATCTTGCACCATCACTATCGTAATTTACCCCCCTATTCCTCACACCACCCGATGAAATTTACTATTCTTTGTTATTTATTTGTAAATATTGTTGAATATTTTTCATTCATTATTGGTTACGTTGCTTAATATTATTAATTGTTTCTCCTGTTATTGTAGTCCTCTGTAATTAATAAATATATAGCTTTTTTCGATGGAATGGGAATTAGAAAAAAAACAACAGAATTTTTCTCATGTTTCTTCTCAGTCGCGCCAGCCGCCAAGTAAAGTCAAGTTTTGTGAAGAAGGTGAGGTGACTGGTGGGGATAGCAAGAGAATCCATTCCCAGCATCGAGACTAAACACGCCTCTTTGGCCGACATACCGGAGTCCATGCATCAATGCAACGGAGTATACGTCACTCGAGCGATCCGCCACGGTGTGGCCTCCTCACCTCGTCCAAGAGATGCATTATTCCCTCCTAAGACCCCGCCGAGGCGTGACTTTCCCTTTACCCGGCCACCGAGGTCACGGAATCGAATCCGCGAATCGTTCGAGGGCACCGAACTCTTCCCATACATCCCACTGGATAAAAACATCACAAAATAAATGACTGCCATGTATGAGATGCAAAAGCATTGTTAACACTTACCTTGCTGACATTCGTACTGTAGATCTGTACCCCAGAGCTAGCCTCTTTTCAAAACTTTTGTGTCGTTTCTTAACAACAACCCTTTGATGCGAGGATTAGGTTTTTGGTATCATTTGGTAAAGGATGAATTTTGCTTTTGTTTTTGTTTCATTTTTTAACTAATGGTTAAATTTAGAGGTTTAATACTTTGCTAAAAATGACAAAACTACGACTTTTCAAAAGACGGATAGCGTATTATTACGACCGTAGCACGCAAAGTGTTAATGGAGTGCTATGAATGATTGCTCCAATACTAATAAAAATACAGTGAAACCAGTTCAAACGGCCGCCTCTATCCAGCGGCCAATTTGACCTAACTAAAGGTCGAAATTTACTAACTGCAAGCTTTTCTTGCATTTTATATGTACGTGTGGAATAAACTCAGAGTCAAAATATCATCGAAATGTTACGATTTACTCACTGATGCATGTTTGGTGAGAGCTGATATGCACATCTTTGCAAGTGAAATTGTGGAAAATTCTTCACGTATAGCATGTATCATCATCACCAAAAGTCATAAATCCTAAGATTGGTTTGTTCTCCTGATCCTTACATCTTCGGTTTAATGCGAAATGTATTGACTTTACTCTTCTTTTGAATTTCCTAAGTATGCCTGGAATTTTCTCCGGGTACTATCGCAATGTAATGAATGACACAATGGTACATGTTTGGTGAGAACTAATGTGCACATATGTGTCACTATGATAGCACCCACAGGTATCACAATGCATAATCTTCAGCAGTCATGACTCCTTCGATTGGTTTTATGCAAATCTCCACTCTCTTCTCCTATCAGCCAATCTTTTAACACCTACATAATTCATCTGCTTCACATCCTTCACCTTCTGCGCTATAAATCTCATTCGCGGTCAGACTAAGCCGTTCTTACCTTCCACCTGTTTTTTAGCAATAATGTTCATCAGACCCTCGTGTATCGTAGCAGTTATTTACTGTACACCGAAGTATCATGTAAATGTAGGTGATATATAAAAGCTTAGCCTTGAGGAACTAAGTTGTAGCAAGAAATGCAATCATAGAAATCGAGTCCTCTAAAATTTAACATCATAGTAGAAGCAAAATAATGGTTCAATCTTGGTGATATTTAACGCCTGCAGCATATGTGCACTTGCCTTTTAAATAACCTCGAAATTTACCATATATCACGCCGTGTGGAAACACTTATCGTCTGTCAAACACCTTAAGGATGGTTCACATGGTATCACGTAGAAAGCTTCTGCTTTTCACTGCATTTTTTTCGTCCTCTCTTTCTTGAGTTTTTGTTGACTAGCACTTATTCGACTATTGCCTAGGTAGAAAAGACCCTAGGCATTCTAAAGATTAAACTTGCGCTGACGGCGAAAGCTGAACAGAGGATCCAGAGCAGAAGGTGCACCGAAGAATAAGAGAAGAAACGGATCAGTGGAGTATCCATTCGTTACAGAAGGACCCGTGCCAGAGGTCATGATAATTACGTGAGGGATAAAATGCATGGAAATGCGTGAGGGATAAAATGCATGACGGGAAAGTCCCCCGATAAAGACTTAGATGTAAATACTTGGGACACATGTAAAAGGACACAAGGAAGAAAAGCATCAGAGAACTGTGGTACTTCCATAGGAAAAGGATAAATGAAGGACGACAGGATACAAATCATTGGATTGCAGTGCTACCGGTGTAGTGTGCATCTTCGGTTCCTACCTCTTGCATGTAGTGATGGAAAATCGATTTCGATTCAAATCGAAAATCGAATTTTAATTGTCAAATGATCTTCGAGTGTCGATACAAACTCGATTTTTAAACTTCGATCTTGACATTTACGTCTGATCTCTGCAGCGTCATTATTGGCCTATGACAACTTCAGCCGTCTCATGAGAAATGCATTTCCCTAAGGCCAATAAAATTGGAAAGGCACGCTCTCAATCATCAAGAAAGCATCTCATTCATCTTTCTTAACCCAGGAAAGGGCGCGCGGGGTGTATGTCACCCCATGCCTCTTCTTTTTATGATAAGAATAATTATTACTATCAATTTAGTTCGGTAGACCTATTTAAAAAGAGCGCAGCATAACTATATCATTCCAAGGAGGGAGAAAAAAATACTTTCTTTGGGGTGTTGATGACACCCCACGCGCCTTCTAATGTTACATTTCGCCGCGCGCCATCTCCTGGCATAAAAATTTTTGCCGAAAGCCGAATGATTCTGGCGATCCGAAAACTTTAACGTGCGTATATTTTTAAATTTTGACTTCTAATAATTCAAACATGCATTCTCAGTAGATGGCCGTGATGGGGAACCTGACGCGGTCGAAATCGCGAGTAACCTTCCGCGTCATAATACGCTGGGAAATCCTGCGATCTTTATGCTCAGAAGATTTTTATCTACCTATCAATTCTTATCTATCTATCTCATCAAATGTTTGTTTTGAGTGTTTTTCCAATGAATTATAAACAATATTTGTATGCAAACTTTTTTTAAGAACCGTCGATTTTTCTTCGATGAATCGATCTTTGGTTCAATTTTCGATTTTTGTCGAAAAGTCGAACTTTTCATCTCGATATAAAAATTGATTGTCAAATGTGTGTTTATCGTTTGGATCATAAACATATTTTACGCAATTTTGTTTTAAGAACCGTCGATTTTTTTTAGAAAAATCGATCTTTTGGTTTAACTTTTGATTTTTGTCGAAAAGTCGAACTTTTCATCTAGATAAATAATCGATTGCTCACAAAATGTATCTTTTCCGACATTTTCCATCATCTCTTGCATTCTTGTGATTTTTCATCCCTTGCCAAACGCCCTAATAGTGACTCGTAAGGTATTTATGCATAAGTAGACTCGATACTCTCACCTCGTTCCTCAGTCAAAAGAAACCTCAACTTCTCGACACAATCTCCACCTCCGCCTCTACCACCCACGCATATATCGTCCCGTCACAAGGTTGCCAAACGTACGCACTCCCCCCCCCCCTCCCATCCCCCGCCTGCTTATACTGCACCAAATTCTCGGGCGAATGTGTGCGTGCGTGTGTTATACCTATACTTTCCCGCGGTCGTGCGTCGCATACTTCCCGCCCAACCGCCCGTAACACCTGTCGCCTTCACCTCCCTGACTCTCGTCACCCGTGCGTCGGGAGCAGATTTCCTGGTAACGGGAGAGGGACTCCTGGCTACCGACGAACATCGGAGCAACTGCTCGGGCAAACAAGATGTTATTCACGTGAAAAAGGATGTAACGCGTTGCGGAGTAGCAAAAATCAATCAGATACTTTGCCTGAGCAGTACTGTGAATATGAATGACTCCCTTCTAAAGGATTTTTTCAACCTAAATTTTTAGTGTCGTTTCATATCATTTTGAAATGACCTTAGGAGAACTTTTTGTTTTCAAATATATAATGACACAACATCATTTCACTGTCATTACGGTATTCATAATATTTTACATGCTATTCGTGAAAAATCACTTCCATTGTAGTGTTCAAGAAAGATAAAATACCAAGAAATTTCAGTTCCATTAAATATTTATGTTCAATATTTTAATTTCTGACAAATATTTAGATACTGGGGCTATGAGATAGGAAACACTAAGAATGTCATTCTAAAATGTACGATGCATTATTACAGCAACATTAAGTAAGTAAATTCCCGCTGTCCAGATCACGCGCTCGCAAATATTTAGATATCGGATGCTTTCGGATCAGGTATACCAAGATTGTAAATACAAGATGGACGCAACATTATCATAGGAACAGCAGGTAAATTCTCACTGTTCAGATCCCGCGCCAGAGGGTATTTTAATGAAACATACCGAAGTACATGATAAGGAGTACTTCTAAGCTGACAGCCTTCGAAAGAAAATAATCGACGTTATGGCACAGAAATAGCTCTTATACAAATGGAGTCTATTGGTAAAATTATTGGTATAAAAAAGGTATTGGGTTGAAGTAAATATTTCTCGGGTTTTGCACAGGGTCAGGTCCTCCATGTATCCATGCAACTTTTCGATGAGCAACTCGCCCATTGTCATCAGGGATTCAGGAATTCAATACCATTTCCTCCAAGTCTCGAGGTCTAAATACGAAAATCCATGAATGGGAGTGATTCAGCCCCTCGGATTTTCAAGAGGTGATAGTGAGCGATGGTAGAGAGGTAGGTAGTTTTCAAGTGGTAGCCAATCAGTAGACACTGAAGCGTTCCCATCGATGGAACATCAACGATTCAAACCATGTAAATCTTAAAAAACAATTCAACACCACCAGAGGTGAGAGCATTTCTTTACAACACATATTTAAGACCTAAAATGACATACGCAATACCACCATGGATTTTATTAGTTAACGAAACTGACAGAGAAAAAATATACATAATAGGGGGATCGGGCTGGTGGGGTGGCTAGAGTTTTGGCTTCCCACCCGGCGAACTCGGGTTCAAATCCCGGCAGTAGCAAAGAATTTTCGGAGACTGCCCGATCCCTGCTTGAGTGTTGTGTGGATGACATTTCAAGCGCAACATTCCGTCCGTCGGATGGGACGTTAAGCCATGGTCCCCTTAGCGCCTTTCGTTAAGAGCAGGCTAATGCTAACGCCGGGTTTCTATACAGCCTTCCTTCCATTCCTTTCCTTCACGGCGCAAATGACCTCAGCTGTCGGTCGCCTCCTCCATATACCTTACCAATATACATAACGGAGCGGAAATGTTAAAAATCGAAACTCAAGACTAGATGGGAGATGGAGGAGCACAATAGCGAAGGCATATACAAAAAAGCCGGAATTAAAAATATTTAATCAGTGATAAGGGAAGATTGTTTGTCATATTGCGCAACATTAGGAAGAAATGGCAAATTAATCGTAAAGGATTTATCGACATGAAAACGGAATACTTGGGAAAAACATAAAAGAACAGAGTTCTGCATGCAAATTTAGGCAGAGTTAGCCTACAAAAGGGAATCACACAAGAGAAGAACATTGCGAAAAAATCGAAAACTCGAAAGGCTAAATCGTACTTTTTTTTACGATTTAAAATAAAGTGTGGAATAAAACATAGTGATTTTATTTCATTTAACATGAAGCAATTCCACAAAGTAACGCCTGAGACCGTGTCTTATATCAAATAAAGGCTGTTATCAGCAAGTCACTCAGCAAATGGTATTGAATTCCTGAATACCTGATGACGATGGGCGAGTTGCTCACCGAAACGTTGGAAGGAGATATGGAGGACCTGACTTGGTGCAAAACCCCAGGAGATCTATACCTCAATTGTTCGCCGGGAAAAAAAAATTATTAGAGGCATTGGGTTGTCATTAAAATTAAATATTTTTCGTAAAATTTACAATTAACTTCATAGTTTCCAAATCTCTTCAACAATTTCAACCTCTTTGGACTTGATGTGTGAGCATTGGATTTCACACTTTCCTTCCTTTTTTTTGAAAAAAAAAAAAAAGCTTTCCACAGCCAATTCGGGCGATATAATCTTTCCACAATCTCATTTTCCTCTCCAGAGAGTTTTTACTTAAAACGCGATCTTTGGCCCGTTATTTCCCACGAGCAGAAAGATGAGGTTCCCCTTTATGAATGCAAAAGAACCGCGTCAACGACCTGATACGTAAACTTTGGAAAATGCGGGAAACCCTTTCTGAAAACGCCACTGGTTTTCTTTGTTGACTTCATTATTTCTCCAGCTCGACCCACCGTTCACAACCCGGTAGCCCAAAGCTTTGCTGTGAGTTAAAATTCATGGATTGATTTGTTTCGGTATCACAAAAGACATTGTAACCATGGTTAAGTGCTGCAGGCATATATCATAAACTATTTCATCAGCCAATAATAATCACAGAATCAGAAATAATGATTCGACATCGCAGATGTTTAAAAAATTCTCTCGCCCCCAAAAATATATCAATGAATATTCACCGTGGTATAAAACCCGGTTTTTCTCCTTGTAGTGACATTATTTAGAATATTTTAAATCACATGCTTACCAAGTAATATGACTATTAGCACTGACTATGCTCACGATGAAAATACGATACGGGGATATCATATTTTTCTTGAGCGGGATATTTGTAAATCTGCTTTATAATATACAGTTGCATTATTAGTGATATCTTAACCATGCAAATAGTATGTGCACGTGGTCGTACATTAAAGGTCGCACTCAAGTGTACCGTTATACAGAATGGTACCTACTAGTTAAATAAAAATCTTCATCCCCTGTCAAGCAACCCAGAGATAGCTTCCAGTGAAATATGAGAGCTTTGAGTACATATTGCGGGAATAATTCACCCTAACCCTAAAAGTGATATCCAAGGCAATAGCAGGTAGATGCACTATTGCATTGCATGTACCATTCCATTTTTTTCGTCGATATTTTTTATGCAAGCATTCGTTATTCCAAGAACCATGAGCCAAAGGGACTCATTTGCTGACCTGTATCAATTGGCCATGTGATGAGCTATCTATAAGGGAAAAGACAACGAGGAGAAATCGATTTGCTACGCTACATTAGGCAAACGGAACTTTCAGTCTCTCAGAAGCAAAGGTGATTTCTGATGGCTTAGGGAGTTTCTCTATCTCAGCTCTCCCAAAGGGATAGACTTCTATGGCCAGAACGATCATCAATTTGTATAGCCTCCTGGATTTACTTCTCGCTAGAGCACGATATTTTCTAGCAGCATATGTCATCCTCATGAGGTAGGCTTTACCACCAAGATAACATACAATTGAGTTAGCGTAAGGGATCTACTTCAAAAATTTGTCCGACCGTGAGCTAATCTAAGTATTAATCTTTTAAACAAGTTGCAGGTTAAAATATTTGCTTAAAATATTCAAGGAAATTTAGAGAGACCCTAAAATAGAATCTCCACGCCGCCAAAAACATTGGAAGCAGCTCCTAAGCCCAATATTATTGATTAATTTTAATAGAATGTTAATTGAAAAACGGAAACGAAAAATTCTCTCTAAGAAGGATATTTAAAAATCGTGAAAATACTGAAATAAAAATTCCACCAATATTACTAATAATATTGTCAATGAAGGATAAAATAACATGATCTGATGGTTGACAAAGAATTCAAATGCATCCAAAACGATGTAAAGCCAATGGTGTTTATCAAACCAACTTGTTATAATGGTAACCATTTATTGACATAGGGAAACATCTGATCCACGATAAGTCTGATTTTAGTGTAATCCACGCCTTAAGAAAACTCCAAAGCCAAAAACATTTATCATAAAACAAACATATAGATAAAATATCTACAGAGACAGAATATAAAACGCATTTTAAAGTATTGCGGTGCATCGTTGAGTCTGACTCGACAGGCCTAGGATGGAGAAAAAATTAATCATGAAATATGAGAACATCAAGTTTTAAAAACAATTTTCGAGATATTTCCCCCAAATGCAAAGGTATTTTAACACAAACAAATGAAATTAAATCCAATTTTCCGTAACGGTGGATTATTTCACATAAAACGTAGATAAAGAACTTAAAGATTAAGATTTTTAAGAGACTCTGCGACATCATTTTTTGAGAATTCCCTCTGCGTAAAAAATAAATGATACAGGAATTGTGCAAATTAAAGGCAATTATTCAGCCACTTGAATGAGTTGCAAAGCCGCGAACATTAAGCATCATTTTTTTCTCATACACTCGAACAAATTAGCAGCGTGTTTATAGCATTCAAAATTTACATTAATCGCGTGGATAAGGAAATGTTTTCGGTCGGCGGATGTGACTTTTCCTCGTCGGCCACCACCTTATCGCCTGCCGAATCACGACCGTTACATTACCACCAGCCTCCCTCGTCATTTTTCTCTTTCCTTTGGTCCCTTTCACTACACACCACCACCTATTCACAAAGATAACTTTCTTCTACCTCTCACGAAACGAAAATATAATGCTCCATTGTCTTTGTTTGCATTCACATCTTTGATCGTATTTATCCCACACACTCGGCTCAAGGGAAAAAAATTCCCAAAGGCTGATATTATTTAAGCTATCCACGTAGACTTTCCATGGAATGTCCAATTAAGTGCTTTAAGTGCGGGGTTCCCGTCATTGCACTCTCACACGTACGTCTCAATGTCAAGGCACCCCGAAGAGAGAACCACTTTGCTTAAAGGAGGGTGGCCCATGACTGCACGATTCAAAACAAGTAATTATCGCGTAAGCAAACGTTTAATAGGTGTTAAAAAAGGTTAGAGGTTATGCAAAAAATATATGACATTTATCAAGGTGGAAAAAAAATTAGAGTAAAAAATAAGATGTCAATGTGTAGAAAAGAAAAAAGACCAGGATATACATTAAAATAGGTAGACAAAAGCTTGAAGAGGTGAAAGAGTTTTGCTACAGACAGACAGCAACAGAAATATCAAGAGTGCAAGCATTCGAAACATGTCTTACTGAAGATTGATAAAGATGATTAATTGATCGAGCAAGTGATGAGAAAATGCCAAGAAGAGAGGCAGAAAATAGAGGTCTGCGCGATTAAAAACAAGTAATTATCGTGCAAGCAAACGTTTAATAAATTGTTAAAAAAAGGTTACGCAAAAAATACGACATTTACCCAGGTAGAAAAAAAATTAGAGTAAAATACTAAGATATTAATAGGCAGCACAAGAGAAAAGATCAGGACATACATTAAACTAGGTAAACAAATGCTTAAAACCGTGAATGAGTTTTGGTACAGGCAGACAGCAGTAAAAATGTCAAGAGCAAAAGAATTCAAAATGTGGAGCCATAGAAGAATGATAAAGATCATGGATTGATCGTGCAATTAATTATAAAATGCTAAGAAGAGTGGTAGACAAGAGAAGTCTAATAAAACCTCTAATAAGAAGCCATATCACGAGGCAAGATGAAGACAAGAGGGAAGTATCCGAAGTACTCCTCCACTTGTCTCTCACTCCGTCCACCAGTACTCCGAATGATAAGTGGGCGGAGAGTGGCAAAGGATGGTCCCTAATGAGTTGCATAAGACGAAAAGATGAAGAAATTCGTAAATACACAAAAGCTATTAGAAAGGAAGCTGGAGTGTAGAGCTCCGTCAAACATTTTCCGGAGTGCTGATTGATGATAATGGTGACTTATTTTGGATTATTAGACATTTATTTGGTATATTTTTATTTTATATTTTCCAAGCTATGTTCTGCACGCAGCGCCATTTTCGCGTAACTACCCTCATTTGAGTTTTTATATGCTGGTAACTATGTTATAAATATCGGTCAGGCTCTGAGCCAAAGTTTCATTTCTTCATTAAGAGTCACAAACACCAATTATCCACTCAATTATCACTCCAATGAAAACTGCATTCAAGCAGTAATTAACTTCTTCCCGTGCCGTCAAAAGAAATTTATGTTTCACAAAATTTATGTCAAATTTTTATAAAATGTTCAAATTTTATTTCCTGTAATAAGAATAAGTCTTATTTTTTGACCACCATTCGATGGAGTATAACTGATAAAGCTTATTTGGAAATTTTTATTAAATTGACATGTTATTCAAGTCTCGGACCAACCTCTTTTGATGCATCTAGCATTCGATCGTTCAAATCTCCTCCTTTCCAAACATCAACGCCGTTTCGTTAATTAAGAAGCGTTATTTCTTATAGTAACAATCAGCAACAACACTACAGCAGGTTTTCTGACAGTGAATGAATTTAAAATAGAAAATGATGGCATAATTTGTTGTCTACTAGCTATTTGCATTACCTTATTAAATGATCAACTTCATCTTCAGATTGACTTTTTGCCAATTGACGCTGAAATTATAGAAACAATGTAGTCCATTGTTCAAGGTTTCTATCCCAGTTCAACTTGCTCAAATTTTAGACTTTCAATGCCCCTGATATAAGAACTATAACCTTCACATATCCACTCCACCCACCTTTCATTATAAATTTTCGCTAGCCTTACCTCAAATCCGTTCACTCACGTGAGCTGCCGGCTTTCGTATGTATATCCACCTATTCGCCAGCCTCAGCTCCTAATGTCACCTTAACCAATGCCTAATTTTGCAATGTTTTTGCCAAAGGCCAAGGTTTTTCGTGGAAGGTAACAGTTTCATTATATTCCAAGACCTTTGCCGGCGACGAATCAAATATGAACGACGTATCTACACTGTCTTTTTCAAAATGTGGAACCTATGAGTTTGAATATTTTTTTTTAATTCGCAACCTTATGCTGAGTGGAAGCTGGTCATTGAATTTATTACCAAAATTAAAGAATACAGATACGGGACATATTTGGCACTGCTCTAGTAGAATGTGTATGTAATAACAAAAGTGAAAGCTCTGTACAGGGAAGTTGCGATTTTGAACCCTTACAAAACTTCGCCAGCAAATCAATAATAGTGTTGACACGTAGAAATAAGTGTATAAACTATTTTCTCAATTTGACTAACAGGTACAAATGTTGACTAATGGCTCCGGCAGCATCAGGTTCCCATAGCAAAATAAAAACGATAAAGATAAATAAGATATCTGAGCATGGCTAGATTCCTAAGAAAATTTACGATATCACTTTTCACTTAACTATAGTCGAAGAATTCAATTATCAGGAGAAATTATTTTCATTTGAGCTATTCGGCACAAAGACCAAAGTTTTGAGAGGAGAGGAAAATTAAATCTCTCAATTAAAAATAAAGCCACTGGGAAGCTACCGGATTTAATACAAATGTGGTATCATGCTGATAAGCGATTTTTTAAGGATATTACTTAATTTAACCCATCAAATAGGAGTCTACTAAGAATACATATTCTTCATACTGCTTCAGTTCAAGTATCAACGCAGCAGCGCAGAAGGAATTGACAGCAGTTCAGTCCTAACGCATTAATGACATTTTCTGTGTTTAAATCGTTGGATCAATATAGGTCAATAATAAGATGCAATCACCGTCACCGAACAAATTAAATTCATCAATTCATATTAATCCAACTTTATAGAAACAACTTTTTCTCTAGCCGATTGTTCACTCATGAATTCACGACAATTATGAATAAAAGCACTCACTTGCTTGTTGATTAATTTTACCATTGGCCTCAAGTGGCACTGTGCAACATCTACTTAAATTCATCTTCAAGTTAGGGCCAGTGAATCAGGGACTTGAGTATTGACCAGGGAATGCTGCGAATAGAGCTGTTGTCGCCCGGTTGGCTACCATGTGGCAAAAATCCGCGAAGGTGTGTCGGAGGAGGCGAAAAGCAGAGAGCCGTTCTCTTCCTCGTCCCACGGCACCCATCGAATCGTAACGGGAAACGGGACCTCTCTTGGGGAAGGGAGGAGGGCCATGGGGGCAGGAGGGGGAGGAGGCGGATAGTCTCCGCCGAAGACCCAGCGGGACTCCGGAGGAAGTCTAATACCTCGTCTACAATAGAACGCAATTCATAAGAAGGATGCTGTAAAGGAGGGATTACAGAAAAAATCTATCCAAAAAATTAAATTACGCTCAGTTGATACATCGGTGATAAAATGTAAATTGAAAGTGACAACTTCCAAACTTCATATAAAACTCCACTACCGACCTTGACTTTGGCGTTCTATGTGATTTTCTAGGTAAACGAATGTCAAAATGGTAAACTAGGTAAAAATGGTAAAAAATAAGTTTAAAGGTTAATGGATAGAATGTCGAAACCATGGTCGGGAGTGGTTTTATATTGAAGTGTGGAGATTACAATTTGTAGGTTATATTTTGTAATGGACTTAGCGCATTTCCACCAAGTCAAGCCTGAAACGGTTCAATACAATTGATGCATTTTTAAATCTAACTTTAAAGCATAGAGTATGCAAATATCTTTGTAAGATATTTTTGCTGTAGTTTTTTCGTTGCTAGTGATAAAACCCAGAATCATAAGATCACAATTTATACTCTACATTTTCCTGCTATAGATTAAGTCGTGAATAGTGTCTGTGTGCATAAAACTGTTATTAGCTCTCATACCTCAATATTTCCAAAAGTATATTGAGGCCCACGAAGTAATTCTGAGGGCGCACCACTTCCGATCGACCACTGTAATTTCCTGGCCTGGTACCTGCTGACTTTACCCTTACCTATTTCCGCATGTTGAAATACTCAGGCTATGTGCAATAGTGGTCTGAATTAAATTATCGTTCAAGGACAGGTGGATGAGAAGAATGGCATAGGTAGACCTCGGGTGAAATACGTATAGTAGATGATAAAGTACAGAAAGGAGAAGAATTATGAAATTGCTAAAAGATCAGCTGTTACGAAAATGGAGCGAAGAGCTTCGTCAAGTCAACATTCTGATTGAGGATGCGGATGACGATATAGAGTAGAACCTTTTCAGGAATAACTTGTATCTCAAACGTGCAAATACTTATTTGTACCACAATCAAATAAAAATATCTTAATTGGCTCGGTCCTATCACCACTTATCATTATTGCTAATATACTATTGGTATAAAAGTATTCTTCCGATTAAGGTTATGTTTGATGAAGTATTTAAGAAACATTCTGACAGCTTCCCCATGCCTGGTGTAAAGTTTTCATACTTGCGATACAGGTAAATTATTGACAAGAGTGGGGGATCGGGTTGATGTGGTGGCTAGAGTGTTGGCTTCCCGCCCGGCGGGCTCGGGTTCAAATCCCGGCAGTGGCAGAGTATTTTCAGAAACTGCCCGATCCCTGCTTGAATGTTGTGTGGAGGACATTTCAAGCGCAACACTCCGTCCGTCGGATGGGACGTTAAGCCGTGGTCCTTGCGTCTTGCGTAAGCTTGGCGCCTTTCGTTAAGAGCAGGCTAACGCCGACGCCGGGTTTCTCTCCACCCTTCCTTCCACACCCTTCTCTCATGGCGCAAATGACCTCAGCTGTCGGTCGCCTCCTCCAAATACCATACCTATTGACAAGAGTCAACTCTGTAGACCTTGAAAATTTTAGAATGACATTATGTTTAAAAAAGACTTAAAAAACAAAGAAAAGTAAGAACGCTAGAGTGTGATTGTGAATTCCCTTAAATGTACACTACCTTAGTCTCGACTCCACGAGGGAAACATTCACTCCGTGAGAAGCCAATGAGCGCTCCCACACCCTCCCCTGAGGGCAGCAAAACAAATAACGCAACCATCCGTGGCGTTGATTTAGAAGAGATCTGCGGTGCACACAGCAACTTGTGGACGAGACAATGCTCACGCGGAAAGCCAAAAGTTGGCAGACATGCGCAAGGATATCTGAGGATGAAAGTAGTTGGGATGGAGGACTTGCTGGAGTGTTGGATTTCCATACTCATGGCCTCCTAAAATGCCACATCTTTCCATGAATAATTGGCCCGTTTGGATCATCACTTACAATTATTGCTGGTATTATTATTAAAGTATTAAACCAATTAAGGTGGGTTTCAATGGAGTATTTAAGAAATATTCTGGCAGTAACCATGGACTTCCTTCTTAAATTCACAATATGGTAGCAATTATTTTTAAACATATACTGCTCTAAAGGATCCGTTCCGATAAGCAACTTCCCGTCCAATGCAATGACACACACAGTTTTTTTTCACACAATTTTTCACTATTTGAACTTAAATTATGTACCCTGTATCAATAACATACTTGACGCCCATAAACGTAGACCGACTCGAAAGCAATAATTTATTGTGAGATGAAACAATTACACAATGCGCCGAGATCCTATCCTCACACCTTCTCTTTCTCAAAGGCAAAAAGACCTCAGGTGTCAGTCACCTCCTCCATATACCAGTGTCAAAAGAAGATTTTACAATGGGTTTTATAAGCGCTGAAGGCTTCTGTAGTAATCCATCGGATTGGTTTATCTAATTCTCTAAATATTTAGCACGTCTTCTCTTGTATTGAAATAGCCAGTATATTTTACTCACAAACCTTTGCCTATATGCCGATTTGCCCTTATTTAGGGATAAAAATAACCTCCCCCAGAGCGTTAACTGGCAAACATTCGCCTATAGGCCGAATTGCCTCTACTAAGGGATAAAAATGACCTTCTGAATGAATTCACCTTCAAGCGGCAATAAATTCATCAGAAAATGCTCGATAGAAGTTTGAAATTAAAGTAACTGGTGGATACGCAAGTGGCATCCTGTTACCCTTTTTATCGCAAATGCCAAATACCTACCAGAATTTTGCCTCTGAAATTATCCAACGTTCAATTTAAAGTAATAAATTTAAGCATCAAATACTTTTCCTGTCGTTCATTCAAACTTAATTCCTGAAAGAGATTATTCTACTCTTAAGGTTTAAGTACTTAACCATACATCATTATCAAAAGTTTTAACTACTTCCTCCTAAGAGATCAGCACTAAATTGGAGAAAGAGGGTAGACAATCAAAACATAAATTGAGTTCTTCAGAATTTATCTCACAGACGATTGAGTAAATTGCTTAGTTTTTTAAAACTGTTTTCTATTACATGAAAATGAACGAGGAGGATAATAATGACATTAATAAAAGGAGAGCCAATTCTCATCCTAAAGCAATGATGTTGTAACCATAGTAAGAAACTGACTGCAATATAAAAGCAAGACATGACGAGGCTAAAACCCAAGATTATATATAATTGGCTTCAGATTTTTTTTAAAATCTACATTAACGTCGTTTAATGGAAAATTTCAGTGAATTATTTCCGGATGCCGCTTTTCTTTTAGATATAATGAACTTCAAATAATATTATCCGGGAATAATGATGGATTCCATAATGTGTATTATTTTGAGTCTCATTTTCTTCGTGAACGACACGAAATTGAGGGTAAACCTAATCCTGGTTGTCAAAAGGTTTTTTGCAACTAGGTGTTTGGAAATCTCACATCGATAAGTCACGACGCGACGTCTTCATAGGTTCTAGTATTGTTTAAATAGCCCATCTAACCCAAAGATATAACCCAAAAAAATTAAGATAAATTGTTAAAAATGGTGAGTTTTACGGCCTTCTGAGGGATATTTTATAAATCCTTATACTATTCCACAATTGACATTAATGCAATTACGTAAAATAGAAAAAGATAAAATTTTCTCTGAGCTTTGTGGGGGGGGGGGGGAATTTATCCCCCAAAACCCCCCTCTCGCTGCGCCACTGGTCTTGTGGGGCATTCGAGGACTTTTTAGTTGGTTCGTAAAAATACTGATTGTTTCCCCAATTCAATTGACATAAGGGGTACTTTTACGGTAGTCATGAAGGTTCATAGAACTATTACTCCTTTCAATATTTAGGGGAATCCGGCAATAAAGCGGCAGTAACTATAACTAGTCCAGATTGGTGTTGCTTAACTTATCAGCAATACCAATCTGGACTAAAAATAGTTATTGCCTCTTGCGCATCAGCTTTTTTGGCATTTAAAAAATCGCTTACTCCGTTCCGCCCCGGGAACCCCTCCAGCTAAAATAATGTGCTCTTCGTCACAGAAAGAATTGAAAAATGATGACGGTTTCTTCGACGTAGATAGTCGAGAAATTTTGCAAACACATTTGGAAATATTTGCTAGTCATTTTGCTCGACACCCTGTTCAGCAACAGGGATATGGAAAGCCGCAGCGGGAGAACAGTTTACATTCGAAGTCGGCGGAAGGAAAGTCCCAACGAGTAGGGCAGACGCATCTTGAATGCTGTCCCAGAAAACACACTGCTGCAAAGGAGAATCGTCATTCTCCGCCGGACATCATCCGAGGGGGTGGAAAAAAATTATATAAATATAAGTGGCCGGGAAGAGAGCTTGCGGAGTCGGAGGAGAAGGCGGGTAGTCGTCTGGGGAAAAGAGATTGGAGGGAGAGGAGTGGATTCTGGTCGTAAAAGTCGTCGTCGCGAATGAAAAAGTAGAGCGCGTCCCATCTTGGAGGCGGACGACAGTCGAGACCAGTTTGCGCTCCGTCGGCCGTCGCTCGAACAGTCGGAGTGAGACGCTGGATTCCCGCGAGGACAATCGCGAAGCCGCTTCATTCAAGCGTGGGCAGCAGAAATATTGCTGAGTGAAAATATCTATAAACTACTCCCAAGAAAGGAAAACAATTATTGCCGAGTAAATTTGGAAATGTTGACCTCCAAAACTGATTTTTCTGTTGATTTCGCAATGAACTACGGAGATGGAGAATCATATTCTAGCCCAGCGCAAATTTAAAAATATTCTATTCCCACTAGATGATCGTTAAGTACATCGAGAAATCTGTTACAGAGGCGCAAATTTCCAACTTTAACTGGTATGAGAATACTCCTGTCTTCTGAAAGTGTTTTTTAAGGGTATTAGCAGCGCTGCTTAATTTTTCTATTAAAAATTATCAATGCTAAAATGAAGGATGTTAACCGATCTACAAAATATTTAACAGCCATGAAATTCACTTACACTTGAAGGAATTCTCTTACATACTTACAAGTCAGGGAATTGCACTAATATGCTAGGAAATTCCTACTATTTATACCATTAGACAACCTGAAATTGCACTGTCAGGTATAGAAACAACTTTACCTAGGAATTACCAATAAATACATTCCTAAATTTTAAACTGAACACATTGCACCATAATTTCAACTCCAAAAGCAAAATTTGGAGATCGTTTAGCGTTAATATCTTACGAAAGTATTAAGGTATTATGGAAATCAATAGTAAATGAAATTGATTTCGACTTGTTCCTTGCTGCTGGTACTGGTGATTACAAATTTTTTAGAAGATACCGCAAATGCGGCCATTTACATTTTTTTGGTATTTTACCCATTTTGTGGATACTTCACGTTTACACGTATCAATCTATGTTTCGCAAACAAGTTCATCGACGTTTTTATAATTATTAAAGAAACCTATGCATTCCAATCGATCATTGTAATAAAAGAGAGACGGATTGGAACCCTAAATATTTCGGCGGAAAGAAAATAGGCATTTAGATTGGAAGAAAAAATGTAGAATGAGGGTGTGTCTATCTCAAGGATAACTGAAAGGTAATATCGAGAGAGAAGAGCATTGTGGTTCTCTGTTGTTATATATAATGGGCTGTGTGTAGTACTGCGTTGCTCATACCTGGATTACGTGCGGTAGAAAAGCGAATAAAGTAAGATACACAACTTTTTCTCAGGTTAATAGTTACCGTTAAGTTCTAGCTTCCTCCACTGCCTACACCGAAAAAAATTAATTAATAAAGTAGAGAATGATTTGACATTTCTCCATGGTATAATGCCGGTGAATTCCAACAGTAATTACCCTGTATTTACGCCAAATTTGCTACGCATGCTTCGTCTATCATTAGATCTGGGTATGATAAATATGACAATGGATACAAGAGTGACGGCTAACGGCTTGAAAATTGAATTTTAGACGAATATGCATGTAAGGTAAGAAGAATATTACTGAAATATATTCTACTAACAGATACGGCGCCAACGTTTTTGGGACTGCATTGCCCGGAGGTGATGACAGAAGGCATAAGACGTGTTAAATTCCAGCAAGTGTGAGGAGAGAAAAGTCTCTACGATGTCATGGATATCAAGAAAAATAGTCTATGCGAGAGCAAGGCGAGTTTAGAGTACAGAAAAGAGGAAGTACGAGTACTTAAGCAATAAATATGCCTTTCATTCATCAAATTATAATGTCTGTTCATTAGAATCCGAATGATAACCCAGGAATATCTCGTCTGTCTTTTCCACAAATTGAAATCCAAAACAGGAAATTGGTTTGAATACTTTCATGAATATTAGTTTCGAAAAGCTTTGAAGTGGTAAAATATATATGCCGTTCAAAAAAATTGAATCATTCTTTTGACTGCATAATTATCGTATATTTCCTTACGGGAAACTGCGAGATTAATGAGGAGAAGGTAGTAATACACTGTATCCTTTTTGTCTTCACAAAATAACACTAAGTCATAGCTAGTATGAATTACAGGAAGCCATAAAACACAACTATTATCAACCTCGAAAATAGCCAATTCTGCAGCGTATGATTCAGATAGGGTGATTGGTATATCATAACGGTGAAATGGAGTCAAAATAAAAATACTTAACATTTCGGTTTAATATAAGTACATATATTTACATATAATGTCGATTATATTACATGCGACTGGAATAAAACAACATTAACCAAAAATAGCGAATCCTTTGTACAAGACTGTGGACGGTTATCGCTTGACCATTAAAAATTCCCAAGTTAAACAAACAGCAGCTGGTTTAATGGCTTCATAAATTGATACGAATCAACTAAGAGCCACTCCAATGAATAAAACAATCGTTAATTCAAAAAAAATATATAAACGATGCCTCCATGAACTGATCGCTTAGCTCAGATACGATAAGGATAGCTGCATAAGATATGTACGTATAATAATTTCGATTACAATATTTGACGATTTATAAAAAAAGCACGTTTCCTTCCGCTAGTCACTGCCAGCATCTCTGAGCTCCCCTACGGGAGATATTCAACAGCGGATCACTGGCAAACTTCTGACGAAACTCTCCTCGGTGCACAAGAATAAACACTCGGCTTTGAGTTGAGAGAAACGTCGAATCGAAGGACACACAGCAGGGGTCCTAAAAGTGCTGAACACCATCTGTGGAGCTGTAAACATTTTATTTCTTTCCTTAATCACAGTTTGGCCAGACACCCATCCGCGTCATTTCCAGGTCAGGACCACCACTTTGGAGTAGGGGCAGAGGGGGGTAGATGATGGAAGACGGAATATCATTATAAGGAACCCACCAGTGGAGGGGTTGTATCACCGACCAGGGGTGAGAAGGGCACCGCGGATTCTTCTAAAGAGGGAACAACACCAGTGACCTACTTCGGGGTCTTCAACGCACAAGAGGAAACGAGTTTTTGAGAGGAGTCGACGCAGTTTCATTGGCTGCGACCTCAACTTCTTCTTCTTCTTATGGAATGCGAATGTGCGCGCTGGATCCTGGACCTCTTTTTTTCGACTCTTTCCACCGTTTTCTGAGGGCACTGCTCACGAGTAACCGCGCGTGTTTCCAGCACTATCTTGGAGACCCTCGTTGTAGCCGACGGCTCCCGTGTTATGGCACTCTGAACGCACATCCAGGCTCAAACTGTAACTCCTCACCGCACCTGCATCTCACACTGCAGTAGGGCGTGGAGAACGGAACCTCACGAAACAAGCAAACATGCTTACACATACACACAAATACACGGCTCTTTATTTTTACCATCTCGAAGTGGGAATGTTGCAGCTGAACCGTGGATTGGTATATTATTTTTTTTCTCTCTGATGAAATCTCTATTATCTCTTGAGGTAAAGTGGTGAATAAGTGCTTGATTACTCTGATGCTTTCCTCTGGCCCAATTCACAAAAACAGAACCTCTGAGAGCCAGAGTTATGCGTCCTCCAGAACGCTTGGTCAACTGAACACGAGTCTGGAATAAAACAGCGACAGCACTATCATTTCGTAACAACTCATTTCACGGATTGCTGCCTGAAATCTGGAGTCCACTGTTTCATCGCTCTTTCGAATAATATGTAATCAGCGTTCTTCTTCCAAGGTTCCTGAAATGAGAAAAAAATAATCGTGTTAAAAATGTCAAAGAAATCAGCCCATGTTACACATTTTATATTTTTTATAAATTTTCTGGCTGCGAGGAAAATTAACATTGCGATATCGCGATCTATCTCAGGGCAAAATATTAGGAAAACAATATCAGTGGGTACAACCTTAATTAAAAGTACAGCCGAACAAACTCATCTCGAAATTTGGAAACAGGCGTCATTGAACCCTATTTCTGGAAGAGAAAATTCAAACACACACGTGCAGATATTAAATCTAGCCTCAACAGCAACTACTAAATACATTCAAATAATTAAAACTAGTTGCAATACAGAATTTAATTTGGGGTTTCACAGTTCAATGGCTGCATTTCTTTCCTCATAATGGCATGTAATCACTTCATTCATAATTAAGAACACTAATGAGACTCATGCCCAAAAAGACCTTTCCTAGCGGCCTAGAAAAGCCCTAGAGACCTTTCTAAAGATTCATGCAAAAAAATGTTCTAAATTAGTCCATTTCTATCAAGATACCACACACTACCGTAATGGATATGTATTCGGCTATATCTTTGAAATAAGATATGTCGTAAAAGTATCACAAATAATGTTGCTGGGTTTGTAAATATAGGCGTCCTTAAGATTGAAAGTAAAATCCACATCGACTCATAGGTTAAATATGTACTATAAAGTCGCAAAATTGATCAGCACAGGAGTACAAAATTGTCTTCCAACTTTAGCAGTATACCAACACAATTCCTTCGAGATGTCCTATATAACAATCGATCAATCTCTCTTCACTGAAAAGAACAGGAAGTAAGTGTTTGAGATCGACGGAGGCATGATGGGGTTCAATGGAGTGAAAGAAAATCAAGGAAGCTTATCGAAAAACATGGTTGAGAGAAAAGAGACAAAGACGAGGACATTATAAGATGAAACAAATGGGCATAAATGGGATGGAAGCTTTTACTTATACTTTTGAGGACATGGTGTTGGTGGCAGAAAAAAAAACTCCATGACATGCATTATATTCATTGTGTATCATATTTTATTCCATCTCACCAGAAAGATACTAGGATCTTCTCCTCACAATATCAATAGAGATAAACCGTGATTTCGACTTTATGTGGTACTGTCATTAACAAAAATTGTATCGAACTTACAACTGCAAGTTGGCAAGCAGGAAGGTGAAATCATGGCCATTCAAAATACGAAAGGATGGTAAATATTTTGGTGTATTTTCATTAAGCTTGAGTAGGCTAACATTTACCAGAAGAAATAGGAGACAAATTTTACAGCAATGTAAAACGATTGACGAACTTTTACCCCAGAGTTATAACGAAATGGAGTTCTCAGCATTATGGCGATAGATCAAAAAGCTGCGTCACTCTGAACATGGACCAAAATTGAACTAACAGCAATTTGAAGAGAATATTTAATGAAACTTCGAATGCAAGAGGAAAATAAATTGTTAAATCGAGGAAAATACCAAAATACTCGCATGTGAGAGTTTGTGTTTTATGCCAAATATGCTGAACGAGTGGGGCAAGAAACATAGAAGTAGAGCAGTAAGACAATAAATTCAACTACTTATCAATTGGAGACATATAGGAAAGCATAAAAATAACTTTTAACCCCACTAAATCTCATTGACCGACTATTTACAAAAAATATTTCTTTTACCATTACGCCTTGACATCAAGGGATGGACACTGGACAGTCAGAAATAAAAGGATTTACAAAGCAAGAGTTTTAGGGCTTGGTGGATCAATAGGAAATACTAAATAATCCTCAATTCAATACAGACTGTTCAATTATCCTCACTGGTTGACCTAATCCTCATGATGGAAAAATAAACGAAAATGTTTGGAAACGCTGGTTTGGAAACTATTGCAGACTTTTATTTCACGCTCATCAATCTATCGACCACAAATCTTACTGCAAATGGGAGTGGTAAACAACAGGAATACATTTTATTTTTTTACCATTCTATTTTACTATATTAGGAATACATTTTTGTTACCTGGGAGCCTCAAATCCCATGCAACGCCCAATATCCCATAAAAGTTTCACCACGGCATTCAATAAACGCCAGTAAGCAAGTGGAAAATAATAATTCAACGGAGCACAACAGTCTGCCGATTCATAAAATAGCAGAAAGTGGGTAATTGCCCAAAAATATCGCGGATGCCAACGCCGGCGGGGCAGCAGTCGACGTGGAGCTCAGAATCGAAGGGAACGGGGGTGAAACTCGAATGCACCGCGGAATGGAGCGGGAAGGGAAAGGTTATACCTTCGGGGAGGCAGCATGAGACGGAGGACAGGCTGGTTGTGCAATCGCGGATGCTTGGGCAAGCTCAGAGAAGTCCCCGAAACAGACTCTCCACTTTTCTAAATCACCAAGTGGCGCGTGACGCGTGGGAATAGACGCGTTTTCACCGATATCAAACATTTTGAAATCGGAAACCCCAATCACATACAATAATAATCACGTTTGAAAATTAACGATGGTTATAATGATAGGGTGTGGAATTTGAAAGAGAAAATAAATAGTTTTGGAAGATTTGAGGTAGACACGTAAACTAAGAGATTCTCTTTGGTGAATTTGTAACATAAAATGGTTTCATTAACACATGTGAATCGCTAACTGTAGAAGACATCATTTCCAAGTTGGACTATTTATCTTGTTTTTATTTAAGTTGTTGCTAGGGTCAAGACTAAACGTTGACTAGCAAAAGGAAACATGTCATGCTAATAACATCAAGCATGTTTCCAAAACATGTTTCCTTTTGGTAGGAAACGTTGAGTCTTGCAACTAGCGATGCATATGCCAACTTTAAGATTACATTGATAGGGCGTGGAATTTGAAAGAGAAAAAAACATATTTCTGGGTGTTGCGAGGAAGAAACGTAAAATAAAATACTCTGTTTGGTGACATTATAACATAAAAAAGGGTTTGAACTACTAGTATGCCACCTTGAAGACAGAGAGGAATTTTTTGTGCAATAGAAAATCATAAAGAGTTGAAGGGATGAGCAAAAATTTAACTTATTTTTTTATAGGAAAGTGTGCCAATTTTTAAGGAACGCTTAAAAATGAACATTTTCAAAATAAACCAGTCATTTCATTCGAAGTTCCGTAGGGTCTGACCTGCTTGAGACATACTTGACAATAAAGATTAAAATTAAAATAGCTGAGGAGCAATGAGGAATATTTGGCTCTATTGCAGCACATTGTCCACGTAACATTCAAACACGTAATTTAAAACTCCATACCTTCTCAAATTATTTACTAAATAAAAAGAGGTTACTCTATTCTGTGAGAGCCAAAATTACTACGATTGAAGATATTTCCAATTCATTTTATCCTAAATTATTCAAAAATGAGGGCTTGACAGATAGAAAAATAGCTCCAAGTACGATTGATGCTCATTTGGCAGTAATTTCAGAGCGAGGGACTGAAATTAGCATTACAATTATGTGATAATTCACGAACAATATACCTATGACGCCTTTTACTAGCAATCTCATAAGAGAAAATGCCTGAAAAAAAGCATAATTTGGCGACTTATTCAAGGCTTCAACTACGAAATACATCTTATATTTAAGCCATGCAGCCTACTCAGACATACCTAAAAATATAAACGAGAAGACACCTTGAAAGAAAATGATGAAAATAGCCCCTAATTTGGAATTCTATGACGGAACCTATTAATATCTTAAAGCATCTATCCTATAGTAGCCGAAGCCTTTAGAAATAATTTTTAAAATATCATTTCTGGAACAACTCACTTGCCAAAATGAAAATTTCTCCACTTAAAGTATGATTTAGCCTTCTCATAAGTGACATCACAGCTTAAGTTTACGCCACGCTGCCCACTTGGATATGCTTAATAATAAACGCGATAGCGACGCTTTAACCTTAGCGAAAATCATGATAGCCACAATCGTGAAGCCCCATAAAAGGAAATCTTCATAAGTGATCAACAATGTTGAAACTGCATCCTTTTGAACTCTTTTTTTTCAGATAAAATTTCTTGAAATCCTGAGAACCAGTCCGATAGAAGCTTAATTAATCTTTCTATCGTCTGAGCATAAATCTTGAGATGGAGGGAAGCAGTCGGGGGCAGACTTCATCAGACGGAGAAGCGTCCCACTTGCTTGTTTACCATCGGCCAGCCAACCCGAGAGGCAGTGGGAGGCAAGGAGCAAGTTGAGTGGCGCTGAGGGGGCGTGAGGGAGAGGGGGGAGGAGGCGCGGGTATGTGGGACGAAAGTCCGGCTTGCGTCCGACGCGCTGAAAGCCGCGATTCAAGGGATGCAGGGAGACATCGAAAGACGCATCAAGATTCCGAAGGAAAAGCGTAGAATTGGCCCAGCGTATAAGCTTGACATCAACCCTTTATATCCCATATATAAGCGTTTGACGTGGATGTTATAAATGCTATAGAAAACCCTCTTACAAGTTGTCATGGAAAAATAACCAATAATGGGTGGTTGTTTATGTTTGGGGAGAAAAAAGAGAACACGGAAGTTCAGAGAATCTTTTGTACCTTTAAAAAGATAAAGAGGAAAAATAAAGAAGTTAAAAAAAGAGTAAGTAGTGATAAGATACTTAATTCTATCGCTACAATACGACACGTTCACACTTGAAGATTTTTGCCATTTTGAAAATTTATACATTTTCACGTCAGTCACAACTGTCACAGGAGCTTTATATTTGGCCATTTCATTTTGCAACATAAAATGCCTCATAGCAGTTGATATTCCTTTTCAATGCAGCTAAGAATTTAAATATTTTTTTTAATGACGGTTCTTCATGTTGCTCGGAAGCAACACTGAGTTAGAGAGGGGTTCTTGAAAGGTGAATTGCGTCATTTGGTTAAGTAATATTCGACAATTAGGGACTCGATATAAAATATATTTGTCAGTAAAACTCCAGATTTTAATTTAAGGTGTTCAAAAAAGGCTAATTAATTATGCTACAAGGTATTCACAGAATAAACTCACGACCAGTTTCGACTCATTAATTTCCAGGGCCCTTCAGGGATTAGGCTCCTCTAAGGTTAAAATTCATATAAAATGCTGTAAGATGAGATAATACTGGTTGCGTAGGCTAATCTCAGCCGGGTGAATTTGCAACCGATGGAAATGAAAATAAAAATTAATTCTCAGTCTGCAATTAGAGCTCAAGTTTGCGTGAATCCATAAGATTATCCCACCAAATCTATGCTTAAATAGAAGTCACTATCTATCTTTAATTAATGGTGATCAAAGCACTATTTTCCCTACCATTTTTTTAATATTTAATGAAAGATAGGAAAACATTAGGGCTATATTGAGAAATAATGAGGTGTTACGAAAAAGTTCATTTTTAAAGTGAAAACATTCTAAAACTGCTTGCATAAAAATCATTTGTATTCTGTATGAGTCCTAGGAAAATCTCAATGGCCCCTTGGTTAATCAAAATAGAAAGAATTTAATGTAGTTAATTTATTTTAGGAACATGTATTGGTTAAGTGACGTCAAACTTAATATCACCAAATTCACCATAAAAACAGAAAACAAATGTTTATCAAGGTTATAGGAGTTATTAATGTGAAATAAGCGCAGAAACCTCATTATTCGTAACAAAGTGCAAATTTAGGATTGATTAGAATGTTTACCTAGCATTAAAAACATCGAAAATACGTTTTCACTTTACATAAAATTGAGCCTCCAAAATAGAGTCTTTCGGTAACAGCTTTGAAGGCCAAGCTTTTTGTTCAAAGATGCGGGTCATAAAACTCGCAGAAATTCTATAGCACCGGCAACGATAAATAAATCGTGAGCGATATGTTATTGCGGCTAATCATAAAGGATCATTTTGATGCATTGTATACAACGAATTCAACAAGGGGATTTACGAAATCGCTGGACTAAGTTCATTCATCCGGAAGCTGACGAAAGGTCAGGCTGAAATACCGGTGTCTTTTCTTGGATAGTTTCTCTTCAAGGTGACTCATGTGAGTTGATTCGATGCCCCACCACGTTTATTATTCTCTACGCGACACAATGGGGGCGTGGGCATTTCCAAGTGACCTTACAACCGTCGTTTCGAGCTGTTCTCTTCCACCACGAACCCCATATTTCTCGGAAAAAATATACATGTGAGCCCCAAACTACGAGCAACAGTTGTGAACCTGGGATCACAGGAAACTTTTCTCGGATTAACTGCTTGGGCGAAGCAAATTGCCCAAGCCCATTGCGAGAAATCGGAGCATGGGAACCAAATACATTGCCCTTCCACACTAAAATATATAAACAGAAAAGAAATCTGCGCTTCTCTCCAACCGCTATGGGTATTAATTATGCATATATATTTCAACCGCATAGTAGAATAGGATATACACATTTCGACGTGCCGCGCCGTTTTGAAACAAAGCTGAAAAGGTGAGTTATAAATTTCGCGATAAAAATGAAACATGCACTCAAGACAATAGTTAATGGTTTATTAGAAAATTAATTCAGAAAATTAAGTAAAATACAATATTTGAATGAAGATAGCACCAAAGTAGAATGAGATTGCCGGAAAAAGTGTCATTTCAAATAACTTTCGGATGAATGTTCAACATAATCTGCACTTTAGGTTTAATTTTTTAGCATTGAACACTCATCCTTGAAAGAAAAACAATTTATTAGCAAACATGTGCTAAAATATCTCGCTTTGTTTGTTTTGGTATGTGCGAGCATAACAAAATCTGCAAAGGTCAATGGATATATTGTAATTAAGACTACGTACCACTCCATCTCAAACGGCCGCTCGAAAGAGCTGTATGTGGCTGGCGAGCCGTTCGTTGCCGACCCTTAGTCTAGTCAACATACCCTGAAAATTTTCAAGACGATAGCTTAAGTATTGGATGAGTACTTCGTCGCGAAAAAAACCGATCGAATGGGAGTGATGCGTCTTCTTAAGCCAACGCTCTCTCAAGCAGGGATGGTAAATGAAACGAAAATTTTTCGTTTCGACCCGGAGGTAAACGAAAATATGAGGCCTAGGTTCAGTTTCGTTCACGCACGAAATTAAAATCACTAAGAAGTTTAGTTTCGACCCGGGACGAAATATGGAACACTTCCGACCTACTACGTTTAACATACGTGTAGAGAGGTTAAAGCATTGAGCTTAAAAATCGAAATGATTAGCGTTCACTGTTCTCCTGTTTGAGGTAAAAATATGAGTGCGCCATGCATCTAATGCCGGTTGGCCCAACCTCTAATTCATTCAACCATACTTCGTACTTGGTGTTTGAGTCGAAACCAAACTGTTCTAAGGTGAAGCACGTGGCTCCGGTGCGAAACATTATCTGCATTTTTTTTCTTCCTTCAGTTTTACTTTAGTTTTGACTCCAATTTCGTTTCGACCCTGATTTTTGCTCCTCAGATTTAAATACATTTCGTTTCTACAATAGGGTGGATTCCTTTTATTTTTTATTGCCTAAATCGAAAGATTATTACTCCTGGAGTACGTATTTCACGCTTTTAGATTTTAAAATGACGATATCTATTTTTCGCGATTAAATGAAAAGGGAAAATTTTCAAGCGCGCGAAAACGAAACGGCTAAATATGAATGATGGGAAAAGCACGTGTGACGTCAGTCTGGTTCCCGCTGCCGCATTGTGAGGTGACCTTGGGGCGAGGCTTTGAGCGCTGATACGATGCAGGCTGCTAGCAGTTAGCAGAGTACTCTGCTAGCAGGTAGCTCTTGGCTTAAATAAGGATTATTAATACCTTATCAAACGAAGAAAGCTTTCCGACATTAGCCAGTTTTAATAGGTGATTATTAAGATATGTTTCCCTGATCTCTGTGCCTCATGCATGCATTGGTAAACTCAGACGAAGTAAAACTCCTACCTACTCGTATATAAACTAGGTTCCTGTGACGTCACGTGGCGTGGCATCGCATGTGCGCCAATCTGGCCTTTTTCAAGCGCAGTTAAAATTGACCATTGCCATTCGTCTAAAATGGGATTTATAAATCCAAATAATTTATATATTATGAATACACTAATGGTGGGTAACGAATCGCGATCTATGCTTTTCGTTTTCTTTGATGAAGGAAACTGCCCTATTCGCTACTGGGAACGAAACTATTGACATTTTACTGGTATTGACTTTCGTTTAGTTTCTTCTGCCATCCCTGCTCTCAAGTGCGTGTGGTGAGCACAAGCTAACCTCTCGCCGCGCCAAAGGCTGGCCTTTTTCTCCCGGCCACGCCCCCTCCTCGTTCTTTTTTCCCTTGAGATCGTCGGCGGAACCGGATTCCACCCCCTCACCTCCCTCCCAGCCAAGGGGATCTGGTGACACGGGGCGGCCACTCTCATTACCGCGATTTACAGTTTATCCCCCGACCGACAGAAGCATGAGTAAATCCAACGTAGGGAGTGGATGAATGTTTCTTTGGCGACGCACCCTTTCATTATTGATACTGGCAGGGTAAACTGCCAGAGGGTACCATATTTATAAATAAATATTTCACTCCTGCGCCTTAATCCGATGCGCGGGCACACTTTTAATGCATAGATATTCACTATTAACGCGATTGGACAATAATTCTTGCAATGAGAAAATAATAATTCTTTTTTTACGGTTTCTATGATGCAGCTTTCTCTTAAAAAAGACTTCAATAAAACCATTGTTCGACTAATCATTCTTAAATGGCCTAACCTCCTCTTGAAAATCCACACTGATGAAGTCCGTATTTTTAACTACTTTTAAGGGAGTAAACCATTAGAGGCTATGATTAACCAACAAGTCATTATTAAAAGGCTATTTTAGACTTAAGGCTATTTCTTTATTCGGGAGACGAAAACGGAGATTAACCAAGGTTATATAAACCGGGCATTTCACATCACTCTCTATCATCCATCAAGCTTAGTATCGCAATATCATCATCATCTTCAATCTTAAAGCAGCACGAAAGATTCGCATTAGAAAGACTTATTTCAGCATCTCTTCATCCAGCAAGTAGATTACGCCTTTGATTACAATCAGCTGTATTTATGACAAGAATCTGTAAGTTTTGCTCGTCCTTGCCATTATTAACGTGCGCATTTCGTGACGCAAACAGTTTCATTTGTTCTCTTCACGCAGGACTAACCTTCAATGAAAAAACTTAGAAGAAAAATCTAGAAGTTAATAATAGGTAAGAAAAAGCATATCAAAAAGTTAATTATCACAGATGCAAGAAGTGACCCATTCTATTTCCAGGGAACAGAAAATTCAAAACTAAAGTAAGAGAAAAAAGACGATTTTCCGTTTCGTGAAAAAGGTGAGATATAATAGATTCTTGGAAACAAATACGCAATATAAACTATGAAAGGTGCAAGATCATCATATCAATCTGGAAAAATTGCCTATGCTTGCACACAAATTATTCCACGCAAAACCATCGTCTTGTTTTGCAAAAAATGACCAATAACTCAAGCCTATGTCCTCGTAGATAATTGGGTTTAAAAAGATAGAAAGTGATACACCTTTTTATAACGAATCCGTTTCAAATGCAAAATTGCTTCTTGAATGCGAAATATATTATTATTATTATTTTTATAATAACGAACCATGCCATATTATATAAGTTCTCTTGAGACATTGGCTCGTCAGCGTTACCTACCTTATTCTTCCGAAAAGGCAAGTAAATGCTCGATTATCAAAGAGGCTAGTTAATGTTTAGAAACAGACGGCCGTTTCCTAAATAACCACAAAGAAAGCGAATTGCACCCAACACTTCTGAGTTTCCGACTCTCCCCACCTTAGCGTCGTAAATCGCCCCAACCGGCGGGCGGCGACCTTCAAGCGAATGTGATCAATCCTTAACGTGCAACATCGAGTGTGGCACTCGCTTGCCTCCCGAAATTTAGGTCAGGAGACAAGACATTCTTAATGTCCTCTAAATGAATACAGAAGCCAGAAATACTGAATAAAATACGCGAAATAAGCGCAGCAAAACTGAAAAATGCCATTTGCGTAGTTAAATTTATTTCTAGCAGATGTCTCAGCCTGCAAGTAAAAATATGAAAGGCATTTAATGAAATTCTTTTTTGTTTTTAAGACATTGTTCTTTTTGCCAGCATTTTAAAGTTATTTCGAAAAATAAATTTCATTTTTCCACGCGCGCATTTGTATAAAATACACCGACAGGGATTCATGAAAATAATCTAAGTAGGAATAAAGGAACATTTTATTTCAAACCATTTTATAGATAATTCTGAAACTACTGTACATTAACCAATATCTAGCCAAATATACCTATTAATACATGCGCTCTCTGATTATTAAGTGAAATCACTCGAAGAATATCATATTTGCAACAGAATATATTCTGAATAACTTATCAAATCCTAAAAGCAACATCGTTTACACAGTAAGGATAGCGTACTTATCTGCGATTAAGTATACTGAATTTTCAGCACATATTCTATGAAATCAATTTGAACACAAAATTATGGAGATTCAGCCAATTAAAAAAGAAGAAATCTCAGAGAAAGAAAGGAGTTAGAGAGTTATGTTATCAAAACCAGAGTGAAGTTAGCCTTTTGGAAGCAATATGTTTTCCTAATTTTGCAAAAAAATACAGTCAGCTTGAAAGCGCAATCACCTCAAATGTTTTTTTAATCTAACTTGAAAAGGAGTACGTATCATTAGAATATTTAATCTGTTTTTATTAGATTGATATTTACCGTACAGATTTAGAAAGCATAACTTTAATCAAATATGTGTGACGTTCAAAAATCTAGATAATGCACTCTGCTCCATATAAATTGAACATGCATTCAATCGGTGGAGAACACGCCCTCATCCCACGCAGAGTTTACTAACGGGTCAAGAGCGCAATTTGAGCCTCCTTAATATTTTACTTCCTTCTCGAAATGACCCTAAAATTTACAGTACACTTAATTGCCGACAGTGAACCATTGACGGTCACGGAAGCGAACTGAACGCAAGTGGCACTCGCGAATGGGAGGCAGTTTGCGAAGCATTCCACCGCGCGCCCTCCGGGTTCATCCAAATGGGAGGTCACCTGCCCCCGTTGCTTCCGAGAATGCGACATCGGCCGAACCATTTGCAGATAACATCTACATCTACATAATACCCTGCGAGCCCCCTCTAGGGTGTTTGGCAGGGGGTGATCAATCACCAGCATGCAGCATGCAATTGGACTCCCACATGCACACCACACCGTCCAAAAAACGTCACGTATACTAACAAAGTATACTACCATATGCTATTAGAAATAATAATAAAATTAAGAAACATGCATTAAGTTTTACATAGGTTAGAAGGCTACACTACAAGTCATGCAATCTATTTATGAGTTCTATCGCTGCCGTTATAATCTCTTATTGATCATGGAAAAAAGACATCTCTCTCGTCGCGATAACGAGGGAAAAGTAGCTAATTTCTCTCACTTTGTTGTCACACTTTCCCAATATTCTTTTAACAAAACCCATTTTACGATTAGCTTGACCGGTTATTTCTCGAATATGTTTATTCCACCATGGATCATTATAACGCCACCTACAGCTGTTTGCCACCACATCAACTCGCGTAGCCAGAGGATGACTCTGGGGGTAAGTTCTACAAAAGGTTGTATAAAATTGGAGTATATTGTATGATATTGGAGTATATTGTTGCCGGCCTCGGAGGTAGTGGAGCTAGGTCCTCGCCAGCCAAACCGTAGGTCGCGGGTTCGAGTCCCGCCTGGGTAGGTTGCCCCTATCCTAGACATGGGTTTTTATGTGATCTTCGTCAGTTGCTGAAATCCCACGACGTAAATGCCTAATTGTGCTGTTTTCAGGGGTTATTGAAACAAATAAATATGCGGCACGATGTGGTGTAGGTTCTCATTATTACTTAAATGAAAATCAAGAAAATGCAATATTTCCACAAGGTTTATTTAAAAACGACGCGTTTAGTTGTAACAGCAGCGTGGCTAGCACTTGATAATGTTGTTGTAGCAACAAAACGAGTCGTGTTCAAATAAATCCTGTGGAAATATTTCAATGTCTCATTTAACTATTATCAAATTGGAGTTTTCTTACTATGATCAATGGACTTTATTGATTTTTGTACTTAGTGCTAATTAAATAGATTTAAACAGTACTACATTTCACACAATGTTTTATTTGGTAGACGCCGACCGGTTTTTCCATGCATGCATTATTGCCAAGGTAAATGGGTACTTACATCAATTGGAATAATAAACCCTTCCCAAATACTTCCCTGACTGTTAGTGACTTGTTAGTGTGTTTAACTGATAGAGGTTTATCAAACAAAAGGTTGTGTGAAATCGAAAAAGTATACATTTATTAATTTTGTCATGAATTTGCGGAATGCCACTAACTTAGCTCGCAAACCAAGGACGAAATACTACAGTTTTAAACCGATAAACTGCCAAACGGTACCCAACTATTTACATCTTCAAGTTTGCACTGAGAAAATGGCATGGTGGAGTAACTGGCTAACACACCTGACCGGCAATCGGGGGATCCGGGTTCGAATCCCGACTATGTCAATTATTTTTTCAAGGCGAAATTCATCCTTTGGTGTATTTACATCTTAATAATTTTGGCGCGCAGAATCTGAGCTTCTTACATAAAATACTTTATAATTTGTAAGTTGAAACGAATTGAAATACCGCTTACGTAGAATTAAAAAACGGTCTGTAGGGCAGCTCCATATTTAATCAGCAAAACTAATTTCAATGTTCCTTAGTCCCCCATTTTTCCTAATATCAAGTACCACATGCGTTACAAGTATTACTATGAGAGGGGAACCCAATTAAGCGATAGGTGCTGGCTTTCGTTGAAGGCTTAAGAAAACATTCCAAACGTTGAAAGTGGTTTTTTATATCATATGATCAACGAAAACGTATATTCGGACTTAAAATTTGCATTGAGTTCCAATTCCCCAAAGTTTAGCGGAGTTATTTGAATTACCGTTTATATACGGATACCTGCAGTTTGATGGGACGCGAGCGTGTGCTCGTGAAAGTATTGACGTGATTTCAAAAGCAGTAATCACGTCATTCTGCGTCTCTAAATGACCTTTGCGCAAGAATGATGATGTCTGGAATAAAGATGAGGTGAATGCCAGAGCACTATGACCTTTGCAGGAAATATTCTCATATAACTCCATGGTTGAGCTCTAGCGACGCCATGCATCGCCTCAAAATACATGCCATGCGTTTTGATGTAATAGGGCGGTTTCCTATCATTTTTTATTGCCTAAATCGAAAGATTATTACTCCTGGATTACGTATTTCACGCTTTTAGATTTTTAAATGATGATATCTATTTTTCGCAATTAATTTAAAGGCGGAAATTTTCAAGCGCGCGAAAACGCGACGGCTAAGTATGAATGCTGGGAAAACTCCGTGTGACGTCGTTCTGGTTCCCGCTGCCGCAAGTGAGTTGACCTTGGGGCGAGGTTTTGAGCGCTGATACTACGCAGGATGCTAGCAGGTAGCAGAGTACCCTGCTAGCTGGTAGCGCTTGGCTTAAATAAGGATTATTAATACCTTATCAAACGAAGAAAGCTTTCCGACCTTAGCCAGTTTTAATAGGTGATTATTAAGATATGTTTCCCTGATCTCTGTGCCTCATGCATGCATTGGTAATCTCAGGCGATGTAAAACTCCTATCTACTCGTATAGAAACTAGGTCTCTGTGACGTCACGTGGAGTGGCATCGCACGGACGCCAATCTGGCCTTTTCAAATGAGGATAAAATTGACCATTGCCATTCGTATAAACCGGTATTTCTAAAACCAAATAATTTGTATATTATGAATACACTAATGGTGGGTAAAGAATCGCAATCAACGCCTTTCATTTTCTTTGATGAAGGAAACTACCCTATTGCAGCCTTTGATGTACTTACAAATTCTGTTTTCTTCTTAATAAAGAAACTTAGGATAATATAACAAAAATTAGGGCAAAAGATAGCGTTTATACATCAAAGAATCCATTGAACTTCATTATTGTTCATTTTCACATCTTTCCCAAGAGGTCGGAGAGAGATGGATTTGCTACGCCTTTCAGTTACCCAAGCATTGTTGCTGACAAACTATCTACCATAATGACACACATCATCGCTAACCATGCCTTTTCATAAAATCTAGTTTCAATTAGATCAGTTTCAAATAGTTACTTCGACCAAATCAAATAAAAGTGATATCAAAACTATTTAATACCACAGTCAATACAGAGCTTCATAGTAACCATGATCTGGTAGACGAGTTTATTAGATATCCATGCATAATTCAAAATGAACTACAGGCATTTTTGACCGTGTGCTAACTTTTCAATACATATCAAACTCACAATTTAAAGTTTCCAACACTTAAATATTTTTTTGGCGAAGAAGAATACCTGATTATGGAAATAATACTGGTACTTAAGTTTGCATTGTAATGCCAGCGTCCTTTTCGCAGGCCTCTAAAACTACAATTTAATAAATTATCAGTTGATTATCCATCCCTCGAATAACGGTCGTGTGAACTAGCCAACACAAAGGGAATTTCCGCATGATGTCCAGCTGTTAAAGAGAACGCAACTCAAGTGAGTGATCGGTCGGTCGTGGATCATATCAAGTTAATTGCACGCACATTGACTCATCATAAATGAGAACGTCGTGAGATGTTTTGGAAAGCCATTCCAATCATGAGTGGATTGAGAAACAGCTGAGATGAAAATTAGACGGCGGCAGGCCTGAGTATCGTAAGTGGATAAGAGAAAAAAGGCGGTGCTTCCTGATGAGCGAGAAATTTCTTTCTCCAAAAAGAGACTTGCTAAATGATAAATAATAAATAGTATATGACGCAAGAGAACACTCTAGACCAGGGGTCTCCAAAATACGGCCCGCGGAGGACTTTAATCCGGCCCGCGCACTCGTTTCAAGTAGCGCGCGATTTTCGCTCGTTAAACTCGGTGAGACGCCGCTAGGAGCATTGCAGCGCTGTACTGCACGTCAAAGTCGCCTTCAACGGTTCATAAATAAGAAATACACTACCGGATTATTCAGTAGATGTTGGTATCGAATACTTCAGTCATCGGCAAATTTGCTATCCGGCCCGCGGGGCGATTCGGAACTTGGAATGTGGCCCTCGTGGCCTAGTAAATTGGAGACCCCTTTCTAGACGTATTTGCCTAAAAAATGAAAGCAAAGTAACTGAGGGAAAAATTCCTGAAAAATGTGCTCAACCAATAAGTGAATAAACCCGAGCATTAGCATAGGTAGGTGAAAGGAGCAACCACACTAAACTAAACCAAAGGCGAGTGAACATCACCCATCCGGCCAGTTACATCCTATGAGCCACCTTGACCTTTAAGGATTTATGGATAGGGATGTCCAGAAGTTTCGAAATCGAACCCAGAACCCTTCGGTCAGTTACCCCGCGCTTTACCCACAAGGCTACCGCGCTTCCTACATATAAATATACTCTAAAACATGTAACCAAAATTGTCTAAGATTAATTGACTCAGTGCTTACGATTCTTGTGACTCCCTGGAATTAGGCTTTCGGTAGAATTCACAGGTTAATTTCCACACGGAAATCGCTAAACCCTTAGCAAAAAATGGTAAATTAAAATAATATAACAGCCATTTAAGGTATCCCTCAATATTTAATTTCATTCCCTGCTAAAATAGAGCATGATTATGAATCATTTGGTCATATCAAATCTTAATAGGCAAAGAAATACTCTAGACCATTTGCAGGCAAATAAATACCGTAGATAAATAGTAGCGACTGAATTCAAAATATTGTCTAATTATTGTAACTTAAGATCCTTCTCTCTGATTGGCTGACAGGCAGTCCACGATAATTTTACGTGGCAGAAACCACACGCCGATACATTCAACCTGAATTCACTGGCAGGATAACAAGCAAAACTGCTGTCCACTAACGAACCGACGCGGAAGGATACCCGAGAAAAAACAATGCAATGATCAATCCATCACCGCGGAAACCTTCGTTCTAATATTGGAACGATTGTCACAAGCACCCATCGCGCTTGTCCTGGATTTTAGACGAAATACCACCACGAGGCGTGCACCAATCTGCGCGCACCGTCGCAAAAACAAGTGAAAGTCGCGTGATCCGCACGATATGAACTGCTTTGTATCAGACTGCCCGCCTCGGAATGGGAAGGCAGACAATTTCCTTGGCGGGAGTCACGGTTGACCACCCTCCCACGTCTCGTCCCCTTCCCCAAACTCCTCAACCCCCCTCTCGCCAACCTCTCAGCTGTGCTGCTGCTTGGGCGGAAAAGCCTCGCGACGTCCATCGCCACCAACGGCGATGCTCATCGAGGCCACGGGGTGCGAATCACCGAATTCGCACTGATCTATATTTCTCATTAGTAGGATGCATCAGTCCCACTCAACTTGTCTTTTTTTTAGCGACAAATTATCCTTTCAAAACTCATGCTATCAAATTGAAAGTTTCGGTTTTAAATAGTACATCATTACTTTTATTCGCCCATGTCTCGAATTGGAAAATATCGCCTCAGACTTTCCTCTGATGCGAAATAAATATATTTGTGTTGCAGTAATATGTTATAATTCTTTTATTCTACGAGTCCTGATAGTTTGAGGAGGGTTACTTCTGGTTTGAAAGAGTGATTCGTCACGAAAAGAGAAAATATGGAGGTCTGTAAGTGATATTTCATTTTAAAAGAACTCATTATCAATTATCATTACTCCCATTTGACATTTTAGTGACGTACTATTTTTTGTGACTTACACAATAATCATGAAATTTTAAGAGTAAAGAATACCACTCTTATAAATATTTCAAATACTTCATTCTTCTTCAATATTTTCTCAGTTGTAAGATTTTCATATTCACAATAAAGGGGTGAGTATAACCTAATATTTTTTGTCACTGATATTTGATGCGAACTAAATAGTCAAACTAATGAATGACTTACTACAATTTGGGGTATTTCATCAAAGAATACTTCGAAATCAAGGTATAGCTTCTAGAAACCATTGATCAGTTCGATCGATAAACATTTAAAAAAAAAAGCTCTCGAACATAGTTCAATTCTATAGATATTCAAAGTTAACTGATAATTTTGAAAGAACATCAAAATTAAAAGTGGGTAAAAATGTCGAAAACGATCTGTTCAAATGGTAAAACGACACTAATTGAAGATAAAAAAAACTATGGTAACTGGCGAAACCTTCAGATCACTGGCGTAACTAGGAATATGCTTCGGGGGGGGATTGAGGATCACGGGTGGGGTAAATCCCCCCAGGCACCTGGGGGGAGTCAGGGCAAAGTTTTGAAAAAAATGACATGCTTGGAAATACATTTTACATCATTTTGGCACTTGAGATTTAACTTTAAGCAATGCAGTTATTATGTGTCAAAACTAGGCAATAGTTTAAAATAATTTTTTTTTGTCTAAGGATGTAGGGGGGAATTCTATCCCCTCATCCCTCCCATAGTGATGCCACTGCTTAGGGTATGAGAAAGGGAAACGAGGCCTCGAATGAGATTGGAGAGTCTAGATAAAAAGAGGAGCCTACCCAAGAAACCTTGCTCCTGTTTTGAGTTCGTACTCGACGCGATAAGGAGTCCGACCGCGGTTTGTCACTCACTTTCGCAAGGACAAAACGCGTGACAAGGGATTACGACGACTTGACGCAACTATCTCCACTGGGGCTTTCAAGCGAGGGGCTTGCTCACGTCTTTAGTACACCGTCCTGCACAATTTTCCACGTTAAAGATCATCGCAAAGGATTAAGCAAGTTGTTCGGAAACAAGTAAAATAATGGTATATTTTATGCTGAGATAAATTGTAGAGTCAAGATTTAGCGAATTAAAACAAAACAGCTTTATAACCATCGCAGGAGGTGCAACTCGTTGAAACTAAATCTCATTATGCAAAAATTAATTAATTTTTTACTTTTTTTAAGAATTTTTCAATGCCATGAGTAATGAAAAATGTAAGAATGCTTTCAAAGTGCACACTAAGCTCACAAGAAGCAAGTTTAATCTCCTCTATAATAAAAACCAAGAATCGTAAGCAGTATGACTTTGTTGAGCTTAGAGGCAATGATGGATGAATGGAAAAGTTTGTAACTGCCAATAATTTATGTGTCTTCTACCGATGTAAACGCCTAAACTTCTTTTTTAAGATAATACAGCTAAAAACTTACCTAAAAGGCAGTATCATGGTCCATAAAATCACGTGTAAATGTTGAAACCTTAAATATATATCAAGTACATCATGCCGACTCCGTGATTCGTGAAGCTGTGAGGCGAGAAAATCCCTACCCGACTTCTTTTCATTACTTATAACAATAAACTCGAAAATAATACCCGAAACAATACTTAATTACAACTCTAGGGAGCCGTTAGAAATTTTGACAGTATTATGTAAATTCAGGACAGTACTCTTATAAATGAATATCCCTACCCATACTTTTCCCTTATTCTGGCGTCCGTTTTAAAATTCATCAAGTAACTAGGTAACGATAAGATAAACAAATCATATTTAGCGTCTGAAGATGATGATAATTCATTGAAACCCGGGTCGCGCTCTGATAAAAAATTAGTGGTATAAGTAATTATCTGATATCCAGGAAAACCAATACTTAATTAACGTTTCTTCCATAGCCATATGGATATTTCCTCAGCCTTCATCCATTACTACCAGCTTACTTAGTTCATATTTCCTCCATCGTAATATAGTAAGTGTCTTCCCTCCCGAAAAATGATTTGATGTTTATTTTCCTCCTGGCGGCGTTCTTGCGCTGACCGCTTCTCCTTTGAGTTCCTCTCCTCCGTACGTCCATCGCCTTTGCCATCCCTACCGTTAAAGTGACCCCAATCGCATGCCTCCATGCACTCCTCTCGTTTTGAGGCCGCCTCGCCAGCACTAAGCACGCTCACACCGCCGCCACCGCCCAAAGTAGCGAGGAGGATCAGGCTGCGATGAGGGGAGGCCGAAATCCCGCGAGGACGAATTCCCACGTACGGAACACTATTTGCGGGCGATCAAGTCTCCCAAATTTGTGGTGCGTAGAAACTATCTAGTTGAAGGCGTGCCAACTATTGAGAATTTAATTCTCTGAATATATATACAGGTTTCTAAAAAGATTTTGCATTGAAAATGCATCGTCCTGTCAAATAGTAAGAATTATTTTGTAATAACCCCAAAATAATCTTCTTGTATTCCTCGAGGAAATTATGTTTGTCTATATTCTCACATACCCCGGTGGACTGTTTCATTTTAATATTACATGATAAAATTATTACATAATATATATTTTCGATCGTTTTTACAATGGAGAGTGTTTTCCACTCTGGGATTATTTATACACAAGTAATACTTATCACTATCTCCTTGACATTCATCGTGTTAAATCATAACGAAATCATAATTCTAGAGCATAAAGATTAACATACCATTTGATGTGACTGCACATTTTCAACGCATAGCAATTCATAAAATCTGTAGATTTATTATGAGAACATACGTTCTTAAGTAGTAGAATATTTGCAAAATACCTAATAACGATTATGCATGTAGGCTAAAAATATATATGTTGTTTCGATTCACTTTTGAATGTATCTATTAAAATATTCCTGAAAAGTGTTCCACAGCATTTGCCGTCGCAAGCGATGAAGTAATTGGTTCGAAAACAATAATATCTATGGATCACACAGATACTTGGACGAATCCCAGCGATGGCCGTCTAAGATATTCGCCACATCCATTCGCCAAAAAACTTTCGCTAACGTTTGGGGACAATTCGGCTGTCGTAACGACCGCGCTCACTCGAAAGGGAAAAGAATTGTCGATTTTTGAGACTCCAAGAGCATTGCTGAATATTAAGTCCAAACCACAAGTTCGATCTCCCTTTTCACGGACTTAGAAAGAGGTGATGGAATAGCACGGTGCATGATGTCAGAGGCCTTGTCAGAGTGCCTAGCAGGCACAGAATCCCTATCTCGTCGACATAACTCTTTTGCAGACAATATCAATAGGTCCACATTCTCGATCGAAAACTATAACCTATACTCTAAAAGAGTTAAAAATAATCCTGTAAGCAGATGACGGCTATCAGGCTTTAAAAATCGCCATAACAACGAGACAAATATACTTGGGTCTGGTTGATCTATAGACAAATTATTATTTGCCATCACCATATAAATGAGGATACGACAATCATCGTAGGTTAGGTGGACGGGAAGTAAGGTAAGGGATAGCCCCGAGTGAGTTAAATGGGAGACGTTATTAAGGGCGTAAAAGAGAATAAGTACGTCACTACGTTGTGGCTAGCATGTATGCGAGTGTAATGTAGAGCTGCACCAAGCCATTATAATGATTGTTTACTTATTATGATGACAAATTCATAAAACTCTGATATTCATTCACTGACTGAAATTGTCGGGAAATGACCTGTTGGCCGGAATGTAAACATGAATGAGAATGAACATGAGTTTCACCTGAGGAACGAAAGGGTCACAAAAAGTCGAGCATTCATAAAGTAACGTGTGATAAAAACCAAATTTACTGACGTAAACAGAGTCCTTGTGTATCCAGCGTTCCTAGTAATTGGGCGGTCTTTATTGAAGAGGAATGTATATTTTTCCATTAGTAACCCACTTTGGATATTTTAAAATCAACCATTTGGTATCGTCCTTATGTGCTGAAGCACAGGTTACGTATATAGAAATGAATTTGATAGAATAAAGTTATAATAAAGGCCAGGGTGCTTGAAGTGTATTGTTTTTGGACCCTAAATAACATTTGGTCCGCCCTATTGATTAGTCCTAACGCTGACCAAACCTTTGCAATTTCGACAAATCTAAAACCTCTATTTCTCGCGATAAGGAGGGTTAATAGGAAGAAGAACATCTGGAAAATAAAAAGAGTTAGGTTGGTGACGGGGAAAATGGAGGGTTGGAGCTGAATCCTCAATCTTAGGATTATAATACATTGATAAAATATTATAATAATATCATGAGCCAATTAATATACTTTCATTGCCTCTTTAAAGGTTCGATAGTAGAAAAACATAAACCTAGTGCCATGAGCACTACAGACAGCTCTATATCCGAGACAGTGGAATGCCTCATACCGCGAGGGCCTCGATATAGCTCGGTGGCGAAAGGCGAAAAAGCGACAGTAAACGAATGGAGTGGAGGCCCTCCACGGTTTTGGATGGCCAACCACGGGTGACGGCGATGGAGGAGGCAGGAGGCGCGGAAGATGGTCGCGCACCGTGGGCCAGCACTCGGACGACGGCATAGGCGGTGGCGGAGGATGTATGGCAAGCAACCTGTCGCGCAAGAATGGGCGAGGAACCCAGCCACGGTCGCCAACCCGTGACCGGCGGCGCACAATGGACTCGGGGGGATGTTCCCGAGGTGACTCTCTGAATAGCGTGCGAAGGGTGAAGGAGGATAGACCGGAAGGTAATGGAATTAATAAGGGAAGCCATATTCCTCGCGCGCCGGCGAAGGAAGTGGTGGGGAGAAGGAAGAGGTGCCTTACTGCCTCCGGTGGACTTTCTCGGGTAGGCCCTTCTTCGATCGGGAGGCTAACATTTGGCGCGTGAGTCACCGCGCGAATACCGAATGAATTCCCATTCGCTCCACCATTGTGACGACACCTTGCTCGACCTATCAAGAATGAAGAGTAACAGTCCTCAAGCTAGGTTTAAGGAGGTAATTCTCTATGGATAGGAGCACAGGCTGTGATGATTAGCAAAATGTAACGCGCATAGCCGTAGCGATCGGAGGGCGTCAAAGGGTGTAAATCCCTAATCCGAAAAGAGGTGGCTCGCAGGGTATTATGTAGATGTATCTCACCAAGAAAAATAAGAGAAATAATTTTTGCAAATCAACTCCGATGGATCGATGGAACCACCCTCTCTTCCACAAAAAACAGAGCAAGACAGTTATTTTCCAAGGCGAAAATCACTATTATTCCCTTTCCTCTCTCTTCCAAAACCCGCTCCTAATGCCATGCAGTGTCACTAAAGGTGTGCTAATATCCCTTATCACAATACATGCGGCAAATAACAATGTACTTAACGCTAAAAATAAAGATGATTGAATACATGCCGACATTTAATCATTCTTTTTGGAAGCAATGAATGATAAACAAATACACAAAAAAATTGGAGGACAGTACATGCCCGAGCCTAAACCAGCGCAATGATATCACACATTTGGAAAAGCCAATTTTTTGTCCCTCCACACAAGATAGCGCAGCGGCGTTTTTCATACGGTGTACTTACATTGAATGATGTTTCGATAAAACTCGTACCACCAATATTGAGCCATAAAATGCATCTAAATTGAGCTTAGCCTACGCCGGATTAATCTGAAATAAACAAAACATGGCAAAAGGGAGGCTGTAATAAACGCTACGTGAAATTGTAATAAGAAAACAGACAAACCGTCTCGTTCCTAATTCGAATAATTGAGGCATAAATTCTTGGGTCCTCCAAGAGAAACACTTGACATGTTCATAATACTCAGGAAATATAAGAAACAAAGCAAGGAATACTTTATTTTAATTATCATAACAACTTCCTTGCATTATTTGCTGACAATTATAGTTCACTTCGATTACATTACACATAATTTATATTTTCAAGTGCATTCATTTTTAAAAGCATGATACCATCTTGTAAGACGTTCATAAGCATCAGGTTCTTTACAGTAGCCACAATATCCTTCACTAACATTTCTCCAAATGAAAATCGAGTTTTGCACCGAAATAAAATAGGAAGTTGCGACACTTTTAGCATGCTTCTTAAGAACATTTTTAGAGATCATTCTGCTTGCTCTAATCTAATAGCTTCAGTAAGAATGATGGATCCTTTCATCCGTCTTCCTACTAATCGCCGATTCCATTTTAATTGATACGATTTTTTTAGGCTGCCGTTCAAGGTTCAAGGCCCTTCGTAATACGAGAGTCATTACTCAGTCGCTGAGTTGCCCTCCTATAAATGGGCAGACCTTCTCGAGGAACAGTTACATATTATGAGTCCCACAGAAAAATATTAAGGGCACTTCACCCTCTGTCTTTCCTTCTTCTCAAGCCTCCAGGCCATTACAAAACATTTAGCGGGGAGAGCACTTCTGCGGTTAAGTCGTCAGAGCAGACGAAAGAATACCACAAGGAAGAAATGGTACTGAAAATGTTCACAGGAATTAAATTTACCGTAATATGGATCCTAAATTTAACCATGGAATAAGCAAGAGCAACGTTATTTAACATTTCACGTAGTCTCTTTTAATTTTACATGAAAAACTGTTGTTCAGGGTTTGTTGTTGTGTCACCACGTTTCCGATGATTCAAAAACATTATCAAAACCTTGCAGTTATTATAACTAAAAAATGTAATGTTATGATTTAATAACTGTTTCTTTGATGATTGGTCAATACTTAATGCACTTCGAACGATGGAAATGTAAAAATAAGCTTTTACTTCTACAAATTCTCTTCCATGGTCGATCTCAGAAACGAGGGCAAAAATAAACTTTTATGTTTACAAATTCACGTTTTTAGTCGATATCCTGTGAAGTAAGATTGTGATGACATAGGTAATTGAGGAAGCCTTACTTATTACTCAGTTAAAATGTTTCAAAAATTTTATTAGCTAATTAAAATGGTGTTATAGCCCGAGGCAATCCTACCTCAGATACTTGCATCGTGGAGAACAAATCTCTTTTGCGTGAGACAGAAAACTGAAAGTGAAGCCTTGATCGCTGCTACAACGATAGAGCTAAAATACGTGATCGCTGGAAAACTTAAGGCACGTCGCTAATTCGGCATTCCTTGGAAACGAATTAATGTGAATCTTTCGCAATTGGAGAGGAAAGGTCAATTGTTAAAAAATTAATGTGAATCAGTGGAAGGCTCAAATCCAGCTAATACACACACATATATGATATCATGCGAGCTAAATTCACGACGTTTGTCAGGGGGTATTTATCCGCTATATTCACTTAACCCGGGTCAGTTCGTCAACTAGTGAGGATCGAAATCAAATACTTTTCAAAATGAACACATTCCACTAATTACGGCAAGACAGAAACCGTCCATGCCTTTTATTTCATGAACTGATAGTCTAGCCATTAACGCATACGAGGTAATTTAAAAGATGATTCAGCTTGTGCAAATGCATGAACAGAAAGTATGACCTGCTCTAATTTTGCCCATGCATTTTTACATGTTCCGTTCCGGACCACCAGCATCGACCACGCATTTACACATTGGTTCGTCGATACGTGTGAATGTGTATCGCGTAACCAGACCCTTACAATCAGGGGCGGATTCAGCATCATTTTATGAAATTCGGGGGGCTCATTATCTAGGTCTGTTGAGTATGGAATACCCTTGGGAGAGAGGGCATTTTTACAGCGGGGAATTATACTCTCTACGATAAATACAACTCAATATTCTCAAACATTTGAGATTTGCAGCCATGCATTTGCATATAAACTCCCATATCTCCTTTACAATGATACAAAAACGATAAAACTAATTTTAAAAATTAATAAAATTCGGGGAGGGGGTCATGAGCCCTGTGTTCCCCCCAAAATCTGCTACTGCTTACACTTTAGCACGAAAATTGGGCGGAGTATACAATCCAGCGTCTTTATTCTGAGCTGTGTACACTTCCGAAACCAAAATGTCGCAGTTGAAGACAGCCCAAGGCTGAATCAGTGCGCCGCCCCCCCAAGGTTTTTCCCCGGTGGTCATTTAAAACTGATCACGTGTGACTTTGAGCGAGGTGAAGGAGGGCGAAGCGGGTGTGGTCGCGAAGCAGCTATTCCAGGTAGAGGCGCACCTTTCCCGCCGGGTAATGCGCTGGAGTGCCTCTCTCGAGTCGAGGGTTGGCGGTAGGTAGGACTGCAACAGGGAGGGTGGGGGAGTAATAACAGGAGACTACGTGACTCTGACCGCTGAGTGAGAACCGGTCTGTCTGTGGGAGGCGAGGGAAGGCTACTATAAGGGCACTGTTTCCTTCATCCACCGACTCCGTGAGAGAGACTCCAGATGGGGCGAGCGGAATTTTTTCATTTTTTTCCCTCAAAATCTGTGCTCCCCGTGGGGATTAGGTTGGTTTGTTGGCTAGAGAGTAGGCTTCCCATTCTGTGGATCCTGGTTTATTTCCCGGCGGTAGTGGATATTTTCAGAGACAACCCAATCCCTGCTTGAGTGATTTGTGTTCCTTTCTTCCAGTGGCGTAGCCAGGGGGGTCCGGACCCCCCCCCCCCCCCCCGAAATATAAAAACACAATTATTGTCCTTCATAAAAGAAAACGAAATATTGAAAAATCAGGAATTTAGAAAAATTTTCTTTAACAAATTAAGTTTTTTCGATTATGAATATTGTTAAAATTACTTTAAAACCCATTACTTGGTGCCCAGTTTTTCAAAAATTTCCCCCCTGGTTTTGGACTCCCCCCCGAGCGAAATTCTTGGCTACGCCACTGCTTTCTTCGGCCACTAATACCATACTATGCTTAAACTCCTCGAGCTCTCGTAAATACTTCTCGTGTTAGGGAATCCCATGCATGTAGTTTTGTATTTTTCGCGCAGAAAGAAATCTATCGCCACTGGATTTGGATACAAGGGCACGATCACATAGATTTGCAAGCGATTCCTTTTACAGCGACTATATAACCCAAAATGCGTAATTCGATTGCTGCTAAACCATTAATTACGTTAAAGGAAGTTATGGATCAGAAAATACATAAAATCATCATAACTTTCACACCAATTCTTACAAATTTGTGCAACATAACCACAAATATTGGTATGGATTTAATCTAATAATGAACTCAATAAACGATAAATAATAATGATTCAAGGATAAAAAGCAACAGCGTGACAAAAACGTGGATTTTAACGGTATTAATTCCCTGTAATTATTAATTGACATAGTGTTTAATTGGCTTAATATTTATCTGAAAATCTTTCAATGAAGTAGCCGTGCTCACCAGACAATATAACCAACAGTTTCAAGAAATATAGCAAAGTATAAGAATATAAAGTCGCCAGTCTGGCAGATAGATTAGTTCCATGATACCAGTAGGCTTATCTATGCGAACAGAAAATGATTGGAGATACGAAAAAGATCGAAGAAGTAAATTTGAAGTTTCCGATATTAGCATTGACTAAAAAAATGTACGAACAGATTTGTATCACTCGCGGCCAATATATTCAAGCTAGATTGGAATAATAATTGTTCTCACCACAAAAATCACTCATTAAAGCCAAAGTAACCTCTGAACTAGCCATAGAGCTTACAGACCACAAAATAACGATGCTGTGATCGTATGACATAGGAAATAAAACTACTCATATCACTTTCCTTTTTCTTCTCCAATAAGTGGCATTGTCCATCAACCTACGTCCATTTCAAATTCAACCAACTTTAGAAAGGCACGCCAATTCGCAATAGCTTACTTCGATTCTCTATGAAAGGAAACCGCAGATGCTGGATTACATTCCTCTCGTGAAACGCCTCCAGAGGAATTCTCCACACGCGAGCTCTGAGGAAATTCCCGAATGCATGCTCCAGCGAAGCACACAAAATTCTTACGTAACAGATGGCGAGGATTTTTGCCCGGAATATCAATTGCTTGCGAGGAGAATATGCATGCAAAAAAACCAACAATACCCAGTCCTACGCATCAGCAGTTTCATTTTAATAACACGTTAGAGTGAATTAAACAAAAACCTCTATAATTATTAGATAGATTCTTTCTCAAAATGTTGTAATACAATGCTTATCAAATGTATGGTCTTAGTTTCACATAGGTAATTAATTCCAGAATAAAAAAATAGTTGAAATGTTTTTCAGCTGCGCTCATAAAGTATTAATTACTAGAGGTATTCTCAATAAATTTAGGAGATATTCATTTCCAATGAATTTATAGACATACAGGCCTAAGAAATTTTTCACCCCGAATTTTCAAATACTAAATATTGATAACCTAACGCATCACAATCTTTTCTAGAACTCCGAATTTAGTATTTTGCAATAAATAAATTCACTACAATCGCACAAATCACCAAAAGCAAATTCTATGACCATTTCTACTATTTCTTAAACCTGAACTACTCCCTGCATCGAACTACTTTCCTCTGATTAGCACGTACAAAAATAGTTTGACCAGTAACGATACATGATGTTGAAAATTAAAATCAATGTCCGAATACTTTGACCTGAACTCCGTTCTTCGTAAAGAATGCTAATGAGATATCAATCTCTGGGAGATGGGGTATTGGTGGTATGTATTAAACCGTGGATGGTGCATGCGAGGAGGAATGAGGTGGAGGAGAAGGGGCAGCGCCGATCAGCTCCGCCTTCCCCATCCCCTGGAGCCTATTTGGATGATGGAATGCGGACCTGGTCGAATAGGAAGCGATCGGACCCGACGCTTAAGGCGATGGCGCCATAGGGTGAGTTGGGCTATTATAGGCGGTGGGTTTGGTGAGGAATGGCTAATGGGTGGGAGGTCATATATTGGGTGAGGTTCATGGCTGCTTTCATTGTCTGGCAAATATCTCGAGTACCCAATGGAAGGCGAGAAGTTCACCTTTTGTTTATTCTTATTTACAATACGCTTTTATTTAAGATTGCAAACATTGTTTCACCTGGGCCTTGTCTCGAACTGGTATTCACCGAATCCGAGCGTCGCAATTTAAACAATGGTATATCTGTGCACTATTCTCCAATAGTTTTCCGGTGACTTTACTCGTCGAGGTGTATACTACTTTTTTAACCATCATATCGCATACATAAATAATCGAATAAATAGTCCCATCGTCCTGAAGCTGAAGTTAAAACTCTGGATACTATTGAGTTAAGTAAACGGACTAATACCCAAAGTTTTATCGAGAGAGTTTGACAGATAATCACTACCTTAAAGGTAAATTCACTTGGTTTATACAGGAAGTATTCAAGTAGATCCAAAACAAGCATGATACCGTGTATTCATCGGAGGGCGATGAGCAAATGGAATGAGGTTTAATATTTTTTATTATAGAATATATATCATTTGCTCGAAAATTATTTCTCAGCAATGATAATTGCTTTTTTGGACAGAAAGATTCTGATCGAACCTCAGGTCCTGATTTTTCAAGTACGTATCAAAGAAAAGCGCAGGAATGCCGAGAAGTATAGACTTGATACTTCGCAAGTGAATATTCAAAGAAATTTTCATGTTCAGCATTACAAATATCAAAAGCACAGCAGCAGCAATAAGCCGTAAGTAATACGCTCCATTAAATAACAGTCCTACTTGCTCCCACTATCCAAAATGCCTATATTGTTGCCTTCACGTACGCTATGTAATCTCAAGGAAGATAAGTCAAGATACTTGCCAAATTCAAGAAAGAGCGAAAGAATGAGAAAAAATTAATTAGTTTTCGAAGGTGGTGAAGGGATGAAGGGAGAGGAACGCCTGGTATAGTGCTTGTGCCACTCTCTTTACTCTTTACTTGGCACACAATTTCTTGAGAGCTACAATCTTAATCCCTTCTTTCGCAACATCTAGGGAGGAGATTGAAACTGAACTTCATCTCTGAGAAAGAATGTGAAATTTCGGTGCACTTCGTCAGAGCAAGGTAAACGAATCACCAAGCATAAAATAACCCATACCTTCTCCATCATCCATTTGAGAACTAAATACTGCGAGACGATGCATTTTTTCCGCAATATCACTCCATACATTTCCTGAACTTAAAATTTAAATAATTATTTCCCTAATATTATTCAGTTTACATTTTTTTAAATGAACACGGGAGCAAATACTTATTAAGTCAATAGTACATTACTACTCCTGTATTTAACTATTTCAAAGATATTAATTTCCGATCCTTTAACGGTAACCAAATAGACGACCAACTTCAAACGTATGCAACAAGGAAACAATTAATTTCGAACTAATCAGAATGGTAACAGAAATATGTGTTTCCCAATCACAAAAAAATGAATCTGATAATTTACTTGTGAAAGTCTTGATAGCATGGTAGACGCTTGAACAGGTTGCTAACCTCTCCCGAGGGGTAAAAGGCATAACAGAAATGGCATGCAGGCAGAATACGCGTATTTCTCCTCCGATAGATTCGGTTGCTTTTGAAACTTTAACTATAGATAAAACGCTGATTAAGAATCAAATGCGCTAAAAACTGAAAACACTTTTTAAAAACTTTTCAATTGAAGCTTAAAGTGACCACTTTCAGCTATAAGATTCCAAAGCTAAGGTAGCAACACAAAAACAAACGTTTATTATGTATGATATAACAAAATATCTGAGGCCTCTGAGCTGCGAAATTCGTCAAAGAAAGTGTGCCCCACCCTGGTGTTTTGGAGTCAACACTTAGTAACAATTAATACTTTTCATTAATTCGTCAAAATTTTAATTCAATGACAGGTGGGTATAACGTTACCTGCAGCACTCCTCTAAACAGATATGCAGGGAAGGAATACATTGTTCGAGGAAAAAATAAACTTATACATGATATAACTTACTAAATCTCTATGGAATTAACACAGGGAGAATCCACGACCAGATAGATTGCTTAATCTACACTGCGTGGATTTAGTTGACTTGGGTTCTATTTTAAAGGAGAGTTATGATTTCCCTCGTGTGGACGTGTACGCCGACGGTAAAAATTTGCCTGCGGCGGCGTCCGGGGGTATTTTTTGCGGCATGCGAAACCTATCGTCTCTACGGTTCGTGTGGCTATTTAGCGATTAAAAATTGAGCTTGAATAACTAATCTGTGCAAAGCTAAGAATAACTGAACAGAAAATATCGACTTAACAATATATATTAAATCTGACACCAATTATACTCAGGGGAATACACGGTAATATATTTCGCTGACTAGGTGTCGGAGCCCATATCTGGTCTCGTGTACATTCTATGAGTTATCAGCCACAATGTGTGATTTGGGATCACCCTAACTTCCGTCCACCCTTCAAGGAGGGCCAATGTTTGCGAGCGGAGATATTAACTCCGCTATTTGAGGACGCCGATGGGGGAGAGCGAAAGAGATTTTTGGGCAAGGTACAGTAATGAAGCGGTTTTCCGGCTGGAGGGGTGGTATGGGTCAGAGGAGGTGGGGTTTTGGAAGGAAGGGGGGGGGGGGGGAGGGAGTAAAAGCTCCGATGAGGCGGAGAGGAGGGGGTTAGAAGATATCGAAAAAGGCGGAATTGGGAGGGAATAGGGTTAATGGGGAGTAGAGGGAGGGGTGAGAGAAGATTTTTTTCTCAAGGCAGGGAGAGATGCTATGGTGGGGAACCGCGGAGCAAGTTTGTCCGTGGGCGAGGGAAGAAAATAAGGGGGGAGGGGTACGGGGAAAGGGAGGGTGGGGGTATGATTGGGGGGGAGGGGGTAGATTCTATCTAACGGAACGTCCCAGTGACCCGTCCAAAGTCAACCTCCGCCTCACGGCCGTCAAATACATAACCACCGCATCACAAGCGGCCTTTCAGATATGGCGGGACGTGTCAGAAAGTTTCCGAAGGAAAGATTATTTTTTTAAATTGGAGGCTCTCTTTCGGGACGCATTTTCCGTCATATTGGAAAAGATTTAAACGTTCCGGATGCGTAGGTTGGTACACTGCGACCGCAGGTTTACCCAAATCTGGAGGACAGTTAGGATAATGGATATCTTTCGGCTTGGGAACGTCTTACAAAGATAGTCACAGTAGTGTCCGACTCTTTATAATCAACTGAAATACCTCTTAAGACCTCAAAATGTTAGATCCTCATACGATTTACAGTTACACATTAAAGGCATCAAAATGATTTACTGACGCTAAGTATGACAGCCGTAAAAGAATCTTCTTCGCCAAGAATATTAAACAGAATGGATATAGTCATTTGCATAATAATGTCATGGCCAGTTAGCGTCGTGACCTTAGAGTTTCCAGGAATTTATATTTCCAGCTCAGCTATAGTATCTCAGCAATATAATCTTAATTACAGCACGTCAATTTCAAACAACCTACCAAAGACCATAGACGCATGAATAATGTTCAGCTAAACCTTACTGTAGCATTGGGTATGTGGACTTCATTACTCTCCTGAATTACCCCTTTGAAAGGGCTTACGAGTCGTAGTTTACATGGTAGTTAATGCAATTTCTACCATAAATAAGTAGCTCATGGGCAGATACAAAATAGGAAAGTGGCTTATTTTAATTCTCCATTTAATTCCACGACATCGAAAAACGGTTTTCACCCTATTCATTATCACCCTATTATCAGTTTATTCATCAAATCCGTTATAGGCAGAAAAAACCCAAGGTCAAGCGTAAGGTCACTGGTTCAAACTCCACTCAGTGCACAGATGTACAGCTTTTACAATGATGAATAAAATGACGTACATCAAGGATATGAACTGACAATTACTACTGCAAACCTTAGCCAATGACTAAAAGTGTGAGTAATAAAGGAAATAAACGTAAATAAGTGTATCTTCCACTAGAATATTCTCCAAATATTTCCAATAAATCTAGCTGGGAAAGATACAATGGACAAAACTGAGCAAAACCGTAACCGGACGATAACGAAATCTTTCCTGATGTGCATATCACCAGATGAAAACTGTCGGTAAATAATGACTCTAATTAGCTCACCTGGCCGTGAGAACCGCAGCTTGTGTTTGAAAATGGAACAAATAATTCAGAAACGGAACAGTTCCGGAGGAAACACGCAGTTCATTTCCGCGAACGAATAGCACTAGAGAAAGATGACACACGACGCTTTTGACATCAAACGACCGGCTTAAGCTGTTGGCTAAGCAAGAGACGGCGCGGCGTTTCTTCGGCGATTACTTCAACCTCTTGCTGATGCGGTGTTTCCGCACCGAGGTTTTTTTCTTTCTTTACTTACGCAACAAAGAATAATGGATTCAAATTTTACGACACAACGTGAGCCCATAATTTGATTCGCTTAAGAGATGATACTCCTTCATTCATTCACAAGGCGCATTGAGCGCAAACATAAAAATTAATTCATAGAGAAGGAAAGAAAGGGATGCTGTGGTAGATGGAAAAAGCCAGAAAATCAGAGGGTAAAAATGCGGCCTGACTGGGATTCGAACTCAGAACCTCCCGGTTGCCAGCCAGGTTGCTCTGCTTGTTGCGCTACCAGATTTGATTATTTGATTTCTGCGGGGGTTTATACACAGAAAACTCCCTTTGCTTTGGCCCACAAGAGTAACCAATAGATGGCACTGGGTTCGAATCCCAGTCAGCAGCATTTTTACCCTCTGATTTCTGGCTTTTTCCATCTATCACAGCAACGTTGTTCTCCTCCTTTTTCTATTATGTGTTCCTATCCCTCTCTTTCCTTACCTCTGAATTTAATATATAAAGGGCCATCGCAATCAACAAAACTCGATTTTTCGCGTCAGCATCGAGTATCAGGAAAGATCTATGCCACGAGCACTCAATCAAAACGAAGGGCCCCGAAAAGCGTGTGCCCAGCTCGGCATGCCCAGTTTGATTTCGCAATCAATTCGCCAAGCGTGACGTCACCTTGGAGCGGTCAAACCGCTGACAGATCCCATGTGCTTAACACGCTGGTGTGGCACAATAGACTATGAGGAAAAGCGAATCTAAGCATTTACCTTCCAAAACACGTGTATTTGTTTACCTTCAATGTTTTCAAGCAATTGTTTTTAACGTGAATGCAAGCCCACTTTTTCGGCGAGACTTGCATTCGTAATTGATAAAAGTAGCCTGTGTTTTAACGTTTTAGAAAATAAGGCAAAAAATATGTTTACGTAAATGTAGAATTCTCAGCCACGGAATTATTTTCAAAAGCCTGGCGCAAGAAAATTTTTAGATGAAATTTATGCCCGCTGATTAAACATTTCTTATTATTATTAACATTACATTCATTTCTTGTCACAAATGAAAAAACGACTTCGTTTTCTTCCACTAATTTATTTTGACGGTACGACATGTTTCGACCTTGAGCGGTCATTTACGAGTACGAAACCGTCAAAATAAATCAGTGGAAGAAAACGAAGTCGTTTTTTCATTTGTGAACTTCAACTTCCACAAAGTTGAGCCTGACACCATTGAACTTATTCATTTCTTGTTATAATAATACATTTTGTAACTATTCGAATCAGAATTCATACTATAAAATTCACAAGGAAAATATTGTTTCCCTTTTCTATATTCAACATTTTCAACAATAAAGATGCATAAGGAATGGCATTAGGAATAAGGTACGTACTTTTGCAGTTTTGTAACGCAGGAAGGACATTAAAGGATGATGCCGCGTGTAGCGAACTAAAATTTTTTAAGACTCGTTTGCTAACTTCCCACAATGCTAATTGGATTTCGGAAAAAAACTGAGAAGAATTGAAAATTGTAATAATCTCCAAAGCATCAGTAATTTACAGAAAAAATGTAATGATAACTTCATGGGCGTATCCAGCAGGGGGGTAGCAGGGGGAAGCTGCCCCCCCCCCCTAGAAGCTAGAGTTTAGTTTAAATTTAGTTTAAAGCGAAAGTTTTGAACAAAATTTCTATAAATCCAAGAAAAGTGATATTAGTATAAAACATCTTAATAAAATAAATAGCTGTAACAATTTTCTTGAAATTTTGGTTTCCTTAACCTATTCTGTTTTACAACTTGAACGACCACGGCTAGCTCCCCTCTAATTATGATCCTGGGTACGCCCTTGAATAAGTTATGACTTGATAAGTTTTCACGGCTTCTTGAAACGATAACTCCAAAACTTTTGAGCTCACTGAATGGCTACCCTGAAAGGGCCTAAAAACATTTTGGCACTCCAGTGTCTCTTCTTCAGTGACAAATACATCAACCACTGGCCGATAAAACATTTTCTACCAAGGTGAAGCATATAGTAAGTAGTGGTTCTACTTCTTTTCAACACTCAAATGTTGTTGTTATTGGGATATAGTTCTCGCAGCTAATCCAGGCACTGCTTCAGGTTTAAAACCCCTTGGGGTCTTTCGCCCAACAAAGAAGAGATACTTATGATCAAGGGCACACCCAGTATCAAAACTAAGGGGGGGGGGGGGGACAAGCCATAGTCGTTCAAGTTAACAAAGGTCAAACATTGTTACTCTATTCTAAGAATTAAGAATTAAAAATTAAGATTTAAGACTTACTGCTTCTGTTTATCAAAGACTATAAGGTATATAAAATCTGATATACGGATGGTGGTATTTTTATCTTATGTTGCTGTCCATTAGAGACTGTATTATATAATGGCATGTACGCATTGTGTTTTGCTCAATTTTTGCCTGGGTAACGCATGTTTTTGTTTTTGAAGGTAGTCTTACCCCGGGAATAACCTTAAAGACTACCTAAATCTTTCATATTCGATGTCAATGTAATTGAGTACATTATTTGATGGAAGAATAAACAATTCAAGTTGTAACATTTTAGCATGGAAAAGGCGATACAAAATATATTTTTAGAAAATTATAACAGGGCTTTACTTGTTTTTTTATAATTTGCTCAAAAATACGTAATTTCATTTACATGTCTTATACAAATGCCATTTTTCGAGGGCTTATAGAAAGCTTTTCGAAGACTTTCGTGTCGATACAGTCCTGATTTTCCTTAGAGAATTTTGCGATTTTTGCTTCCAGGGGGTGGGAAGGAAGCTGCTCCCTCCAACCTACCGCTGGGTACGCCCAAGCTTATGATTTTTCAGCTAATTAAATTGTAGAGAGGACTAATATGTTCCTATTTCGCTCTTTAAAAAAAGTATGGGGCCTTTATTTGAAAACTGGTGCCATGAATTTTATTAGCTGGCTTTTCTCTGTTTTCATCACACCGTCGGTATAGGTCCGACGTCGCGAGATCCCAACGTTTGCTCAAACTTATAGTAACAACACACGCATAGCGAGCGCTCATGTTTATATTTGCATTGAAGTCTTCACCACACCAGGTGCCTTTTCCCGCCTCATTCGGGGCATTCTTTTTTGACAACCTGACCCTCCGTCACACCAGTTATGCCTTTCTTAGGCAACAATAACGACTGACTTAACCTCGTTTCTAGTTTTGAGGGTACAAACATAAATTGACTCATTGAATGAGGGTACTATAAAAAAAGCTTGCAATAGATTAGTAATAAATTTTCTACACTTATCTAAAGTTTATTTTTAATACTTGACGTTGAAAAAGACGGCAGTTTCTCCAGAACATCCGCAAGTATCCTCAAGTGGAAAAATGCACCTAGTATTTGTTCGCCGCAGCATAATGTAGCTTATGTTAAGTATGTCATTTTAGTTCTGTGTCCCATAAGTTTTTGCAAGTAAAAAAGTGATTGAAAATGGAACTGCTATTCGCTAAAATGCACTTGCTTGAGATTTCATTAGAAGCACGCTTAAGGTTAGCAAGTAGGAGAATATACTCAGATGTCTTCTAGCGATAAATAATGGATCCGAGATGAGCAGTTATATGCTTGACAATGCACGCACTCCAAATTTTACTGCAATAATCATGTGGTAGTTTTTAAGTAATTTCATATGTACTGCCCATGATTAGTCAATTTTGAGGAACGGAAATTAAGGGAAACTAAATCCTTGAAAACACATCACGTCAAAAATGTGTTAAGACTGATCCAGACCACTAATACGAGGACAACAGTTGCTTGAATACTTAAAAATGCACTCAATCTAACACATACTAAGGCAACATTCAGACGGTCATTATGAGTAGATAGAAATTCAAACAGCGAAGAAGACTTAAGAATACTCAACCCCAGAAATTCCTTACGATCACATTCCCGGGCTTAATATATAAATGGAGAAACTCAAACGGTGAACACAAATATACATTAAGGGCACAAAGAAATTAGAACTGGGTGCACTAATTATTTAAAAATACAATTTCTAATGAGTTTATCACAATCATGCCCTCATTGCAAGTATGCAAATGAAGAATCTCGGTTAGCGATGTGATATGGTGTCGAAAAGAGCATTCCAAACGCAGTAAAATACAAATACTACGACGAGTTAAGGGGAACAAAGACAGTGGAAACGGGGGAGCTACATTTTAAAAACAGTCACTCAGGTTTACGTCGCCATAATCAGCCCCCTCCAACTCGGCTGCTATGTCGTTGGTTGGCTGGTCCCAAAATCCTCCCACGTTATTCAATTTTTTTAGTTCGTTACAGAGTGGCGCTGCGAGCCTGTCGCGCGCCCAGTATCGCGTTGCTGTTACATTCATTTCAATGGTGAACCAGCGAAGCTCATCACTTGGAAGATGTGTTATATTGCTAAAAAGCTATTAAATTTGAAGATGGTTCGTGCATCGCGCTTTTGATATGTGTCTAATAATTCTACAAGATACAGGAAAACCAGGAAGGAATGCTGAGCTGAAAATAAAAGTTTTTTCAAAGCAGTGGTAAGTACTCAAAATGCGGTGGGTTACCGATGTTAGTTTTATGGCTCTATTAACGTTAATTTGGTAATTTTTTCGTGGTTTTAGATCTCAGTGACCTCGTTTTTTAGTTGAAAATATGTGTTATTCGCTAAGAATAAATTAGCGGTGCAAATAGATAGCGGAAATACTGCAGTATCTGCAATGGCGGCTTTGTTTACTCTTCCATGCATGCCCTTTCTCTTGTTTTTAAAGAGGATATGGCAAAGCATCCGATATTTATTTACGGAAATTTTTATTTTTATCTTCGCGGGAAATCAATGGTTCATGTTTTTCACATAATACCGTAATAATATCATGCCATGTTGCCGTGGAGGCATAGTTCCATCAGTTTTTACTAATTGTGTTATTGTACTTAATTGCAATTGTATAACCTCGGTGGTTTCGTAGCTCGCTTTGCAATTAATTGATGGCTTTAGATATTTAGTGAAGAATTTTGTGTCAGTACAGAAAGAGGAGGAAACATATCGCTCCACCACGAATTGAAAACTTGTATTATTTCATTCCTATTAGATACAGTTGTGCAGTGAATTTATGTTTTTTTGATCATGGTGAAAGTGTTAATGTGCATCCTACTCTAGTTTTAGGACTTAATGACAGTGAAATTATAATGGTAGCTTCTGTTATCTGGTGGGATAAGATTTATGGCGCCCTAGCGATAGTTATGCTTGCATCCATGCTCATTTTATGCAAGTATTGATGTTGTTTAGCGTACAATAATATACACGGACTAACGGTGATCCGCCTACGGATGTTGAAATATAATTAATTTCATATTTTTTTTTACTTCTGTGGATTTGCTGCCATTGCAGTTTAGAAATTGTTGTAGTTGTAAACAAAGTGCAACAACAGTAATGTGGTCAGGATATTTTTTGCTGAAAAGGGGCAGGGGTTACTATCTGTAATAAAAAAGGAAGTCATGAGAATAGAGTAAATGTTGGTAATATTAAGAATTGAAAGGATGAACTTATCTCTTGATATTTGCAATCGAAAATTTGGCCCCACCCTTTCATTATGATATTTTTCTCGTGCCTCAAAGCCTCACATTTTTGGTGAGACATAACCTCGTGTAACGCCATTATTAGCTAACTGTGGAGATTTTTCGTGGTAAAAGTACTGTCATTCCACATTTATAACTGATACGACCTAGGATTGCAACTCATTTTTTTAATATATTTTTTTAAATTTTGCCTAATTTTGAAAAATTTCTATTTCTAGGCGGTCATTCATCTCCAGATCTTTTGGTGGAAGTGATACTGCCACAACCGTGGAAAACCCTCAAATCTTCATGAACTTCGAGATTTATTTACATTTTTCACACTTCCAACCTTTGCCCTTATCCTTTAAGCTCGCCTGTACAGTGTTAATGATAGTGCTTGTGCTTTCATGAATAAATGCATTTTAAATTTAACAACAATCACTTCCTTCAACTACCGTTCCCAGACGTCCCCTTTTCCTTTACATTGGTTGCTGTTTCGGTTGATTTTGTGATGTGTATTTCTGTGACTTTCTTGGGTTAAGAATTTAGCAAGGTGTTTTTGTTGTGCCCAAAGTCTTAATTAGGGTTCTCAAACGTACATTTTCCATTTCAGAATAACCATTAAGTCTTAATCTAATCTTAATATGAGTCGTTATGTGAAGCTTTCAGTAATTAATTTTGGGCCAGTTTTTCTCATTGCGGATCTTGTAATTTCTGAATCGGAGATAACCATATCCTCGTAGCTACCAGTTTAGGATTGCCTGTTTAAGGTGACCTAATGAGAGTTTAAAGGAGATTTCTGCAGCCAAAACTTATTTCCCCATTCAGCATAATTGCGCTGGAGTTCCTTGGAGGAGGAAACGCCGACTCGATTGTCTGTATCGCCAATTTTTTTTGGGGGGACCGATACCTTGATAATTATATGTCAGGCAGTATGCCGTTAGCGATAAATATATGATGATCAGGACGCAAATAACTTCTTTTTTACGAAGTAGAGCTAATAAAATACGACTGCTAGCAGACGACAACATCTCATTTTCAATTTCTTCTAAAGGCAATGTTTTTTGTACATGGACTTTCTAACTGGCTGTCAATGAAATTAAAAGGCTATTAAATTGCTTCTTAGTGTTCAATTCAGTTGAAGGCATTTTAAATTCGTTGTTCCAGCGATCAAGTATTGTATTTGGTTCAATGCAATTTCGTAATGCTGGACGCGCAAACACCCACTAGCACCATCTATCGGCGATTCCCTCGCACGGAAGCTTTAGGGCCACCTAGCGGCCGGGAGTTGGAGGGGGCTGGCCATAATACTCTCGCGTTTAGTCAGGAGATACAGTGGTGTAAAAGGTGTCTGACAGTAAAAAAAAAAAAAAAAAAAAACACTTGCTCAGGAATTTCTCGCGCGCTAACTCTTAGCATCGTTAGCGTGTAAATGGGCGCTTTGCGATAAGCTGTGTAGACAAGTACGTCGAAAACGGGCACACTCGAAGCTATAAAGTAAAGACACAGCGATATGATGGTGGACCAAAGATATCGAGCATAAATGCTTGCACACAAACTCATCAGGAATATATAACAACCATACTCTCACAGTTAAAGTGAAGTTGCGGATATTTAAAAGGTTGGTAACAACAAAAATATATATGCTCAGGAATCTCTTGCGAACACATTCTTGGAATGATTATCACCTAAATGGGTGCCAAGCGACATGTTATGGGAACAAAGACATCAGGCATAATGAATACTTCAAAATACACTAATTCGCAAAGATGTTAAAATCTAATTCCATCGGCTTGCGTGTAGATGAACGAAGGTTTAAGAGGCAATTAAAACAAATCAACTATTCCTTTCGTACACCCACTATGCAAGTAAATGGGTACTTAGCGATATGGTGTGGGAACAGAGATATTGGTAATGAACATACTAAACGCTTATAAATAAATACATGTACTTATGAATATATTACAACTATATTAGAGTCTAACTCCCGCAGCCAGTATGAAGACATAGATTTATCTAGAAGTCAACTAACACAAATACACCATATATTAGTGAAACTGACCACCGCCTAAGTTTATTCTTTCATTTTCCAAAATGGAAAGGTTCCACACATTTAAGCCTGAAGTCATTAGTTACAAATACACAAGCTCAGGAATTCTTTGAAAGTACGCTTTTAGCGCGATTATCAAGTAAATGGTTGCTAGCGATATGTTGTGGGAACAGGGAGATTGGAAACGGACACATTCAATGTTTATAAATACACAGACTCAAGAACATATTGCTAATATATAACAATTTAACTTTCGCAGACAGTATGAAGATATACCTACATAGACTTAAAAGGCAACAATACTGATACACCTGCTAAGGGTTCCTTGCAAGCACGCTATTGGCACGATTATCAAATAAATGGGTGCTTAGCGATATTCTGTGAGAACAAGGAGGTTGGGAACGGGCATTCTAAACGTTTAAAAACACTCAGGACGGAAGATATATTTCATTCTAGGTCCTTTGGCTTGTATGAAGATGCACAAAGATTTGAATGGACATACAAAGATTTGAATTTAATACGAATCAAAAATTCCTTGCCAACGCCAACTAAGCAAGTAAATGGGTGGATATGTAGTATGAATAGGGAGAATGGAAACGGTAAAACTAAACCTCTTATAAATGCACACACTCAAGAAATATATTACAATCTAACTCCCTGAGCTAGTGTGAAGATAAATGTAGACTTAAAAGGCAACTAACACAAATACACCTGCTCAGAAATTCCTCGCTCTTAGCACGATTATCAAGTAAATGGGTGCCTAGCGATATGCTGTGGGAAGAAAGAGATTGGAAATGGGCAAACTAAATGCTTAAAAATACACTCGCTCAGGAATGCCCACAGTCTCGACTCATTAGGCGGGCCGAGTCGTCGCTAGCGGACACGCGCACCGTTAAGGAAGGACGAGGGAGACGGCTATCCACCTGACGCGCTGGCCTCCTTTTGGATCGAGTGGGACGCCACAAGGACCTCGGCGCTGCTGCCTCCCGACCTCAACCGCCTGGACCCCCCGAGGGCAGCCGTGGCCTGGCGACCGCATACCGCTAATAATACGAAGGCGGCAAGCAGGCAGACCATCCGCCGGCCATTTGAATTCCATTCGCGGCATTCCTCAAAAGTTTTGGGAGCGGAGGCTCTCGTCGGACCATCCCACGGCGCGCTCGAAACTGACGCGGGGCCGTCTAAAACTAAATATATGCGTAACTCCGATATTCGTCGAAGTGGAAATAGGCGAGGTACGTCAGTCGATATGGAAGGAATTAATGAACGGTGTCTGGCGTGTCTTCACGAAACCGATTCATGACGTAAATGAAAATAATGTGCTGTTCTATAAAAAAAAAACTAATTAAGCGACCCGGGATTCAAAGTCTAACCAAGCTTGGCTTTGAAGTGAGACATCTGAACCCAGGTTGTTTAACTATAGCCTTTATCTACATCTGTATCTACATAATACCCTGCGAGCCACCCCTAGGGTGTTTGGCAGGGGTGATCAATCACCAGCATGCAGCACGCAATTGGACTCCCACATGCACACCACACGGTCCAAAAAACGTCGCGTCTACTAACAAATTTTACTACCATATGCTGTTAGAAATAATAATAAAATTAAGAAACATGCATTAATTTTTACATAGGTTAGAAGGCTACACTACAAGTCATGCAATCTATTTATGAGTTCTATCGCTGCCGTTATAATCTCTCATTGATCGTGGAAAAAAAGACATTTTATGTGGAACAATATGGTACTGTCAGGTATATGATGTGGAAGATGGATTTGTAGACACAAAAATGACGAATGTGTATAATTGGCGAGTGATAAATACCCATTTAAAGGTAAGTTACGTACAAAAGGCGGAGCAACGGGCTGAGTGGGAGGAGTCCTAGGTATTGGCCGAAGTGTCCCGGGCTCAGATTTTGGGTGAAGGTTTCGAACAACTCCAAATAATTTCCTTTAAGTGCGAGGTAAGCAACTGGCCCCTACCCTATACATTCCTGGCACAATTTTCAACGCCATTCATAAAATTAATAGATATCCCATTGAGATAGTTCTCATATTATTGCTCACGGTAGCCGTACAAACTCTTTTAAAATTCAGTACAATTTCCACCATTATGTAGCGTAAAAATATTGATTTCATTTTACTTGAGAGTTCCTACTTCGGAAATAACAATTTTCAAACATTTCCTGCGACAGTAACATTCCATGATAAAAAAGCACTTTATATCATACACTTGAATGCCAGCACAGGAAATTTCCATACTCAAGGAGTTGCTTAATCGGATCAAAGTGGTGTTAGCTCATTCATGAACTCAAGGTTTCATATTAAATTGCTGTGCTGACCCTCACTATATTCTAGGTATTTAAAAAGTACAATCGCAGAAGATTTCTCAGCTGTTTACACCATAACATAACGACCAAGACACCAGAATTCCCCTTCATTACATCTTGCTCATCCTTTCCTTTCTGAATTTGGCAATTGGAAAAATACCATTAGAAGAACCCTGTGCAAGCAGGGCAACATGTAAATACCTTGAAAGCAAAATTTAATAAATATTCATCCATTCATATATCACGCAACTGCGTCAGAATTAAGGCACTAAAACGATGCTATCAACATCACGGGAACCTGATAAAAATCACCGGTCTCAATTGACTGCTCCCTAAACCTTGGAGAGAGTGTTAGGTTTCACTTCAAACAAAATACTTGAATCATTTTCGAATTCAGAATAGAAAAACGAAGATTTATAAACTGCAAATACAGACGATAGGTGTAAATTTTTGTAAATGTGTGTTAACAGTGACTATTATTTCACTATTAAACTGCAGTTAATTTGGTACCGAATGATTGTCTTTCCCAAATAAGTACCATTTTCTTTACGATGATACCAACAAGGCATCGACTTTCGGCATTTATTCTACACGAACCTTACATGGTATTGATATATAGCTCGTTTATTAGCAATCAGAGAATGTTAACCATGTCAACATTAATTTATTGTAATCGCATATCCTCTTGGTAAAACGGCTACCATGTACATTATGAAACTCAATTTACTGACAAAAATACGTTTTTAGCAGTAAAATAAAAACGAAAAGTGAAGGTGATAGCATGCTATCATGGATATTAACACATCCGTTACTACGAAAAGGTACAACAATCGGATTACGGATAGATAATACGATACGTAATTTTGAGAGGAATAATCTTCTCCAGATCATTTTCTACATATTTCAAATGAAAGTTTCTCAAAGTGGTCAACAAATTCTATTCATAGAGGCAAATGTACACTTCACTGACATAAAATCTGGATACTTCATAATCAATTATAGGATTTCTCATTAAAAAGAACCTTTTTCAAGAAACCAAGCTTGCGCATGAGTGGTGGAAATTGATTGGGCAGGAGTACTACAAACATTTTTAATGGAGATATTCATAACTTATTCCAACACCAGCTTCAATGATATTACAATATTTTCATTGCAAAATCATATAATTTCAGAGTTTAGTTTCCAAAAACTATTTCTTAAATTATTTGAGCTGAAGAAATATTATAAAAGCGCAATCAAACGAAAAAATGGTTAGACGGAAAAAATATTTTCATTTGTTCTAAAATCAGTCGAAATCAATTTTATGATATTTCATAGTTCTTAATCACTGATGCACTTATACAAAGAGTTGAGTAATATTTATATTGAATATTAAAGATATGTTGTTTTGGTTCCATCAGCTGATTGCTTTCCGAGGAAATACTTGATCTTATTCACCTAAAACGATGATAAAACACTTAAGTAGGTCGGCTGCTTTCCTCCTCAACTACATTTGGAAACTGATAACATTTGATAAATCATCTTATGCTGATATTTATGAATATGAATTAGGTGGGTATAATCACGATGATCTGCGTCCATGCAAGTGTCCTAAGGCCATGGAAATAAAAGGACAATGTTACATGGCTTTGAGATACGTTCATACTATGCTGCGTCTATTCATGGCTTAAATAGTGGATTCCGTCACATAAAAAGGAAAAAAACAGTCAATATAGCCGCTAATTTGATTAGAAAACTGAGAAAGTGGATTGATAAAATGTCAAGACGTTCTATAATTTGATTGAGGAAGGGACCGCGGCATGTTTAGTTAAACTGTTCTCAGAAAGTTAAACAACTAAAGCCAAAGATTTATAGATTTGAGACAAACTAAAAATAAGCTAGTTTACCAACTTTTAAGAGATGACATAATGATAAAGTGGGGCCAAGCGGTCCAATAGGATAATCACAACGAGGTGATGATTTTAAGTATTACTTACGTGGTTTACAGAACCGCGCACTCAAAACAAATCCGTCGAAACAGTCAGCAAATAATGCCATATAGACTACACAATAAATAGCTGCCCCAAAAAGTAAAAATAAATATTGAATGCATAAATATGCCACCCACCATTAGCAATGTTTTCGTTTACAGTTTTTAACTGGGTCAATACCTCCCTCTTCAAAACGAATTCCATGGATTCTTAGCCGCATAAGTACGCCATTGACCTTGAAAAATTGAAAAGTTTGCCTACAAGTGGCTAGCATTATAATAACTAATGCACATTCTTCAGCGAGACGAGCAATTCGTTCCTCTCGGGCGACGCATGCGCAATAGAAACCCACGCCTCTTTCTGGCCGCCGCCCAAGACGCGCATAATTCTGCCCAGGATGAAGGAACTACTCTCGCCTATCTCTCATCACCATTCAACCATGAAACCCGGCATTCCACGTGGCGAAAATCGTCAACAAGAAACGGCTCGCTCATGAATACAAATGGCGAATGAGACAGTGCGCATAAAGGAAACCTTTAAAAATTTTATTCGATCTCGTCTTGAGACGCGAGGAGAAAATCGATCGTGATTAAAATGCAAAGCCTTGGATTTAAATAATCCTTCTCGTGGACCACTGGAGAGTGGATAAAAAAACATTCGCTGACCACTAGCTACAATGGATAAGGCATTGTTTGAAATTTAAATACCATCAATAACATGAGTGTATAAGAATACCTGAATCCAGAAATCACGGCAGGTGATATTCATTTTAAAACTGATACCGAATACTTTATGATTCACTACGTGATTTGCATACAGCCCCAGAGTTAAAATATAAATTTTCAACCACCTGTATATCATGGGATCTTATGTCCCTTACCTAATTTCTTGCGGAATTATCTCCGTATTTTTGTGCAAATCACAGAAAATCACTGGAAGGAGTGATCTACTATGAGGATCACTAATCACTTGATATGTCTCTAATTCGCAAAATATGCCTTTAAAGCTTAGGAATGATTACAATGGCCATAGTATGAAAGGTTTCATTAAGATTAATCGAAAAAGTATTTCTATTGTCACCAAGGAATTTAAATTAAGCATATTTATGAAAAATATTATACAGAAACATAAATTCGAAGTCAAATAAATCAAGTCAATGTAATTTTTTAAAGTTAATTTTCAATAATAATTAGTGAATTGTTGCAGAAAATAACCTTCAAAGCTTCAAGCGTGATGGAGTAGAATTTTTTCCATTTTGAAAAAAAATAATTGCAATTTTCCAAGGTTATGAAATTTATTACGACCTAGGTTTCAATGATACTACATAAAACCTAGGGGGTAATAAAGTTTATAATCGTGGAAAATATCAAGCATTTATTTCAATATGTTACAGAAAACTTTTACTCTGAGGGAGTGTTGACCCCTAAAACTATCTCCATTTAGCTGCGCCCCTATCAATATCCTCTAAAACTAAAAAAGTACAGAAATTTGGATATTTACCTCAACATCTGATTTTCATCTCCTTCCAGAGGCGACCACCGCAGAGTCCGCCCTCCTCCTCCTGTTCTCGTACACCTCCGGAGGCACCTCTGACCTTTCGAGGTCGTCCCCGGACAGATCCAGGTCCTGCATCATCTGCATTATCTCTCGTTCCTTCTTAATATCCTCGCGCGGGGGCCCCGACGGTCCCACACCATTGCCCCCGTTCGTGGCGAACTTGAGGTTAGCCAATGACCCGTACGAACGGGCCCTGTGCTCCTGCCGGATGGAATACGAGAAAGCCCGCTCGTTCAGGTGACCCTTCTTCCTGTAAATCCCCGTGTTGAAGGGCGAGTCGATGGGGAGGTCCTCCCCTTCAGCCGACAGCTCCACCGCGACCTCCTCCTCGTCCCTACCATCTTCTTCCTCGTCTTGCTCCCTCCGGATCCTTCTAGGGTCCTTTGGAGTCTCCGTCCTCCTCCGTCTACCCGGTCTCTCGGTAGTTGCGTACTGCTGCATGAGGTAGGCCTCGGGAGGGTAAGGCCCGGGCTGGTACGGGCCCGGAGGGCTAAGGGGTCGACCCGAAGGCATGTAGACGGGCTCTTCCCCGTGCATGAACTGTGGAGGAACCATCTGCGGCATCATTGCGGGTGGAGGCATCATGGCGGGGTGCATAGTCGGCGGGTACTGGATGACCGGGTGCGGCATTCCCTTGCCCTTCTTGTTGTGTGGCATGGTGGCCATTGGGGCGGGTGCTAGGATTATGGGGGGTGGCATACCCCTCGGTATCATCATACCCCCGGCTTTGGGCCTGTGTGTGAAGGTGCCCGTGTGTGGGTGCTGCATCATCCGCTTTCCATGTGGGTGCATAGCAGGGGGATGGACGAGGACCATGTGGGGTGGTGGGGCCATCTGGTGCGGGTGCGGATAGCCGTTGCCGAGGTGCAGGGCCGGCATAGACGGCGCCCTCATCATGCCACCGTTTGCCATTCCACCGCTCATGGCGCTACCGGGCCGACCATTGCGCATCAGCGTCGGTGCACCACCGTTGTAGTGCATCATCATCATCATTTCCTTGTTGGCATTGTTCTTCTTGGCGTTGTTCTTCTTTTCCTTTGCCTTCTTCCTCTCATCCGCGTCCGAAGGTGCCGGAGGCGGAGGAGGCGGCGGCGTCGCTTTGGACACCTGACGGGGCCTCCGGTTGGTGCCACCGGGGGTGGTGGTGTTGGAGGACCGGACGCTCCTCAGTGTGCTGCCCGAGTAGTCCCCATAGTCCGGCTCCACTCCTGCCCACACTTTGTGATTCTCGTCTCCATTGTACACGGACATCTCGTCCGCGGCCGAGGATCTCAGGGTACCATTCTGCGAGGGCGGCGGAGGCCCGTGACCATTGGTCGTAGGGGTTGTCTCCCATCCTTCCACCTTTTCTAAGCTCGTCACCGGGTCTGCAATGACGGATCCACCCTTTTTCTTCCCATTGCTTTTTGCAGTTGAGCTGCCGTCTCGACGCATCGTATTCGACGCCATGGTACGAAGGGTACCATAGACGCTGTTTCCTCCACCTCCCGACTCCGAATTCCTGGCATAGGAGGAATCTGCATAGGCGTGGAGGAAGCATTGGACCAGAGAGATGGCCGCCAGCTCCTTCTTGCAGATGAACGCGTGGCACTCGAGGACCTTAATCCCGGTGGTGCGCCGCAGGATGGCCGCGAAGAGGGGAGGGTGCCGTGCGGAGGGACCCCTGGCGAAGGGCGAATGCAGAGGTAGGAACCGGGCATTGCCGCCATTGCTGCTGCCCCCGGACCCCGGCACCACAGCCACATACCTCACGGCAGCGCAGTAGTGCAGGCTCTCGATGGGAAAGAACCGGGTCACCTCCTTGAGGTTCTCATCTACATTCTCGAGGAGCAGGCCGTTGGACCAGACGCTGAGCCAAGAGTCTATCCCTTTGGCTCCCGAAGCCCCTTGCTCAGGGTACAGTTCCCTCAGGGGCTCCTGTATCCCTTGGAGGCCGTCCTTGGTGACGTGGGGAACGGCCGAACCCAGGTAGAGGACGCGGCATCGGCACGTGGGGGTGGAATCCGGCTCTGCGGCTCGCGGGGCGGCCATCTTGGTTTGCGCCCTCGGCCCTCCCGTCCCACCTCCCCCTCTCCCCGTGAACCCCGTCGCGAGGGGAGCTGGTCCCTCCGTGTCGAGAGTGCAGCCCGCCTCCTTTCACCCTTTGGCGGCCCACGCGCTGCCCTAGGACCCCGGAATGGAGCAGGGCGGATGGCACAAAAAAGGGGAGATAACGTGGCAAAAACTAAAAGCCTCTCTATGATAATCTTCCAGAGAACTCACTTCCCTCATCCACTCAAACACAACACAAGCAATACGCCGAGTTCACGTCGGGAAAAACTCACTTCTCCGCTCACTTCGGATTGCATGAGGAGAATCCGCACCGCCTTCAATCACCTCCGATGACACAAAGTCACTTGCGCGTAGCGAATCGCTGGGAAACTTCAACGCCTGAGATGGAGTCACTACTACTTCACTTTCAGGAACGTGGGAGATTATCAAGACACCAAGTCACTTGTTGGCTTCTGATCACAAAGAGACTTCAATGCCTGAGACGGAGTCACTATTACTTCACTCGCGGGAACGTGGGATGAAGTCCACGATCACAAAATTCGGCGGCGTATAAACTTTTCGTGTTAAAAATAAACGTCTCGAGCACAACGAAAGGTGCAATGCACCTGCAAAATCCTGCCAGACAAGGGTTCGTGGCGACTACGGGGCTGCCTTCCCCATATAGGGTGCGAGGGGGGAAGGTAGTGGAAAATTAAAGGGGGACGTCCACGGGAGAGCCACACGCTAGACCCGCAGCGAACGCTCTCTCGACAACACTGAGGTGAGCCGTCGCCTGGCGGCTCTCGCGTCCTCGGCTGGAGGCTTCGCGCATGCGCACTAGGGCGTGTTTTCCTCTTTCGCTCCTTTTGCTCTCACCTCTAGAGCTCCTTCCAGAACCTCACAGGCTACCTGCGAATGCCCGCGACGGGCAATCCTTTGCGTCGGCCTTCTAATTTTTTTCCTAGAACCCTTCGCCGATCCTGAGTCCCTTTTCTATGTTATCCTCTTTCCTTTTTTCCCCCCTGTTTTCACAAAAAAATCTTTCATTTTGAAATGCTGTTACCATGGCAACAGTATTGATGAGATTGAATCGATATGCCTTACCTCATCTTATGAAACTCATTATGCTAAAATTTGTTAATCTATGCCTTAAACTTTAATTACAGGTGAATTGTGGATGGATGTGGGTGGTGAAAAGGTTCTACTTCCACATAAACCTATCGAAAACGTAATTTAGCTATAAAACTAATTATGAATGTAATTCAGCGCTAATAGAAAATAATATTTTCAGTTTTTAGCTTTTGTTTTCACTTCCTGTTGAATTAAAATGGATACCGTGCGCAATTCATTTTATTGTGGCACCAAAAATTTCACAATTTATACTTCCACCGGATTTATAACGATGGTTTTTAGTCAAGTTAATCAGTAATATCGGGTGATATCTTGATGAAACAGCTTTAGTGTCGTCATTGATGAAATCTGCCGGGTGATAATTTCCTACGTACGACGGAAGCGGAGAAAATGTGGAGGGAGGTAGAGATGTTTGTCAGCATAGGATGTTTGCTTGAGGACTGTTGAGATGCGTGACTCCTCCATCAGGAAAAAGTACCCTTTCAGCTCACTTCGACTATGAAGAAATCATACTCTCTGAGCTACCTCCAGAAAATTCGATATCGTAAGGATTGTGGAATGGATCAATTTTTTCGCAATATTCACGATAATGTTGAATTAATCTATGTTCTCTCTTCTCAGGCTATTAAATAATGTGAGAGACTAGGGCATTTTTTTAATAAATTCAGTTAAAAACAAAAGAGTTTTGAGTAAATATAAGCTTATTGGTGAGGAATTCTAATAATATTTGAATGCTTTAAGATTTGAATATTTGAATTATTTCTAGAAACACATATGCTTCATTTCAGTAAACATAACTTCTCTCAACTAATTCCTGCTTTGTAAGCACTAAAGAGGCTGTTTCATAAATTGTCAACCCTACGCAGATTCCTCCATCAGTAAATGTATTTTCATGCATCTATCGTTTACCATATTTCTGCAACTTCATACTAACTGGAGAGATAAAATTTATTTAAAGAATACTCTCATTTAGATAAGAACTTGGGCCAAAAAGCTCATAAAGAAATGGAGTACACGAAATAGAGATAAAATACGAGTTAAACAAGGCTAAGGTAGAAAAATATCGGCCAATTAGTGGAAGTAAACTGGACGCTAAGTTATATTGATGGGCAGCAAGATGATTTCTCATAAATTATTCCTGTAGCATTTACATACGCATAGTCGCCAATGATTGTGTTAAATATTTTAAGTTGTTTCATATATTTCGTTTGATAATTGTTTCAAGGCATTTGAATGACTTATAAACACTTTTTGCATTTTTCAAATAGTAGTAAGCAATATTGACGCATTATATACAGTAGTAAGACGAATGTTTAATTAATCTTCATTTCCGATTAAACATATTTTGAAAGCAAGTAATTTCTTTCACCTGAATGACACATTCCGCTGTTTGCAAGTCAATAACTTTACGTTAACTGAACGCAATAAAGCCACATTTTCAACATTATCACCTCCGATTTCTTCGAAATTTAAATTTTCAGTTACCCTTAAAATTAATGTTAAAGTAACCAATTAGTGTAATTTTACAACAATTGCCCAAAAAGTTCATAAACACTAAGGTTGGGAAAAATGACAAATTTCACGGTGTCTATCTGCAGAGAAACGCCTATTACGTTATTTTTAACACAAATGCAGCATTTAATAAAAACAAATAGTTTTTAAAAAGGGAGAAAAATACAACTTTAAGCTCTTGGCCCTGGTCCTCGGGAGGGTCGGGTTGAGCGGTGTGTTGAAATAAAATGGAATCACCCCAAAACAATAATAGGCGAAACATTTACAGATGGGTGTCAGAAGACGTGAAGTTCGCAGTTACGAGTGCAGTAGCGGTGACTAAGAGCCACAACGACTTCCGTCGAACAATTCCAGTTTTACATGCAATTCCGCCCGCATTCTTCTGAATTACGCAACTGTGAGGCTTCTTCCAACACGCAACGTGGGCGTAGTAAGCAGGCCACTGCGTCTCATCATCAGATCATTGATCGCATGCTACGCTGCAGAATTCTTGCAGCGTGATATACGGGTGCAATTAGCAACTCCGTCGTGATATCACAATCAAATTTCATTCGGAGGCAAAATATACTAACATTGATGAAGAAAAGCAAGTTACTCGAGATTCACTATTTCTTTAACACTGACTATTTATTTATTTTTCCTTTCTAAAGTCTGTTCAATGTGCACAGGTAGCTCTTCTCATACTCTGTTCAACGTTTCGACAATGGTTACAGGCATCATTAGGGCTTAGTACTTTTTATACGGTCGTCGAATTTTCCCTTAGTACTTCTACTGTAACTAATGCTTTGAACTATATTCTAATACATGTATTTCTTCTATATGTAATGAAACTTGTTGCCATTCTTAGATATTACTTACGTCTACCGAACAAGCGATCAAGGGCGAATAAAAATTCTACAGAAATGATTTCTGCGGGACCTTATCCTTTATTCTGTACTACTACTTCTAAAGCAACTACGCATGCTCTACGGAACTAAATACATGGAATAAATAAGCAAGGGTATGAATTTATTTTATTGAAATCATTTGTACTTATTGTTTCCAAGCAAGAACCTGTTTTCTGTACCATTCGTTAGAGAAGGTCCCTGTTTTACTAGAACAGCGGGGATTTCTACAGAACTCCTTACAATATACAGAATATTCTAGCAAAAAGCTTTAAGAGAGAGACCTAGCAGAATAGTTTATTACGATGATAAACGCCCGAACGCCACCTCCCCGTTGGGAAACTCGGTGTTTTATTGCTTTTTTCTTAGTGTGTTTAATTGATATTCGATGATAATGAAACACAATATCTGCAGTGACATTAAAACATTAAATGGATTACATAAACAATTAATAAATACCTCCTTGAAAGCTTCTTGGTAAATTTAGCACACCATATACCCACTGTCCATACGTCTTCAGAAACACTTAGCCGTTAAGTATTATCATATTATGACCAGGATAGCTTACAATAGCAGAGTCATAATAAAACTTCAATGTAACTCACGTATCCAGAGGTGTGTAGGTAGTAGTAAACTTGTAAATAGTAATTGAATAAGAATTTTAAACATGAGGTGTATGAAGTCTGCGTGTTCGCAAGTGTGATGTGAAAGATTTATCTTATTCATGATTTCTGACAGAGTCATTGCATATGTACAAATGCCTTGTAATTTTTACAATCTTTATGTAAATACTTTACACAAGAACTAGGAATACGAGTGAAAATTTATTGCAATTACGGAAAGCGAGAGAACATTAACTTTCACGAGCGGCTGCCAAAGTGCGCTAATGAGAATTTACGGGAAGGAAATCAAATCAACTATTGTATTCTCTTTGTACATAAATATAGAACACTCAGGAATAAGACAGATATAAGCTTGAAGGGGAACAGAAAAATTCTAATTCGCAGGTAGGGCATGGCCAGAATTGAACGTGCGGAAATCGCGTTCACCGAGCAGATAAATTCGGGTAAATTCGCGTTACCCAGAGCTACATAAATTGGCTTTAATTAATATAAGACTATTCATTCACCGAAAAAAAAACTCCAAAAAAGCATAAGAAATGAAATTATCCATTACACCATAAATTTCCGGCTGAAGCTCAAAATCGGCCCGGAAGTAATCATGTGTTTGGAAAGCATCGCGATAAACGACCATTCTCTATCCACTCGGAAATTAATTGAACGTGGAGAATAGCCCTGTTTAAATAATTCAATGTCCCTTAATAATCCTGAGGTCCCTGAGTTAATGATCCTGATGTTGGCTAAGCAGAACCACGTTACACCACAGTTTGGGATTAACAAAAATATCATGTTGCGCATCCCCTCAATAGTCCTTCTAATTGCCGAGTAAATTGGCATATCTGCAGTAATTAAAAGAAATAAATTAGGTTTAAATGCAATGCACATTGCACACGTCAAAGGTGAAAATTTGAAAAAATAGACTTAACCCAGTACAAAATCAGATCTCCCGATACTATGTCAAACCAGCTACCAACTACAACACCATGTCATTATTACTCGAAGATAATGTTTGTAGGATCTACTGATGCAGTCCTAATTAATGCGAGTTTTTATCATCGTTCATCAGTAGGGAATTTAAATGCATATTGAGCTCTCTGAAGCTATCATCTTTACTCGTTTTAGGTGACCTTTCTTATAGTGGTCAATAAACACGTGAAATAACGGAGACAAGAATAAAAAAATGTGAGACGGCAACTCACAGGAGACTGATTACTTCAAGAATAACCTTTAAGTAAAGTTCAAGGTAAGTCTGAAGCTGTCACCATAAGTCAATTACCTATTAAAGCCGAACAAGATAAATGAAGTGAAAACTTGTTACCTTGATAAAAATTTCAATATCCTTCACAAAATGATTAGCTATAAACAAATGTAAATATCAATTTATTTAACGGCAATGAATTGCACACTGAGCGCTATTTGGTATTAGTTCGCCGAAATAATATGCGATAATATTTCCAGGGATAAAGGATTAATAAGGACCTAATTAAAGGATGCTTGAAGCTCATAGCCATTGCTGCATAACTCTAATTACAGTGTGTCACGAGTGAAACTCCTTCAGCCGACGAAAATTGATTTTATATACTTGGGAGACCAATCAGCTGAAATATAATAAAATATGTATCATTTTATATCTGAGAGAAGAATCATTGACAGATACGGAACCATTAAATTTGTCAAAACATTCAAGTACTTCACAACCCCGTTTTGTCTTCAGATAAGGGAGTAGATAATATTTTGAAACATGAAAAAACCACTGAAATCTTAAATTGAACGGATACTACAGGTTCTAATTCTTAAAAAATACTTCTAATTTCAATTGGCTAGTCATTTCGGAGCTTAAAAAACAGTTTATATACCTATTACGACTGATAGAAGACCGGTACAGACCAATAAAAATATAATCATGATAATAAATAATTTCTTTGTTTTTCAAATAAAAAATTTGTCCTGGTTAGCCCAAAGAAATTCCAAATGCGATATCATTTTATTCCTGCAGCTTACACAAAATGATGATATATTAGCAGCCCCAAAAAATAGAAGATAAATTATTTACTACAACATTCTCAGGGAAGTTATTTACAATACACGAAGGAACTGCTATGCATAACAAAAATGGGAGGAATATTTTGTCAAAAATAATTTACTCTTGTTATCACTAAGAACTTGCTTCGTCAGCCCAAACAAGATAAAATACATTATTTAGCATCTTTAACGCCATAGAAGATTGGAGAGAGAGTGATTCTTGCTCGATATCAAAAATCCTTAACTCGAACTTCCAATCTGTAAATAGTCGTGAAATACCTCTCGTAGTTTCACTCCACGTCCTTGTTCCAGTGGAGTTCCCCCCAATCTTCCCTTTCGTCATTCATAGTCAAGGCCTCTTTGAGTACCAGACCCCTCACTGGGTGCTATCTCCCATTTATCACAGCTCGATAAAAAGAAAAGCCCTCGCGTGGCGCCTCTCGGACCGCAGCCTCAATGCCGAAGGCGTCGCGTGAATTTCGAAGGACCTCCAAGCGACTGGGGACGAGAAGAATTTCAGTCCATGGGACGGGGAGGCCATCAAAACACATGATCAGCGAACTAAGTCAAATGAAAGTTCGAGGCTCGAATTGGTGAGGGCAAATACCTAAAATCCCAATCCGTTTTAGAAGTAAAGGGTGTTGAATCGCCATGTTTAAAACCACCAAAAGTCTTTCAAAAACTCGGCTACTTTGAATGCATAATACTAATAAGCATAATCAATCCTCATTGACTATTAAAATGCGCACAAGGTTTGTCGGAAGTTTAAAAATAGATGATCGGTTTACTCCTCTACCAAATATTATTTTCCATACTATTCTCTAAAGCGCTATTTGCAAAGTATGAATAAGGTGCTATTCATAGCAAAAATGGAAGACATGTTTTTTTAATTATTTACCTCTTTCATCATTAACTACTTAATTTCAAATTTCGGGATTAATTTTCTAGTAAATCTACCATGTTTCAATTCATGGTAGTGATTCAAATTTATTATCATACCTTTAGATGATTTAATGTTCCATTAAATATTTAAATTCTGTATTCTTATATTCTCTACATATACTCTACTTATATTTTTGGAGCAATAAAATCATCATTGATTTTCATAATTAGTTTCCATTAGATTTCATGATTTTTTTTTCAATTTGAGAAACAAGTAGAGCCCGCCACGACCAGAATGGCCCTAGAGCATGTAATGACATCATAGTACAGATTTTCCTTGTCTAGTATTAACATTTTTTCACAAACATTTTTAAAATTGATTGACTTAATAGTAACTTTATTGATTAGAGTGATATCAAAGGTTTCACCTCGTTGTACCTTTAAAAAAATATTCAATATGTGGTATATACACAGCTTCCATTTAAATAAGGTGCATTTTCATCTTATTTTATTGAATATTCGTCACTCTATACATATAATTCAATTGGGAACTCCAGGTCTCTGAAATCAACGCATTAAAAATTGTACCTAAATGTGCGATGAAAGCCAAGGAAAATATAATATACATTCCTGAAGCTGTTCATTGAAATATCCGCAGTCGAATAATGAATGTAAGCTATTCTACCGAAATTTCCAGAAATTTTCGTTAGCCCAGCAGAGCAAAAAATTGAGCGTACGCCTAACTACATGAATCACAAGCTGTCAACGGATTTGGATATTTTTTTCTTTTTTCTGCGGACCTCAAGATTCATTATTAGGTTGGGGACAATGACGCGGATGAGATAAGAATCGCTGAATGTAGCCCTATCCTAGGATCGTTCAGTGTAAATTGACAATCCATCGACTAATATATATTTTCGTTTTATAATCACTGATATTAATTTTCTGACAGTTAAAAATATAAGAGCTGTATGTTAAAGTGACGCATTAGGGAGGGTTACCTCGACTCTAATTGTTCTTTGAACTAGGCTACGATTCTCCGGCACCACATTTATTACTATCTAGTTAGTTACTTCTACAATCCGATTTTTACAGTCGTTTTCAATCAGGAGAAAAGCGCTACGGTCAACATATGCAATTAGAGCTTCCGAAGTCAACGGAACAATTGAAGCAACTGAAAGCCAACCAGAAAAAAGATCATTGACCATTTAGATAACTATTGCAATCAATTAATTAACTATCTGCGTGAATAGTTCTCGCGATCGCCAACGAGTCGAGAACTGCACAAGAAGTGATTCACTCAAAGGACGATGACCGAGTCGGACATCGAAACGTCGGCAGTTATGCAGTTCCTGATCCGGTGGCGATCCCGAGAACTCTTCACGACGTCCATTCGCCGGGAAAGCACTAAATCTAATTAACTATCTGCTTCCTTGCCTCCCCTTATACACGCCCCTAACCTCAGATCCTCTCCAAAGAGTTTGCTAACCCTTGGCGATGAGAGACATCGTGAATTCATAAGATACACTCTTCGCGGTTAAGTCACCGAGTGGCATATTCCAATGCGCCTTTCGCATTTACGAGCACATTTGGCAGACGAGTCTCTGGCTCCTTCTTCATCGTGTCCCACGGCGTAAGCCGAGACCCTCTTCATTTCACTGGCCACCCCCTCTCGTCAAAACGCCAATTAGGCGTCCAGAGGCAGGAGCGGATTTCCGGAAGCCAGAGGCTCTCATGCGAAACGCGGGGGCAAGCACTCAACATCCTGCGAGTTGAAAGACTTATCTGAGAGCCCGCGCGAAAATGACCTTACGTATCTTCACCTATTTCAAAGGGGGGCGTGGTAGCGTAGTGAGTCGGGCTTCCTGATATTGATCGAAGAGTCCAGAGTTCTTGTCCAGGTGAAGATAAAATGATAATATGACGAAGTAAATAGAAATAAAGGCATCCAAGAGGTTTATGTAAACCATTTAAAATTGATTTATTTGATCGATCAGAACCGAGACCGAGCTGATAATCTGTATATGGAAATAATCTTGCTGCTCGGGATCGGTTTTACCTGAAGTTCCCTCTGAGAAAATGGCTTAGTGGTGAAACTGGCTAACTCACCAGACCGGCAATCGGGAGATCCGGGTTCGAATCCCGGCTAAGTTATATATTTTTTCATGGCGAACTTCATCCGTTTGTGTACTTAGTGATATTATGAGTTAGTACTGGTGCTGTGCCTAAATAATTTTATTTATACCATTGTGACCTATTTGGTAACGTGTTTGACTGCAGACCAAACAGTAGGTACTGCATAGGCGGATCCAGGGGGGGGGGGGTACGGGGGCACGTGCCCCCCCCCCCAGACCCTTAAAAATATGGTTGATTTTTAATACGGTCCCATTGTCATTTCGTTCGTTTTGTATAACAAGGTATCCTTGTGCCCCCCCTGAACAAAATCCTGGATACGGCCTTGCTTGTGCCCCTCCCAGAAAGATATCCTGGATCCGCCCCTGCAGTACTGAGTAACATTACTGAGTCAAGCCTCAAACAGCCCTCACAAAAACCATGGCAGTGCAAGATGACACATGAAATATACTTGCCCCCCCTTCCCAGAGTGGGTAAAATTGTACGATTATATAATCTGGGGCGAGTTCTACCCTCACCAAGCTAAACTCATGGTCTAGGTGACACACAGAGAGAAAAGGAACTATTACACAAAATAAAAATCATAAATAGATTCTGATGCAAGACCATAGGTAGAAAAATTTTTTGGGGGTGGTCATAAAGGGGAAATGTATTTTTGGGGTGTTCTTTTATGGGGTATGTCCACTTTTGAGTCTGTGTCTTCACAATGTTTCGGTTTTGAACACCTTGAATTCCCCCCTCCCCCCAAAAAATTGCTACAGCCTTTTTCTTATGAAATGGATTGAATTACTCAAAAAATCCACAGCAAAGAAGGGTGAGGTAGAAACAATTCCAGTTTTTTAATTTGTTCTCAAAATTATTTATTTTCCTTGCATTAATTGTCCATTCAATAATTTAACAAGTGCTATGAGCCTATCTTGACAACTTAACTTGAATAGCATTCTACCAATTAACGTAGGTTTCCATGGAGTGCTAAAGAAGTAATCTGGGAGCCTTCCTTTCCTTCCAGCGCTACCTTCTTCAATTCACAGTAAGGCCTCCTCCCTTTCAATCTATCTAACAATCCTATTCTCTTCCTTCCCCTCCCTTGTTTACCTAACATTCTACCCTCTAACACCGCTTTCAACATTCCCTCCCCGCAAAGTACTCGCTCCATCCAAACCTTCCCTCTCCTCCGTATATCATCTAAAAGTTGCCTCTCCTCACCCACCATGTCTAGCACTTCATCGTTTCTCTTCCTCTCTATCCATTTCACCTTCTTCATTCTTCTCCATACCCACATCTCAAATGCCTCCAGTCTTTTCTCATCCTCCTTCCTCAGTGTCCACGTTTCCACGCTGTAGAGAGCTACGCTCCAGATTAAAATTTTCACTAATCTTTTCTTTTAACTCTTACATAAAAATATTATGAGAAGCTCATTCCTGTTCATGAAAGTCTCCTTTGCTAATGCAATTCTCTTTCTAATGTCCTTATTACTGTATCAGTTTTCCTCTAGTGTGCAGCCTAAACAATTGAATTGCTCTACCTACTTTTTTACTAAGTTTTTCCCCACCTACTTTTATCTTGACTCTCACATTCCTTGCTTGCAATTCTTTACTAAATGGCATTACCTTAGACTTCTTGTGATTAATTCTCATCCCATACTCCTTGCACCGCTTGTCTAATGCATCCACTTGAGCATGCAGTACCCTCGCTGACCGGCTATTCAGCACCTGATCATCCGTGAACCTTACCGATTTAAACATCATTCCTCCCTCTTTCACTCCAGCTTCCATTTCATCCCACACTTCTCTTACCATATCCTAAGCATATACATTAAAAAGCAGTGGTGATAAAGGACAACCTTGCCTCACTCCCCGGCCAATGCTTGCCCACCCAGATTCTCCATCCTGTACCATCACTTGCACAGTCCGGGCCATATACAGATTACGAATCAGTCACCTATCCCTTCAATCTACACCTATTCTCTTGAGGATATCCATTTACTTTACCCAGTTCACCCTATCAAACGCTTTTTCAAAATCCACAATGCAGGCACACACGTCCTGGTCATATTCTAGGTTTCTCTCCACCAGGGACCCCTGGATTTCACTAATTGAATTTCTCAAAGAATGCGAAAGATTATAGAATATATCTGTATTTATTTGGTAGAAAATGCATGCCTGCCACCAACAACAATGTCTATGAGATGGGATTGAGTGGTGAGATAGTACAGAGTGAGTGGTGAGATAGTACATGTCCAACATATCGCTCTTGTAACTGAATTCTCACCATGCAAATAGTAATTTCGTATTGCATAGTATTACTCAGATGCATAAATTTTACAGAGGCATTAAAACAGTGAAATAGTTTCAGCTCATGGGATACACAAAAAAAACTTATTTACACGACATTGTAAAAAACAAAGAATTCCGAGCTGATACAGGAGATAAAGAGGTTTCAAATAAGTCCACATAGCTATTTCTGATTACAAGATTTTTCACTCACCTCATACAATCCAGCAATCCAACACAGCCCACAGGTGATGATCCATAGCATTCCTTATGTAATCCAAAATCTTCTATTATATTTTAAGCTTAATTTTTTGAAAGTCAGATATATGCTCCTTGTATCTAGCTATATTCTTTCCCATTCCTCTGCAATGAAAGTGTACACCAGATGTTATAGCATAAGACACGATATGGTAACAGAATAATTATATTAGCACAGATAGCAAATTTTTCATCATTTATTTGTAAATTAGCAGTATTGGTAGTGAAAACATCCTACACCTTAATGACTTGACATATTTTTTCTCATACCTTGATTATGTAAATGGTGCAGAGCATCAACTTGGTTCTTAAGTTCGAAATCATAGAGATCTTTGCACTTTAAATAATTTATCCATCCTGAATTAAGTTATTCCCAATCAAGCAAAATCATTTTCATAGAGACATACTTCGATACATTTTCAGGGATGAATACAATAAATAAGGAACAGATTTGACATCACATCAAAAACATCAATGAGCTCTTAGAAGTATGGTGTCAAAGCTATCATAATCCTAAGTTCATTTTAAAATAATAAACATATCAAAAAGTTTCTCGATTGAAGCTTTTGCGGCTCATGATGATTAAAAATAACTTACATTCGGGTGTATGCCGCGTGTCATAGTAGAGATTTCCCTGACGTTTCGCGACCGACTGCTGGTCACATTTTCAAGGGAATAATGTTGGGATTGGTTTTTGCTGCCTTTTTTTTTTATATATCTCAGGTGGGAGGGGTGGGCGGAGGGTGTGAGGAGGTCCAGTCCTAACTCCTCACTCCCTCCGCCCACCCCTCCCACCTAAAATATATAAAAAGGCAGCAAAAACTAATCCCCACATTATTCCCTTGAAAAAGTGACCAGCAGTCGGTCGCGAAACGTCAGGGAAATCTCCACTACGACACGTGGCATACACCCGAATGTGAGTTATTTTTAATCATATCAAAAAGTGTATTTTCTATGTTCACAGGCATCTCTTCTATTTCATTCATCCACGGAAGTAGATTTTTCCTTGTGTTAGGCAATAAATTTAAATGTATGTCAATTTGGATTTTGCCTTCACAGCTACAGAGTGTCTCTGAAAAGTTTTTTTTGCTTGTACACCTGGAATATAATTATAGCTCAGCCATCTCCACCAGCATATCCATTGGACTTCCATTTTGCTGATGAGCGCACAAAGCAATCAATCAAGTTAAACACAGAAAACAGAGTGAATGCCATAATTATTACAAGGATGTTGCAGTAAAAACTGCCTCTGAATGGGGTGAAAAAGGCCTGGATCCAGAGTGTGCTGAGATCATGGTACAGTTGCAGTAGAAAGTTTTGCAAAAGAATTCACAACAAAAATTTAACCTGAAGAAAAGAAGGGCAAGCAATTATATGCACTCAAGCCCATAGCATCTGCTCAAAACACTATGCAAATCATTAATCAAAACAGTAGGAAATCAGTTACAAATGGAAATCTCATAAAATCCATTCTCCATTAATTTCTCTGCCTCTCCATAGTCTTAGCCCTTCACTACGTCTCTTATCCACCCCCCAGCCTACTCAAGGAACTCCACACACAGTCCACTCTCTCTTTCACCATCTCCCACCATAACCATCTAATACCATCTTTCACCATCTCACTCCATGAAGAATGAAGATAGGTAGGTACCTTCCAGTTCACTGTGCCAACCCAAGCAAAGGAAATTACCTGGCACACACTGATTACTCAAAAATTAGGACAGATATGACCACAAACAAGATGATGAAGGAAGTAGTCACATTGGCAGTCAAGAGCTCAGAAATTTAAAGAGATGCCCCATGGATTTTTGACTTTTTTTCCTTTTTTTGCACGGGATGGAAGATGTGGTTTTTAAGCAGACTCAGAAAAGTATCTTTCATTGATGATTAACATGAGATGTTACTTTGCAGATGAGGATGGAGATAAAGAGAATTGCATGTTGAATAAAACCAAAGGTCATTTCGTTGAATTTTAGAGAGCACTTAGTAGAGTATACTTAGGTGAGTCTAAGATAAAGCAGATGTGGATTGGAGTGATATGTAGACATTTGTAGGTTCATACACTTCAAGCATCACAATGTTGCCCCATGGAAAATAGGGGTGGGCATTATTATGTCATATCACAATAAAAGACTGCATATAGTAGTTACTCTTCAAAACCTATTTCACAGAAATGGTCAAAAGTATGGTATTAACCCTTTTGCCCTGAATGTCTTGTGGAACCAATGAGCATTTTCATGCACAGGAGACCTAATGTAGGGTATAGCTCTCATGGATTTTTCAATGCAAAAGATCAGAGTCAGATGTCAGCTCTAGCCAATGCAAGGGAAGGGAAGTGACTACTGCGGTAGTAATTGTGGGATAAATTCAGGCCTGGCCTGAGAACAAGCTTAGCGAGAACTCCTTGGCAATTTAGCCCGACCCTCCCATTTATCCTCACTGCAGGAATCGACTGTGATGTGGTTATGCTGTCAATGGTTTTTGCAATGATATATTTTGTTGCATACTAATTTTTTTTACACTTTGAAATGAATTCTTCATTTTGTTCTGTGGATATTCAATTTTTAAACAAAATTTTAGCGCTACAAATGGACTTCTGGACTTAAAGTCTTAGTGCCTAGTTTTCACTAACTTCGTTGTTATGAATGTTAGAAATAGAGGGTCAAAACCAGTGGTAAGGTAAGGCAGGGGCGCAGCTAAGAATTAAGGCACAAGTGTTTTAGGCACAACTACATATAATACTTTGGGGTGTGGGGGTATTGCATACCCACCAGGGTAAGTGGGAGTTGGGATGGGGGGGAATGGGGGGGGGGGGGTCTGGATTTTTAAGATTAATGGTTCAAATAAGATTGGAGGAAGTGAGATGAATAAAGCCAAATATTGAACCAAGTGAGACTTGAAGAAGTTGGTTAGGCCAAGTAATGGCTTCTGACCATAGTTGATAGATCCTTTGGCAGGTTACATGGGGCAAATTATGCCATGGAAATAAATTTGGAGGACTAAAAAGAAGAGGATTTTTAAAATGCATACTACATACCATCTGGGCTGTGGGGTTGCCAGGAATTTTGCTTGGGGGGATACAATACCGGGGTAGAAAATTTAAAAAAAACAGGGTACTGAGTATAGGGTTTTAAACTAAGTTTAACACTTTTCATAATTGAAAAAACTTCATTTGTCAAAGAAATATTTGTAAATTCATGATTTTTCAAATTTTGTTTTCTTTTATGAAAGAAATAAATTGTGTTTTTTTATCTTAGAGGGGGGGTCCGGACCCCCTGGACCTACCCTCAGTATGCCACTGCATCAGGGGTTGGAATATGTATCATAAGGGTATGTTGTTGTTTTTTTGGGAGGAAGTTGACCTGATAGTGGGGATGTTCATCCTATCAGGGGCGTAGCTAAGAATTAAGGGGTTTTTAGGCACAAGTAATACTTAGGTGTGTGGGGGTATTGCATACTTCACTCGCTGCACCACTGCATCCTTTGGCGGTCCCCTAAATGCCTCTTTCAGAGTCCTATATCCTATGACAGAGATGTAGAGCAAATTTGAAGAACAATTATCTTCTCTTGGTTACATTTTCATCATGACCTCTTTGAGTGTAGGTGCTATTACAGATGAATTGAATGGAGTTGAATCCTTGAGTGAATCAGATTCCAGCTTTAGAAATGCCAGTAAATGGAGCATAAGAGAAAATTCAAGTAAAAATTTGAATGCAGAAGAAATAGCCACAAACAGGTGTAATACCTAAATTATAGATCAGTATCCAAATAATTTGAGTGAGGTTTTGACTTTTGAGGAGACTAGTAACTTCAATGAAGACATGTCATCTATTCATACTTATCCTGTCCGTTAATTGTGATAAGTTTTCTGTGCTAAAATATATGAGGAGAAATTGTAATAGTGAGGATTATCAAGATAATGCAGAATACCAGCAACTTTCAACAGAAAAAATTGATGAAGAGTGAATCGGTTCAACTTTCCACAAGGTGACGTAAATTTCATAAAATGGTGGCCTACCACAAGATATTCACTTGCATGGGAATATTTGTGTTTATTTAAATACTCTCCAATTGGAGCTGAGATAACTAGCATGGTCAAGATATTGACAATAAAACAGTCCACAATTGTATGACTTTTGGTGTACACTCTAAAATCTTTTAAAATATATACAAACATGTGATTCGATGATGAAAAAAATAAGGAGAGAAAAGCATTTAAGTGCTGTGTAATGTGAGATCTTGGAGGCATGAACAATTTGCAAGGAAGAAAATAATATAGAGAGTTAAGTATTGATTTAGTAAACATTAAATTAAAAGGCTGAAACTTCAAACAACAGTATACGGAGACCAGGCTAAAATACCTACATTTCAATTTTATTTTAGGTGCATGCAAAATACAAATGCATGGATAAAAAAAGTATATTTCAGACAATAAGAACAAATTAGTGGAGAAAATGGTATTTTCAATACAACATACAGCTATAGTAGAATGAAAATGGTGAGGAAAATAAAAGACTACATGATAGCTGGTTCTGGAAGAGATAAAACTGATGGATAAGATAAGAAATAGGTAGCTTTACCGAGGCTGTAACAAGTGGGTGGGCCAAGGGTTTCAAATCCCTGAAATAATTGGAAGATTTGTACCTGCTTTATTTTATCCACTTCAAACAGGGGTGGATCCAGGATTTTTTCTGGAGGGGGCGCAAGGGTCTCACAGATCATTTCATATTGGAGATCAAAAACAAAATGCAACAATTATTATTATTACAGTATTCTACCGATTAAGGTAGGTTTCCATGGGGTACTACAGAAGTGATCTGGGAGCCTCCCTTTCCTTCCAGCGCTACCTTCTTCAATTCACTGAAAGGCCTATTTCCTTTCAATCTCTCTAAAAATCCTATTCTTTTCCTTCCCCTCCCTCGTTTCCCTAACATTCTACCCTCTAACACCATTTTCAACATCCCCTCCCCGCTAAGTACTCCCTCCATCCATACCTTCTGTCTCCTCCATATCTCATCTAAAAGCTGCCTCTCCTCGCTAACCATATCCAGCACTTCGTTGTTCCCTTTCCTCTCCGTTCATTTCACCTTCTCCATTGTTCTCCATACCCACATCTAGAATGCCTCCAATATTTTCTTGTCTTCTTTCCTCTGTGTCCATGTTTCCACAGCGTAGAGCGCTACACTCCAGATCAAACTCTTCACTAACCTTTTCTTTATACTCTTACATAATGATCCTCTCAGCAGCTCCTTCCTGTTCATGAACGCCTCCATTGCTAATGCAATTCTCTTCCTAATGTCCTTACTACTGTATCCGTTTCCCTCTAATTTACTGCCTAAATAGTTGAACTGCTCAACCTGCTCAAGTTTTTCACCACCCACTTTTATTCTTCACCACCCACCCAAAACTACGCATCAATGCCCACTTTTAATTTAAGTCTCACATTCCTCTCTCGTGATGCTTTACAAAACTGCATAACCTTAGTTTTCTTATTCTATTAATCCTCATCCCATACTCCTCGCAATGCTCGTATGATGCATCCACTAGAGCCTGAAGCCCCCTCGCTGACTGGCTAATCAACGCCTGATCATCCGATTTCCAAGACTCATTTGGTTGTACTCTATGTTCTCAGATAGTTGGTAGGGTTTCCCACTTCCATTCCAACAGTGTTTTTCACGTGACACCATCACGTGGACTACCTTTCGTCTGGCTCCTACCCTTCGACCTATCTGGCATGGGTGGCCCTACCAGGAATAATTTAGAATTAATTCCACCAGTGCAGCTCTAGGGGTCATAGGAACGCGCAAGCCTTTCCACCGCGACAAGGTTGTAGTCCAAGGGAAAGGATGCAACAATTACTTTAGAAAATATTGCCTTTATTTTGATATGAAAGTTACTTAAATTAAATTAAATGATTGAGGCTCTGTAATATACAAAGTAAAACGAATGTAATTATAACCTAATTATAAATCTTGCCTATTTGTTGAGCGTCTGGGCACGTGAGGTACATGCCCACGTGCCTCCCCCCTGAAATCACCTATGACTTCAAATGAACTCCTAAAAAATATTCCCCCTCTCTTGAAGTACTCCACCTGCAAATTTATTTTAGCTGTATAGAAGAGTGGCAGAAACAAGGGCACTACTCCATGTCATGAGACTCGGCAACGACATATGAAACACATTAGAAGGAAATATTTCAGGTTCCGACCACAAGTGCTCCGAGATTGCGGAAAGGCAGAACTACTTCTTCTCTGTGGCACATTCATGTTCCCTTATACTGGTTTTGATAGATTGTTCATTCTGTCCTATGTAACATGTACCACAGGAGCATTGCAGTTGATACACTTCCTCATACAGTAAGCGCGAGACCTTGTCCTTTGGCCTAGGCACTTCGGCATTTATATACTTTGCCCCTTGGTCGCCTTAAGAAATTGAGTGGAATATTTTGCTAATATCTTAACTTGGTTCTTCAGAAGGATCCACAGCCATATAGGTACACTTGGTGATAATGAGGTAAGAACCTAATGTTGTTCAATTTCTTTCTAAAGTTCTTCTTCAAGTTCAACCTTGAGGGCAAGGATGAGTCCTCCATGCAAGCAAATTTTTGGATAAAGGAAAGTTTAAATAATCAATGCAATGCCATATCCTGTTTAGGTTTTGATACCTGCATGAAATTTACAGACATTAAGATGTCAATATTGAATTTATTTTTCACTTGTCCCTTTCTGTCTGTGGGATTAATTCAACAAGCTTTAAAAATAAACTAATCAGTGGAATAAATTATATTAAGCTTCAACCATATATTTATTACAATCCAATAGCAAAAAGGAGTGTGAATTTTCTCATTGGCAGATTTAATGGGGGCACAGGGACATATGCCCCCCATCTCAGATGCCTAAAAAAGAAAAGATTTTTAATATGGTTATCATTACTTTTGTTTTATTTTCCATATTACAAAGCCTCAATCATTCAATATAATATGAATAACTCTCATATCAAAATAAATATAATATTTTCTACAGTAATTGATGTATTTTTTTGAAGTCTCAAGTATGAGAAGATCTGTCTGACCCTTGTGCCCACCCGGAAAAAAGTCCTGGATCCACCCCTGGGTTTTCTTCAAGAGCCTCATGTGCTCAGAATAATGGGATGTGGCCATATGGCCATGGTGGGTGGAAATGGGTAAATTTTCTCTATGTATTCCACATATGTGTCTTGAAAATTAAATTATTGAAGTATGTAGTAGTTTTTACATTGTACCTGTTTGGAGAAACCATTACTTTACTTCGTGAAACCATACATTTTGAAGTGCAACAAATGTTCCATGATCCAAAAGTTCCAAAAAGTTCAAAAAAAAGTTCCAAAAGATCCCAATTGAAAAATCAGCTTCGGTTTTCTTAGATTATTTGGAGGAGAGAGCACCTTAAACCAGGCCATACTTTGGTATTTTTCTCAATACTTACGTAAAGATATATATACCATTCTTTAAGCATTAAAAGCAGGTGTTTTGCAGTATCTATCAATAATAAACTTTTATAGGCTCTCAAAGCAGGGGTGCAGCTGGGAATTAAGGCTAGGGGGGGTTTTAGGCGCAAAACACTGGGGTGTCTGAGGGTCAGGCACGCCGACTTACAAAAAATATTGGGGGGGCCCAAACCGGGGATCTTTTCCCGGGAAATTTTATAAGTAGTGAATTGTAAGTCTTTTATGCATTTTATAAGAGTCATATGATCAAAGTTAGAACCCTGATAACTCTAATCTCGATATCTGGACACTCCACGGAAAATCGACAAGCCTGACACTTTTTTCCTCACACCCATAACGAATTATTGGGGGGGCTCGGGCCCCCTCAAGCCCCATGGAGTCGGCGCCACTGCTGAGGGTGTGGACTACTCGCCAGGGTAAGCAGGAGATGCGAGGGCCCTCCCCTCGAAAAATTTTGAGATAAATGTCTTGATTGAAGCTTTAGCGGCTCATGGTGATAAAAAGAAAGAGAGAGAGAGAGACATGCGGGTGTATGCCGCGTGACGTAGTGGATTGCCCCGATGCTTCGCGACCTACTGCTGGTCACTTCTTCGAGGGAATGATGCTAGGATTTGGTTTTTGCTGCCTTTTTACTTCAGGTGTGAGGAGTAAGGACTGGAGGGGGAAGATAACGAAATGTTGCGGATGACTGGGTTCCATGTACTGCTGATTCTCAATCCAGTATCTCTGTTATAATTAATCTTGTTCTTCTTTATTTCTATGGCTTTGTGGATGAGTCGGTCTTTGAAATGTTCCGATTGAATTGAAGAATCAATAGAAGAAAAGTGTTCCAGCCTAGATGTGTCCCAATTAACCAGAATGAATAGAACTTTATTTTCTTGCAGATGATATTATTTTAAATTTCAAGATACAATTATCAAGAGCAGATCCACAAAAGGGTGCAGGGACCCCTGCCACACTCAACTAATATTTTTCATTGCATAGAGTACCACTAATTATCCAACTCCAATTAACTCCAAAAATAACGAATTTGTCCCCTCACCCTAAAAATCTCGCTCCTTTGAAAGTTCTTCGTCCGCCTCTGTTATTACCTGTTATTTTATAAGTCATAAAAATATAACTATACCAGGCTTATAACCACAAAAATCCCTGAAATGTGGTGAGACGTGACGTGAACGATGCGATCTCCAACAATCTCCAACGGCTTGTGCCAGCTTGTGAAGGCATGTGATCTTTCTAGGATGATATGGCACGATGGCACCACCCGCGAAAGAAAATAGTCCCAGACCGAATACAGTTTTATCGATGAGATACAATTTTATCGATGCATATGAATTTGCCAGTCTTCTTGCATATTTTTTCGTCATTAAAGGAAATAAAGAAACAAAACCTTATTAGTAACTTCCTAAGCGCGATTTTTGTATCTTGATGGTCCACCCTCGTATTCAGGTACGAAAACTTCCTGTGCCGTCTGGGTAGCCACCATTTAGCGATTAAAAATTCGCGACTCAATCATGCTCCACCCGGGACAACCGTAGTGGCTTCTCAAATGGACGCAAGATGTCTCACCACTCGCTTTAAGAGCTAGAGGTGATAGACTTAGTCTTCCGAGGCTCTCGCAGAGGGCGGGTACATCGCGAAAGAGACGGAATTCCTGAAGACGCTCAAGATTTTGATCCACCGGCTTGAGTTATCTTTCGAGAGAATGAGGATTTAGATGAAATTCATGACTTCCAGAAATAATTTTACATTGATGTAGAAAATAAAGTTAATTCAATCATGAGAATTATTTGTCGAAATGAATAAACAAATGAATATGTTTTCCAAAAGAATTAAATAAGTTCTATCGTTCACAACCATTAAAATTCACACTCATTCCTTCACCATAGTCTCAATAATGGATCTATGAGAGAATTTGACAACAAGCGATTAACAGAGAAGTTAGATGACCTGGATCAGTCCACATTAATTACATGATACATGAAATACAGTTTTACTTCCACTAAACTAACAAAATCTATAAAATGAAGAAGAGAATTATGTTTTTGTCAGTAGAAGCTATTCAAATTATGCGCAACTCTTTTCAAATCTATAATAAATTCATCTAAAAATAAAATCTATAGTATATTCAGTGCTCCAAAGTTACGTTAAGCATCAAAAATGCTCTGGCTCGTGGTGACTTATTAATCAAGAGATTAGCGCTACTATCAAATTAAAGGTTAGATGATATTCATCATCAAATAAAAACATTATAAAGCTGCATAAGTTACGGAATACATACAGTATAAACGTTTTCCACTTAATGCTAAAAGAACCAGACCGCAAAATTCTCAGGCACATCACGCAGTTGACTGTAATGAAGGACGGTTATTCCAAAGTGCTGGAAAGTCCTCAGAGCCCTAATTGGTACAGAACTTCCTCGCCAACCCCATGAAGTTCTACACGATTTCGCAATACAATGGAAGAAGACATAGCGTTCGCTTAATTTTAGGCGAAACAAAATCGTCATTTGCGTAATTCCCGCCGGCCACGGAGAGAATCGTCTTCCTCGAGAAGTGACGCAACTTCGTGAACACACGTTTCTTTTGTGTCAACAACATATCTACAGTCCGCCAATTTTGTGTGAAGATGTCAAGCGAATTGCGTATATTTTTTTAATATTCTTCTTTATTGTACCACATCCGTCTACCATGCGGCGGTGCAAAAAGATAATATCGAGAAAAAGCTGCTCGGCGGTCTTTGAAAGCCTTGCTTTTTTCTTAAGTGAGGATGCAGTAGTTTAAGATATTGCTCAACAGAGACTGGACAAAAGATATTATGTTAACCACCCAGGTCGTTATTAATATCTTTCCCTGTAACACTGGGATTAATTGCCGGCAGCAAGCATTATTAAGCGCTGCCCTTCTACAATTAATTTCTTTGGACGCTCACCCCCCGCCATTTCCGGGCACCGCGGCACCGCTCTGAAGCAAAATTAATACGCCATCTCGTTTTGAGTGCTATATCACGAGCTTAAATGATTAAACTTGTGAAAATAAAGTAAATGGACCACACACTATGAGCCTCCACCTTCACTGAAGCATGCGGAAACTAAAACAGATTCCTGAAATACACCTGTGCTAATGTAAAGCTGACGTAAAATATGAAATATTCTTTAAAATCCTGAGAGACAGTTAATGTACGCCATTTCACTCGAAAGGATGTGATTTGAAGCATCATCGATAAGAGATTGTGTGATCAATAATAGAGGAAAGCATAAAATTCTATGAAGACCGAATGTAGTTGAATTACAGCATATTAACAAACGTCAAATCATACCTTTAAATTAAAATAAGGGTACCTGTCCCTAATTTGACAAATATTACGAAAACTGCGATGGTAAAAATCTCTTTTGTCCTTTTATTGAAACAGCTACTTGAAATAAATGCTTTATAAAGCATACCCTTGGTTAGCTCGACCAAATTTAAAATATAAAATTGCTACGAAGAAATTTGCAGTAATTTACAAAACTATCGGAGAGGAAAGAGGAAGACCATTAACACAGGATACTAAAACAAGTACTTTGCAAAGCAAATCAATTTCATTGTAAAGATTAATTTTTTCATTTTTTATTTAAGAGGATAACTGTAAGCACTCCACAAAAGTATGAAAGCATGTCAGGCTTCAATTTGTGTAAATATTCTTTAGCTTGCACGAAGCAGGTGTGCATTGAGAATTGAATTACGCGCCGAAATCCAGGTCGGATAAATGTTTTTAAATTTGTTGTGTGGAAAATTACAACAATGCTACTACTATATGGATTGTGTAAAAGCACCCTTCGTCTCTTAATCGTTCATTTCAACGCAATAGGAGCTAAATTGACGACTCAAACAATTATTAAAATAAAAATTAGACCAAATATTTTTATTCATGAGTAACGAAGCACAATATATGTTACTACGTTGACCAATTTACATGAATCGCCGCGAGATAAACAAATTCTACAAACTTTAACCAAGTTCAAATAAAATGCCACGCGAGTAAAATAAACATTCAACTGGGATAGAAGATGCAAATACTACAGACAATTATCTTTTACCTGGGATGGAAACAATCAACCTATCACCTTGAGTTACCGTTAAGTTTCAAGGTAATAAAAAAATTCTAGAAAGTTATATTTTATTTTAAGCATGGCCGCGAAAGATATTCAGTGGCGTCAGATTCGGTAACTGTGAAATGAATATGGCAAATTTAATGTCAATTTTATAGCTCTGACCGCACATTGTTTTTAATTCATCATGCCAAAAATTCAAACATCTCTTCACCCACCCGCCCACCTTAGTAGCGGCGCGCGATGGCTTTACGTGACGACGCATGCCTACCAACGAAACGCTGATTGGCGTCTCGGCTGGTGGGTTTCACTACCCTTGGGTCTGCGAAAAATTTTCATTCGTAAGATGCTATATTTTACAATATCTCTCACAAAAAAGGAAAATTTCATATGTTTTTTAACTCATCTACTACACAATTAAGATTGTAAGACGAGGATTCATGTGCATGAGGAGTTCATGAGCATGAGGAGTTCATAAAATAAGGATGCTTTCGCTGTATTTGCTCCTGACGCTGTCGCACGGCGACGAACCTGGTCAATATTAAAATTACTTATGAGAAATCCGCAAGGATTTTTCATTCAACATGAAGCTATATCACGATGTCACGCCTCAAACTATCGAGTTCATGAAAAGATAAACGGTGCGTTGAGCTCATACATCTGTAAAAATCCTCCAAAAAATAAGATCTTTATTATTTGATACTAATTAAATTAAATTATTTATTTATTTATTCATTAACTGAAAATTACAACTAACCTAAGAAGGATGACAATGAGTTGTTTATTTCATATCCGATTAAATAACTGAAGTGTAAGTAACGTGAAAATTTTAATATATTAGAAAGGTAAATGCAAAAACAAGATAAACAATAAGTAAACCGAGAGAGGCCGGATATGCCAACAACAGTCGAGGCCAATGATTCGCGTTGAGAAACGTATTGCAATTAAACGGAATCATATCTCAATATTTGTGAAAGAACGCTGTAGATGCGGGATGCAAATATAGCGGAGAGAAACCTCGGACCAAATACGCTAAATCTGCATTTACTCGTTGCTTGAAGAGGAGTAGTGTGCAAAGTGATATCCGAGGAATTTTGTTTGCTAGGACGAAGCTAGACGGGAAATTTCGAGAGAAGAAATATTGACACGTTAGGAAAAAATTTCTCCTTTCATTAGCGAAACTATATTTACTTATTTGGAAATGTCCTGAAATTGTTGAGATCTTACAACATATTTTGAAACCCCTTCAATAACGTCAACCAAAATTTTAATTTAATAAGACATAAATTTCACATTATTATGTTGATTATATGTATGTAATTAAAACATGGGTCTCAAGTCTAATGATTTCAAGTGGTAGAGGGAAGCTTTACATTAATTTCTATTCTCATAAAATGTCTTTCCCGGTCGGGGGATGCATTTCGAGACGCACTGATAACATGTTCTGGAATGCGTTCATGATGTACAAAAAAGAATTGTTCCATTCGACTACTCCATTTTTTCAGATGAGAAGATGGCACATACTGAGTAACGCACTGACCCACAAACAATATTGGTACGGCACTGGTTATAAATAAAACAAAAAACCACTGAAGGGTTCCGCGTTGGCTCAAGGTCAGAATTTTGGTATCTATAAGCTCTTGGAACTTAGATTGGGAGGAAAATATAATTGCAAGAATATATTTCGTAAGAATATACCGTTTCCGGGAAAGGCGAAAGGATTTAATAAATTTTAACCAGGACGGAAAATTGCTAAGTTTTGAAAAAAAAGACTGTGCTAAAGCTGCACGAACATAAATATTTCGGAAAAGTGACAAGTCAACTACACTCTTAGCCTCAAGTGGGAGGAAAACAGCAAGAGAATATTTATTTAGTTCTGAGAAAATTGGAAGTCATTATAGAAGCGATAGAGTTTAGGCATTATAATAATATTACCACTTCACTAAAAAGCACTAGACTAACACAAGGAGTGAATCATCAAGTAACAAGCTACAAGTGACATCGTTTTTCCATCCTGTCATAGCACATCTCCTGGCACGTAGATGTCATATTAGATGTCCATCCATTGTTTTGAATTTGCACAATGTCTTACAGCTTAAATTGAAAAGTCACAACTGGCCTTCCGATCTTCATTGAGGTAGCGCCCTAAATTTATTCCATAATGGCAAAATTTTCTTTCCATCATCACTTCAGTCTCCTCCTCAACATCTCGCAATGGAATGGCTTTGCACGACGCCGCGACAACTCACTCCTACTTCGAGGCTGGGTTTAGCAAAATATCTGAGATGAGTAATGATATGAGCCGTACTTCTTATGGATCTGATCCATGCATCATAGACCTAAATCCTTTGAGGATGAAGTAACGTTTTGCTTACTATGCAACAATGCTTGCAGTAATCCGGAGAGCTTTGAAAGGTTGAAGGGGTTGAAAACACTTTCTGACTTTGCCCACTTGTGAAAGGAAATTCGTGTTAGCACTTGACACTTGATCAAATGCCAGGCAGGAAGAGATGAAAGAGAACTTACGATCTCTTTCAAACGCATCTCTGCCAACGATGGTGATGGATATAATCTCACTCTAGGCTTATATATAACCACGACTAACATTCTTAAAGAAGGCTTTCAGAATAAAAATTATTATCACCGGAAGGCATGCATTGTTGACACCCAATACCTATATTTCCACATTTATTCCTAAAAGTTTACCCATAATATTAATATTTTTGATTCATCCATATAAAAATAATTTTAGGCCCCTCTGATAGCACTAGTAGTAGAGGAAAATTGAATAGTGATTGAGGAAAAACTATTGCCTTTTTCCACATTTTGTAACTAAAAAATGTAGAATTACTCAACTGCTCTTGTAGATTTGTGTGCTATCCTAAAGCACCCACCATCTACCACATGCCTGAATGGTAAAACAAATACGTGTGCTTTGACATGAGAATTTCTACCGTATTACAATGAGTCTCCAGACGTGAAACCATTGCCAAAATGACGTTGCATATAATTATCTACCAAGTGAATTCATCATGAGCAGTATTCTACTTATATCTATAATGAAGTAGTAAGAGTCCGGTTAATACAACTTCCATGGTTTTTTAAATAACACGGTAAAGGTCTCAGCGAGTTGTTTCTTCGATAAAATTATCAAATACAATTTTCAAATCAAACTAATACATAGAGATAAAAACACAGTTAAGAAGATAACTTCTATTTTTCAATACTTCAACGATTTTTCACCTGAAGCGTATGAATATTGGCTGACAGAAAATGGTTTATATTATCGTGCCTTGGCCAATCCAGCAGCCGCAAACAATAATAATACAACTTCCATGTAAATGCAACTTCCACGGTAAAGGTCTCAGCGTGTTGTTTCTTCAATAGACAAGTTATCAAATACAATTTTCAAATCAAAGTAATACAAAGAGAAAAAAAAAACACAGTTCAGAAGATAACTTCTATGTTTCAATACATCAACGACTTTACACCTGAAGCGTATGAATACTGGCTAACATAAAATGGTTTATATTCTCGTGCCTTGACCAATCCAGCAGCCACAAACAATCGTACTGAATTTTCCCAAATCTTGACTTGCACAACCTCCGATTCTGAGGGTCTTCAAAACCTACCTCGACTTCTTGTATGGTGAACCTCGTCGACTAAGGCATCAAACCGATGCCCCCCGGACGTTGGCCATAAAGAGGCCCCTTGACGAACATCCAAACTCGTGGACTCGCGGTGTACAAAAAAAGAAGAAGCTCTGGAGGCGCCTCCCATACATCACCTCGGCCTCATCTCCCTGGCCTCCCGCCCGTCCGTCCGACGAAGGAAAACTCGAGGGCGCACCTTAATTTTGGGAGAGTTTCCCGTAAGAGCCAATCCTACAACGAGAGGCAATGGAAATTTGCTAAATTATTCATGGGATCTCATTCGGTGTTTGAGTTGGGGGCGGGATGCTTATGAAAATCCTCCGCCGCCCTTGACACCTTCATTTGTTCCCCGCGACGGCTTTCGCTTCGACGCGCTCCGGCGACATACACTGTCCGAGGACCCTTCACTCCTCTGATTTCAATCTCCATCACACCTTCGGCACTCAGAAATCATATCGTCATCCTTAAAATATTACAGTTACTTGAGATTTTTGACACTAATTACCAAAGGGTTTACTGATCATAATCACGTATAATGTGGTAACAAAAATGCAAAATGTGAATGCGTTGCTGAATGCCGCAAAATTCTCTACTTTTGTGCTTACTGGTCAAATGATACCATACTCGAAAAAAATAAAAATATATCTTAACCGAATCCATCATCTACATCTACATACTATCGCGCAAGCCGCATCAATAGTCGTATGGCGGGGGTGTTAGTACACAAGCCGTTTACGCATAAAAAGGAAATGCTCGTGTAACGAAATTACGTATAGAATTTATTAAAGTCCTTTCTCGCCTGGGGGAAAAGCAAATTCCCATACCTATTCATTTGGCAAAATATCTATCTTAATCTATCATTTCTTTCGGATCTGGAAATGTAGTGGGGTTCTAATAGGATGCTCTCCGGTTCGCTCTTTAAGGTATCTACTCTCAATTGCTCAAGAAATCTAAGTCTAGCGCGCATCCTCCGTCTGTAGCGGCTCCCAACCAACATTTTTTTTGTAATTCGTTCAATATCTGTGCAACGATTTCTGTTTTGACAAGTAATAATGATAAACGAAGGACTTTCCTCATATCCATTTTTCGCCCTTCCTACTTTTCACCCTTGGAAATCACCTCGTCACCCATACAATAACACCGTTATCTAAGGTCCATGGAATTAAATAACAATGGATCATTTAATTTAACACCCGCACAAATGTATTTCCAAGAAAAAATATAATTCTATAGTAGGGTAGGTATAATAGGGTATATATATATAGGGTAGGTATAATAGGGTAGTTTCCTTCATCAAAGAAAACGAGAGGCATTGATTGCGATTCGTTACCCACCATTAGTGTATTCATAATATACAAATTATTTGGTTTTAGAAATACCGGTTTAGACGAATGGGAATGGTCCATTTTAGATTAATTTGAAAATGGATAAATTGGCGCACATGCGATGCCACACCACGTAACGTCACAGGGACCTAGTTTCTATACGAGTAGATAGGAGTTTTACATCATCTGAGATTACCAATGCATGCATGAGGCATTGAGCTCAGGGAAGCATGTCTTAATAATCACCTATTAAAACTTGCTAGGGTCGGAAAGTTTCCTTCGTTTGATAAGGTATTAATAATCCTTATTTAAGCCAAGAGCTACCAGCTAGCAGGGAACTCTGCTACCTGCTAGCATCCTTCGTCGTATCAGCGCTCAAAGCCTCGCCACAAGGTCACCTCACTTGCGGCAGCGGGAACCAGAACGACGTCACGCGGTGTTTTCCCAGTATTCATTACTTCATTACTTAGCCGTTGCGTTTTCGCACGCTTGAAAATTTTCACTTTTCATTTAATCGCGAAAAATAGATATCGTCATTTAAAAATCTAAATGCGTGAAATACGTACTCCAGGAGTAATAATCTTTCGATTTAGGCAATAAAAAATAAAAGGAAACCACCCTATTACTCGAAGGTGTTCTGATTTTACCATAATGGCCAAGTAAAATAAAGGAACCATGTTAGCTTGAAAAAATCAAACTATCTATCTACATATAAATATTTTAGGAGCAACCTCTTCCGTACTAGGAATTCATTTTTTTGTTATTATTCTCAATTAAATTTAAAATTATACAATGCAGAATTGGGATTCATAAAGCATCATGTAATTACCAAATAACGACTTTTTTTAGACGAAGCGACGGTGTAAGTAATTGACTATAAAATTTTTCCCTAATAATACTGGACGTTCGTCATACTAAATTTTGGATTGGCATTAAATGAAGAATATGCTATCTTTCCTTTAGAAAAAAAAACAGTGACAGATTGTAATGGAATTTATCTAAAAGGAGGAACAAGATTTTGATAAATCAAATTTTTTTATCTTGAGCCAATAGAGGTATATTAAATTGTTCTATAACTTTTAAAATAAGGAGTATAAAAGGAGTATAAAAAATAGGGAGTATAAAAGCTGATTCTTAAGTTAAAGTATTGAGGAATTGTCTGCAAAACTGTCTCCAAAACCTAGGCGTAAGACTGTGCACAGATGGTTGGTTCGGAAAATGGTAAACATTAAAAGGAGTATTCCTATATAGATAGCCAGCTGGTCATTCGTCCACACGCATGTCTCACGGATATGGTCAGGGAAAAGGAAAAGGCGAAGAGAAGCATACTAAACCTTACGTAATACTAAATTTTGGCTTGGCATTCAATGAAAAATATTTTCTTCTTCTTCCAGATAAGAAAAAAGTGATAGGGTTATGCTGAATGTATCTAATAAGAGGAATATTAATTTAATAAGTTTATTTGTATGTTTGTAAGTTTAATAACTTGATTTTATCAGTTTTAAGCCAAACTGTAATAAACTTTTGTATACATTTTAAAATAAGGAGTTAACGTCGGAGAATAAAACAGATGATAAGTAAAAGTATTCGGGCTCAATCTGCAAAAATGGTCTGTGTCAGGTTTAAAATTTATGAAGGAGGAACATAATTTTGATAAGAAATTTCTTTTTTCATCCTTGAACCAATGGAGATATATTGAAATGTTTTATGACTTTTAAGACAAGAAGTAAATATCAAAGAATAAAACAACTGATGAGTATAAGTCATAAAAGCATTCGGAATCATTCTACAAAATGGTCTCAATGTCAGATTTAAAATGTGTCTAAAAAGGGAGCATAATTTTGATAAGAAATATCTCTTTTCATTCTTAAACCAATGGAGATATATTAAACTGTTTAAAAAAATTTAAAAGAAGGAGTAAACATTAAAAAATAAAACAGTTGATGCGTAAAAGTATCCGAGTACAATCTACAAAACGTTCTCAAAAACATAGGCGCAGCACCGTGCACAGATGGTTGGTTCGGAAAAAGGTAAACATTAAAAGGAGTATCCCTATATTAAGATAGCCAGCTGGTCATTCGTCCAAACAAACGCCTCACGGATATGGTCAGGGATAAGGAGAGGGCGAAGAGAAGCGAGAGAAGTGCTCGGGGCGACCCTTCCATTACCACTCTATGGGCTGGTCAGTCGCGGACTGCATGGCGCACCTATCGCCGCCAATTCCCCCAACGGACGCGCGGCAAAACAACTTTCGATTGCCCCACAAAAGCAAAACCATTTGCATTGGCCAATTTTCGCGGTCCTTTTGCGGGGCAGTCTCCGATGGGTGCTCGGGTGGCTTAATCCGATTAAAGTTGACGTTCCGCGGCTTCGAATGGATGCCTCCTTTGGGAATCGCCGAGTGTTGTGGTCAATTGAAAGCGAGATTGCACGTATGGAGATTTGGCCGAGAAAAAAAAGTACCGTACATAGATAAACGGGTTGGCGAGAGACGGGTGAAGCCGCTATCGCTCCTTAAGACTGAAATGCCTCGGGCGACTGCTTAAAAAGGGTCAATTTCCAGTTCAACAACCGTCAGGTGCGGCAATTTTCCTTAACATCAACGTGAACTATTGTTTCGCCCATTGAGTGAATTCCACCGACCAATCAATATGCAACACAAATGAAGATATTCAGAGCAATACCTGCGATAGTAAATTATGGCCACGTATGAAAAGACTGAATTTCTATGAGTAAAGGCCGTTTTACAAGAGGCTCGTACTTGCACAATCTGACGTGAGTACGAAGGCGCAGTCAAAATTCCGTCGTGTGAAGCGGTGAATTGCAAGAACACATGTGAGAATGCGTGGACTTGAGATTGCAAAATAGCCCCTGTTCTAATTTTGTTCATGCATTCGCGCAATTACACGCCATTTTAGAAATTAATGCAGTTCTAACATGCGCAATTCCGTGCCCCGTGTAAAACGGCCTTATAAAGGAGAGGCTCTAAGTGATCATCTTCATTCTCAGTCGACTGACTCTTACAGTATACCTCCTAAGTCTCCCAGCCTTGGCGCGTTTTTACTCAATTTGTCAAATAAAATTTTGATTCACTGGTTGGGAAGGAAAAATGAAGAATCCACCTGAGAGAGGAAATAATAAAGTTGTCAGAATTTAAGAGGAAATATCACTCTTACTCAGCAGATGGTATCTTGATTTTTCATGGGGTATTACATGTACAAACAAGTTAATCTAGTATCTATGAAAATACTCAGGTAGATTGAAATATTTCGATCCTTCCGCGTGAATGGCGATGAAATGTACATGAATTATTAAGAGGAAAATTTATCCTGGACTGGGAATCAAACCAAGGACCTTAGGATTTCCGGGCCACTGCGAAGACCTCTCCGCAATCCAGGTTCATGAATTCTCATGGCAACTGTACCGACACTCATGGTAATAGATGTATTTTGATGGGCAAGATAGGAGTAAATTTTAAGCTCTTAATCCGTCACCAATACAAATAGATTTATTCAAAAAGTGATTCAACTTGAAGGGTGGATTGGATAAGCTAGGGTAGAGCTCACCCCGTACTAGGCCATAGGCGTGTGAACTTCACACATTCAGGGTAGAAGGGCCAGATCATTTCCCTGGGCCACCTCGCAGTTCAAGGATTTTCGTTTTGAGGTGTCTGAAGGCTTGAACCGGGATATGAACCCGCGACCCCTCGATCTGCAGCCAAAAGCTCTACCCACTCGGATACAGGAATGACTGAGTCCCCTTGAAAATCTAACTTGTTTTCTCTGAACTATTAACAGTGTCCTCTCGAGTTGATAGCTCCCACAGAGACACTGCATTCACATCCTCTGCAGTTGTTTGAGTTGCATATTACTCTCGTGAGCAGGTATGCAAGGAGCTAATGAATGACGCAATGCAACTGAGATGGCGCGACTCGGCAAGGTTCAACGTTCCTCGTGAAGGACGAATGTTTCACTCCTGGCAACAAATTGCAAAAAGGAAGTCGCTCGGTCAAGATACGGATTGCTCTCCTCATCTAATAAATCCATTCCCTCCGGAGAGGTAATCGCCTGGCACATACCTCTCTTCAGAGATTTCACAATTCATTAACCGCAATGCTATGAAGGGATGGTGGGTGAGAAATAATTTCACTTAACTGGGTGCGCTAGAAGGCTCAAAGCCTTAAATTCCATACATAAAACCACAGTTAAAACAAATGCGACACCATTTTTGGATAGTAGATGGTTAGCTGCGCTTTAAGTTGCGAGCGAGTATAACTACAGCAATATGCGTTAATTGAGTAATATCAAACCACTATTTAATTAGAAAATATAAAACCTAATATTTTCAAGCAAAAACTTGAGGCTGATTGTGCACACTTGACTTCCTGCGGCTGTTGAAAAATTCGTGATCTTCGTAATTATAAGAGAATAACTGCGTTTTGACAAATAACTATAGCCATCAAAAATCTTACTTGCTCACTTTCATGAATATTCAAAAATTGTAGATTGAAATTGCCCAAATTGCCACTATACTATGCTTAAGTTATGCTCGCTTAACACCAGAAGCACTGGGATCGGCGCACTGCAAGACGGCAAAGGAAAAATGACATGAGATGATTTTATAGACTGAAGTAAAATTGCGAGGAATGAGAGATAAATTATATTTAAATGTAGAAAGTACTTAATGGAATGTTATGATTCGTTCCAATGCTTTGCTTTTTAATTTTTTTTCCATTCCTCTCACTAAGAATGCTAACTCTTATAGATAAGTTGGAGAGACATCAATGCCTTCAATTTTTTAAGACAAATATCTCTAAATTGTTGACGTGTATTCCACTACATTTATGCCAACCAGTGGTGTAGCGAGAGGAGGAGTCCGGGGGGTCCGGATTCCCTCCCGAAATATAAAAACATAATGTTCTCTGCTTCATAAAAGAAAACAATATTTGAAAACTCATGAATTTAAATAATCTTTGAAAAATGAAGTTTTTTTTAGATAGTGAAAAGTGTTACAATTAGTTTAAAACCCTAAACTTGGTACCCTGTTTTAAAATAATTTCCCCCCTAGTTTTGGACCCCCCCGAACGAAATTTCTGGCTACGCCACTGATGCCAACTATTACATACGTAAAACATTGCGTACATAACACCATGAGAAAGAAATAAAATATTGGCATATAATTTACGTGACATGCATATTGTTTCAATGCTAATTGCCTAAAAATTTGTCACCATTATTGTTATAACATCTGGTGTTCCTATTTAACATAAATTTTAGGAAGCTTTTGCCACGTTTATTTACGATCGGTCGACAGCAAAGCCTATTCGTGCAGCACTCCTCTGCACATTGAATGGTAAAATCCATACAAAATGGGAAAAAACGAAAATTGTTTTGAGAACGGACATCAAAGTAAAAATGCAGGCGTGGCTCTTCATTTTAAGTCATATTGAAGCCTTTCAAAACAATTGAATGCTGGCCACGGAGCATCTTCCTTTGTTCCAAATGCATTATGCACCCATCCATTCCATATCGCATTCTTGCATTGGAGGATAAAATGCTTTTTCTCAGAAAAACGTAACCCTCCTTTCTCTTCTAGTCTCGCTCTGTCGACTACTCACAATGACGGAAAAGCCACTCACTGACCCGTGTACAGCACAAAGTTAATAAATTCTCCACACTCGCCTTTTTATTTTTTTTAGCGAGGCACGGGTAAACTACGGCGACTCTGGATGCTAAATCGTCGATACCATCCTCTCCTCATTCGCCAGGTCGAAAGGGAGATGGAGAAGTATTCACATTAGATAACGTCGATAAATTCAGTTCTAACACTCTCTAACCTCTGAGAGAATATCATCAGCAAACCGAATAGGCACTTAATTGTAATGAGCCCATTTTTGAGTTCTTGACAAAGGTAATTGAGCAACTAAGCAATTCATAAAGTATTATTTATGTTTATAACCAGAATTCACTATTAGATAGCAACAATACATGAGTGGGTACACATTGTAATATCGAATTCTCACAACCCCAATATCAGACTTGAATAAAGTTGCTTATCACCTTTAACTGGAAAGTAGATTCATAGCATACAAATATTGGAGTCCGTACTTTGCTTTTACTCTTGAATTGAGTTTTAGTATTTAGTTTTTTAGGCTTATCCGCAAATCTATTCGAGAAATTGAATAAATGTTAATTCAGCAAGTTAATTGCTAACAGCTGCTAACGTAGAAACATCCAGGATAATATTTTGTGCTGTTTAGATCTTCTTCTCCACTCATTAGGATACACTATGCAAAGGTCTAAAAAATTTCTGCACATTGCGGCATCATAAAACAATAAATTTCAATCATTACCAAAGTTCCTATGATGAACGAGGGGTACTTAGCATAAGGGAGACCGAACAAATAAACAAAAAAAACCAAAACAAACAAAAAAATGGATTAAAAGTACAAGAATACCCTAGGTGCAAGTGACAGGAATAAAAATGTCAAGCTTAATATCCAGCCTATCATAATGTGATGTAGAGAGCCGCAGTTGCTTAGTTCTTTGAATTTAACCTCGAATTAATTCTATTCTAAACTGTGGAGCTTATCCAAAATTAACAGAAAATTATCCATCACGCTTACTGTCTAGCATGCAGCCTCTATTGATCCAATGTCTTAGCCTCTTCGTCGTTAACTTTCACACATTTTTCATTATACTGCTCAGCTATACACTACACTGGTAGGTACTCTGGATGAAATGAAGCGTGAAATCATTGAAATATATTCTACGTGGCAAAACGGAATTAATGCAAAAACCTTACCAGAGGACCAGCGAGGTTGAAGCCAGACCAAAAAACATTGCTGTCTAGTGTACCTTTTTCCAGTCGCAGTGCAATGAAATTAAGTGTATCACAAAAGACAAAAAATATTTAATTACACCGAAGTGAACAAACATCTTAATTTCATTTCAATCTTCATCGGCGTACTCAAATAATGGCGGAGCTACAGAGAATAATTGAGCCATGACGCTAAAAAAATTTAAACCTCAAAGTGCCCATTCTCCTAATTTTCTGCATCCATGAATGAGCGTCTGCCATGCAATCATACTAACACAACGTCATGGTTCGCTTTTCCGCTAAAGAAGTAAAACAAATGTAATCCATACATCCGGCTCAACTGCACACCCCACACGCGTATTAGGCGCCCAAGGGAAAACTAAATTTTTGCCCGAGCCAAAGAGCTTAAGAACCTCTTCAAGAATCGCCAAGAGGAAAGGATTTGCTAGCCTGTTTGGTATGCGGAACCACCCATGCATTTACAAATCATAGGGGAAAGCCGTGGGTGGGGACTCTTACTTAGATGAATAGTTTTATTTTTTTCCTCGTAGTTTAAAAAAAAAAGTCTCCGTGGCGATCCGAGGGTGATGGGCAATGGGATTGGGCGTGTCGGGGTCACCAACAGACGATCTTCAACCATTCAGGCGAGTGTAAGTGGCCCGAGTCCAGCACTGCGGATGCCTCCTCGACACGAGGGGGTTTTTGGGAGTGGCAAATTGCAGAGGGCGTGGCTGTACGCTGAGAGGAAGAAAGGAACAGGACTAGAGGGAGGAGGAGGAAAAAGAGGAGATGAAGAGATTGCACTTCCAGCAGAAAATGGAAAAGGGATGGTTAATGGGAAGATGGTGGGGAATATGCGAACTTCAAGGATAGGTATACGGGTGGAGAAGGTGGAAATGCTGCTAAGAACATTTTTACGAACGCAGTTTCATTTAAGTTGGAAATATTTTCCACCGGAAGGAAAAATGGAGTGACACTTAGGAGCAGGTCTTGGCCTATGCAAAACTCCATTGCATCAATTGTGCGAAAAGTCCACAGGGAGAAAAATCATTCGCCTTGTCCGGGATTCGAACCCGGATCCTCCTATTTCCGGTCGAGTGCCTCGGTAGCTTCACTGGCTAAAGCAATCGACCGGAAATCGTGGGATCCGGGTTCGCATCCCAGTCAAGGTGAATGATAGAAATTTTTCTCTGTGGATTTTTCGCGCAATGTGTGCATTGTGGGTGACTCCGTATAGTTATTACCATCGCTAGTCCCGGCATACTCCAATTAGCCATTGCATCTTTGTGACGTTGTTGGCATTTTTGACCATCGATATTAGTTAATTTACCGTTATGTGTGTACAACGTGACGACACATACGAGTTTTATAGCGTTAATAGCATTCATAATCATTGCATATTACATTATTTAACTTTTGCGTTTACTTGGATTGTTACTTCGCTGGCCTAATGCACAGTTTAGGTGCCCAAAACGCGAGGGTAAACGGGTAGAGTATGGAGAAAAGGTGGATAGTCTTACTGCATTTCAGCTGAAAACATGTTAGGCGGGCAATCTAATTTAAGTTTGTGGTATTTTCACCAATTCCACCTCGAAAAATGAGGCACTTAACACAATTGTGGAGTTCATTATCTGGGCATATAGTGTTGTATCAAGTTAACATTATGAAAATTAAGTGGTAACGAATTGGTGAGCCAAAACCATAACGAGGAGAAACAGATGAAGTACGGAGAAAAGGAGAGAAAACTGATCATAAATTCCAGGTAATGGAAAAGAGAGGCGTATCGGACATTATTTTACTCAATGACCTTCTGATAAGTAAGCAGGAAAGAAAATTGATCGGCAACAGTATCCTTATGGAATGCCAAAAATAGAATTAACGCATCGAGTACAGAGGATATCTCGCCTTTTACACGAAAATATTTATGATAGTACCCATTAATTGCTTTCGCTCTCGGTAAAAAGCAACGCATACGACCTTTCAAGGAAAACTGGAAAATAATGTCGCTGTCCCAACACTGGCCAGCGCAAGATAATCACCAAGCCAGAATGGTTGCCATGCCCGGGGAATTGAATTTTCCTCATCTCTCTGCACTCAAAAAAAAATTCACACCTCGAGTCGAATTGTTTTAACCTCAGGAACATGAATGAGCGTCCGGGCAGCATTGCCAAGATACCTAGGGACCCGCATTTGCGTCGCTGAAGGGCATTTCATGACACAGAAAAACCCATCCGTTTTACAGCACGCTACAAAAAAGCAAGCGTGAAATAAAATTGATGGAAAACACGCATTTCCCAAAATCAAAAAAAAGTTAACTAGAGCGTAAAAAATGAGCTATTCATCACTCTGAGAATAAAGTGTGGGTGCTGTTAGGTTAATTAGAAATGAGAATAGAGGATTCCAACGGGGGATCCAGGATTTTTTCTGGGGGGCACAAGGGCCTGATGGGTCTCCTCATATTTGAGATTAAAAACAAAATACAACAACTACTGTAGAAAATATTATCTTTATTTTGAAATGAAAGTAATCAATAATAAATTTAATGATTGAGTCTCCGTAATACACAAAATGAAACGAACGTAATTATAACCGTATTAAAAATCTTGTCTATTTCTTAAACGTGCCCCCGTGCCTCCCCACTAAATCCGCCTATGGAGGAGTCTGTTAGATGAGTAAGGATTGGCACTGAATAACACCAAATATATAAGAAGCACCCACGCCTTATAAGTTAAACATAATGATGTAATCGATTAAACCTGTGCTGTTAAATAAATTTCTGCCAAAAAATTTAAAAATGTCATCAATTGAAAAAAATTATTTTCTGTGTGGAAATTTGGTTAATTAATTAGAGTAAAATAGAACACATATTCAAACCTCTTATTATTGAATAGGTGTAAAGTCATCAGAAACATGCAATTTTGGATCATTGAAGTCCGATCCGACAATGGGAAGTGGGAAAAAATTAATTAAAAAATTACATCTATGAAACATACGCAGCATGTCAAGAAAAAGTGTCCGAAAATTTCCAGGTTAATAACCGGTTTGGAGCAGGACGTCCGTGCTAAAGTCGATACGTTATGACAGTTTCAAGTATGCGCATTAATGTATTTTCTTCGTGTACAACGATGGTTTTAAATCCTCCAAATCCGCGACCAATTAAAACAGTTACTCGCAATTATGGCGAGTTCAATACCTCTATTATTTATATTCTCGCATTATTACTGCATAGAAGAGTATTATTAGTACTCATTATTATTATCGCAAGGCCGTAAAAATTACGCATTTTTTTCATGGTATTAAACAGTCTCTGTCAAATTGCCACTCGACTCTCCGAGGGGTTCAAACCTACAGGGTGTAAATCACTACCCAAGGAGTCATGACAATATTTTAATAACTTGATTTTTACTGGTGAAATATTTTAAAGAGCATTTAATTCTCCCAGGATAGATGCAAGGGAAATGTCGATTTAAGAAATAAGGAATACTTGTATCGACAGATGAAATCGTTTTTTCGCTGTTCATAGAAATTTATTGAAATTTTATGCATGAGCGTATGTAGTGCATGTAACTGAGATTTTCTTAGTTAAATCACAAATGATTATAATCATGCGAAGGAATTATTCCCTTTGTTGCGTCCATATGCTAACTTTTATTGATATATAATTTTATATTGGGTATAAAATATTTTTAGCTTAGATGATACCAAAGACTTACATAGATAATTTGTAAGTGGAATGTTTTCGTTAATGCTCGTTTTGAGGAATATTATGAAGCCTAATATCCAACTACAAAGTTGAATAGCATGATTTAAAACCGATATTGGCATTTTCAATTGTATATTCTAGACATGACTTTTTGAATTTTAATAATTTCATTAGCAATCGCTTAAAGTAAGAAAAAATGTCCCCATATAATCGTCATATTAAAGAAATATTTCATAAATAAGAATATCCACGAGACTAGTTTCTTCACCATAATAAAGAAATGGCAATGCTCTTAAAATGTATCTGAATTTCTGGGATGCAGAAGAAAAATTACACAGAGGTGACGCAACGCATTTTGTCACCATTTTCCTTTGTCCTTTCACTAGTCCCGGCTGTTTAAGGCTGGACTGAGAGCATTATGAAGACAAGGGTTGACGTTTCCTGTGTTAAGTGTTTCCGGACTGAATAGAAGTCCTTGAAAATGTTGAGTTGCGGATTACATTAGGATAAGGCGGGCAGCAATTAACCTCGTTCTCAATGCTTAGCATCAGAGACATTTTCAAGTTGTTATATCTCTTCGTCTCATTTTAGGTTTGAATGGCATTCAGGCAAAACTTCGTTGGAAGCGTCGGTTCTACCACGCAAATAATGAATAAATGAAGACCCCTTAATAGCAAATTATAGTTTTCATTAAAGGAGGTCTTGCTAGCTTAATACTGTTGGCATCACCAAGCCAAGGTATAGAAGGAAATGCTCACTGAAATACCCGATAGAAACGGAAAATGATTCATTAAAATAATTAACTGCACAAAGTTTTATACAACGCTTTCGATAAAATGTACGAAGCAATGTCAATATGGGAAGAGTTGCAAAATTTTTAATATTTCACCCTAGTCAGGCTTTGATTATGAGGTAATATTCATTTACCGCATATTATAAATAGATAGCTCAACCATTTACTTTTCTAAGTAACTCGAGCTAAGTCATTTTTAACGGCTTAAGTAACTTTTCTTTCATCAAGTAATTTTCTTAAATATATACATACCAACACAAATGCACATCAATGGCATGGCAAGGATTCCGTATTGCTCAAGACTCTGCACAACTTTTGCACTCAGCAATATTTAAAGAATTGGAAAATTAAAAACGAGGTAAACTACCGCAGAGGCTGCTTTGCATCCATGATTACAGATAACCACCTTTTGACAATTGATTCGTGTACCGCACAATAAGAACTCTGATTCTATAAGTTCGCCTCACAAGTAGACAGGTATATATTTTTAGTGCCTTCATACGTAAATCTATAAGACGGTATGACAAACAGGTATGAGGAAATTGTCAGGAATGATTTTAAATGCTTATTATACCATTTTTCATATTTCTTGTACTTTTCTAAGATTTCTAAGGAAATGTTGTGCTCTTTTCTGCATTCACTATCCCAAATGATGTTTGCCGCATTTCCCTACACGATAGTGAACAGGAATGTATTTATTGCTAGGTGATTTTGTCCGCGAATATTCTATTAGGTTTGGAACGATCTCTTAGTTGACTGACAACTACTTAATCTTAATTCAAGGGTAAGAAACAGCTTATATTTTCTCTATTTACCTCGGGTTAATTTTTTTGTGAGAGCTTTGAAGTACTGTGGAATGGCGTTTCGTTTTTTCCGTTAGAATATTTTTTAAAAACAGGGTAGCTCCTAAAATACTTATGTTTGCAGGTATGCAAATCTCGGGCACAATCAGATTCCACAACCTTATATTTCCAGAAAATAATTCGTCAAGTTTTTGGAACTAGTTTAGGTGAGAATTAGGCTCACATAGGCGAAGAGGAACGTTAACCCATCTGCTAAGAATCGGTCCAATTCACGGTCAAATTACAAGTATAGATTATGATTTAAGAGTTGGTACACCAATATGGCTCGTATTCAACGACATGTATATATGGTGAGGGGATATAAACATTATTTTAGCCACCTGAGTAAGTTACCATTATCCAGAGCATGGGTGTTTGTATTGGTAAAGTTTTTGAATTTGTGACTGAAAGCTTCAGGTTTAAGTACGTGAATCCTTTACATTAAGTATGGGAAAGGTAGCTCCCGATGTAAAGGCCTTGTAAGCTGTAATCGGGGCACTTGCATAAAAAATCAGAAGCCACAATGAATCATTTTTATTATATGGCAACATTATCCAGCTGGAGATGCGTTCAAAGTTCTTATATATGACCACAAAAAGCTAAATTCAATATAGGTAAAGCCGAAGAGGTTGTACGACATGAGGCACTTCATAAGAATGCCTCAAGAAAATGGTACGATAAACATTGTGCTATATTGAATTCAATTTATGAGACGTTGCAGATGAGTGTAACGTATTTTTGAAACTGGAAATGGCAGACTATTCAATACTTAGGTACATTTTAAATTCACAAACTCGGTGTATTTTACCCCCTGCCATGCCGGATGCAGCTATAAATTAGCGCAACAGGCGCGGCCGGTTAACAAGTCTTAGCTCATACCAGCCTGAAGCAACTCCCTTGCGACCTTGAGGATCACCTATTGGAGGGAATTGTGATGTCACTTTGTGAATCTGAGGAAATCTACGAGCTTCAAAACGTGGCCAAAGGTTTGTCTGACACCAGCATAAACAAGTTATCTATTCTGTCTACGTCCTTCGAAAGTCGGCGTCGACTATCCAGTGTAAGTAAAATTCGGTACTTGAAGGAAGCGATGGAAAACAAAAGCCTTTAATATCATCGAGTAGTGTTAAAGAAGATAAGGGCGAAAAAAACACATCCCTGCGCTTGTCTATTAATAGCAGAAGGCGTCAAGGAGCCCGAATCTTACATCTACCTACGCTGCACACTTCTGCGGCTTCTCATAAATTGAATTCAAGTTAATAAATGTTTATTTTACCATTTTGTTACCTTTAGGCAGTGCTTTATGTCTTGAATCACCTTAGGCTTCACCTTCATTGAATTTCGCATTTTGAGGTCATTTATAAGAACTTTTTTAACGTCTTTGTAGCAGAATAATGTACCCTTACTATTTAAATAATTAATTATTACTTCTGAATTTTTTTCAAGTGCCCCGAAAACACGAATTTCGCATCATCCAGCGGGTGGAGTTCTATACTTTTCATTCTTTTCAACGGTGACATACGAGATTAGCTAATGACAAAGGAGAATTAGGGTGGCCTCACTGCTCGGAGTGGCGTTGATGACCCGCCTCGCGAGCCAATGAGATCCCGTCTTCGAGAATAAATAACGTCAGGTAACCAGCTCCATGCGTCGTTGCAGAAACATTTGTTCAGGTTGGATTTTATAAGCGTGAAGGCGGCAATACGCCCGGGATTTCCATTACCTATGTCGGAAGCTTGGGAATACAAATATACTAAATAAGCTCAAGTCGGAGTAAAGAATGCTATTATTTTCATTAGTTAACATTATTCTGAAGATATAAGCATCGAAATTACTACTTTTTCCTGCAATTAAGAAAAAATGATTGCCCTTGATTATGATACAGTTACGGAGGACCGTGCATCACTTTAAAGTAACCCATTTATCGATATCATAGGCTAAATACACCCTGGGAGCTCGTTTTAGGGAGGTTGCTTAAATTCCAATACTTGAATAATATATAATTGTTCCCTAATGAACTTATCAGTTGAAGCTATTTAAATAACATGACTAGACCACCATGCTCTTGGAACATCGGTCGGTTATCATAAATAAATGCTCCAGATAAATTTTCACATAACTCATGATCGCTTATATAGGAAATGTGCTACTTTTCGTATGTTCCGAATGCGGAAATAAAATTGAGTGGCCATAGTGATGCACAGACATGTGCCATCATTATTTTCATGATTAACGATAATATTATCACTATATTTATTCCAATGCAATTAATAATTATAGATGATAGCTAATGAAACAAAATTCTCGCGAAAATGCAAAAAAAAACAACATTAGTATTGCATGAAATCATAAGATCGAAGCATACCGCTCCTAGGCCGATTTTTAGGAGCCGACGCTTCTGAAATTTCATTTGTTTTCCCCACGCAGAGTTGTGAAGGGCAAACTTTGCCGATGGAGCAGTAGTACTCACCTCAAATTTTCGAAATTAACCAGTTTTTGTCTCACACTTAAAAATTTCTGTAGTTGTAGCGAAGATAATAGTTCAAAAGGGTCAGCTATATGTGATCTAAATATAACAATATGATATTATAATTTATAAACAAGAAAATTGGTACAACTAACATTGTGTTTGTGCGAGGGTGATGCGTTCTGTGTAAGTCCCTCAAGTGATTCACTAGTACATCCACTAAGTATCCCTACGGTTTTTAAATAATAGAATATCCATATTTTGAACGCACTAGAAAGAAGGGGATCGTGTTGGTGTGGTGGCTAGAGTGCTGTCATCCTACGTTGTGAGTCCGTGTTCAAAACCCAGCGGTGGTGGAGATTAAAAACAAATGCCGAATCAGTCATAGAGAGCATTGTGGAGGGAATTTCAAGTCTCCGTCCGTTGGATGGACACTCAGCCTTGGTCCCTTTGACGTCTTCGGTTACGTGCAGGCTGCTGCCGACGCCAGGTTTCTCTCCACCCTTTCTCTTTAATGACGCAAATGACCTCTGTTGCCGGTCGCCTACGCAAAATATCATGGCAAAAAAAGAAAAGGGAAGTAATTGGCTACCGAGAAAGGTATACAACGACTTTCTCCGCGTAGTGTGGTGTTAAAAATAATGGCAAATAGCACTTGGGCCAGAATCACACGATCTTATTTTCCGTTCCTCCGAGGGATAGCTCTGATGATAGTGGAAAAAGTTACAGTTTCACGCAGTCACTTTCCGCGATGGCTCCAGGGATGGAAATCACATAATTTTTTCCATTACCCGACACGTACCTTTTTCCGTCGGTGAAACTATCGCTGGTACGGTTTTTCTGCGAATCAGAGCGCAAGACTGCTCATAGCAATTGTAACGCCATGATGGGCTTTTATTTGAATAACACTCGTCATCACGGAAAATGACGGAATAAGCTATGTAAAAGGGGACGGTTGGAATGACCTTGTGTTTCAGAAAATGATGATTCGAGCCAGTGGCGCAGCGAAGGGAAGGCTTTGAGGGATAAAACCCTCCCTCCCCCCAGAACTCAGAGAAATTATAAAATTTAGTACATTTTCCTTAATTGGATAAATATTACATAACCCTTTTACTGCTACATATATCGGCCCTTGCTAGTTGAGCGAAAACTGCCAGGGGCCGATTTATCGCCCCGAATTATTTCACTTCTTTCGTGATTTTGGCCTTTTCAACAGCTGTAATTTATGTAAACGCCCATAATCTATCTATGGTTATAAGACGTAAGTATATCTTAAGAATTGGGAAAAAATCTAGACGTATTAAATAAAAATAAGTAGCTGGAAAATTTTTAAATCTGAAATGTTGCTAATCCCGGAAAATAGCCTTGGCAGTCTTCGTGCTTCCCACCTGAAATGGACTGGCAGTAAAAGGGTTAAAGAATAGTGTGAGGATTAATAAAACATCCCCCAGGAAGTCGTACAAATCACCACTTTGAACCATTTATCTTAAAAGATTTCTGGGGAGGGCACCAGCACCTTCCGTATCCCATAACCCCCAGTATTAGTTGCTCCTAAAACCCCCCAAGTCTTGATTCCTAGCTGCATGCCTGGTTCAAGCGATCACTGTTTTGGTCCCAGAATACCAAAGACTCCGAGGGATGGAAAAGATGATCATATCATCAGGCTTTAGAAAATGGCCTTTGATTTTAAAACGTGTAGGTGCAGATTTTAGAAGAATCCAAATCGACATTTGTTTTCGCAGACTTTATGAGCTTAAAAACGCTTAGGTTAAAGAGGGGAGTAGCATCGACGTGGGAAAAGGAGGAAGTGTCGTGAGGGCATATAACAAAAGGTGAGTGCACGTATCTGACGAGAGAGTATCCCGCGGAGAGAGATGTGTGGCATTGTTCGCTGAAAAGACGTTCGCGATGGGAAAGGAGGCGGGGGAAGAAGACGGAGGAATCCCTTCTTCGCTCTAAAGATAGACTCGGCGCAGGTGGTGGAGTGCTTTAGATCATCGTGTGAGGTAATTTGCGAGATTGTTTTGACCCCATCGCGATTTTTTTCCAAATGCGATCACCCCGCCGCGGCTTTCCTTTTTGCGGGCGTTACATGAATGGCGGTAGTGCGGCCCCGTGTGGCATGTAATCATGAAGAGCGGCAGCTCCATCTGTGAGTACCCCCGCATGCCTCTCGCCTCCTCTTAATGAACGAACCGGGACGATTACAATATGCGATAGGTGCATTTAGCACTCACGATTAGTAATGGCTGATCGACTCCCACCTCAAGCTTCAATCATTAGCTATCAAAATAGGTACACCATGACTGTACACACATGCGGTGTTGATAAAAATGGCGTACAGCAATTACCCATTTGATTTTATTGCTTGAACTGTGACGTTTTACAGTACTGAAATCCACAGGGAAAACTGCTTCACTCAAAGCTTTTTCATAGCAAGTAAAGGTGCATGGCGGATTTTGGTGAAGCTGTGTAATAGAAAAAAATAATCACAAATACACTAATATTGTATACTCCACGGATTATTTCATAGCCTGACCAAGATTTCGACGCTATACACTATGTCATTCTCAAAGGTCGGGAACACGTAACAAAGGTGGATCAATGTCATCCACACAAATCAAAGAAGCTACTGCCCTTTCCAAACAAAATTTCTTTTTGTAGTCGCCGCTTCGCGAAAAAAGTCTATGCATTGTGCAATTCTCACTTACTGCTACAACCCTACGGTTGGTTTTGACGTGAGACGATAGAACTCATCCCTTGCATAACAATTATGTTTGTATAAGTAAGTCATATGCGCGTCGATGTTAAACATTCACACCAGCTGGGATTTTTCATTTCCCTAGGTTCACTTGAGCAAATATTTGTTCTAGAAGCTCCAAAGCCTATATTCGGATTCTGAGCCACAAAATCTTTGATCACTTTCCAAAAACTCTTGCCTTATGCAGTCTATTCCTTATTTAATTCAAGAAAACATGTTTTTAACAGCCGCGATATTATGTAAGAGAAGAACAAGTATTTGAAAGGACCATTACGCTAGTTATAATCATCAATTCTCTGTTTTCTAATATTCCATTTATGATAATATTCCTGATCTCAAGTATAAGAAAGTCATTTACACGATTTAATTTTACGTTGATGCGATAAAGATTAATAGAGAGCTTAGCGCATAGGTGGGGGGTAATCTTCAACTGATTATTCGTGGTAAAGGTTGGTATTATCTTTAAGAGCGCAAAAAAACTTTTAATGAACGTAGAATAAGGTGATACACTCAGTAAAAAAATTGAAAGAGATAACCAGGAAGAAAAAAAAAAATAATTTCCAATTTTGCTTCCAATCATCAGCAATGGTGATTAGGAGCAAAATTCTCAAATCCGGCTTCTAATCATTAGCAAATAAAATGGGACGCCTTTAATATATACCCTACAGTGGAAAAAGATATTTGCGCAATATTTAGATGCGGATGAATAATCCGCAGTGAATGTGCCCGATTTCTTCGGTATTTTTAAATCACTCAAACTAATTCAGTGATTCATCTCGAATGCTGGCTGAGGTGGATGAGGGGAGGACTCAACCCGGTATAAGGCAATGGTCTGTGAATGATTCAAAATTACAAGGAAGGTCCTCTCTCTCAGCCACGAATTTTTTAAGCCTTTCTGCTTGCTAGTGTGGCAAGCGTGTATTAATATTCTGAATGAATTCCTTAGTTCGACCGTTATTGCTGTCTTTAATTAATACAAAGTCTAGGATGACGGCTCAAAATTAACTCCACGCCGCTGTCTCATCAATAGAAATCATGATTTAGTAGCGATACAATTTTACTCGGAAAATATGCAAATTCAAATTGTTTCACATGATTGTAGGGCGGGGCTCATAAAAGGCAGGAGAAAGTACGAGGAGTCCATATTTCTGGGATGATTTGCTGGGGATTGTAATAAAGGTGGTTCCGTATACGAATGAAAATCATTGGAGGGGATTCATACGCCTTCGCATGTCAAACCCCATGATTCTGAGATGGACTACGCCCTTGCAAACTCTAAACGGAGAAAGAGATTTCGCCATATCTATAGATTAAATCTATAATATGAGCTAATGCCTTCCAATTGATGGGTAGCAAATGTATCACATAAATTATCCGCAATAGTGGTAAACGGGAGAAAGCGAATCAATGTGTGAACTTTATTGATTCAATGAGGACGTTTTGCTAAAGGTTTAATAACTTCTATGTTTACCATCTCTCTGAGCTGATTTATAATATAAGATTGAACGTATTGGGGCTAAAAAAGTTTGCACGCGAGAACAAGAAAAAGTTAAAACTGCCACTAAGGAAAATGAAATCAAAAATTACCTCCGATGGTTGAGCAGTGCTGTGCATATATTTCGAATGAGATAAGAGAGAGCTGGAAGAGTATACTCAGTTTCCGGGTTTCTCTGTATATGCAAACGATGGCGCCTACTCATATCTGTTAAACTATTCAAATAAATTATCATTATCGAGCCAATTTCAAAGCAATGTAAATTATCACCCATTGTATATGACAGAAACTTAGTTCGTGGTTGAGAATATAGGAAAATATCTAATCAATCAAAGGGTATTTACTGATGGCACTTGCCAAGACCTGGAAAGAAATTTTTTGTAGCAAATCATTCAGGGGAGGTAAGAATGGAGACCGGTAACAAGCAATGAGTATGAATCTCATCATATTCCTAATAAAGATCCCTACTACTTCGTCGCACACCATTTACTTTAATAACCTACATGCAATACCCATGGCCACCGAAACTTATTGAAATTCCATTAGTGATGGTCTCTTGATGATCCCCCATGCATGAGTCAAGGTATAAAGAAAGGTTAGAGCGAAGATATACTTGATTCAAAAACTTACGCAATACACACATGCCCAAAAAATGAATTCCTTTATATCCATTATTCTGAAGTTGTAACTGCAACGCCTTTCCTCACCGATTGCGGGAAAAAATTGGACCAAAAATGTTAAGGACCATTATAATGTATCCCCGCACATATAATGCTTAGCGTTACAAAGTCATTTTAATAGGGTAGTTTCCTTCATCAAAGAAAACGAAAGGCATTGATTGCGATTCGTTACCCACCATTAGTGTATTCATTACATACAAATTATTTGGATTTATAAATCCTAGTTTCGACGAATGGCAATGGTCAATTTTAACTGCGCTTGAAAAAGGCCAGATTGGCGCACATGCGATACCACTCCACGTGGCGTCACAGGGACCTAGTTTCTATAAGGGTAGATAGGAGTTTTACATCGTCAGAGATTACCAATGCATGCATGAGGCACAGAGCTCAGGGAAACATGTCTTAATAATCACCTATTAAAACTGCTTAAAGTCGGAAAGTTTCCTTCGTTTGATAAGGTATTAATAATCCTTATTTAAGCCAAGCGCTACCTGCTAGCAGGGTACTCTGCTAGCTACTAGCAGCCAGCATCGCAGCGGCGCACAATATCCTCGCCCCAAGGTCACCTCACACGGCGGAAGCGGGCACCAGAATGACGCCACACGGGGTATTCCCAGTATTCATACTTAGCCGTCGTGTTTTCGCGCGCTTGAAAATTTTCACTTTTTATTTAATCGCGAAAAATAGATATCGTCATTTAAAAATCTAAAAGCGTGAAATGCGTACTCCAGGAGTAATAATCTTTCGATTTAGGTAGTGAAAAAATAATAGGAAACGACCCTATTCTTACTTAAATTCCTCGAGTCCTTTTGTGCCTACAGAATTAAGGGGTGTGCCACTATATCACTTAAATACTTGAGAAGAGAAAACAGGATTAAACGCCAAGCAAAGGGGAGACAAATTCGGAAACTCATTAGTAAGTACACATATCTTAATACCCTAATGGCAACTTCCACTTTTTTTGCGCCCACTGCGAATTATTTTCACTCCCTACTGTGACCACGAAAATAATTTTCCCAAATAGCTCAAAAATATATTAGTTCTTTGAGTCTCTAAACAACTCCATTACGGTGTAGGTAACAGTATTCAAGGCCGAAAGTACCTATGTATAGTACAGGTATTAAGGAGATCAAAAGTTACTTCAAGCCGCAGAAAGATTATAATTATTGAATACACTCAAATGCATCGTTAAGAGGCCGTGGTCATTCAAACATCCGCGTAGTATTCATTTGCAGGATCAAATGATCACGGAAGCATTCAAGTTCCCACCACAGGTAACGAGAAATTTGTCCGTTCACGTGGTATTAATGAATACGTTTGGATGCTCGAATACACATACTGTAATCCATGTGCACTTTATTCATATGGTATTCAAATATTAATATTTGAGTATATTTAGCTCGCTCCGGCCTAGATTAGCGGTATCTCTATTTTACTTCCACTTTATACCTCCTAATGGAATCTTATAGAATCGAATCGAATAGAATCAATTGTACTCTGGGGTAACTGCAGTCGTATTAATGAAATCCTTCTATTGCAGAAGAAAGTAATTCGTATTATGATGAATGCTGATAAATTAGCTCACTGTAAGTCTTTGTTCATCGAAATTAAAATATTGACAGTTGTAAATTTATATATTTACTCTGTTTTATTATATACAAAGAATAATTTACCTCATCTACTTCAGAGACAAAATATTCACTGTCATAACACCAGGAATAGCAACAAACTAAACTTACCATACTACAGGTTATCCACATTTTTTAACAACTACAAGAGCAAAGGGATGAGAATATACAATTAATTCCCATGTAGTATGGTAGATATTCCTCCAGATAATTTCAAAAATAAAATATTCGATTGGCTTGTTGCAAGACCCTTTTATTCCTCGAAGGAATTTTTTGAAACAAAAAACTAGGGATTGCCGGTCTTTTATAATTTCTGTCAATGTGTAAATGAAATTGTATTCGTATTTGTGTTTTGTTCTTGTCTCAAAATGCATAAAGCTACAATGCATACTGTTAAAATATCTGTAAATGTAAACTTGACGTTGTCTATTGCTGTAAAGGCTGAATGACAATAAGATTATTATTATTATTAATCACTAATAGAACCTTCCACATCGCGATTGTGTTTCCTAACTAACTCAGGTAGACTAGCCGCAGCATATAGGATTCCTATCAAGTCGGTGGTGAGACTCCTTCCCCATTCACAATTATATGATCTCGAGTACTATTTGCGTAATATAATAAATGATAGTCGCAAGCATCTGGCCCAATTTTACAGATGCTACCAGCTACTCTAATTTACGCACACATTTTATGGTATCTCCTACCTCGCACATGACGATGGGGTCTCGTATACAATTCACGAAATGATGTTCTAGAAAACCTGTGCAGGTACTCGAGTTCAGGCATACGATATTAGCACATTCCCATCGAGTCCAATAGCATCGCTATTTTACAGGCACATTTTTACCACCGGCCGATCCCTTATCCTACCGGGCACATCACGATGGCGGCTCGTTCCTCATTCACGATCCCACGTTCAAAGGTGTGACCAATGAGAGGCGGGGCTCTGTGCCTCGGGACCGAAACAAAGTTCGCGACCCGCGATTCCTCCACCCCCTACCCCCACTCCCCTCACGTCCCCTGAGACCAGTTTTCGTAGACCCTCGTTTCCGCAGGGCTCCTTCAGAGAGAGCGAGTCGTGCGTGAACTTAGCCCGGAATTCATTCCCCTTTTTTCCGTTTCGATTGCTTCGTTCCTACTATTTGCATACGACGGAGTAGTGCGGTTACATAAAAATAAAAAATAAAACCCAAGGGGCGGCGACTTGCTCCCACGTATGTCGCAACGCGAAGGAATGATTTACCTCCGAGGGTCGAGAGAGGATGGCAAAGGTATGAGAGAGAGAAAGAAGAGGCGTAAGTCATTAATTTTCGTGATCTTTTAAAGGTGGGATGGAGATTACATGGGGGGGGAGTCGAGGTTTTTTTCGCCATTTGGAAAACCCGCTCTCGACCTTACCGCATTCACGAAAAGTCGCGCTCTCGGGCTATTCACTTAACGTGCCGGATAAAGATCCGTGAATATATCAATTTATAGCACCTCACGCGAAAAGGTCAATAAAAGTATACATCACAACGGAAGAGCATTGCCTGCCATTGTTTAACTTACCGTGGGTGGGCTCTGCAATGCCGTGCCTTGTTAAACTTCATTTTTATTTATTATATTTAACTTCACCTATTTAATTTTTTTATTTGGGTTTTTATTTTATTTTTTATATAACGATGGCTAAGTTCTAACAACACGTATCTCAAAAATAGCAGATTTTCAGAATAGCAAGAAAACGATTAATGTTTGTTACTTGCACACTGAAATTAAAAATCAAAAGTTCATAAAATTGAAAAAGAAGCATTCATCTGCAAACAAAGAGTTGTATTTTGCTTGTATTTTATTTTTTTAAATTTTATTACGCTTTGTTTAAGATACTTATCTCAAACCGGCCGAATTTGAGATACGTGTTGTTAGAACTTAGCCATTGATATGTTAATGTACGATTTCGTTGGTTAATGTTAGATTGCTTGTTGTTTGTTTAAAAAGAGGTTGCTATGCTGTTGTTGATAAAAGAAGGGGATTGTTTAATCTCTATAGTCTCCGGCTCAACTTTGTGATAGTTCATTCTAGCAAATGAAAGAAAACTGTGTACTTATCTATCAAATTTATTCTCGCGGCACAACTAGTTTCGACGCAGCGGCGTCAGTCATCTCTAGACAGTCCGACGCAGCGGCTGCGGTACCTTATGATGATGCCGCTGCGTCGAAACAGTTGTACCGCGAGAATAAATTGGTGGATAAGTACAGATTTTTCTTTTATTTGTTAAGGGAATTGTTGAATAAAATTTTTATGAGACTGAATAAAAAGGACAATGAGACCTGAATAAAAAGGACAATGCCAAATAGAATATTTTTCAGGAGTTTTATTGATGGATCCCGTCATTACATCTCGTACCTCTAAAATAAGTAGGAAAGGAGTTTTTTTTTTCAAGAAGCGAATTAGAAATCTTGTGGAAATTAAAAATTACAGGCTGCTGGTCTAATCACATATTTGCAGCATAACCAAAAATAATGAACTATTCTCTTCTGCAATTCATGGAAAAAAATTGAAGTGCCCAGTGGCGGACAGGGGCAAGGGGAGTGTTATCTAAGGGGCCAAGATGGGGAAGGTAACCTTTCTGCACAAGTGGGGGTCCGGGATGTTACGAAAATTTTGAGTATTTCGAGTGTTGTAACAACACTTTAAAGGTTGTCTCAGGACTCCACTCTCCTGTATCTATTTGATAACTGAACAAAATTGCAATTTCATCTAGTGTTTATTGGATACCCAATTGGGGCTATAGGCCCCTCTCTCTGGATCTCTTGAAGCGCCACTGACTGTGGCCAATGGTATAATATCAGATCAGTTTACGATCGGCGAACGGTTTTCTTGGACCATAGCGACACGCACGATCACACCGAAAAATATAGGGAACACTTTCACTGGGAAAAATAGCACCTAAAATTCCAACACGTTTCCTATGAGCGCACTTTACCCCTGTCACGGAGTTGAGTCATTCTGGTTAACCACCATCAACCGTATCTCTGTCGTAAATTTATTGCCTTACTACTCTCGGATTTGGTATTTATTTACGGACCATATCCCGGTAAAAAAAAATCGTGCACCATAATATTCTAATGGCGTACTTCAATAGCTTCAAGGAGAATGGCGGAATTCGTATAAATCACACTTGGCCTTAACCTTACATTTTTGGGCTAACCTCGAAAAGGGGAACATTGAAGCGTAAATCCATTTATGCAGTAGGCATTTCCCCTGCCGTCGGAAGTTTTAATTTTGCCAGACACCGTGAAAAGTACCAAATCACCTTGTATCTTCAATGGCAAGATTTTATGACAAATCATCGAAAAAAGAAAATTTTCAATTCACATGTACAATCACTCCCAGAAATTCCTTCATTTCATCATCCAAAGATAAGCCCAAATTTCATTGAAGCTATTTGTGCCACTGGTGATAATTTAAAGATGAGAAATTGGTTTTACATCTTCTGTCACGAGCACAATCTTGGTATAACCATAGAGTAAGTACATACTTACTCTATGGTATAACTCATTACCCTTAACATTAAGCTTACTTTACGAGTCACTTTAGTCGAGGAAAGTAACCTTATTTTCACCGTGTCATTGATCATATTTTTATTGAAACTGGTGTGATTCACGATTGCTTGTAATTCAATTCTAAAGTGTTATCCATAAAATTTTTATTCACGTGAACATGCTCATGCTATGAGAAATAATTGAGATTTTATTCCATTTTTCTCTCAACCTTGTCTGCACGGCAAGATTACGTGTTGCGGAGCGGAGCATCCACGTTGCAAAATTTAGCATGAAAACATATTGAAGTTGTGATCCCAAGATTTTTAAAGCTTAAAATCCTTTAGATTTACAAGAATTTTTAAAAAATAGCAGAAAAACTTCGGGCGTTACACAATTAGAAAATAAAAATGTCCACAAGAGGTAATCAATTTTTCCAACATTACCGCCGTTGAGTTCCGTTTTTGAAGTTTCGTTCCTCACAAAGATTCCCTCTCTTCGTTTTTCCTGCCAAGTAGAATACTTTTCGAGGGCTTGGCACATTAATTACAGCCTTTCGTACTGGCATGGGATGCTAATACGAGGTTACAAGGTCTTTACGCATGGGCATCATTTATCTCTTTCCCAGTGAACAAGCTCGTCCATCTCCGGCATACAAAGAGGAGAAACATTTGGCAGAGTCACTAGCCTATTTTGAGTCGCCTCAAATGGCAGAAAGGATCTTGTTCGAATAGTAAATACTGCCTACGTAGGCAGGAGGAGGAATGCGAGGAACGATAGGTACCACTGGCTGAAAATGTGCAACTGCTTCGCCCATTGGGTAATAGTATGACTCTCTATTATCTGTAAAATGAGCAGCTTAATTGCTTCTTATTGATTTTTATTAGATACAAGAAAATTTTCGCCATACACGATGAAAGGCTATTAATTTAATCTACTAAATTAAATTCACAATTTACAAGGCCCTGAGGCGATAAAAACGGATACGATATCCTCTCGTTAACCCTTATAAGACCAAACCAACTTAACAACTGATTTTTATTATTTTTTGCATATCCTAATGCTTTTATAGCTAATGAAGAGATATTCTTAAAGATAACTCGAACAAATATTTTAAAATGTGTTTCCAAGAATGTTCCCTAACGGGAATATAGGACTGTCCACCGGATTGTCCAGGACAGTGTCCAGTGAATAAAATTCCGAGGATCTTAATTACGTATATCTAAAGTACGTAAATTAAGTAGGTAAAAACAATGATCTTATGTTTAAAAGCTATCAATCTATATATCATATACCTCTTCATGCAAAGATTAATAACAGAAATTTTCGAGAAAGGTTCAATCTATTTGCGCTTTAAGAGCAATCAATTTACACTTTTATATGGTAAAAAATAATTTTTACTTAAAGTCACGAAATGGAACGACAAACGACACACGAAACGACGTTGCAAAATCATTTTTGGTGCTTCAATCTTTACCAGTCACTCCAATCTGTGTATAGAAATCGCGTATGACAATGTTGACCAGGAAAACACCAGCTTTGAACTCTTAAAGTATGTGTGCACAAGAAGGTAAGGAGTTTCGAAAGGGTTTTTGGTACAGGTTGCATCACAAAGGGAAGCAATTCATAAAAATGCTATAACAGTAATGACAAGTTGAATACCTCGCACACTGACTGTAGCATACTTCACTGTTTGGCCTAAACCTAGCAAAGATAGAGCAAGTTAAAAGATTCTAATAGTGCAAAACAAAAAATATAAAGTAAGCTAATGTAAGAAAGTGAAGGGAAGTTAGGAAATACTAAGGATACAGTGAAATGCAATAGAATAAGGACCCCATTAATTGGAGCATTTGTTAAAATATGCAAGGAATTACTATAAAATAAGGCTCCGATTACGAAACGGGTAAAACTATTAATAATTAATCAAAAAAAGTGAAGCAAAATATCTGGAAGTAATTCGATCAATGGTTAAGGATGATTACGAAACGGGTAAAACTATTAATAATTAATCAAAAAAAGTGAAGCAAAATATCTGGAAGTAATTCGATCAATGGTTAAGGATGATTACGAAACGGGTAAAACTATTAATAATTAATCAAAAAAAGTGAAGCAAAATATCTGGAAGTAATTCGATCAATGGTTAAGGATGATTACGAAACGGGTAAAACTATTAATAATTAATCAAAAAAAGTGAAGCAAAATATCTGGAAGTAATTCGATCAATGGTTAAGGATGATTACGAAACGGGTAAAACTATTAATAATTAATCAAAAAAAGTGAAGCAAAATATCTGGAAGTAATTCGATCAATGGTTAAGGATGATTACGAAACGGTTAAAACTATTAATAATTAATCAAAAAAAGTGAAGCAAAATATCTGGAAGTAATTCGATCAATGGTTATGGATGATTACGAAACGGGTAAAACTATTAATAATTAATCAAAAAAAGTGAAGCAAAATATCTGGAAGTAATTCGATCAATGGTTAAGGATGATTACGAAACGGGTAAAACTATTAATAATTAATCAAAAAAAGTGAAGCAAAATATCTGGAAGTAATTCGATCAATGGTTATGGATGATTACGAAACGGGTAAAACTATTAATAATTAATCAAAAAAAGTGAAGCAAAATATCTGGAAGTAATTCGATCAATGGTTAAGGATGATTACGAAACGGGTAAAACTATTAATAATTAATCAAAAAAGTGAAGCAAAATATCTGGAAGTAATTCGATCAATGGTTAAGGATGATTACGAAACGGGTAAAACTATTAATAATTAATCAAAAAAAGTGAAGCAAAATATCTGGAAGTAATTCGATCAATGGTTAAGGATCATATTCCAAAGCCATACAATATATACATATTTTTCGCCTCATAAGCGCATGCTGTATTTTTTCTATTTGAATATTGGAGGTTTTTATATTAAATATACCAAAAGATGACATCAACTAAGACGTCTCAAAGGTAAATATTATGTAATACGATAACTACATGAAGAATAATAAAATATTTCAGAGAGAAGGGAAGAATATCAAATAATTAATTTAAAAAAAATAAATACTACGCCAACCGACGCGACGGTGGAATGACAAAAATGTTTTGCAAGACAAAACATTTTTGCAAAATTTTGCAAGTTACTTGGAAAAAGTGCATAAAACCTTAGGTGCTGAAATTTTATGTAGTCGAGCAACAAGGGCAATATAAGATTTTTTCATTGAAATATACCAATCTTAAGTATTTTAGAACACAAAATAATGTATCCTAGGGTTTAAAATTGGGTAGAATAAAACTTCTAGAGTAATTTAATTGCTTCCTTGGATTCAAAGAAGGGCACACTTAACCATGGCTCCCGGCAAGTAAACGTCTCCTTGATTATCATCACTTCACTTCGAGGTGGAGACGTAATCGCGTGATGGCACTCGTAATGGTGTGTGGGGGATAATTCGCGTCATCTTTTTGGGAAAAGGATTCGCCATCCCTTTCCCATACGCCCGAAAACCAACTTAAGGACCTCTAAAACGAGGCGGAGGCGAAGAAGAATGCCGACTCGGCGCAAGTTGAAAATTGCGAGCACAAATAAAGCGTTTTACGGCGTGACTCGGCGATAGGCAGCGATGAATGTGAGACGAGGAAGAAAAGAAAAAGCAGTTTTGGGTGAAGTTGAGAGTGGGATGGTGGGAGGGGGGGGGGATGAGCTGTTGCATCGTCGTCGACGTCTTCGTTATTTCGCGCCGGTCGTTCACTTGCGTGGGATCTTCCCCTCGCGGCGAAAGAGAAATGTTCGCAAATTGTCATCAGAAACGGCGAGGTTAGAGCTGTTGGTGCTTCTCTACATGGCGAAGGTGAAATTTGATAACCAGCTGGGAACAGGAAAACTAAGTTTAAGTATGGTTAAATTGAGTAATGGAGACAACTTGACCAATTTTAACTATCAATTTGAACTCAAAAACACTCATAGAGGGGGTTAGATAGGGAGGGTAAAGAATTATGTAATTTGGTCCCCTAGAATTGGTTGCGAACTAGCATTAAAGCCCTCGGTATTCATAGATGTGTTCGCGGATCTCTGAAATCCAAAATAATGCGCGGGACGGCATAAGAGCCGGCAATGTGAAAATATAATCCCCGCAATCGCGTCATAAATCCTCATTCGGCTGTACACCGAAAATCCATAAAATAAGATATAAAATACTGAATTCATTGACTTAAATGGATGGGATTAAGTTGTGACAGCGACTACTGAAATATTAAAATAGATAATAAATTGCTTACAATGGGACTCAAATCCGGACGACACGTAGCGGGGATTACAGACCGCTCGCTTAAACGCACTCGGCTACGATGTTTGTTGGAGATGTACGCTTCATCCAGGGGAGTGATGCCGCGCGAAAACTTGCGATTATCTCTCGAACCCGGTCCTATGGGGAAGAAAGCCGAGAATCTTTTTCAACATTTCCTGTATAGTTTTAGAAAATAACACCGTCGTTCAAATCCCGAGCATCACTCTCTCAATATCTCGCTGTGAGTGCTGAATGTAGAATTCGATGATGGCTGCGTCCTGAAGTAATTAATGCGGCAAGCGACAGGGCGCGTAGGCTTCCACGCCAATGGCACGAATCATTAGAATATATCATCAATCATTGAAAAAAAGTGAGTAGTACACAGTTGATATACCCAAGAAAATACTTCATACAAAAGCATGGATAAAGGAATAACATTTACGTATCATTTAAAGAAAAAGTTGGTAAAGAGCAAATTTGAGCATCTAAAAATGTTTTGCATAAAAATTTATATTCAATTTGGACGAGTATGGATTGTGAGGCTAACGATAAAAGTAGATGTAGCGGTCAGAAAATTGACTAGGTGAAGCAGTTCAACTATATGGGCAGCACATTAGTGGAAAACGGACATATAGCACCAAGGACATCAAGAAAAGAATTGCGTCAGCTAAGGAGGCGTTCATAAACATGTGAGGACTGAAAGGGGATGGTCTGGTGGTTTTACAACGACAAAGCTCTTGGAGAATAGTTTTTAAAACGATCCCGTGACAAGACAAAATCAGATCCGGATGCGGCTCTCGATACCATCTTCCCTTTTTTTCACGACGGCGGCTTCACGCACTCAAGTGCGGTGCCAAACGCTTTGAGAGGGAAAGGGAAGGTGAGAAAGTCCACGGAGGGGATGGTGGGCATTGGTCATCAACGGGCTTACATGGAGATTCAGGAAGAGTGAGCCGCAAAAGTCGCCCCCGGGGGAGACGAACCCCACCTGCCTGCCTCCTCTCGCATCGGCGCCGTTCCGACCCCTTTCTCCGGCAGTGGGGTCGCCTCAAATTGGCCGTGCGTTGGCGCACCCGTTAGAGCGATGCGTGGGCAGGGTTCGCGAAAGGGCCACAGAGTCAGGTTGAAGAAACGCGGCGTGATGCAGACTCACCATTTATTTATATCTACGTAGTATATATGCCGGCCTCGGTGGCGGCGGGGTAACGTCCTGTCGCCTGTCAAACAAGAGGTCGCGGGTTCGAGTCCCGCCTGGGTAGGTTTCCTCTGTCCAGGGCATGGTTGTTCGTGTACTTGTTAACATGTTAAATTTTTTTTATATCCCGATATAAAAAATGGCCAATATGAGCTGTATTCGGTGGTTTGAGGATAAAATAAATAAATAAAATAAATAAAAATATTTGGAAGTGGACGAAGACGAGGAAGAACGACGAAGTGTAGGACATGGTGGGTGAGGAGAGGCAGCCTCTGGATGAGATACGGAGGAGATAGAAGGTATGGATGGAGGGAATAATAGGGCGGGGAGGGGATGTCCGTAGCCTACGTGTAGGCTACGGGATGTCGAAAACAGTGTTATAGCGTAGAATGTTAGGTAAGCGAGGGAGAGGAAGAAAAAGAATAGGACTTTTAGATAGAATTAGATAGAATGAAAGGTAGTAGGCCTTACTGTGAATTGAAGAGGGAAGTGCTCGACGGAAGGGGAGGCTCCCAGAATGCTTCTTTTTAAGTAGGTACTCGTAAGCACTCCATGTAAAACCTACCTCAATCGGTAGAATATTTTAGTAATGATACTATATTTGGAATGTTGATATTTTGTATAGTTTCCTGTACTGTGGTGGCTTGACATTGGTTTTAGGGGTTTCTTTCCATCCTTCGGGAGAATGTTGGGCCAATACCACTCCCGCACCATTTTTCGACCCAAGCAATGCTAAAGAGGCACCATCCTAAGCAGCTCCGCGAATATATATTGTTTGCTATTTTATGCTATTTATATAATTCGCGGAAATTAAACATTGTTGAAATTGAACTTGCAGACTCGTTAGAAGACCTCATCAAGCAGTGAAACAAGGACAGAGATTAATTTGGTTTGTCTTGTACGACTTAGTTTTTCAAGCCTGGTTTGTGAGGCTCCAGTTAAAAGTAAGTGGTCAAAAAACCATAAGTAAGTGAGAAAGATGCGGTGATCATAATGTACGGGAAGCTAGAAAAAAATAACTAACAGTTAATAGGGCGACATCACGTTGATTCTCACGAAGGACCACTAATATTTGGGTCATCAACAAGTTGCTCCTCATTCAACAAAAAGCTCAAATTTACAGTGATTTTCAAAAAATGATTCTTCTAATACGTTATGAATCGCCTTGAGTAGACACTATTTTAGCGATATCTATGCACGTTGTGAGTTCACTATGGTGCGCAAACCACTTCAAGAAGAAAACTTATGGAACGCATTACTTGGTGAAGTAGTTCAACTTTATGGGCATTAGATTAAAGAAAAACGGGCACAACATTAAGGAAACCAGGAAGAAAATTGCGTTAGCAAATGAGGCGTTTATGAATAGGAAGGAACTGATGAGAGGGGCAATATTTAAGAATTTGAATAAAAGACTAGCAAAGAGTCTGATTTGGAGTGCAGAGCTTTGAAGAGCGGAAATTTGGAAGTTGAGGAAGGAGGGTGAGAAGAGACTAGGTGCGTTCGAAATATGGTCGTGAAGGAGCGATTAAGTGCTGGACATGGTGAGGGATAACAGAGGGCTTCTAGGTGAGGTAAAGAGAGGTGACAGATGGTTTAGATGAAGTACTGAAAGCGAACGGGATGTTAAAAACGTGCTATTGCATAGAATACTTAATGGGCATGGGAGGGGGATGTAGAGAATAGAAATTATAAACAGAATGAGGGGGAGTAGGATAAACATATTCCGTTTTGAAGAGGGAACTCGGATGGGAGTAGATACGACTGGAGAAATTCCCAAATGCTCCATACCTACCGTAGGAATATTAGCAGCACATAATTGTTTAACTTACGCAAGCATCTTGAAAATTTCCGGATGTATAGAATATAACTAAATAGGCAACATTTGCCTATGTCCCTACTTATCAAAGTGTTCAAAAAGCAAATGGGTACATTTAATAAAAAAGGATATTCTGTACGCGTAATGATATCATTCAGCCTGGATTTCGAATCTATAATGGTAAAAGTCGCCAAAACTGCATTCTTGGATTATTATTTTCCCTTAAGTTCTCGGGGGGAAGAGTAGCTAGTTGAAATTGTTCGATGCTTGTTCGGTTCGTCAAGGATATGAGCTAGTAGTTAAATAATGATCCCAATTTAATGAGACGATTACTCAATGAGATTAAAGAGTGGATTACTAGTAAAATATACACTTACCCGCTCCTCCCTTTGAGGTCCATGTTGATTTTTGGCTACATCAACTCACTTCCATGACTTTCTCCAGCATACTGCGACCTCTAAGTTCACCTTCCTTATATCTCTATATACATCTGTACTCTGAGTCTTCTGGAAGATCGCGTATTGAGTTATCTGGAATAATAGAAAAATTACTTTACCGAAAAGGAAACGACTACACGAATAGTACCCTCAAAGAGAAATTGCAAGTAGAAAGTCCCCAAAACGAATTATTTTAAGCAGAAAGGATCCCAAAAAGAATCGTAACCATTACTTCTACTAAGCAGGTCAATTCGATCGCTGGCATCCGTGGTCTCTTTATTCGGTAGTTACCTCAGCAAAGGGCTATAGGGTCCTATGGGTCGATTCTTGTATAGGTCACCTGACTCCCACACCTGATATCCTAATGCAGTAATTTTTTGCTTCCAGCACTTCTTGCAAGTCGACGTGCATATCTCGGAAAGAAAATGTCTTCCAAACACTAAACGCTTGAATAAGCCTGCCCTCGGTGAATGTAGACCTTTCAGTTTTCACATCATGTAGGTTCTCCTCAGTTTGCAAAGGTTCGCTTGAGGGATTCGCTCACTTGTATTAAGGGAGCTATGAACTTTATGGCTATTCACAATTCAGGTGCAGTCCTAGCGCAAGTTTACGATGCAAATAGAAGACGGTTTCGAAACTGGAGGAGCAATATCCCCGAAAACTGGCTGCCGCGGCTGGAAGGATAGCGCTTGCGAGAATGTTTCCACGATTTCCTTTTGCCAGCTTCGACATACATTAAGTCTTTATGGTATTAAATGCCCCAAGCAGGTCACTATATTGGATTGTGAAGGATGTGCTGCCTGGAAGTGAGGTCGGCGTAGGCCCGGCTACTATCTTGAAGCTCCAAGTCGAGTCGAATTGTCAGTCCTCATAGGCCTGGAAATCTCCGTTTCTTCGCTGAAACGCAATGCTGGCTATTATGTTCACTGTTATGCTCACTTACTCATACGTTCTTTTCCATGACGCCTCCCACGTAGAGAACATAAGCTTTTCCGAGGACTGTACACATGAGAGAGAATACACCCACTTACTTTTGCCACATTTGATTCCGAGGCTTTATGGACCGTAGCGAAGCACATTGCGCCCCAACGTCACTCGAGTCCCTCGGCAAAAAAAAAATAAGAAACATACGAACTGTTGTCATTTTTCGTCTATTGTGCAATAAAGCGAAACGTTTGGGTTCTTTCTTTTTTATCAGATAAAAAACAATCCGACTCCTATTCGGTGGTCTATTCGGTCGATTTGGGAGAATTTTGAGAGCTACGAACTTAAATCCGATATTTTTTTCTTTTGACAGTGTAATCTGTGGAATGTAACAATGAATTCTTTACCAATCCAGTTTTTGAAATATCCGTCTGCGCGGTGACAACAGAAGAACTGAAAGGAAAGAATAGTCAATCCTGATTGAGAAATCCACTTCATGAGGCGAGGGTAAATGTGAGTCGCAAATAAAGTAGGTTTGCAATAATTACCGAGGGAAAATAAAGGCAGGGAACCAAGGAGCAAACACGTAAAAAAATAATATCACTGCTAATTTACGATTGAAAAAATGGAGTAACCGCAAATAGTAGGATTCTCTCCGTTTATTTATTGTGATGATGACCTTAAAGTGAAAGGAAAAAAAGGCTCTCAGGAAACAGAGAAAATCTAATTAGTGAGTATGGATCTTAGCTTGCAGCCACATAGGGATAATTATCGATTTAAGTTTACTGAAAGTTATGAGGATTTAATTCATTATGATTTCATTTGGCCAGATCATATTATGCGGCTGATCGCAAGATTAAATTCTCACAAGCAGATTTAAACGGTGTGAGAGGGCAAGTAACAGCAGTAGGCATGCGTAATTACCTTTCCTTCATAAAATACGTGAAATTGAACAAAACTACTACAATTTATGGTAGCAGTAGCCTCCGAACATAAACTGAATTGATTTTGAAGTAAAAAATGAAACAATTATTTACAGTAACTTATGCGATCAGTTTCACATTTATTGATGGATTTTAGGGTTGGGTTTATCTACAGTTCAATGATTCGAAAAAGCTCCAACAGAATTATGCGCATTGATCTTTAGCAGCTAGTTTAATTTTGAGTACTTTGATGTGTAATCAAGTATATAAGTATAAACAAACAATTGGAAAAGCTTTAAAAGCTCTCACAGTTATCCAATCACGTGTCAACAAAGTTAAAAAATAGAAAAAATGTTATTTCTGGACTGAATGACATTTAAGTTAAGTCTCTAAAGTTTAATTAAAAAGAACACCCCTATTCTTAAAAAAAATTTTAAGGCTATGTCACCGCGTAAATTTTTTGGGCTGCCTCAACGTTTCCGACCGATGCTTGTCGCTTTTTCAAGGGAATCTTTTAAAGAGAAAAAGCGAGCAGCATAGGTCGGAAAACGCTGGGGCCACCCGAAAAATTGACGCGGCGACATAGCATTAAAGTTATTTTTTTAAACTAACATGACGAGTACCCACGGAAGTCTGAACGAAGAGTTAAGAGACCCCCTGCATAAATCGATGCTAAATACGTGATGCGTGTCAAATTCAGATATCCTCCACACGGGAGAGGCCAACTGCGTTCATTCAATCTGCATTGATTTCCTCGGGAAAAGAGCGGGATTTAAAAGTGAAACGGTCTGACATATGGACTTCAAAAACCTCGGTCCTCACGAAACCGTTCTCGCACATTCCCCGCTCGCACACGTAGATAGATCCGTTCGATCCCGTTCCAGCTGAGCATGGCCATTCGCACCTGTTCCCACATCACTTTGCGGTGGCTCCCTCCCTCTCATCCCCCTCTGGAGATTTGGCCCCGCGCCCACCCGCCAGCCATATGCCCTGGAAACGCGGAAGTGTTGCGGCGGCAGAGAAAGAGAGGGAAAGACGGAGAGAGATAGGAGGAAAGGGGGAAAAGAGGAGAGACGGAGAAAGGTGGCATCGGGCGCAATGAGGAAGCTGCGGTCAGAAGAGACGAGATAAGACGAACGCTTTTACTCGAGGTGGAGTGGCCCCGAGGCGGGAGACGTATATTTTCGGCGACAGCGGAGCGGGTGAACGTGGAGATGGGGTCGAGAATTCTGGGAGATAAAGGGTTGCGGATGTTGTTCTGTGAGAAAGTGTAGGTACTCTACGCCAGCCACACACTCTTGATAATCCGCACATTACCATTTCACTAATGCAGCCGCAAAACAATTCTGGAGAGTTTTTTTTATTTTGGCCTACCTAGATGGATTCCAATCGTCATAAATTTAATCATTTATTCGCATCATCACTTTTTGTTCACATAACTCAATTTAGAATTAAAAAAAATAGAATAAATGAAATGGAATGATTACATAAAGATAAATATTAACAACAAGGATAGGGGCAATCAAATACTGGAATAAGAGAAACTTATTCATTGCATTGTTATCTGATAGGATGTTCAACATGCATATCCTTTTCAATACACACAACAAGTAGAAATACATTCAGCATACTATGCCTATAATTGAGACTGGTATAAAAATTAATACTCACGAATTGATTAAGAAATCTCATTAAAATATTTAGCATTGAATTCAAGAATGAAACGGTAACAATTGTAAAATTAATAATTTGTAAAAAAATTTAATTAAAAGTGATCACGAGAAAATTAAATTATTTATATAATTGTAGATGTGATGAAAATGTAGAAAATATATGTTAAAAACAGTTTTTTTTGTGAAACGTAGATTTCCATTTCATTATATTAGAATGAAAATTCAAGATCGGATCCATTAAAATTTGGAATTAACGTTTTTTTGATGACTTAAATAAAAATATCGATTATTTAATTAATGAAACCAAAGTTTATTTAGACCTCGTCCGAATTTTCCTTAGATGTCCTTAAGATTTGTGTTAGAGGTAAATCGGTCCGCTGCCCAACACTGCAATCAATGGACAGTAAAACATGCATTACGAATTGAGAATAACAATGGAATAAAAATGTCAAGGAATTATTACAAAAGGATAAATATTAACAACAAGGAGAAGGGAAATAAAATACTAGAATAAGAGAAGCTTATTCATTGCATTGTTATCTGATAGGATGTTCAACATGGATATCCTTTCCAATAAACTCAACAAGCAGAAGTACTATCAGCTTACTATGCCTACAAATGCAACTGGTATTAAAATTTATATTCAAGACTTGTCAATTGCATGTTAAATTCTATCTATACATATAATAATAAATATAAATAAAGATCTATTTCACAAGAGTAAAATCAATGGTGTATTTAAGTAATTGTAGGAAAATATGAAAGGATTTTTAAATTATGCTAAGGCTGTGGTGTTTAAATGGATTTTATTTTTATTTAGACTATATTTATAACGCATCTATGATAAAAATAGGGATAATTTTCTGCTAAGAGTGCCTAGGGAATTGATTAGGCATGCTTAAATTCAGGGTCAGGGTATGAAATGTGTGAGCACGCAAAATATGCGCTCACAAGATGAGTGAATACGCTTTAACGATGGTCAAATGGAAAAGAACGAAGGGTATTGACACGGCACCATGAAACCTAACAGGAGGAGAAATCTTTGGAGAATGAGTGGTATTCGACTTCTCAGCACCGGTAATCTGGTTGAAGCAATTTTGAGTCATACAGGTTTGGAAATTCTCGGAACTTTATGAGCCCACCCTTTTGAAGCAGCGGGCATATCGACGTATCTGTCTTCAAAAAGGAATACGCACGTGTATGAATGCAAGTGGAGGAAAACCTCCGCTTCTTCCTCGCTGGCTATGCGCCGCTGATTCAAAATTGTGTTCCAACTTCAATGGCTCCTGAGAAGAACCACACAACGTAATTTTTTAGCTCATTTCAAGAGAATTTGAGGATACTCGTATTATTGCAATATATGCGATGTGACAAAATGAGAAGATTGTGAAAAGAATTCTCTGGTTTACCACCGTTATGAACTAATTAGCGACGCGGAGTTAATTTATAATAGCTGATGTTGCAAGCGTTCAAGAGGAGGGGCCAATGATAAAAACTGTCATTATGGTGGCCAGAGTTCGCCAGAGTGAAATAAAAGTAATTTCTCGGGTAAAGATCGACCTATACATTAGTCATTAGTCAAGGATTACATTAAATACTGTCAATGAATTTATTGAACATTCCTAAGTCACACGGCATAATGGTAAAGTATCATATTTTCGACTATAGATTACTACCTAACTGTTGCTCGATAACTGTATCTGTTTGGTAATACATGATGGCAAGGATGATTCATAACAAAGTTCCCAGAAGCAGTCATGTTAAATATTATATAATATAATAAAACTATTTACAGTTTTAAGAATAGGATACTATTATTAGATAAATGGAATTCAGTAATGAATCAGAATGTCACTTGTTACCGATACAAAATTCGAAATTGGCTAAGTGAGATATTCTTCGCAAAAACTGCAAATATTAAAAGCAAGCTCTGCCTGAGGTCACAAAAACATTACATCAAAATTCTATACGAATGGCAAAACTTTTTTTAAATAAATTCATTGGGGTAAAAAAATTTCACTTTTAAAGTTATTCTCAAGTGTATTAATTTCATTGCATAAAAATAATTAACAAAATTTTGCGAGTCTTCGGAACGAGAAAGTGCCTTGATCCATCGCGAGAAGATTATAAACGAAGTTCATGCTTAGCGCGGATAACGTCAACAAATGGCAAAATAAAAATAAATGGCGAAAACACTTTCACATTCATCCGACGTGAGGTAAGACGCGCTTAAAAAATTAAGGAATGACATCGGCCTGTCGCGGTGGGTAACCGACAAGTTTCTCCTTTGACAAAATGTCCCCGTGGGAGTGGGAGAGGTCGATGGAAGAACGACTCGCGAGGTCGCCCCACCGGAATCTCCTGCCCACTCCTTTCCTCAAAAACGTCTGCCTCCCATTCCGTAATCTCACCATTGCGGCCGCCCATGGCACAGAGCGGAGTAAGTTCCTTACCCCTTACTATCGCGGAGGCTGTTCTCTCTTTGAACAGAACGGGAAACAGAACGGCCAAGGCAGGGAGTCGCCTACGCAGTGCCCCGACAAAAGAGCAAACACACCCCATTATGAGGTCGAGATGGGGAAGATCTGTTTTCAGCAATTAAAAATGCAGTCATGGGTGAAGATTTGCAACACAAATTTTGATTTAAACACAATAGGGTGGTTTCCTATTACTTTTTATTGCTTAAATCGAAAGATTATTACTCCTGGAGTACGTATTGCACGCTTTTAGATTTTCAACAGACGATATCTATTTTTCGCGATTAAATGATGGAAAGTGAAAATTTTCAAGCGCGCGAAAACGCGACGGCTAAGTATGAATGCCGAGAAAACTCCGTGTGACGTCGTTCTGGTTCCCGCTGCCGCAAGTGAGGTGACCTTGGGGCGAGGCTTTGAGCGATGATACGACGCAAGATGCTAGCAGGTAGCAGAGTAGTACCCTGCTAGCTGGTAGCGCTTGGCTTAAATAATGATCATTAATACCTTATCAAACGAAATAAACTTTCCGACCTTAGTCAGTTTTAATAGGTGATTATTAAGACATGTTTCCCTTAGCTCTGTGCCTCATGCATGCATTGGTAATCTCAGACGATGTAAAACTCCTATTTACTCGTATAGAAACTAGGTCCCTGTGACGTCACGTGGAGTGGCATCGCATGGGCGCCAATCTGATCTTTTTCAATTGAGGCTAAAATGGACCATTGCCATTCGTATAAACCGGTATTTCTAAAACCAAATAATTTGTATGTAATGAATACACTAATTTTGGGTAACGAATCGCAATCAATGCCTTTCGTTTTCTTTGATAAGATAAGGAATATAAGATAAGGAATTGAATAAGGTAAAACTCAATCAGTAAGTATTGTCGTGGATGGCTATCCGGGGATTCCACCGGGTCAGGTTCTCTAACTCCATATCGGCCGACGTTTCGATGCTTGAGTTGTCCATCGTCATCAGGGCGTCGTCATCATGCCATAATGACGATGGACAACTCAAGCATCGAGACGTCGGCCGGTATGGAGTTGGAGAACCTGACCCGGTGGAATTCCTGAATAACCTTCCACGATTCGGTACGTCAGGAAAGAGTACGATAATTTTTCAGTAAGTTTTATATCAGAAAAAATTGCATGAAAACAAATGGAATGAAATAATGTTTTCTATTTAATCTGGTCAACTTGCTGAAGACCCGAAATCAAGAGCGATATAACAATCAGTATTGGGGCAGTATAGTCGGAGGCGATAAGACTCCTTATTTGACATCTCGAGAGGGTGCCATTTGTTGGCAGAGCTGATTTGGCGCGAGGTAGGTAGGTATGCTTCGTTATGGGCGTGATAACTAGGCGCGAAAATATCAGTTGATCCCTCACAATTAGCTTTGGTTTCTATATGTTCCCTTCTTCACGGAAAAGCTAAGTAAAACTCTTCCATATGCGTTTGTATATCTCTTGCTCGAATTCTTGCATGAGTGATATTAATCTCCTGAGCACCTTTGTATGTTTCAGAATCAGCATTATCGAACGAGGAAAAAATTATGCATACTAAATTGCTATTTTAAGAGTAGGTAATAATGGTTATAACCTATGTGTATTGGCATCAACAAAATGTACCGTATATAAGATCGGGGAGTAGCAGTATTTACACAATCGGGATAGGAGCTTCACTGAAAGGTTATAAAATAAGGAGGATTATTTTATGCCAATATTTGAACAGTGCAGTAGTAATAGAATAAGTAAAAATAAAAAACAAAATAAGAAAAAAATATCGAGGCATACCGAAGGAAAATTTTCCAAAAATTTCCGAAGGGAGTTTGGAGTTAAGTGGCAACAAAAGTGGCAGACGCATTGGCGAATTTCTGTTTTGAAATAGTTTACTACTATAACCCAACTCACATATATCTTAAGAAATTTAATACATATAATCAAAATATTTTAAGTTCAAAACCTTTTTCTTCGGTTTGAAAGTTTCCTTCAATTATATCGAAAACAAACTGAGGTTTTCAAGAGTATAACACCTGAATTAAATTAGAGATTATTTTAGCTTGAAAAGTTCTATATATTTCTTTAATTTTCTTCCATATATCTCATTTGTCTTCTGCCTCATTTTCAAGGAACAATTTTTTTCATCCCATAAACGCCACCTTAGCAATTCGCCGCGCACCAACCCCTAATCTAAGTATGCTCGACCGACATGTTTTGTCACTTATGTTTTTCTGAAAAGTTTTTATTTACTTTTCGAGGTCGACCAATATAAAAACATTTTTTCCAATTTTTGATGGGAACAAATAAAATATTTTCGGGAACCTTCTCTTAAATTGGAATGCATTTTTTTTACAGGAGTGGGTTACTCGAGCACAGGGCAAAGCCCGTCCATCAAAATCCATTTACATTTGAGTGAATTTAGTGGTAAGTTACTCGGTAACAAATTTAAAGGGCTTTGTTAAGAACACCATGAAGAATGCGTTTATTAAATATGGTAATAATAGGAACAAGAACCTACCATTAGATTCTTGCATAACTTTGGTCCCGGTAACTCTCACATCTTTCGTCAACGGTAAGCTAATCCCCTGGCGCTTGCTTCTCTAAACCCTATCACACTATTTGTCGACCTCGAAGGTGGCGGGGATACGTCCTCGACTGCTATCCTAGAGATCGTGGGCTTGATTTTCCCTAGGGGAATCTTCACCACCCATGTTATCGATGTGTGCGATAATCCACCTTGCTAAATGAAAGACACGACAATTCAGCCCCAATTTCACTGTTGAAATAATTGTGACATTATTATTATTACTACCCGAACATCCACTATTTTCCCAAAGCCTATTGTCCCGATCAATGGCAATGAAATACAGGAAAGTCAGAATACGCATTTTGGAAGCTCATTAACTCGGCAAGAAACGTAAAGCACAAAACGTAATAACAAAATTGGACAATTGTTTGTGAAATTAATCATTATAAAATAATATATTTACGAGTATAAAACTACAGTATGGATTATGGGACCACTTGTTCCGAATTTTTTAACGAACATCGTGGATACCAGCAACGGACTCGAAACAAGTGCTTATATATTCAATAATGTAGATCCATATTCATACATACGGATGTATGTACTCCTTTCATGCAAAGACTATTCTTCGTAGCAATCATGAGATATCTTTATTTTAGGGACAGAAACTATTTAATAGCATTTTTTAAAATGATCAAAGTGTTATCTATCTAAATTATTGTATTTTTTCTCACCATAAACCTTTACATTAACTTAAGTCATATTGAGATACTTTACATGTGGATGTTGAGGCACAAATCCATATTTTCCCAAAAAATATTAGAAAAACAAAACGTATCCCAGCGCCATATCTATAATGATGAAAGCGATATTATTGTGGTCTTCAAATTTCCACCGAGATATTAGCCAAAATATTGAAACCTCATTTGATCAAACCTAAACCACATGTTCACGCTCAAGGAAATATGCCCAGGAAACGAATACTGTACCTACCATTTATCTGCTGATTACCTTTGTTATTGCTCGCCTTTTAAATGCTAAAAATCGTAGTGGATGCGAAATTAGCCTGTATACAGAAACGATTTAAGGTTTCAGAGAGACTGAATATACTCAAGCAATGATAAAAAATTGAGCAAATTTCACCGATAGGCTCCTTCAAAATTCATTCATTATTTTCACTAGCAAAAGAGTTGGAATGATAAATAAATCTGTATTTTTCCGATTGAAATTCCGAATTCCGTCGCCTTCTACTCGATTTAATAGCGGCGCAGGCTTATACCTTCCGCTGAAAAGTTAATGGCGTCAGTGACTGTAGCTAATCGCTTCTCCGCTACTTCTCGGCTCGCGCATGCGTCTGACGTGGCTCGTTGTCATAAAAACTCTAATGGCAATTCTCTCCGTAAAATCTTGGGTATCTCTACACGATTTCGTGAACTAGAACTTTAAAGACGTCACTAGCTTATGAAAAATCGATGGCCACTTCTGCATTGAGGAAATGTTCCAATATGGAAGACTTTTTTTCGTCATAATGCATCATTCCATTCGTCGATCAATTTTTTTAATTAAATTTAGATTTCGGGTCTGAGTTCTGAGTACGAACGGCTCTATACAACTTTTAGAGTGAGTAACAGTACGTCCATGTTTTTTTTATTTAAAGGATGCAACCTTTCATAGCCTCCTTGTACCTCTTTGGTATTCCGGATGCACGGTTTATCATTCAATTAATGTGATTATTGTGTTCCTACTAAAGGAGAATAGCGAATTAAGTTGTCCCTATCACATGAGTTTTTGTTTACATATTGTATGTGATTAGCGGGATACAAAACCGGATTCAGGATCCACTCAGTAAAGTTTCTTCGGTGTTCAGTTTGATGTACGCGAATTATTAAAATAACCTAATAACCTCATTTCCTTTTGACAAATAAATACCTCAAAATATTTTCTCGGATTACATTTTCCCATTTCCGGAGGAAGTACTCGAAATGAAGGCGAGCAATGTGTAACTTTTATTTTTTGGAACTGATTCGTTTGTATATTACGCCAAAGTATTACCAACGCGAAAGTTATTTTTCCCCAGGCATAAAAATCTGATCACTTAAATGTCCTTTAAGGAGAATTTGTGCCCTCATGAATGACATTAATGTATAAAAAAGGAATAATGTGTGTTACGCAGCCTTGCTCATCACTGCCAGAATAAAAATTAACTTTAAAAAGTAATAAACTACTAACACTATTGTTCTACCGGCAAGTGTGTGCAGGGTATAAATTTTTTTTACGTTTTTTACCTTCATCAATCTTTTTCCTGTTCACTCTTCGGCTTCGGTGATTTTAAATCACTATTCGAAGTTTCAATCCTGCCCATCAATTACCAGTAACTTCCTCAATTACTTGGCGTTCATCCCTCCATAACTCACATTGACTTTGGGAGAATGTGGTCTAATATTTTAGTTTTCTCAGCTTGCAAATAAAAGATTACCCAATCACTCCTTAATATCCATACCACTATGGTAAATTTCAAGATATTTCTCATATAGTCGGCCATTCAACAATTTTCCTCGGCAAATTAATGAAAATCCACTGCAATAGAGAAAAGAATATTTTTTATATCCCATGCACACAATTTACAATATAACTATATAAAATGCACGAATGGACCAAAAACTACAGAAAATATATGCCCATCGAAATATTTACTTGAAACTTGCAGTGCATAAACATTAGATTTAGATTTCTAGTTAAAATGCATGGAAATAGACGATCAAGTGTAAAATGAAAAGGCATAATATGGTATTTTTAGCGGAAAATTATACTCTTTCTCCAAATAATTACGATCCATCATGTCCGTCACGATATTCTTGGAAGAAAATACGCATAGACAGTATTTCATGGGGTTATTAAAAATAAATCTGGATCTAAGAGCCCACCTGGAGCAGTTCTTTCAAAGCAAAAAGTTGTTTGAAATGAAAAATTAACTCTTACTTATGATACCAATAGGATAAATTTAATGGTATGAAACTACCTTGTCTTTGAATAAATTCTTAAATTAAGAAGCTATTTTTTATTTTAAAATGTCCGCTCATCTTGCTGAACCAAGAGCATATATATTTTTCTTTTGGTTGGCCATATTATCTTTTTCTAATATACAAAATTCTCGTGTCAAAGTTTTTGCCGCCAAATTTCTCCGAAACGGCAAGAACGATTTCCTAGGAAATTTTGCGCGTACATGCAGTAGATGTGAGAATATGATGTAAACTATAAGGGCCCATGAGGCCCTGGAATGGACCCTGAATTATTTCCATAAGAAATACATGTAAAGTTCGTTATTAATGCCTGCAGACGGTTTTTCTTTTGCATAATTAAGTTAAATAGTGATACTGATCACATATAGTTGAAACATATACCATTAAAAAGATAAATAAATACAAATTCTTATTCTTGCATTCCAATTTCGTTTCCCCACGTGATTTACGTGAATTTTGAAAAAAAATTTAAATATGCTGAAATTTTAGCGCTTTTGGCTTACTGTGCCCACGACGACCGTCATTATTGTTTATGTTGAAATAATGTTATCCTCTTATGTTTTTTAAATCTCTTTCTATCACAATAAATTGTGAATGGCAAGTCCAAATGAGAAGATTTATTGCCATCAGGAATCCTTATTATTCCGACAGATGTGCCAATTGAATTCAAACGGGTTCAATTTCCAATTAGATTGGTATTCGCAATGACAATAAATAATTCTCAATACCAAACGATATCTGTTTGTTGATTAGATATAGGAAAACCGTGTTTTTCACATGGACTTTTTTTTATAATTATGCGTGTTACGTTTTCGAGTGAATAAACAATCCAGTTTGTTTGCGTTGGCTAAAGATAGATTTACTAAAAATATCGTACACTCCGTTGCAATAAGAGATTGATAATGTTTATTTTTACCTGTCATAATTTGTGCTTGAGATGTAATTTGAAAATTTTAAAATTAAAGCAATAAAATTCAATGCATTCAAAAATGATTGTTAGAGGTTTTGTTATTTATCGGTCGTCAGCGTTCACATCGCGCCATACCTCTTTCAGACATTTACCATATTCCCAAACACTTGCAACAAGTAAGTTATTTTTTTGACAGCCAAAATGTTCACTAATAATAATTTTTGAGGCAAAACAGCGTTTGATAGGTTAGCTAGTAACATGGTTAAAGGATAAAATCGAAAGAATGACTGCACAAAATCACTATCACATAGAAAACTCAACGGATTACTGGGAGCAAAGGCAACCTATCATGTACTGTTTAGCATTATGGTGCCGGAAGAGGAAGTGATTCCACTTTTTGCATGAAATAAACCACTTTAATCTCATACCAAATCCAAGCACTAAATTAAATTAGGTAGAATAAATCTCCCTCTAATAAATAAGTGGCAAAAATAAGTATATTTTTCCTTTGCTTGAAAACTGAAGGAGGTATTGCTTGGAACAGTCTAGTCATCTCATGCTTGACAATATTTTTTCTCAAAATCACAGTCCTTATACACCTCAATTTATTCTCCCGGCCAAAACTCTCGCGTCATTTGTTCTTGAAGTGGGACGTAATAATTCAATTTTGCGCCGTGTTTCGGCGACACCAGTTAAGGGAAAATTTCCCTTGTTGAATGTCATGCGGATCAACATCATTATTATTTAATGGGGTTTTCTCTTCAAGTGACTTGGGAAATCTACCGTTGCTTCTCTCGGTTTCAGCGTTCCGATTTTGAGGAATAGCCAGAGTATTTCAATCGCCTACGTGTCCATACGTAGGTGGATAGTTGCAATTATGTAAAAATGGAATTTCTCCTTATGCGAACCTGCCCCTTTCTTTCACCACTTTCTTGTTCCGCCGCGCGTACTCGTCGAAAGAAAGTGAATCGATTCTGGATCGCGCAAGAAATTCTGAAAGAGAATGATTTCTGGAGCACTTATTAATGTAATCCACTCTTTCCACCTAGTTGTGCACGAGATACCTGAAATGAAAGCGATGGAAGTCGCTCGATTGAAAATCTGAAGAGTTAAGTCCGTATAAATATCATTCTTCTCCCCCGCATTACGGTGCATGCTTTGCTTCAGGGATACGAGAGTTCAAACGAACAGCTATTTCTGAAAGTAGAAAGTGCAAGAAATTTGCACTCAATAGCCTCGGAATAGACCATTAACTGTTCGCCTGTAGTTCGCGGTTGAATGCATCGGCAGAATCACGATAATTTTTCCAGTTTCTCCACTGAGGCCATAAGAAATGCGGAATTGACAGGAATAGCCTCTTATCCTTCAATTAACTTTCGTAGGTTATCATTAGCGCATACGAACAAACCGACGGTAATATTTCCAATGCTCTTAATCCCGTACTTCAAGCCATTCAAGTACTGAACGGCTCATAAATTAATGGCAAGTTTGCAACGAGAGATAATTATGCATCTTGAAAGTCTTTTTTGGTTACTCGTGCCTCATTGCCATTGGTATTTTTCTGATTCCAGCTTTCCAGAAAGTAAATGATACGCAACAAGCCTAATGATTTGCGTGAATACACGTTCCAGCTTAAACTGAATGGCATAAACGCGCTGTAATTTTCGATGTGAACATCATGGTAATTTTTAAAAATGTCAAAAAAATCTTAAAGGTTATCCACTTCACATTGGAGTACATGATGGAAGAATTTCTTTTTCATTTTCAAAATTTATGAAACAGACAACAGACAAACTCTAGAAATCAAGATATTTATTACACCTACTATATAAGGATCGACGAAAAAATTTCAATTTCCTTTCAGGCACAGAGAGCTAGAGGTACCGCAATAGATTCTTGAACTGAGGGAAAGTTATCATTGTATCTATGTGCCTAGCAACAGATAAAGACCGATTCATTTTATTTTTAATCTTAATTTTATACAACTACATTATAGAACATGCTGGCATCCACTGATAAGGATGATATAAGGTAGGCTAATGCCATTTGCTGGATAAACTATAAACTGTGTTCAGCGTAGTTCCCAAAATACTCATCTCATTCAATATTCTCAAATATTCAATTTATCGTAGAATGTTTTCCCAAAAAAGTGTATGAAGAAAGAGATCCATTATAAAATCCATGCGACAGGGGCATCGATTAACGGTGAATATTGGCAGTCAACATCCCGCAAGAGCAAACGTTGGTTTTCCATTGCAACGTATTTTGACTGTCGTGAACTCTGAAGAGCTGTTAAAGGTTTAAGCTGTCATTAAACATAACAAATTTGAAATGAATCAGATAGGTTTGGGTTGAATAGTTTTGAATACAAATAAAAAGCATACAATACCCAATACTACTTATTAGGGGAACAGAAATATCAGATTCATACTCATCTCTGTCCTTCGTAGGAGCCAAATGGCAGACTAATATTTGACGATAGCAGCAAGAAAATAACCAGAAGCCCTTTGGTTACTTTTCACGAGAACTAAATTTTCGCTTTGGAATCGTCTTATAACGTTGTCAATGACCCTCTCTTTTTTTTACGCAACACGGGAACGATTGACTCACGCCGAGTTTTTACTCCTCTATTCCCTCCGCTAACTCCCACACTTTCTCCAAACAAAGAAATTCAATATATCGGAGTATTCTCTCGCGGTTTCGTCGAACGCTTCCTTTCCTGGTGTACTTTCTCCCTCAGCAGTCTTCACGACAAGAAAGTCTCGTGTCCTTTCGCGAAGCCATTCGTCTCCAAGCCCCAGGCACCTCGCACGCCAAAATAAAATAACTGAACATTTCCGAGTTATTCCCCGCAGAATTCTTTAAATATTTAAACGCTTCATCACAATGAGTAGGTACGGGCTGGAAAATATAAAAGGGTATCCCGTTAACTTTCGACAATGGTGAGAGTACATATGCCAACTCACCTCATGTTTCTTAAGGACTGCACAGGCTCACGAGAAGTACTCAAACGTCTTTTATACGAAAGTATGACTTGAAGCACTTTAAAGGTTGAGGACGATCGCTGTAAACGAGAAACTTTATTATAAACAAATTAAAATAACTTGGCTTCTTCTACAAATAGCATTTTCATCCTAGCGGTAAGCAGTACAACATTGTGTGAATTTTTTCTAGCTCAAATCGAAGTACTTGAGGACTGCAAATTGTTGGTTTGTATATAGTATTTTTATTGATACGATATAAAAATCAATAAACATACCATATATGAAAATATTGGCACCCAATACGACGGCGCAGGGTCATAGACATTAATGCCCACGGTTTATACTCTGTCGGGTCACCCCGTATCTAAATTCCTCGTTATGCTATTTAATTATGAAGATTGGTGGATAAATTGCCTAAGGCCACCCTTCTACATAATAATATTAAAGACAGGGGACGCTTTGCTCTGAAGAATAGAGAAATTTATAGTTGTAATTAGAAGAAATCGATGGGAAACGACTGTGAGAAACGGAAAATCTCAAATGCATTAGGTGGAAACGTATTCTCACGAACGATAAATTGCAGACAGGTATGAATTTAAATGTACCAAGCCAGAGTATATTCTCGCATTATTGCAGCAATTGAAAAACAAGGAAAATACAACTCGGCTCAAAATTATTACTGATGCAGCAGAGTAGCTTTGATTGAGTGTCATTAAAAATTTAGATGTATTGACAGTGATACGGATACCTAAGCTATTCCAGCCAATAAATCAGAAGCCAGAGTTTATTTTTCAACGGAGAAGTCGCATTCCATATAAATTTTTCAGCTTTAAAAAGTAATTTAAAGTAAAAGGAAACATTTTGACCATCAGATTGAATCCAGTTTGACATTTCCTGCTTTTCTAAGTCATGAAATGAATTCAAAATGTAATTAACTAAATTAGTATTTCAGATTTTCGAGTTCAAATATTTCTCATTATGATGTAGAGCAAATCACGGCATTCATTGATTGCATTCTTCATAGTGAAAACAGAGTCCTGGAAGTAATAAAGAGCCGGGTGAGAGAAGATGATTTGTTTCTCAACGATACGATTCACTTTTTTAGCTCTATGTCGCAGCTCTTTAAAAGAGCTATAAAGGAAATGATTAAATAATATACTGGACCAGAAATAACTAAATGAAATAAATATTTGGAATCCATCCGTATAAATTGTTTTGCAATTGATTAGAATATTGAAGCCCCAATTCATGAAATATTATTTTATTGATGCCGCAAATCATAGCAGAAAGATGAATATTTTCCGAAAGGATATTAATCAATATGTTGACGATATGTATTCTCAGGTATTATCATAATATTTAAACCTCATAATAGTCAATTGCCATAATAGTTAAACATATTGACTGAAAATTTTAATGCATGCAGTGACAGAGAAAACGATGAGTGCTGTCAGGAGAAATAAAGAAGTGATATTTCATAACTGCAGCACATTGAAAAACTGACTATTTTGTGATATACTGAAATTATTGCAAATAATGAGCGTTTGTGAATGTCAATGTTTGGGAGTATACGTTAATGACAATTTTGAAACATCGCATCATTTTCCAAAGACGATAACTTGATAAATTGATCATTCACCAACAAATGGCTTAAAAAAGATCTGATTTGATCATTCACCTTATTTTTTTGATAGCTTGCATATTCATTGAACAATTTCCCAATATTTTCCTGATATTTAAATGTGGAACCAACCTCTCAAGTATGAATAAATAACACACTTGCTCCAAAATGTAAACTTTGGAATGCTAAAACCCATCAATCAGGTAGGTATATAGAAAACTTCCGACCAAGTAATGATTTGTAAAAACTCTTCTGGGGATACCGCGCGGGTAAGATGAAATAATCACGAGCGTGCTGCGCCCGCTCCCAGCGGGCTTCCCTAGGGTGGTCCAAAAAAACTTTTTTTTGAAAGTTTGTGGGGCGACTTCATTTTATGGTGCAATTTCATGTATAAACGACCCACAAAAAAATTCGGCTCGATTGCACAATATTTGACCCTGCCGAAACGCGTTTAAACATTTTCGGCTAGGATGTAAGGCATTTTGCCTACTTTACAGGGGCTATTTTCCGTTCTCTCCGGTATTTGCTGCAGAAATTGTTGTTAAATAGAATAAATACAATACTTGTTGATAAAAATTATTATTAAAAATCAGTTATTTTATTATTAATTCGTTAAAAATGGTTTACATAAAATTTACAACCTTTTTTTTCCATACTTATAACAGATATTTTTTGATGAGGGACACACCCCTTTCGGCGGTGTCATTGACGACTTTAATATGTTTTATAACATTAAATCCTTTCAGGTACCTTTCATCGAAAAGCCAATCTTCGGGGTCTCTTGACAAAAAGCCTTCTACGGCATGATAGATTTCGCTTATTCTCGTTATAATTGGATAAAAAGGTAATCAAGAAAGCGTTCAAAGCAGCACGGTTATCGTTTGGCGGCAAAAGTAAACTCAGTCAATGCTTCATTAGAACAATGTTGCAAGGCGGCATCATTGTCCTACGACGATGCAAGAAGACAACGGCACTTCATGATCACAGCTATATTGTTGCGCGACTCTCCCGCCCCTGAAGACTCCAGTGACAAAACAAGCGGTAGCATTCGTGAAAGCAGTTCATGTTTTCAGAGGTGAAACCGTGTGTCTCTGAGTTATTTTTCTAGGAGTTTGTGTGATTTTACTTCGAAATGGCTGAGAAGAGTTATAGGCGTATCACTAGGAGGAATACCAATATTTGGCTCGTTGGTGACTATTTCGATGAAAACTTGCCGAGAAATGGGAAACTTCCTACATTGCGAGAAGTTTTGAAGAGTTTCTTTGCTAGACTGCACTCCACGCCGGGCACTGCTAAATCCAAAGACGTCGCCAGACACACGGGGAGCGCATTGCTGGAATTTTGGGCAGAAGCAAACATCCCAACTCAAAACGCCCGTGATGTTATTAAGAAACTATTAAACGCGTATAGGGAATATAGGAGGTTAGGAAAAGATAAGGGCCTCAAATGCAGGAAGAGTGATATGAAGAGACAATTATTTACATCCAAGCTGGACAGGCTGCTCGACATTGGTCATAAGAAAGCTATGGAGCTCATTAAAATAGATGATGACCGCCAATTTTACGTGAGCATGCAAAGTGACCGCATTGGGTATATGGGCGGCATCGATAAGGAATGGTGCGCCATGCAGGAAAACAATCGTAAAAGGAATCATCAGAAGGAACTTGCAGCGGAGAAGGCGAAAGAACGAAGTACAAAGGAGACGAATGAGCTCTTTAAAAACCATGTTTCTTCCGAGGCTTCCGATACGAGCACGGCTGAAGACACCGATGATGGTATGTAGTTTTGTATGTATGAATTATCAAGCTAAAATTTATGAATAATTTTATTTATGTAGGTCATATAATTTTTGTTGCACTACACATTTTACAGACTTTACACCGAGCAAGCCTAAGAAGCGCAAGATTCACATTGTAAATGACTCAATGGTATCTGCTGCGTTAGATCGAACTCTGACGTCTTCCGGTGGGGGATCCATGCTAATAAAAGCGGTTGCTCAGGCCACAGCGAAATCTTTGGGTTTTGCTGAGAAGGAGATGCAGATAGTTTCTTCCCGCTCACAATTACAGCGAAAAAGGTCGGAATGTAGAGAGGAAATGGCAATTATGATTAAACAAGAGTTCACTCCGGATGTTCCTTTGGTCGTCCATTGGGATGGAAAGCTAATGCCCAGCAGTGAAGGTATTTATCGTAATTTATTTGTCCTTTCCATTATTTATTTTCAATATCTTGCATAGTCTGTAGGCACATCAGACCATTTATTGCGGTTTCGTTCCTTCCTTTAGATGCAGAAGGCAATGCTGATCGGTTGCCAATTTTGGTATCTGGAGAAGGAGTTGAGCAGCTTCTTGGCGTTCCGGAATTGAAAAGGGGCACTGGGATTCAGGAAGCTACTGCAGTGGTTGAATATTTGACAAGTTGGGAACTTCAGGAGCGAGTTATAGGCCTCGTCTTCGATACCACAACCGTGAATAGTGGACGAGTAAATGGAGCCTGTGTTCATATTCAGCGAAAACTGGGAAAAGAGCTGCTGGAGCTTGCTTGCAGACACCATATACTTGAACTAGTCCTCGCTGCTGTATTTGATTCATTGATAAGTGTTTCTAAGAAGGCAACTTTACCATTTGTTGATTGTCTAAAGGATAATTGGAAAAATATCGACAAAGGTATTTTGAAACGCTTGCTAATATATTTCCACGTATGCAGGGACATTAACTAAACTTTTATTTTTACTATGCTTACAGCGCGGTACCGCACTGCAGCGACAACACGGGGTAGTTTGCGGAAGATCAACGACAAAAAAGAAATCATTATATTTTGCTGCAACCAACTTAAGGTAAGAAACTACCTCACATTTTATACACCCACATCTATTTCCACCTTAATTGATCATTATTTCTTTATTTCCAGGTATTTCAGCCGCGTGATGACTACAGGGAACTTCTGGAGTTGGTTATTATTTTCTTGGGTGGTTCAGTTCCAGGAACCACAGCCTATCAGTTTAAGAAGCCTGGCTCCATCAGCAAGTCGCGGTGGATGGCAAAGGCAATCTAGTCATTCAAAGTATGGATGTTTGGAAAGCAATTGAACCTTTCAACCTAAGAGAGTGACAACGTGTTTCAAATATGTTGTTTTGTAGCTTCCGTGTACATTAAGTCCTGGTACACATGTCCAGTGGCATTTAGTGCGCCAGCCCGTGATCTTGAACTTCTGAAAACGTTGGCTAGTAGAGAAGAGAAACACTACCAAGCAGCATTAAAAAAATTTTGCAACCATTTATGGTATTTATCAGAAACATTAGTTTGCTTATCTTTGTTTGATCCCAATGTTTCATTGCCTTGTAAGAGGGCGATGGTCAACTCTTTTTTAAAGGAAGTGCATGTTTGCAGCCCTCGAGCGCAACTTCCTCCCAATTGTGGCATTAAGGATTTGGAATTGAGCGATTTCGTTTCCTCTAATTCTCGACGTTTCTTCGACATTACGGGCATTGATCAAGGCTTTTTGTCAAGAGACCCCGAAGATTGGCTTTTCGATGAAAGGTACCTGAAAGGATTTAATGTTATAAAACATATTAAAGTCGTCAATGACACCGCCGAAAGGGGTGTGTCCCTCATCAAAAAATATCTGTTACAGAAAAACCTTACCTGTAATGAACGTGAGAGACAGCATTTGCTATTAGTGGTGCAGAAGCACAGAAGAATGTTCGCTAAGTACGGAAAAAAAAGGTTGTAAATTTTATGTAAACCATTTTTAACGAATTAATAATAAAATAACTGATTTGTAATAATAACTTTTATCAACAAGTATTGTATTTATTCTATTTAACAACAATTTCTGCAGCAAATACCGGAGAGAACGGAAAATAGCCCCTGTAAAGTAGGCAAAATGCCTTACATCCTAGCCGAAAATGTTTAAACGCGTTTCGGCAGGGTCAAATATTGTGCAATCGAGCCGAATTTTTTTGTGGGTCGTTTATACATGAAATTGCACCATAAAATGAAGTCGCCCCACAAACTTTCAAAAAAAAGTTTTCTTTTGGGCCACCCTAGGGCTTCCCTCGCTCTTTGCAATGCAGGTCCACAGAGGGATAGGCGCGTTTCTAGTTTTAAAATGTAAAAAAAAAGGCAGGGTCTTATGTACAAATTTAATTGGAATGTTCATGTACAAATTGAGGTCAGAGGACCACTTCAAACACAACATTGGAAGTAATTACACTATCCTCTGTTAAACGCACATGATGACTCATACTTACGTATCAACGGGAGACTTGAATGTGGAATCAGCCGCATTTTGATGAAAGGTATTTAAAGAATGCGAGATATTGTTGCAAATGAACAAATGTATCAGCTTGTGCGACGTTAACGTCAGGAATATTTACCGGTTTTTGTTTTTGTTTTTTTTTTTTTATTATTTAAAAACCAATTTTAGGAAACAATAGCAATATTTAGGAAGTAAGGTATGCCGTCGCATGTTCTCTGATAATTTCTGTGCATTTTGGTACCTCATTTGTAGAGTTTGGTTGCGTATAAGTTGAGAAAAAGGTATATATACAGTATAAATAATATAGAAGATACCCGCGCGGTATGCCGAGAAGAGTTTTTACATGTTGTTCGCCGGGAAAGTGTAAGATCTTACATAACAAGGGGTGATTGTCCGCGAATGAAGAAATAATTTTGAATATTGAAAAATAATTTTGTTTACGGCGATTACTGGAAAACTGTAATGACTAGTCGGAAACTTTTCAATCAATATTCACTATAAAATACCTTCGAAATCGATTGCTCCTATTTATGCTGCTCGTTTAATAGATATTATAATTTTTAGTATTGGACGCGAAACGCATGATTGGCAATCAATTATTATGTTATCAATTTTGCAACGACCCAACAAATAGGCGGCATGCCACCAATTTTGACGCAAGGCACCACTCATCCCCACAATTATGGTAAAATTTTGACATTTAGCTTTCACTTTCGACAGGTACCAGGCTATTTCCCCGTCAAGCTAACAGCTTGTCTAATACATCCTGGATACCACAATTTCCGAGGTAATCACGATAAAATTATCTTTTTATGCAATTATGGGCGAAATTTCAATTTTGCGGCAATACCGTCTGACCAATATATTTACGGAAACAAGGAACTTTCACCGTGATAAAGGGCAAAAAACACAGCATCCATGCGTAGGCTCGTCGTTTTTTCCGCTTTCAATCGCGTCGTGCATTCAATAGTGGTCACCTCAATAATATGCCATTTCTCAGTTCCTGAATGCATGGAAAAAGCCCCACAGCGGGCGATAATATAAGACATATGGCCTAATTTACTATTGGTCTCTGGTTTGATATTCATATGTCCACAGAATTGAATGAATTACTGCATGTATTAGAATTAAACCGCAGGAAATTTAGCGAAACTTATAATACCAGTGAATTGACACTTTTTTTCCTTGCATTAGACCAATGATAGCATGACAAAACTTGAAATTTGTGGAATAATTGGCGTAAGAAAAAGCTATGTAGCTCGGATGAATAATGGGTTTTCCATTGAAAACATAAACAGGCATGAGGATAAAAGGTATGCATCAGTGGTGTCATGCTGCCAGCACTGGTTGAGAAAAAACATAATAGTCAATCAGCAATATTAATTATGAGCAAAAAATTATCAACAACAGAATTTAAATATTGATTTAAAATGGCATATTCACTTTAAAAGATGGAGAATTAACTTGTAATAAAAAACAAACAGAGTAATATTTCACTTGTAAAAGTGTGCACTGTTAATTTTGCTATGACACCACTGGTAGGCATATGAATATTTCCGTTGAAGGGAAGTGCAAGAAGATGGAGATACTGCAACCTAATGAAGTATCTTAATTAATGTTGTCCATGGAATACAGAGAACACCGATTTCAATCCTTTTTTTCGCAAAAATAACCTTTGCGGACGAATGACGCCCACAGTAAAAAATTACAAATTAAAAAAATTAAGTAAAAATTACAAATTGTCCAATTTTTTAAATGGAAATTGTAGGGATCCCCTTCAAAAAGTAACGGAATTAGTGGCTATGTGCCAAATATGTGAATGCGCACCAAAATAAATGATAAGTCCAGCGGAGCAGCCTAGAGTTTCTTTCCAATGCCAATGTTAAAAAACTTTCCATGAAGCAGGAATCGATTCTCGGTCTTTCGTCCTCCCAAATCTCTCTCAGCGCAGGCCACTTTTCTTCGCAGTTCTTTTACTCTCACAGAAATGTATAGAGGGCCATCACTTTAATTTAGCAAAAGAAATATAAAAAAATAACTGCTTCCAAAAATCCACAGCCGGTGAGAGCTTAATATAGGTGCTAAAGCAGCGCTTGGTATATTCATTTATATATACCTTATTTCCAACTGAATTGCGATGACATACGCATAGATTTTCATGACATAAAATGGAGCGAAAAATGAAAAATAAAACTACAAGTCTATAGCTATTCAGGATATTGTACAGTCTCCTATTGCATGAAAGTTTCCGGATGTTGTCCGATGAACATCAGTAAACTTTATCTGAGATTTTAGATAGTATGGCAGTGTTCGCAGTCACCCAGAAATTCATAGGTTCATATTTAGATTCCCAGTTTTAGTATATTTTTTCATTAAAGAAAATAAAAGTGAATTTCACTAGAATACAGCACAGATATACGCCGAGAGATTGCGTCCCTGGAGCGCATTGCGAATTGCCAACATGTGTACCAACACAGCTAAAATATGAAGGATAAACCTTGTGCGAATCCATCAACCTCCAACACGATGCATGGATGTGTTTATCTTTTTTCCTCTCATGATCCTCAGTGAAAGTCTGGTTCGCGGGATGATTCCCTGCTCTTATCGCCTACAAATACCGCCCAGAGACGTCACTGTCGCTCACCCTGTCTTCCACGACCTAAATGATGAGATGGCGGAGTTGGTCGCCGCCATCCTGACCTCGCCGCGGATTCGTGAAGAGATGCGTAGAGAGAGAGAAATTTATTTTTCTCCCTATTTCTTTCCTTTTTTAATGACCCGCGGGAAACCTTTGTCAGATCGAGGATGGAAATCTAGGCTGTCGGACTGGGAAAATGAGCAAAGATTTTTGGGAAGATACAAACCTACCTACTCCACCGCGTCTTCTTAAGACGGACGGGATATAAATTTTCTCCGCAGTTCTGAGCTCTCGAATTAAAGAGCCTTACTCATTTTATCAAAGCCCGCCTGCCCAGGAGTGGGATGCGCGGTGCTTTATCGTTGCCACACTGGTGGAAGAAATTTTTATGGCCCCGTTGGGAACTCGCCAGACCCAGATGCTGTCATAGACAAATGTATCCTACATATCAAATGAAAGGCCTGACGAAATAAGGATTAATTAACGTCTACAAAGCAGAGTTACGAATTTTTTAATTGAACGTAATCAATAATTGGTGTTTTTTGTTGAAAAAAAAATTTGTGTATCACGAAAGCGATTCAAGAAGTTACTCCATAGATTAAAATATTGATACGAATTCAAGTGAATCTAATACGCTACTAAAAATTAATTATCCAAGAGAGTTGAAATTGAGAACTTTCTATTTGTTCAGAAAAATCGGTAAATGTTACATTTTAATTGAAAAAAATTCTCCCCAAAAGTTGGTTTCCATACGCGTTTGAGCAAATTTTTATG